>NC_080070.1:46655751-47258896 GCF_949987535.1 Balaenoptera acutorostrata
TTCATCTTGTCTATCTTTCTGTGAATGTGGTTTTTGTTCCACAGGCTTCAGGATTGTAGTTCTTCTTGCTTCTGCTGTCTGCCCTCTCTACAATTATTTTTAATTAATAATATTTAAATCTTCTTTATGTACCTCAAGTGTAAATGAAATAAGGTTTTATCAATACAAAAAAACCCTTAAATGGAAGTGTCCCTTTTTGCCATCCAAGCTTGGCTCACAGAAATAAGGAAAAGCTAGGGATAAAATTAATGGCCATGGATTTACACCAGTATGCAGTATATTGGTTTCTGGTAAAAAGAGCATGAACTTTGAAATCAAACAGAATTCAAATCATGTGTCCACCTCTTTGGCTTTATGTGGTTTTAGGTAAATCTCTTAACTTTACTGAGTCTCTGTTTCTTCAATATTTAATGAGGTTATTCAATCACCTTGTTTGAGAAATACTTCATAATATTTTTAAAATATGCAACAGGCAATCGATATATGATAATTACTAATTATTACTAATTATAATTTTGAGACTGAAATGTATAGGGATCAGAAGCCTAGTGAACCTCAGGAAAAAAAACAATAACCATGGAATTTTCCAACTCTTAAGCGCTAGTATCTCACTCATGTCAATTTTCCAAGAGTTTAGTTTCTTATAATTTAAAATTTCTGGAGTTAAGGTAGAATGGGCTTCTTATGACTTTCTAGAAAACTAATTTGATGCATCTTTTTTATTTTAAGATCCAGATGTGGCCATTTTGCATTTCTAATGATACTTGACTGACATTAAAAAAATTAGCGTTGTCCTACTTCAAAACATTTAAATTCAAGAGGACTGAGTTGTGGCCGTAAAAGCTGGTGCACAAGAGTCAGAAGACCTGGAGGGAGAAGTAGATGCCAGTGAACTGACCCACATTCTTCATGCTTTGACTTTTCTAGCAGGGACACTGATGCAGAGCTTTCCTCCCAGGATACTTCCAGGAGTGTCCATGCATAACACGGATAGTAAATTATACTATAGTCCTCTAGAGAGGAAACGTGGCTGTAGAGTCAGAGGGACCCATGTTCAAATCTCAACTCACTTATCTACTAACTGGGTTACTTTGGGCAAGTTACTTAACCTTTCTGAGTCTCATTTTCCTCTTTGCAAAAGTTAATAATGATAATATCCACCTCAGAAGATGGTTCCGGTAAATGAGATAATATACATAAAAAGTACCTAGGCTGTGTGCCCTCCACATGTACTAATTTCATTCCCTTCTGGGAGCTCTACCTAGCATAATGGTGGTGAACAAGATACGCCAAGCAGATTCCAGTTTAATAAAAATTAGACTTAAAAAAATATTAGACTTTAGGTAGCTGCAGAGCAGTATGAAAGCCAAAAAAATCACCATTAGAAGCCAAGACCTGACCTTGGCCATCTCAAAACATAGCAGGAAATCAGCAATAGGGCCACTGAAGCCTTATTCCACCTCTTCATTTTATTTGAGGTCTACTAGAGGTACCTCCATGGGAGGTACTGGGTCACCTGGAAGATGAGCAGTCACTTGGATCTTGTTACTACTTTAATGTATAAAGCCTAAGAATGATCACTGAGGGAAACCAGCCTCAGAGTGATTTCTACTTGTAGTCAGTTGAATAGTATCCCCCTCAAATTTCATTTCAGTATCTGAAATTTCATATCAGAATGTATCCTTTATCTGGAAATAGGTTCTCTGCAGATACAATTAGTAAAGGTGAGGTCATACTGGATAAGGGTGAGCCTTAAATCCTAAAGCCAATGACTGGAATCCTTAAGAGAATAGAGAAGACTCACAGAGAAAAGACAGCCATGTGAAAACAGAGGCAGAGCATGCAATGATGTAGCTACTAGTCAAGGAATGCCAGGGTTCGATGGGAACCACAAGAAAGAGGCCAGGAAGGATTCTTCCCTTAGAACCTTCAGAGAGAGAATAACCTTGCTGACACTTTGATTTCAGACTTTCAGCCTTCACAACTGTGAGAAAACCAATTTCTGTTTTAAGCCACCAAGTTTGTGGTAATTGGTTATGGCTTACCTAGGAACGAATGCACCACTCTACATCATACTGAGATTGTGGGAGTTTTTACAGGATTTTCCCTCCAGCAGAGACTACTTTTCTTTCTCTTCTTCAGTTCCTTTTTGTCTCACCACAGTTTTCTCTCTGACACACCCCTCATTACCTTCAGGTCTCCAGTTTCTGCTACTACTGTTATAGTTTCCACTTCCTGGTGCGGTCCTTGGCTTCCCTAAACTCAGGGTGCCTTGAGCTCATTGCAGCAAAACCAGCACACAAAGGGGCTGAGAGAATGCCCAGCCACAGGTCCCTCCACCCACCTCAAACCAGCTGTAACTAAAAATCGTGGCACTTGACCACCCAGATTCTCCACCTGCAAACACACATGAACACCAGCCTTGCTACCACACAGGTTACTGAGTTTAAAATATGATAGATGAGGAAGGGCCTTGTAAAAGTGAAGGCTCAATTAAACTTGTAAGAAGCTATTCCATTATTATTAAAAACTTCGCTAAAGACAAAGGACCTGGCAAATAGAAACTGTGCATGTCTGATCTCAGAGTCATCTTGTTACCCTTCTTTCCTCCAACTCTTCACCTCACGCTTTTACTTCATTGACTTGATTCAAAGGAGGAAGGGCCATGATTTGTCTTAATTTCTGGGAAGTGAAGCTTTTAATATAGTTACTGACAACCCCAGAACTGGTGCCAGGCCTCCTACTATAACCTGGGCAAGATGAATTATCAGAGGGATATGAAATGCTGGCTATATTTCTTAACTTCCTGCCTTTTCATGAGAATAAACTGTCAGGAACAAAGGTACTTAAATTCAATTTATTGGCAAACATCTTCAGAGATTTTTGGCATCATGGAACTTTTATATTTAAAAAAAATAAAGAAGCTTGGCAAAGGAGGATATTTGAACGATATACCTAGATTTTTAGAGTAAAAATTCCTAAATTTAAACTGGTTTGTAGCCAATGGTCAATCTTAATTTAAGTGGCAGCGAAGGAAGTGAAATAATTAAAACCAGCCAAGTAAGTAGCAATTAGACTAATAATTTTCCCTCTAATCATTAAACTCCTTATTTATGTCACTTTTTACATGCGTTATTTATGGCATTACATCAATTTTAAAACACACTGTTTTCACATTTTAACATCTATGAAATCAGGATGTGTCTAGTAGTCAATGTTGCCTACTATAATGCCTAGTTATAACTGACAGGGATGACAAGGATGGTTGCTTTATTTTCCTATTGGAGTGGTACTTAAAATGTGGGTGCACTTTATGATTGAGGAGTCTTACATTCTATGAAATACCGTATTTGATTTAATGAAGATGTAAACTGTAAGACCTGTAGTTAAATTTCTTTTTCTTCTTGTAATGTTCTTATCAAATCTCAGTAACAAATGTGATACATTTTCTGCCTTGGAAATACATATTTGTACTGTTTGCTATAGAATTCAGTCACTTGTTGTTTCTGAGAACAAATGCATCATTAGAAAGAGAGGATATAATTTTAAGACTGAAGAATAGAAAGAAACTAGATTTAGAAATAAAAGTACAATACAGTGTGAGGAAAAATTAAACAATTTCAATTTCATTTCCATAATTACATCCTTGCAAAACGTCTTCACAGACCCAGCGAGTTTTCTGTTAGAGTCTGAGCTAATGATATGGCAAGAGTCCTTGTTTCTAGCCCCCAACCTGCTGCTAGATAACATCTATCCTTTCTGAGCTTGCCTTAAATATTAAAGAAAGTGATTGAGCTGAATGGTTTCTGAGATTTTTTTTTCCATTTCTAGGAACCTCTGATAATTCTCATTTTTAAAAGATTTATTCACACAAACATTTTAATACATCTCCTACTCAGGTCCACAAAGCATAACTGCTTCTGGGTTCTCTGGTCTTACCAATGTGGCTGATGACTGGCTGAAGGTTTTCATTTACAGAGACACTATAAAGAAACAAAAGTATTGTGAGTCAAACAATGTGTGTAAATAAATTATGCTAAATTGCTCCTTAATTAAACAGAGTTATGCAGTTAGGCTTTATTACAAGAGGACTTTTGGAAACCAATGAACAGCTGGGGGCTGAAATAATATTATTCTATTTGTACTTTTAAACCGATATATAACTTTTGCAATAACAGAGTAATCTTCAAACACCCAGTTAAAATGAAAATCCCTACATGTCACACCTGTCCCAGAAGGATTACCCATAATGTTTTCATGGATCTTTGCAAGAAGGATGCGTAAGGGCATAAAGAAACACTTACAAGAATCCAGAGTCCAGCCAGTGCGGAATACTTTCTTGTTTGGAATCTTCTACTAATGAGAAACAGACCAGTCAGTCAAAGCAGAACCAGCTAAAGTGATCCCACCCCGTTATTCAGCCACCACCCAATAGGTCTGTTTCCTAGTATTTAGTCACATGTTTCTATAAGCATATTCATTTTTTCCCCAAGGCAAAACTTCCGGTTTTCCATAATCAGTTTTTCCTGAAAATGAAGTGTAAACTTGCCAGAAGACTAACTTAAAAAAAAAGAGAGAGAGAGAGAAAAAAATGTGAAAAGGAAAAAAATAAATCACCAAAGAGCAAGAGATGTTAGAATAATTTTTAAATTACCTGGTGTGAATACAAAGGGTGAAAAAGCATAGGAGACTTTTGCCTTTCTCTTGTTGGATATAAATCACATGGAGCCTCTCCTTACTGAATCACATTTACATAAGGCAGCTAGCCAGTGATGTTCATTTGCAAGGAGTTCTCTGCCAGGTTAGAAACCAAATTTGCATTCATTCCAGGGGCAAATTGCACTACAGTCCCAGAATTGCCAAAGGCACCCAGTCTTTTAAGGTGTATCTTTATCACTGGCTCAACAAATAGTCAACAGGCAAAAAGGAAAGGATATAAAAGTAGTTTTCCTGTAAATATTTGTTTCCATTCTGGTTGGTTACAGGTTACTCTGGGCTTATTTTCTTTGACTTTATCCTACGAAGCAGTGAGGTACCTGAATTACCCCCTCACAAGGTGTCTGGTGAACCAAAAAGGCCAAGTAGACATGGGAGGTGCTTAGTCTTCAACTGAGATACTGTGAAGGGATAGAATAAATTGGTGGTGGGCAAAGAAGAAAAGCCATCAAACAGTTACATCATAAAAAATCAAACAAACAAAAAATCATAGTGAAGGGAGAAATGTTTTCTTACTTATTACTCTTTATACAATTAAAATTATTATCAACAGCTTGTGCAAGACCCAGCAAATAAGAGCCTTTCAATAAAATGTTTGATGTCCTACAAGAAGCTTTGTGTCTCTGGCATGGGCTCCACATAGCTTTATGATCCTGGGGACTTAGGATGAGGGGATCTTGGAGTGGAAAGGAAGCAGAGTTCATTCGTTAGTTGGTCTGTTTCCATCAAGAAGGTCTGTGTTTTAGGTGTCTGTAGGGGAAGTCAGATGTGCCCATTTCATAGAAGTTTCTGGTATCATGCCAGGAATACTGGTATCTTCAAAGTCAAGTCTTTGTTCCAAAATCATTTGCCCCCAGCCCCAAGCCCCCATATCCCTCACCACTCACAGTAGGTTGGATTCAAATAGCCCTGAGGGCCCGTTCTCACCCAGCATGGGGGTGGTGAGACTGTGGCTCTCCTCCTCAGAGCCAGGGGGCAGCTGCTCATCCAGGGGAGCCCATGTCCTCTTGGTGGACCTCAGGATGTCTTTCCTGCTCTTTTCCTGGTCTCCTTGAGACTTCTCCGCCATCTTTAAGAGAGTAATTCAACAAGCTAATTAAAAAAACACACACAAACAGTTTAGACACAAAGAGCTCAGCTTTCAGGCTTGGCTCAGTGAGAGGGAGAGGACGACAGGATTCACAATTCAATGAGTGGACCCAGCTTTACAATTTTTGGGAGCCTGGCTCACCTACCCAAGCAAGGTCCCTGTCTCAATGAGATAATTGTTTCTTTCTCAATGGAGAGGCAGCTGGAGACCAAGGACTAATGTGGTCTCACCCTTCACCAGGCCACATCCACACTCTGGAGGATTCAATCTGGTGGTCTGGGATGTGGATGGCAAGCAAAGAAATTGGACTGGAGGACCTACCCAGCCAAGGAGAAAGTTTAAAAGCATTGATTAACGTAATAAGTATCCTTCAAATTCATCCAACAGTTACATCTATAACAATATGTTTAGAGACCCAAAATGTAAAAAATGAGGGCTGGCTGAGTCTCATCTCTGCAATTTATTGTGTGGCCTTGAATAAATTATATAACCTCTCTGCATTCCCTTATTTTTAACTGGGGATCAATTGCACTGAACTTTAATAACTGTTAACCTCAGCAGAAGAATACTTATTATGTGCTAGATTCTACGCTGAATTCTATAATCCATTATTTAACTTAATTGTCAATGAAGGAAGTAATCTAATTGTTTTTTTAAATGAATTTATTTATTTATTTTTGGCTGCATTGGGTCTTTGTTGCTGCGTGGGCTTTCTCTAGTTGCCACGAGCAGGGGCTACTCTTCGTTGCGGTGCGCGGGCTTCTCATTGTGGTGGCTTCCCTTGTGGAGCACGGGCTCTAGGTGTGCAGGCTTCAGTAGTTGCGGCACGTGGGCTCAGTAGTTGTAGCTCACGGACCCTAGAGCACAGGCTCAGTAGTTGTGGTGCACGGGCTTAGTTGTTCCGCAGCATGTGGGATCTTCCCGGACCAGGGCTCAAACCCGTGTCCCCTGCATTGGCAGGCAGATTCTTAACCACTGCACCACCAGGGAAGTCCGGAAGTAATCTAATTGTCACAATTTTGTAGTAAATCTAAGAGCAGTGGGGTTAAATTGCTTACCCAAAGTCACACAACAACCAGGATTCAAACCCAGGCTCTGGACCCTAAACATGTTCCCATGACAATTAAGCTGCACTATCTGCCCTGTAAGATGGTTGGAACAACTGGGATATTAATAAGTACATTATTTACATGGCACAAGAAATACAGACTGTCCCCATCATCTCATTTGACCTTTATTAATATAGTTGTGGGGCTCACAGAGTAAGAAAGGAGACAGAAGTTTAGAGAAGCTGTGTAAATTGTGTAAACTTCCCAGACTATCAGCACATAGAGAACAAAGGCCTCCTTCTTACTAGTTGATGTGTCAGTATTTGACTGAATTCTCAGCATATAGTAGGTGCTAAATAAATATGTACAAAACTAAAGTAGCAAAGCTAGAGTTCAAAACCACTAAACCGTGACTGAATTCTTTCCATGGCATCTACTTGAAATTGCATTAGTTTATTCTTCCAAGTTTAGAGAAATGACTGAATAGTCAAATACCTACTTCAGCAGCATGTCTTGCATCCCTAAACTTATGCATAATTACTGATCACATGACATGTAGATAATCATTTCTAATCAGCATTTTAACAAGTCAAGTTGTTCAGATTTATTATAAACGTTTGAATATTTTCATTTAATTACAGATGAGCATTCCAGGTGCAATTGGCAATAAGGGTCTTCCTATATGATTTATATATTAAAATTCTGTCATTCAGTTGAAGTATAAATATACAATTACTGTTGCAATAATAAATTACTGCAAAAATTAATTGTGATGACTGTTAATTTTATGTTTAAAAAAGCAATTATTAAGAAATCTCAATTAATTAAAATTTAAGGCAAAGGGTGGATAGTTAATATCTATACTAATGGTAGGTCTTTTAGCCAGCTAACTTTAGAAAGTTAACTTTAGGAATATCTTCTGGGAGCAAATAAATGTTTAGAAAAATTTCTATGATAACATAAGACAAAAATCATACAAAGATGATTATATTTCTAAAATTTACAGAATTATTTCATATGCTAGAATTCATAACATGGCAAAATAAAGTTTAGAAACTACATTTAATTTTTAGTTGTTTAATTTTTGAGTAAAAAAAAAGTTCTCTTTGGTAATGCCTTGTATCTTGTATGTGTGAATTATAATAAAAGCATCAACTCTGACAGTACAAAATCTCACAAGGAGGAAACCTCCAAAATCATGCTCAACAACATTCATTAAATATCAGACTCCATAAAGGATCAGGGCTTGAAGGAAAGAATAATGTATTACAAAAAAATAAGATTCCCCCAATAATCTTGCTCCTCCACTGACCTCAGCTGAAAGTCAGTTTCTGTTTAGCACAAAGATTTTGCTTTGTAGTGGGAGCAAGGGCTGTCAAGCAGTTCAGTCCTCAAATTGCTGCTTCTGCACTATAATGTTGAATTTTCACCTAGCTACCACTTTTTCAAACACAACACTGTAAAGTCATCCAGATTTTAGATAAAGGCGCTGCTTTATTCATACATCCCCAAACTTCCATTCTACAATGGCATGTGTGACCTCAGCCACCAGCCTTGCACAGCCAGTGAGGATACGCTCCCTGCCTGCTCAGTTGTACTTGGCTTTAGAGCAGGAAAAAGCTTGCCAAGGAAAGTGGGAACCCTTGCTAAAAGCAAGGGTCAGGGACAGGTTTGTAAAGAAAAACTCGTTTGTTCCCTCTGTTATAGTGGATGCCTTCCCAGTTAGTAAACAAATCTGCTTCTGGAAATGTATTCTCTGATGCTTGAATGACCTTGCTTTGGCATCCACTGGCTTGACCCACAGACAGTCCTTTGGAAAGGGACACAGATCAGGTGGCAGGCCCAAATAGTCCAGTGGACTGACAGGGCAGAAGTTATGGCATGTGGCCTCTGCTGACTCCTCTAGTTAACCCCTCCCCAGGACCACTTGGAACCTAAGTCTTGCCAACTCTGACTTGGCCCAAAGTGATTCCTCATTCTGTATTGTGTTGTCTCCTGTGCCTGAGAGGCCCTTCTCTCTCTTCAGTTCCCTTGTATTATGATTACTATGTCATTAATCGTTATGTGTATAAAGAACTGCCATTAACACGGGAAATTTCTTATATTATCTAGTTTAACTGAAAAAAACAAGAGGATGTGTAACTATATACACATCAAGAACTCAATTTTGCAAGAACAAAACAAAACAAGACCAAAACCAATGTATTGAAGAGACAAAAAGTAACGTACTGAAATGTTATCATCAGAGTTTCAAAATTTTTTAAATAGACAAAATGAGAAAAAATTGGCTTTGTTACATTAATATTACATCACATTTTCTTTCACTTGAGCAAATTCAACCATACATGATACTCAGAGCAGTGATAATGATTACATCTTTGTCCTCTGGAATTATTTAACTTTTTGCACCTCTACACAAAGAGGTTGTCTTGCCAAATTGGTAGTTCATACTGCGGAATAGAGACTGTGCTTTATTTACCTCTGCATTTCTCATAAATCCCAGCACAGCATTTTACTCAGAGTAAATAATCTTTAACTATTAGTTGGTTGCTTGGTTATTTGGGAAAGGAACGTGCAGTTGGCTTAGCTAGTATTCTTGGTTGGTATGTGGTTAAAAGAGCAAGTGTTTTCAGATCAGATAACTCCAGATTTTAATCAGCTCTGCTGCTTTTCTGACATCTCCTTGGGGAAATTTTTGAATTCCTCTGATAATCTGTTTCCTCATCTCTGTAATGAGTATGAAATAGTAACTTCATAGGGTTGTTGGGAAAATTTAATGAAAAATGTATATAGAACAATCAATACCCATATTGGTCAGTTTTTTTTTTTTTTCTTTTTTCTTCTTTATGTTGGCTCTTGTCATTGTTCTGGCAAGAACTGTGAAGTAAAGAAGATGAATCAACAACCAATGCAATCGTTTTTCTCATAGGAGATAAATTTGACACTTACTTTGTAGCTAACCCATGTCATCTTGAGATTACTTAGTTTGTATAATTGAGAAGTAGATACATTTGGGGAGTATGAGAATAAAATAATTCTGTGACCATGAGAATGCAGATTTCCCTGAGACTAGTTAGAGGTTCATGAAATTCCCTTAACTATGGACTTAATTTCAAGGTTATAATTATAGGCCGTAGCTCTAGCCTTGGCCACTGCTTCTGAATGAGCCCTGTGGTCAAGAAGAGAACTTCATAATGAGAGAACAGCTCCAAGGCATTCTGGGTCCACAAGGGATCTCTATGTCTCCCTCTAGATTCTTGTTATCACAGCCTTGGTTCAAGCCTTCGTAAGATCTCACATAGTATCCAGGCTTGCCTTTCTCCCCTCCATCTTCCATATGTAATGCCTTCCCTAGTAGCAGGATTTAAGAGAAGTCTACATAGAGCCATGAGCTCCGGGAAGACCTGTCCCTTTTCCAGCTGTAATGCCATTCATAGACGTTTGAAAAGGAAGCCCCCAGAGCTCCTTATATTCTCATAAAGATAATTACCATGAGCCTCAGTACCACTCACCTCTCTTCACAAACTAAGAGATCAGTACTGAGAGGCTGACACTCAAAGAGAACTGATTTACACTTCTTGCCCTAGGAGACCACAGGATTAATCCCATCATGCCCTAGAGCCATGCTCATATGGCAGTGCATGTTGCCTCATCTGGCCCAATCTCCCACCCTTTCAGGACTCTCCTAACCCTTGTGCCCTCTGGAATTCATGGATTGGAACCCACCAAATCCCCTTTATCTGAAGCTCTTCACTGAATGTCCCTTCAATTCTTTCTCTAATTGAAACCTGGACACAGCTTCCTTTGTCACTGTCTCAAGTTGTGGCTTTTTCTTTTTTGCCCATTGAATTAGGAACATAGTCTTGAAGATGGTGTAAATTTCCTTCATGTTCTTCATTGCTGCTTTCAGATCTTGTTTCCTCTGTCCTTTGAGGAGCATGCTATCAGACTATGTAGGACATCAACATCTAGGACATTTGCCCCATTTACTGAAAGTTTTAAGATGGTATTTCTGTCATCTTTCTGGAAGATTTCTTTATCAATCTAGATGACTTATCAACATCTGAGCACTCAGTTTAATAATCTGACCACTTTTCATATCTGGAGAAAACCACAATTCGAAAAGATAATGCACCCCAATGTTCACTGCAGCACTATTTACAATAGCCAAGACATGGAAGCAACCTAAATGTTTGACAGATGAATGGATAAAGATGTGGTGTATATACATACAATGGAATACTACTCAGCCATAAAAAAGAATGAAATAATGCCATTTGCAGCAACATGGATGGACCTAGAGATTATCATACTAAGTGAAGTAAGCCAGACAAAGACAAATATCATATGATATCACTTATATGTGGAATCCAAAAAAAAAAAAAGATAGAAGTAAACTTATATGCAAAACAGAAACAGACCCACAGACACAGAAAACAAACTTATGGTTACCAAAGGGGAAAGGAGGGGAGGGATAAATTAGGAGTTTGGGATTAAACATATACACTACTATATATAGAATAGATAACCACCAAGGACCTACTGTATAGCATAGGGAACTATACTCACTATTTTGTAATAACCTATAAGGGAAAAGAATCTGAAAAAAAATACATATATATATTATATATATATGCATGTATAACTGAATCACTTTGCAGTACACCTGAAACTAACAATATTGTAAATCAACTATACTCCAATTAAAAAAAAATCTGCCCACTCTCAACAATCCTTCACTCTACTTGATTCTCATTCTTCAACATTGTAAATGAACATCTTTTTAAATCCCAATTTCAAGCATCCCCTGTCACCTCTATTCTGCTCACATCTTTGCCTGGGCACAATTACCGGGTCATTCCCTTCAGCTTACAACATGGTATAATGTTTCCCATCTTAAAATAATCCTCCATTGACCATTTCAATCTCTCTCCAACTCCTACTCTACTTTGCTATTCAACCGACGGTGATTCCCAAATTCACGTTTCCAAATCTGGTCCATAGCTTCAGAATAAGGTCCCTGAGACTCAGAATGGGGTATTCCCAGTTACGTGACATCTCCACTTAGATATTTATAGACATCTTTAACTTAATATGTAACGCACTGAATTCTTTGCTCTTTCCTTGACTTCTACATGACCCTCCCACATACCTGCATCTATTACAGTGTCCGTCTCAATAAATAGCACCACTATTCAAGTAGTTGCTCAGGTCAAGAACTTGTGAGTCTTCCTTGATTCCTCTGTTCCTTTCACATCGCACATCAAGCCATTAAACTGAGAGAGAGAGGCAGGCAGACAGACAGACAGACAAAGGAGCCCTTGCAATATATCTCAGACCAACCACCTTCACTGGTATCAACCTGATGTGAATCAGAACTTGTAGTTTCATGTGAATCATAGCAAAGATTACCATCCACACCTCCCATTCTCTTTATAACCCACTCAAATCAGCATAATAATGGTCAACTATCAGTTCTTATCATTTTAGAATTTTCAGCAGCATTTGATATAGCTGACCCCTTCCTCTTAATGGAAACAATCTTTTCATTTGTTTTTTAATACCACGATTTCCCAGATTTCCTCCTATCTCACTCAAAGCTTTTTTTTTTTTTCCAAGCTCTTTTGCTGGTTTTCTCCTTTCCAACCTCTAAATTTTGAATGGTCTATACCACAGTCCTCAGCCCTCTCTTATCCTCTCTATCTACATGCTCTCCCTACATGAGTGTGGCTTTAACTGTTACTCTCTAATTCCATAGTTCAGTGTAAATCACTATTAAAGTATTTTTACATTGTTTCATAAGTCTGCTTAATGTCTGTTTAACAACTCTGCTTAACCATCTCTGTTCTTCAGGACAGAGATCTTAGCTCTCATATCATAATTATGTGGAAAAGATAATGTATGTTTGTTGAATGAATGAATGAATGCCAACAAGGGATTGAGAATATCAAAGAAAATCTGGTTATGAAATCATTAAGAATGGTTTGGTATTTAGCAGTTAAACAACTTATCAGAAGGTGCAACTTGCCAGGAATAGGTATACAGAATCAGGGAATAGTGCATTGTGGATCTGAATTTTAAAAGTGATAAGATTTTATATATATATTCATATATACACACACACATGCATGTATATATATAACATCACCATTTTGAAGCAGAATTTTCTGTCATCACTTGATGTCCAGTTCTGCCATTTTGACCAAAACTATCTGAGTAGATACCTTTTTCTACTCTTCTCTTATGAGCCTTCCAACAGCTAACAAGCAGATGAAAGATATTAATTCATCACCAGGGAAACAAAAGTTTTAATTAATCAACAAATAGTTAATTGGTATATGACATTGGGCATGTAGTTTCAAGTTGTCTTGGGATGTAATTTCTTCTTGCATGATATGAGAGAATTGGATGAGATGAGATAATTCCATAAGTTGATTATTCCATTTCTAGCCTCCACACAGACTGTTTAAAATTTGACCAATGGAGCTCACATTTAAAAAATATTTTAAAGCTATATTCATCAAAACTATAAAAGTGAGAAGAATAAAACATTGTTCCTATTACTCACAAGTTTGGAAGACCACTCAAAAACTCAAGCAACAAACCCAAGCCAGGAATGCCCTTCTGCTCTTCCTACCTATCCAAGTATCAAAGTCCCACAAATACTTGTAAATGTTCCCAAATGATTCAGTGAAGTAGAGGCAGAGCCTGGGGAATAGAGTGTTCTGTCATCACTCTGCTGGGAGGAACAAGCAGTCTGTGATGACTTGTTCTGTGGGTGGTTTCCTCCCACCAGGAAATATGTGAAGGGTGTTCACTCCTGCCATTTAGGAGCAAGCTGGATCTAAAGACAAGGCAGTTGTGCCCAAGTTGGAACCCAAAGTCAGTTCTCTTGCACTTGGAGTTTTCCTCTTTTGCTGGGGAAAATAAGCAAAAGATTATTATTTCAAGAACCTTATATACAGCTTCCTGGAAACTTGAAATGACTCTGAGGCTGGTAAAGTTGGATCGAATGATCCATCTACTGCTAGCTCTGTTCCAATCCCTTTCCAGCTTTAAAGAGATTTTTATTTCTCAATGATCCCCTCCTTTGTCATCATTTCTACTCTTGTCTTCTAAACATTTGCTTTGCTTCATGCTAGGGAAGGAGGATGAAAGGATGTGGGGGCATCTATGCACTACTTTTGGTCTCCCATTTCAACCTCATTGCAGCCTAGGTTCCTTCATGTACTTCATATTCTGGATACACAGAACTACTTGTTCCCAAATGTGCCCTCCTCTCTGATCCCACTGGGTACAGATCCTTCTATAGTGCTGCCCCTTCTCCTTACTGGATACCATCTCATTGAGTTCAAACAGAACTTATTCTGTAGAACTTTTTCTCCTTATCACTCTCCACTCCCACCCCAGCCTGCTTCCGGAACTCACAGCAAACTGTGTGGCCCCTTATTGTAGCACTCTTCACACTCAAGTAGTTTATTTACACTTCTGCCTTTCCCACTCAACTAAATGGACTTGTTGGGGACAAGGACCATGACTTACTCATTTTTGTATCCATGATACTTAGTCTAGGACATGGATAATAATAGGTGATTAGCAATAACTGCTTAATGAATGTATAATTACTTCTGACCCTGGACTCTGTCTTTGCTCAAAATTGTGGGAATTGTGAGTTACTCATCTTTGTAGTCTTCATCATTTCAGGCAAGGTACTGTACACCTGTAGTTGCTCATAAAAGCACATGGTATAAATGAACCTATAAGTTAAATAAATTCAATAATGATATCTACTAATTCAACTCAGTTCAATATTTTACTGTCTACTGTGTACAAAGAAACTTTGAGGAGCTTACAGTATAAGAAACAGCATTTATTAACTACATATTGTGAAGCAGAATATGCATTTTAAAAGAAGTACAACTGAACTCAAAAATTAAAAGAGGAAAACGTTCTTTTAGGGGCATAAGAAAATGCCTCTTGGAAGCGAAAGTATTCATTCTGGATCTCGAAGAAGGGATAATGGGTAGGCAAGCATTCTAGACAAGGGGTTCAAAATACATGTAAGCAATGATAGCATAAATTTTACCAAACGGCTATTAACTGCTGACTTTGCAACAATTAAACAGATGTTCTTCAGTGTTAACTTACTGAAATCTTGTGTCATCTTATCTGATGGTGTGATGATTAATTTTATGTGTTCACTTCACTGGGCCACAGGGTGCCCAAATAGCTGGCTAATTATTATTTCTGGGTGTGTCTGTGAGGGTGTTTCCAGAAGAGATTAGCATTTGACTCAGTAGATTGAGTAATGCAGATTGTTCTCCCCACTGTGGATGAGTATCATTCAATCTGTTGAGGGACTGAACAGAAGAAAAAGGTGAAGGGAAAATTCTTTTTCTCTGCCTGATTGATTGAGTTGGGACATAAGTCTCCTCCTGCTTGGGAAGTCGGATTTACACTATTGATGCTCCTGGTTCTCAAGTTTCGGACTCAGATGGGAACCTCACCACCAGCTTTCCTGGGTCTCCAGCTGGCAGATGACATATCATGGAACTTCTCAAGTTCTGTTATTGTGTGAGGCAATTCCTTATAATAAATCTCTCGATAGATAGATAGACAGACACATAGATAGGTAGGTAGAGATATTTCTTTCTCTGCATATATCTATGTCTGTATCTATCTACGTATCTATGTTATGTTTCATTTCTCTGGAGAAAGCTGACCAATGCAAATGTTTATTTCTCTTTTTTTTTTAAATCTTTTATTTATTAAAAAAATTTTTTAATAGATCTTTATTGGAGTATAATTGCTTCACAATACTGTGTTAGTTTCTGTTGTACAACAAAGTGAATCAGCCATATAGTTGGGCTCTATCACACTTTTCTTCCATTTAATAACTTTCCTTCCTTTCCTAATAACCTTTGCAAATGACTGGTCCAGCAATTTGCTTTAAGATCTTCAGGTGCATACATCTCAAGTTTAAAAATACACTGTTACACAATAAAAATTGCATCATATTTCAGTTCAATAGGAAACTAACACGATGGTAAAGATCTTAATTATATAAATGAGAAAGTATTCACAAAGAAATAGCTGATAGTGAAGAGAAGAGATCAAGATTTAAGCCAACTCCTGTGTCTAAACCCACTTTCCTCCTAGACTTCCTACAGAGGCAAATTCTAGCAGTGTTCTTCACTCCTTTGGTATGAGAGGTGTCATCATTCTTCCTTTCCCACTGTGATCATAACCATAAAATCTCAGGGAATGTAGCAAAGGGAGTAGATCTTATTCATTATAAATGATCTTAAGAAACTGTCATGACATTACAGCTTTGTACCCACTGACTGTTGGGAAGACAAACTCTTCCTGGATAAAATCTGCATATGCAGAAATAAGTTATGTATGCATTGTTAAAAAGATTCCTGCATTAAGGCAGGAAGACTTTGTACTATTTCTTACAACCAACAGTATGTGAATCTACAATTATTTCTAAATTAAATATTAATTAAAAAACAAAAAATAGGGCTTCCCTGGTGGCGCAGTGGTTGAGAGTCTGCCTGCCAATGCAGGGGACACGGGTTCGAGCCCTGGTCTGGGAGGATCCCGCATGCCACGGAGCAGCTAGGCCCGTGAGCCACAGTTGCTGAGCCTGCGCGTCTGGAGCCTGTGCTCCGCAACAAGGGAGGCTGCGATAGTGAGAGGTCCGCGCACCGCGATGGAGAGTGGCCCCCGCTTGCCGCGGCTGGGGAAAGCCCTCGCACAGAAACGAAGACCCAACACAGCCATAAATAAATAAATAAATAAATAAATAAAAATTAAAAAAAAAAAATACAGGACACCAATACAGGCCACCCAGTTAAATTTGAAAAAACAAAAACAAAAACAAAAAAACAAAAAATAAAACAAAAGAAAAATAGAGTCCTAAACAATTCATCAAAATAAATTTCAATAGTGTTAATGATTTAATGTGAAAAAATGAAATACAAATGGTCCTAGAATAAAATATTGTGAACATTTTTTCTAATCTTGAGGTGGTAAAAGCCTGGAGAGAAATGACACCAAAGGCAATGAAAGGAAATCATGATGGATTTAACCAGATAAAATTTTCAAATTTACTGTGGCAAAAATAGTAAACATGTCAAAATGTTTAAAAAAAATGTAAAAATATTTGCAGTATATGTGACATTAAAAGTTTTCATATCCTTAATGTATGACATGCAATTACAAATCAAAAAGAAAAAGATACATGGAAGTAGAAGCAGTGTAATGATCAGGCAATTCAAAAATAGAAAATCTATGAATGACTAAAAAATGTAAATGTAAGGTCTTCTTATTATTATTTAAGAAAAGGAAAACTAAAAAGAGAATGAGTTACCATATTAGATTTTCAGATAGAAATTCATTAGCATGAGAATAGCTGACTCATTATGATTATTTTTGACTATTGCTTTCTCCTTTTAAGGTTTGAGTCCCAGTATTAAATCATTTCTAACATATTATAATAAGACTTATAATTAGGTGATCTTTTGATGGAACTTTTTAGTGAAAGGTTTATAGTGAGAAAAATGCATACTCTTTTTTTCCTTACAATTCTTCAATTTTCATCCCTGAATCAAATTGCCTGGCTTATCAACTAAAAAATACAGGGTGTTCTGTTACATTTATATTTCAGGTCAAAAATAAATAGTTTAGCATAAGTATGGGTCATACATTATTTGGGACCTATTTATACCAAAAAAAATTGCTGTCTATTTAAAATTCAAATGTAACTGGGTGTCTTGTATTTATCTGGCAAGCCTATCCTTGAATCAGCTTTCTCTACTCTTGCAAAAGAAGTTTTCACTTCTACAGCAGTTTCCACCTGTACCAGAAAGCCCACATGGCCTGAGCACATCAAGCTCAGTTTTCATATTTAGTGAATTAACTGATTAGTTAAAAGCCAAAGAGTTTAACTCTTTTACTTCATCTTAATGAATTAGACTTCCTTCAGATAGTAAGGGAAAAGTGACACAAATGATCCAAGATACAAACAATAGACACAAAAGGAAGGAAATATAATTTCTGCATCTTAAAAACATTGCTTGAAATAATATTCACAACATAGAAGAAAGAAGCTAACCATTTTGAGCCTAGAGCATTCCCATCCCCTGTGTTGTAGACCTTTCTGCGTTAATGGCAGCCACCCAGGCAGTCACAGGGATGCTGAAATCATCCAGGCCAGAACCCATGACAATTAGATTTCTTACCTTATTGCTAATAGTCTCTCTTCCCAGGAGTCACTCCGTCACACAGCTGCAGGTAAAAAAAAAGTTTCAGAACATGCCACAGCTGCCCTTTCATTCCAACTGAGAGAAAATGAGAACAGAGAACTAATATCCCCTCCCCCACAGGCTGGAAACAAACAAACAAACAAATGATAAAAGTTACTCTACCAGAAGAAAGGAATCTCAGCAGAGAAGTGGCCCTTGTAGTTAGTTTGCTGTAGTTGTTCTCAAAAAGTGTTTGTAGTAGTCTTGGATGCCTTCCTGTCTCCTTGAGCATCACAGCTGCTAACATTAAAAAGCCTTTGTGACAGAACTGTGACCTAGGTTTTTATTTGTGCCTATTTAAAAGTTAGTCATAGAAGGCCAGGACAGTCTGCTTGCAAAGATCCATGGTCAAGTTGGGGAGAAAGATATGTAGTGACTCCCTTTACCCTCCCCTTTAAGGAAAGAAAGCAGCAAGAAAGTACTAGTTAGAAATAGCAGAAGTTATTAGTAAGAAGTCCTGGACTCAGAGGAATGCGTGGAGAATGGATACAATGTTTCCAGTTGTGTTTTTATTTCTATGAATCCTCTTGCTGTCCCTTTAATGCCCTCTGACCTGTTGGCAGTAGCATCAGGTCTGAATGCAAGACTGGAAAGCACTTCGCTGAGGAAGTAAAGCAAACTTGTCTTCATTTGGTTACCATGGTTATGGTACTGTGTGTTACCAACCTGATGATTTGCATTGCAAACCATCACTGGAAATGAGGACAGTGGAACTTGATATTCCAGGTGGAGAGGTTCAATTCACAGGAACTTCTATTGGAAAGTTCAGAGCAAACAGAACATAAATATACACACATACTCCCAAACCCATAAAGAAGAGGACCAAACTGTAAGGGCTAACAGTCAGTCTTATCCTCCATGGAATTTCAGTATCTATGAAGCATTTTAGTTGAAAGATCAGACAATTTCATTTTAGAAAGGTAAATAAGCACATTATTGGCCTCATTTTAAAAAATTAAATTTCACAGTCACATTCAGCGTGCATTCTTGTGAAAGGCATAATGCTAAAGCACTCCCTAAAAATTATTCTATCCTGAGTCATGCATGCCAACAACTAGTCTTCATTTTGAAAAGCTGCATTAGCAGAGTTTGAAATGATGGAAAAGACTGTGTGCATTTCAACTTATATTTAACTTCAAACAAACAGGAACCCCAATATATAAAAGGAAAGTGCTGAGGTTGTCTTCAAGAGGAATGAGGGGAAAGGGCCTCATCAAATCTTCCCTCTCCCTCTATGACAACTAGTGAGGTTCCTCTGCAGAGCTCCTAATATTAGTGGGCAGAATCCAAATAGCCCTATAAACTGGCCTGAAACCTATCCTGGGAGAAACTCTTGTCTCTTAGGCTTCTCTCACCTCTTCACCACCAGGTTCTAAGACCCTTACTCTCAGAAGCCCAGGAGTCTCTCGAGGCCTGAGATAACACCACAGCCACCTTTTCCTCCTGTGGCATCTACAACCCACTCAGCCCTAGGAAGAGCAGAACCTTTGTCTTGGGCAAAGGCTAACTGGCAAAGCATACTTGAACTGAAGTATCACGTGCAGAACTACAGTTGGAAAATGGAGTCCATATTTTAACAGTTTTCATTTTAATAAAAGTGATTTTTTCATACAAATAGACATTCAATTGCACCCACAAAGAAATCCTCAACTAGCCATATTTTAGTTGCCTATTAGTTATATATGTACTATTTATGTAGATCATTTATTGGGAAGTTGCAGTACACAATGCATTGAAATCTGCATTAGAAATTGGGAGACTAGGACCCTATCTTAACCCAGTTCCTACTAGAATGGTCTTGGGAAAATCAATTCCTCTTCAGAGACATAGTTAATTCGGAAAAATAATGGGTACATCGCTGAATTTTTAAAAAAGCTCTCTGCGTGAAAATTAAAGATATCATATTGTATCAAAGTCTGTGAAACAAGGGAAATTGATAGCCAATGCATTGTTATTCTATGAACAGTCTTCCAAATAAAACCCATTCCTTCTAGTTCTGTTCCCTAGCATGCAGAATAATTTCTTCCTTAGTAATAAAGAAATACTTAAAGTTGAATTAGTTCACTGTCTAAGGGAGAGGCAATAAAGTAAATCAAAGTGACAATAGAGTTGCTAAGTTTTGGGGGGTAAAAGGAGAGGGTTCTATGGAATCTCATAGTTTGAGGGTTTGAGGGTTTGGAAAAAGCATCCTGGAAAATATGGCGTCTAAGCTTGATCCTAAGGGAGAACAGAAGTTAGTTAAGGAGGTGAAGAAGAAGGGAAATAAGCTAAAGGGGGTGCTCCAATTAGTAGGGAGATGAGGGTAGGGCAAAAATGAGACTGGAAAAATGAATCCATGTATTTTCCATATTTTCAATAAGTATATCATTCTCTTAACCTTGATCTCTTTGGAAATTCTGTAATACAGTGGCAGGGATAAGGAAAGTGAGACCCAGAAAAACTAAGTGATTTGAGAATATCACAAAATGAATTTTTGGTATATTAGGCCCTGGAATTAAGGTCTCAGGAATCCCTTTCCTAATGCTTCCACCATTAATGGGTCATCCTGGGAAAACAGGTTAAAAGAAGAGGCACAAGTTTAATGTCTTTCCAATTAACTGAGTTTACCTGTAGTTCCATTTGTCTGGGGGTAGCCTTCTTAAGAATGCCAGTAAGTAAACGTAAGCTCCTATCCTCTGCATGGGGCGGGGAGAAGGAGGGTGACCCAGGCAGAGGGAACAGCATGTGCAAAGGTCTGGGGGCCAGAGAGAGAATGGTGCACTTGAAGAATTGCAAGAGTCTAAGTATGGCTACTGCATAATATATGAAAAGTCAATGTCAAGTGATATAGCTGGTGAGAAAAGGAGTAAGCAGATCATAAAGGTTTTGCATTTCATTAAGAGATTTGAACTTTATTCTGAGAGTAGTGAGAAGTGACATGATCAGATTTATATGCTAAAAAGGTCCTCTTGCTTTAATATGGAGAATTCAATGAGTGGAAGGAACATGACTAAAGACAGGAGGCTGGGGACCAGGTGAGATGCAATAGTGACTGCAGCCATAGCCCCACAGTTAAGAGATAAAGACATGAGTTACTTTAGAACCACGTGTGAGAAAAAATCAGCAGGTCTTATTAACTGATCCACTCTGTGGGGGAAGACAGTGGTCAAAGATTTTTCTCAAGTATAGGTTTATAAAGGGATCTAGTGCGTTTTGTTTGCAAATATAGAGTTTGGGGTTCCCATGGAAACACCAAGGGGAAGTATCAGTATGCAGTTTGGATACATGAGTCTAGTGTTCAGTAATGAAGTCTGGGTTTACATGCATGTCCAGTAACAAAATAGCTTCTAATTGAAGCCAAGGTGACAGGTGAGTTCACTACAGGAAGGACTGTGGAGTGAGAGTAGGTCCTAGACCAAGATGGAGATACAAGATGAAGGGAAGAATTAAGAGTGCCAAAATCAGAAGCAGGCTTGTAAGCTCTGGAGAACTGAAACCTTTGATCTACATGAGAAGCCAAGTTACAATCATCAGGCAGCTTGATGAATCTAGAATAGAGTCAATTGTATTGTTGAAATGTCTAATGGGTTCAAACTATCAGAAGGAGACACAACAGACAGTTGATACTTTTGATTCAAAGTTTCTCAAACCTAAAAGTGCATGGAAGTCCCTAGTGCTAGAGATTTTGGTCAGTAGGTCTGGGGTGGGATGAGAAAATATGCATTGTTAGTGATCAGTTCTCCAAAGCAACTCTGATGTAGCGTGTCCCAAGGGAAGAATTTCAGAATCATTGTTTCTGGTTAGTGCATCCTTTCTCCTGACTGGCCAGTTTTGCTTCTTGACATTGTTCTTCTACACACAAGTACTCACCTTCTATTATTAAGCTTTTAAAAGATATATTGATTGTTGAGCTATACATGGAGCTTGTGTTTTCTAGTACATTTCCAGCTCATTGGGAACGTTCCCACTTTTACTCTTCTCACTTTTACCCTGTGAAAACTTCACTTACAGAGAACATTTGAATGATGATGGTGGTGGTGGTTTTTAACGATCAGAGGTAGAGCCTGGGGGAGGGAGACAGACCTTCAGCCTCCCTAGAATCTCATCAGACCCACATTCTTTAGTAAGATCAATTGAAGTGTTTTCCAAATAGCTCTTAATGTCCAGTAGATGGACATTAAGATGGTGTTTCACTTTAGTAAGACCTTTAACGATGCTTATTACTGTTTTTTACCCCTTTGAGTTAGATTTGTCATATCATGCGTGCTCAATAAATATTTGGGTATTCATTCTTATCACAATAAGTCCTGCTAGGTCAATTTAATCTTTCTACAGTAACGATCCAAATCAAATGCTGCCTCCACCGGGAATGGGACTCCCCTATTTTACTCTCATTTTGCTTATGCTTGTCACGGAGCACTTACCACATTGTGCCTGCTATTAGATGACTGATTCTTAAATGGAATTTATTTTGCCCCCAAGGGGACCTTTGCCAATGTCTGAAGACATTTTTGGTTGTCACAGTGGGATGGATGATGCTACTAGCGTCTCATGGGTAGAGGCCAAGGATAGTGTTAAGCATGCTATAATACACAGAGCACCCCCCGTCACAAAGAACTTTTCAGTCCCAAATATCAAGAGCACTGAGATTGAAAAAAACTCTGTATTAGACAAAGGAAAGACATAAATTGCTTAGGACTTAGAGCCACAGGTGCTTAGTTCCAGCTCTGGCTCCAATGTTTACTACCTGTGAGACAATGGGCAGGTCTCCATTTCTGAATCTGAGTATTCTCATCAGTAAAATGTAGATACTTATTTTACAGATGCTCCTCTCACAGAAATATTGTAGGGTTCATGGCAATAATGCATAAAAATGGCCTGTAAACTTAATAAATCATCATTGGATGCTTTGAGAGTGTATGTATAATGATGACTATAATAATAATAATTATGCAGGGAGTTTGGATATATAGGTCTAGAGCTCAGTAATGAAATCTAGGCCGGATTTCAAATTTAACTAGAATCTTACTCATTTTAATTTCATCTCAATGAGTATTTATTGAGCAGGATCTCTGGGCTGGCATTCTTCTAGGTACTATAGATAGAAAAATGAGACATTCTCCTTGAATTAAAGGCTCTTTTTTAGGATGGAGATGATAGAGACATAAACAAAAATTATAATATCATGTAAAATAGCCTAAGATAACAGAGGATAGGTGAATGAAGTTTTTTTAGAAAAATAGCAATTCAAGATATATTTTAAAAGTTTATGGGTTGCATTATTACTGGCAACAAAAAAACTTTCTTTACTATCTCTCTTTACTGATCCCCACGGGGAAAAATATACATTCTAATGACTTAGATTACCCACTCTACAGAGTAGATGAAAGTCAGTAAGGAACTGAAACTGCTTTTTAACAATGAATATGTTAAATCCGACCATACAGAAAAGTAACAAAATGGAGGCAGCTCTCTAGTCTTTAATCCTAAAATGGGACCACTAGCCATGACTCAAAACAGTGGCGTATGCTGTGCATTGCTCATTGCTCTAACTGAGGCATAAAATGCTCTCAGAATGCAAACTAATGGTATTTGGGGAATGCAAACTAACGGTATACTTGAAGTTTTCTAGAACACACCAGGCAGCTGGACACTATTCCCAGTTATCTTGCTCATAGGAAATAAGTAACTGCTCAGTAAATGTCCGATAAACTGAACGGGATTACTTGACAGTAATAGAGGAAGTGGGCACTGATTTTGCCCCTTTCTCTACAAAGCCCCACAATGTTTGGTTGGAAGGGAGAGTACCAAATACCCAGGGATATCTCACTGAAAAGAGTGAGTGGACTCATCTTGTCTCTACACTGTCTTGGGTACTCAACAATTTCAGCATAACTGAATAGTTGATATATTACTAACATGTACTTCCTACACTGTCCATTGTCATATTCCCTTCGTGGATCTCCTAACCTAGAATGTACTCAGTATTGCCTAGGCTAATAGCTCCAAGCCATTTTAATCCAAAGGGCTACTCAGTGGTTCAAGAAGAACCAACACCCTTACAACTACCATTTACATCAACAAACCTCATAGAGTTAGTAAGTAAAAAACCCTACTATTCCACACCATGAACACAGAGAATATGACACAGTTGGACAGCACCTAAGATCTCTAAAGGATGCGGTCCAAGAGAATCTCTTCCATTTTTGTGAACTTTACCTTCAGGAAACCCAACAGGTCCTCACAGTGAGGATGCAAGAAAGAGACTCTCATGGCTCTGGGAGCAGTAGGGGAAGAGTACTCATTGTGAAATATGCTCAGATCCTTCTCCATAACAAAGGCCTGTTCTCCAAGAGAAAATATTTTGCCAGAACCTTACCCCAGTTGTGGAAAAGCATTCCTCCTACTCTAGACCACTTTAGATTTCTTGTCTCACCTAAGAAAAACCATAGTCAATAGGGGTCAGGGCTTCAAGGAAATAGATTGGGAATGCTGCTGCCAGGTATGGCAATAGGGGCAGGAAGGAAGAAGCTATACTATTGGAGAAACACTTGTGAAAGTCTCAGCCCCAACACAGAGACCCACTAAAACTCTGAGATCTAATCAGAAGATTGCAGAATGTATCCTCTCCCCCACATTCTACTAACATACCAACAGAGTTCTGATATAATCATAGTGGATTACAACTTAAAAATCTACAATCTCTCTCTCTCTTTCTCCCTCTCCTCTCTTTTCTCTCTCTGAGGAGTACTTGGGGAAAATCAAAGTCAAGATGGGAGACAAAAAACCAGGACACTAGAGGAATTTGAAAGCCTCTGGCATCTATAGCCACAGCTAACATTAAATACAGCCCAATCTCTGGTCAAATAACATAAATTCTTACACTAAAGGCTATTTCCTTCAGTTGTTATTACCTGATACAACATGTATTACTTTCAACAAAAAATTACAAGGGAAGAAAAAACACAGTCTAAAGAGGTAAAACAATTATCAGAACCAAAATCAACCATGATACAGATGTTGGAATTATCAGATAAGAAATGTAAAATAACTATGATTAATATGTTAAGGGCCTAATGGAAAAAGTATATAGCATGCAAGGAAAGATGGGTAATATAAGCAGAGAGATGGAAACTCTAAGAAAAAATCTAAAGGAAAGTCTAGAAATCAAAAATGTTATAACAAAAATGAAGAATACATTTGATGTACTCATCAGTAGACTCACAGCCATGAAAAGAATCAGTGACCTTAAAAATAGGTCAGTAGAAACTTCCCAAACTGAAAATCAAATGAAATAATGACAGACTCCACAGATTTAGGAAATTTAGAAAGCACTAAGTAGGATAAATACTAGAAAACCATAACTAGGCATATTATTTTCAAATTATAGAAAACCAAAAACAAAGGGAAAAGTTTGCAAGAAGCTGGGGGGCTTGGGGAGGTGTACTTATAAAGAAACAAGTATAAGAATTACACTGGACTTCTCACCAGCCATAAAAGCAAGAAGAGAGTGAAGTAAAATATTTCAAATATTGAATGAAAACCTCCCATCAAATTAGAATTTTATAATCAATGAAATTATCCTTCAAATGTGAAGAAGAAATAAACGTATTCTCAGAAACACAAAAATTAAGAGAATCACTAGCAGGACTACCCTACAAGATATGTTAAAATTTTTTCTTCAGGTAGAAGGAAAATGAAACAGGTCAGAAATTTAGATCTACAAAAGAAAGGAGAAACATTGAAGAAGGAATATATGCGTGTAAAATAAAAATTTTATTTTTCCTATTCTTAATTTATGTAAACTACAACTGCTTGCAGTAATAGTAGTAGCAACGTATTGGATGATTAAAGTATATGAATAAGTAAAATAAAATATATCACAAGGATGGGAGAGAGGAAGTGGGAATACCCCATTATAAGTTACCTGCATTACATGAGAGGTGGCATAATGTTATTTAAAGGTGACTTTAGATTAGTTAAAAATGAGTAGTATAAACTCTAAGGAAACCACTAAGTATGTTTTAAAATAAGTATACAACACGCTAAAAGAGAAAATAGAATAGAGTCATATAAAATCTCAATAAAACTGGAGGAAGCAGAAAAAAAGGGGAAAAAAAGAAACCAAGAACAAATGCAACAAATAGAAAACAATTAACAGACATAGTAGGCATAACATAGAGACATTATGCCAATTATATCAATAATCACTTTAAATGTGAATGCTCAAAATACAGCAATTAAAAGACAGAGATTGTCAGAGTGGGTTAAAAAACAACAACCCCCAATTTGTAGATGTTATCTACAAGAAATCCATTTTAAATATAAACACTCAGATTAAGAGTAAAAGGGATGGAGAAAGATACACCACACTAATCAAAAGGAAGCTGGATTAGCTATATTCACTTCAGACAAAGCAGACTTTAGAACAAGGAAGATTATCAGGGGTAAATATCGGCATTATGTAATGACAAAGGTATAAATTCTCCAGAAGACATAACAATTCTAAATGTGTATGTGTGACAGGGAACAAATCTGACTCCGTATTGGCTCAATTCCTTTAGTTCTAACCTTTGTGCTCTGTTGCCTGTGCTTAGTCACGATGTCTCTGCGCCTTTCTCTCTTCAAACAGTATAAAACAATGTTGCCTATAGCCTGAAATATACATAATAACCCTTTCTCAAGGGTCTGCCTCCCAGGCTTGACCTTTAAAGGCATAACACTTTTCATTCATATAGAGATAAAAAGTTGCAGAACAGAAAATAACATTTGTCTTTTTGAAGGTTTATAGGAACATTGTGATCAGACCTATGTGTGCAGCTGTACGAACAAAGAATTATCACATCCCCTCCAGAGTCTGGCTGGCACCAAGATGTCTGAAACAACCAGCCACACCCTCTCCTCTTTTAGTATAAAAGAAGCCTCACTTATAACTCAGGTGAGATGGTTGACTAGTCCACCACCTTCTTGGTCTGCTGCCCTCCTGAATAAAATCGCTATCCTTTGCCCCAACAACTTGTCTCTTGATTTATTGGCCTGTCATGCAGTGAGCAGTACAGCTTGGACCAGGTAACATATGCACTTAACACAAGAGCATAAACATACACGAGGTGAAAATTGATATAACTGAAAGGGGAAATAGGCAAATCCACTATTGTAGTTGGAGACTTCACCACCCCTCTTTCAGTAATTGATACACAAAGCAGGCAGAAAATCAGTGAGGATACTGATCATGACTTGAACAGCACTATTAACCAACTTGATCCTGTTGAAATGTATAGAAAATTCCACTCAACTATAGGAGAATACATATTCTTCTCAAGCTCACAAAGAGCATTCAACAAAGTTGACCACATTCCGGGTCATAAAATGTACCTTAATAAATTTATAAGACTAGAAATCACATAAAGTGTGTTTTCACGCCACAATAGAATCAAACTAGAAATCAGTAACAGAAACATAACTATAAAATTTCAAAATATTTGAAGATTGAACAACACAATTCTAAATAACACCTGGGTTAAAGAAGAAATCTTAGGTTTAAAAATATTTTGAACTAAATGAAAATGAAAATACAACTTACCACAATTATCAAAATTTGTAAGACGTAGCAAAAGCAGTGCTTAGATGGAAATTTATAGTATTAAATACATACTTTAGAAAATAATAAAGATCTAAAATCTATAATCTAAGCAACATAAGCTTAAAGCAAGCAGAAGAAAAGAAATAATAAAAATAAGAGCAAAAATCAATGAAATTGAAAAACAGGAAAACAATAGAGAAAAATCAATGAAACCAAAACCTGGTTATTTGAAAAGATCAATAAAAGGGATGACTCTTTAGCCAGGCTAAGTGAAAATAAAAGGGAAAAGAAACAAACAATGTGAGAGCCAGGTTTCTCACAGTTGGAGTGGAAATTTACAAATAAACAAGGGGAAGAGGCTAGAACAACCCAGGTGGTAATGGATTAGAGTTGAGGACAACAGTATTAACTCATGGTTAGCTTAATATACACACAGATGGTTACATATGGAAATATTTATGCATATGTTTATATAGATGAGTTAGCATACACATTATATTTCCTCCCTCTGTCAGCTGAGAGGGCCTAGAAGCAAAACACCCAGTAGTAATAAGCATGTATAGTACCCAGATCTTGGTTTCTAATATATCATTCTCCTGTAAAAGGAACCAATGCACCTTGAGAGATTGAACTATAAATGATAAACTCATAACATCTTAAAGTAAGGAAGTGCTAAACACACACACACAAACACACACACACACACACAATGATGTGGTATGTCAAAGAGATACAAAAGCCAGCTGAAAAAGCTCCTAATGGCCCAAGCTGGTACAATTTGAGCACACAATACATAAAGCAGTATTGGATTATAACCCAAAATTTAAAATAAATACCCACGAGTCCATAATCATATAAATAAGTGATTTATATAAATAAATAACTGTGGGAGAATAGACAAATCTCCTGTGCAGAAGAATTCCAAATAATTTATTTAGATACTACACTTTCTAACTTCTTACTCCTTGAGTGTGGGCTTAGCATAGTGACTCTCTTCCAAATAATAAAGTATGGAAAGGTGGGAGGGAGAAACTTTACAGATAAGAAACCTGACAAACAATACCTGAACCAGGTGATCAAGGTTAACATCAACAGTCATGTCATGTTGATAGTTTGCACCCTTGATACCATGCGATGAGAATGCTATTTTACCTCTGTGACCTTCCTCCCTCACACCCATAACTCCAGTCTGATTATAAGAAAAACACCAGACAAATCCCAGCTGAAGGACACTCTACAAAATATTTGATCAATATTCTTCAAAAATGTCAAGGTTACCAAAAACAAGGAAAGTCTCAGAAACTATAACAGTTAAGAGGAACCTAAGAAGATGTGAAAACTAAATGTATGTGGTGTCTTGGATGGCATCATGGAACAGAAAAAGAAGAGTAGGTAAGAACTAAGGAAACAAAGGTACAGACTGTAGTTAATGATGATATATCAATATTGATTTATTAATTGTAATAAATTACCATACTAATGTAAGATGTTAATAATAGAGGAAAGTGGATATGGGGAACTCTGTACTATCTTTGCAATTTTTCTGTAAATCTTAAACTATTCAAAAATTTGTAAAAATTATTTATTTGACAGTTGGACAAGATGGTATTTAGTATATTTATTCTAACTCTGATATTCAGTGATTTTAAAATAAGATATTTGTGATCTGCTAAGTGACAAATAGCAGCAGCATGCATATATATATATACATTAAAATTATACATATATTGAGAGAGACTAGAAATATATACATATATGCATGCTTGTGTGTATATATCTATGTAGATGTAATATTACTATATTAGGATATATAAGACAATGTTAAGAATAGTTATCTCTGGATGATATGATTATGGACAATTTTTACTTTCTTCGTTTTATTGACAGTATTTTAAAAACAATTGACTAAGGACACAATTATTTTTGTAAAATAAAAACAGGTCAGTAAAAGTTTTATTTTAAAAATCAGTGAGTATCCATGATGAGTGATGCCCGTCTGGACTATGTGCCCCTCCTCCAAGCCTAACCAATTCTTCATGCTTACTTCTATCATTGTATTTACAAAATAAATTATATATGTACGTTATTTGTCTGTCTTCCTTCCTAGATTATAAAATTCTTAAGGACAAAAAAATCTGTCACTTCTGCATCACTATTGCCTAGTACAGAGCCCAGTATGTTGTGCATTTAGGGGCACAAGCAGAGGGCAATGCAATGTGAAATCTTGGGCAAGCAACTGAAGTAACTAATCCAGTTTTCTCATACATAAAATGAGAAATCTGGGCTACTTCCATCTCTGGGGTTCCTTCCAGATTTAAGATTCAACATTCTCTGCCTGTCTCAATGAATTAGGCATAATTTCACAAAATAAGAACTCCAGGGAAATTATGTGACTTGCCCAACTTCTTCTTTTGCATCTTCTGGAGGATGATGGAAGATTGAGATTCAGGAAATGTCTGCTCCGTGGGAATTGGTTCAGAAAGCCTTTTTCTGTAGGTTTTAAATAATTTATTATTTGCAGTTAAATTTGTCCTTGAAAATTTACAAAGGTTTGAGCAAATCAGAGTGGTTAAAATATGGAAGGATTAAACACAAGGATAATTATTTCATTAAGACCTTACTGAAATTATTCTTTAAAAAATTTCTGCAATATGCAGAAAATACTCTGTGTGATAAAGTGAACATATTGCTACATGTGTGTCATTCTGATTATGCTGCTTTTTCCTTGGGCCTGAGATTAAGGAAGAATGATGAAAAAGGACAAGTCACCATCCATACATCTTGAAGTCAAACTCTGAGACCCTTCCACCATCAGTGGTTCTGCCATCTCTTAATCAGCAACATTTTCCAGTTTTCCTATTCCTATTCCCCACTGACACTGATCCCTTGAAACATCAAGTTCACCTAGAAGAGCCTATTACAATTTGTTTTAGTTTTCTATCGAGCTACAACAAAGTACTACAAATTTAGTAGCTTAAGACAACACAAATTATATTATAGTTCTAGAGGTCAGAAATCCAAGATTCGTCTCACTGGACTAAATTAAGGGGTTAGCAAGTCTGCACTCCTTTCTGAGGGCTCTTGGGAAGAATCCATTTCCTGCCTTTTCCAGCTTCTAGAGGCTGCCCACATTCTTCAGATCCTGGCCCCTCCTCCAGCTTCAATACCAGCAGTACAGCATAGTCCAATCTCTCGGACATTGATATTCTACTCCTGCTATCACATCTCCTTTTCCGACTCTGACTCTCCTCCCTCTCTCCAATAAGGACACTTACAGTCACGCTGGGCCCACCCAGATAATCCAGGATAGTCTCCCCATCTCAAGATCCTTAATTTATTCATATCTACAAAGTCCCTTTTGATATGTAAGGTAGCATATTGACATCTTTGGTATGGGGGCCATGTTTCTGTCCACCATGTATCTGTCTTTCTCTCAATATCCAACAGAGTGGACACCTCTATTTTCATGGCAATCTCTGAGTTAGGCACTTTTTGGTACCAGTCACATCTTGTCACAGAGAAGTCACTACTTTGTCAGTTCTATAAGACGACCCTTTTAGAAAGTGTAAATGGATATGTGAGGCTCTAATTAAAGCATGCAATACTTTTCTATTCAGATAAAATTTGTTTTTTCTTAAGAGTATAGCTTTGGTGAGATAGACTCAGATTTAAATCTGGGCTATATCATCAATTATCTGTGTCACTTAGAATAAACTGTTTTCTTTTTCTGAGTTTGCCATCTCTAATTCAGCCACATTTTCTACCACCTAATTAAAGACCCCATCATCCCTGAGATTTTTTCTTTAACGTGAGATTTGAAGGATATACAGGGTGTCTTAAATTATACAGTAACAGTCATAATTGAGCTTCATAGACTTATTAGAAATAAATGAGTAGAAAATAAATAAGATCTTATAATTTGGGTGGGCTTTTTACTTGAAACGTCTAAGGTTTGATATATTCATTCTCTTCTCTGAAAATATTTTCAATATCTATTTTCTAGAACCTATAAACACATGCCAAAAAATCTTAGAAAAACCACCTAAGTGTCTAACAAGACACCCAGGTGATGAAGTATTATGCAGATTATAAGATATGATGTTTATAAAAAGAGTTTTATTTTTAATCTCCTGGTCCCTTCCTCTCCTAGCCCAACCCTTGTGTCTCTGTGATTCTCTGAAACTTGTCCAAGTTGCTCTGCATGCCCTATGGTTCTGGGAGTCCAGCTCTTTTTTCCTTTTTAAAAAATTAAACTAAGTTCCCAAATGTACCCTCCTTCCTTCCCCAGTGCCCCTCTTTAATAAAATTATATTAAATCTGCTAAAAGTTCAATGTTTAACTAGAAACCTAGTATATTATTAGCAACATAACTTATTCAGGATGACTCAAAATATATAGACTATTTCTTTTCCTAGCACAATATCAATGGCATCTTCAAACATGACAGAGAAAATCATTAGTCCTACCTGTAAAGACTGTCACACCTTGATCATATTCTTGGGATCTGTGCCCTGCTTCCTTCATTCTCTTTTCTCATTCTCTCATTTACATTCCCACCTTCAGTCATTCTTTATTTAAAAATGTATCAGTCTGGCTCATTGCAAACATTTTAAACAATACATATTAAACAATATAATGTGTAAAAAATGAAGTGAGAAATTTTTCCCACCTTCTCAATCTTGTGAGGTAATTATTATAAAAAGTGTTGCCGGGCTTCCCTGGTGGCGCAGTGGTTGAGAGTCTGCCTGCCAATGCAGGGGACACGGGTTCGAGCCCTGGTCTGGGAAGATCCCACATGCCGCGGAGCAACTGGGCCCGTGAGCCACAATTACTGAGCCTGCGCGTCTGGAGCCTGTGCTCTGCAGCAAGAGAGGCCGTGATAGTGAGAGGCCCGCGCACCGCGATGAAGAGTGGCCCCCGCTTGCCGCAACTGGAGAAAGCCCTCACACAGAAACGAAGACCCAACACAGCCATAAATAAATAAATAAAAAATAAAAAGTGACTAATACTCTAAAAAAAAAAAAAACTGATAAATGGTCAATAAATGTTAACTATTAAAAAAAAAAAAGTGTTGCCAATCATTGTCCTCCATAATTTTTCACTTATGAACACCTGCTGGACATCACGCCATGTCCAAGCACGTAGATCTGACATTTTTGGTGGCCACATAGCAGTCATTGAATGGACATACCATGATTTGTTTCTCTCTAATGCTCTCTTTATTGTTGCTGCAGAAAGCAGGATGTGTCCCTTGTTGCATTTATCACTCCATGTAATTTTCAGTGGAGAAATACCAAAAAATGAAAAAAGCCGTCCTTAAAAATATCTTTCCCCCCGAAATTTCTCACTTCTGGATCTTTTGCCTTGGAGGAGTTTGGGGAGTGGTCTGGTAAAGTTATTATTTAGCTGCACATTATCAAACATGAATAGAGGGCTTCCCTAGTGGCACAGTGGTTGAGAGTCTGCCTGCCAATGCAGGGCACACGGGTTCGAGCCCTGGTCTGGGAAGATCCCACATGCCGCGGAGCAACTGGGCCCGTGAGCCACAATTACTGAGCCTGCGCGTCTGGAGCCTGTGCTCTGCAGCAAGAGAGGCCGTGATAGTGAGAGGCCCGCGCACCGCGATGAAGAGTGGCCCCCGCTTGCCACAACTAGAGAAAGCCCTCGCACAGAAACGAAGACCCAACACAGCCATAAATAAATAAATAAATAAATTTAAAAAAAACAAAACAAAAAACAAAACATGAATAGACAATTACTAGAGCCCAATTCCCCCTCTCTTACCAGTTCCTTAGCGATAGTGATTGAAATGGGCCATTCTCATGTCAGAACCAGAAGTGAGAGGGAGTCCTGTGCTGACTTAATAAATGTATCTGCCGAAAATACAATTGTTTTTATTCTACAGGGGGGCAGACAGACAGACACATATATATGTGTATATATATAAACATATATATAGCAACTGTATTTATATATGTTGATATATAAATATATATCTTTAAATATGTTCTCTTGTCTGATTGGAACATTCAATTTCATTAGTATTTAGTATGTTTCATTAATTAACAACTGATATTAAAGATGAGGTACTAAAATACCATTCTGATTATGGCATTTTGAACATTCTTCTGAATGACATCCTCACACAGAAATATCACTATCTGGAAACCAGAAATGGAGCATCATGCTTAATAAGCAGTTCTTACCTCCTGGACTTTCTCTCTCTCTGTCTCTCTCTCCCTCTCTCTCTGTCTCTCTCTCTCCCCGCCACACACACCCCTCTCCTTCCCTGGAATTAGCTCTCTCTCATGACCACACATTTATTTGTCAATTCTCAGCTGCAACTCTAGATTATCATTTTGATTTGCACCCATCCACAGAGAATTACTTCTCCTTCTTCTGTCTCTTTCCCAGTGAACTCTTCAACCCCCTCATCATCAATGGCATTTAACATCATTCTATTTGTTTCTAACAGCTGCAGTCCCCTCAATTTCACCTGCATTCAACTCAAGTCTGTTGGCTTAGTTTCAGTCAAAAGATTCTTACAAATAGGAAGGAGAAAGGAAGCTGATTTCCTGTGTCTCTCCTTTTAATGATCAGGGAGAGCAATTAGGTTGCTATGGCACAAAGAAAAGGTCCTGATAAACAGTCTTACCTTCTCCACTTGGAGTGAAGCTCAGGGACAAGCAAAGTTCATCCCCTAAAGAAGCTGACTGTCATAGTCCCATCCACCGGCCCCATCCACCTGCAACAAAAGCTTCACTGCTGAACTGTCTGAAAGTTGTATACGTGGACAGTTCCTGCAGGAAACAGTGTCGCATTTGCCTAATATTGCATAACATTTTCATAATCCATGCCCATTTGTCATAAGAAAAAACCTGTTTTCCTGATATTTTATATCAGGAAGCATTTGAAACAGGGGAGTGAGACAGTGAGTCTCCTTCACACAAATGAACCAGACTAGAGGAGACTTCTTGCATTCCTTGGTCCCACAAGATTTTTGGAGGTCTACTTTGTGCCAGACCACGGGCTAGGAAAAGGAAATGCGAACATGAACAAATCATTCTCCTCTCCCCCAAGAAGCTTGTAGCCATTTGAGGGCCACAGCCAGTAACTCCCAGGGAGGAACAGTGAGGGCAGAGAGGGAGAGGGCACGTACTAGCTAATGGAAATTTGGGAAGGCTTCACCAAGGACATAATGCATGCCATGAGTTTTGAAGCATGAGTAGGAGCTTCCCTGATGAACAAAGACTGAACTAGGCTTGAAGCTGTGGGGAGGATGCATATACAAAGGCACAGAATTATTGAATGGATGATACCTTTGGGGAACTGCAAATTGTCTGCATGGCTGAAACACAGAGTATGTGGTAGCAAAGGGGAGAAATGAGGCTGAAGAAGAAGGAAGCCTCACCTGGTGGGCTGACTTATGACTTAGAAAACTGTGAATTTAGCTAATTATAATGATTCTACACTTTAGTGTCTGAACTTAGCATATTATTTGTAATTGTGAGAGAGAAGCATTGAAGGCAAGAGTTCAATATATATTTGGTTACTCAGTATACTCAGAAAATGAGTAATTTGTTTGGGCAAATGACCTAGTTTGAATTAGGGCACTGAATACCAACTTCCAAATAATTAGAATAATTAAAGTACATTAAATATTAAAGCTGTCACTAGTTCATAGGAATATTCCTTTGACACTTCAGAAGGATCTTCAAGGCTTTAGAAAGGGTCGGGACTGTGATAGCATGAGTAGCACTCTGTGTGAGGGCCAAGGTGATTGCCCCCAAGATCTGCTGGGGAGGAGGTGAGCGTAGTGTTCTCCTATTCTAAAAATCACTTGCATTGAGAGTATTTTTACACTTTTGTGTTCTGTGAAGCCTCCTGACAGATTGAATTTGGGTCAGCATAATAAATGAAGCACTGCACTAATAATGTTAATACAAACAAATAATCAGAATAAACCACATTTACCCACATGATCTAACAAACATTTGGTCTTGTGGTTGAAACTTGGCAAGTTAATTGTCATAAGAACTCTGAAAGGAAGGTGGAATGAATTGGTAATTTTATCCCTACGTCAGACCTCTGTTCTTGATATTTCCCTGTTCCCACAGACCGGCAAACCCTCGAAATAGCAAGCACATTCTATTGTTAACATTTCTTCCTCTGTGAAATCGAATTAATGATTATAACTTGCTCCATTAATATTGGCTTTACAGCTTCATTAAGTGCTTTCACATGCATTATTTTACTTTGTTTCTAAAGATTTGTTGGATACCCAGGGCAGGAAAGTTGTTGTTTTTTATTGTTTTTTTTTTCCCCCCTCCTACATCTAACATGTAAGAAGCTAAGACTCAGAAAGGTGACTTGCTTTGTCCAAGGTCACATGACCTGAACCACAATGCTTGCTTCTATCTCCAAGTCTGAATACCCTTTTGCAATCATACTGCCTCGAGGACATTTCCTTAAAAGGGAGTTGCACACGGTTAGTAACTTGTACTGTTTGGACGGTCTCCAGGAACTCCTGACCGTTTTCCAGAGCTCCCAAGTGATTCTGGATGGCGCAGTGTCCATCTTCCCTAGCCGCCTTCAATGTCCTGACCAGGATATCGCCTCATAAAAATTGGCTTGCTCCCTTCCACCTTGTCTTTGACCTCTCTTGTACTCACCTGGCTTTCCCAGGTTCTGTCTCCTGCTTCTACTTGGACTCTCTCTCTCTCTGTCTAGCATCTTAGAGTTTCACATCTCTTTTGAATGCCTGACTGTCCTCAATTTATTTCTTTTATCAATACTGCTCTTTTATTGTTTCTATGAGGACTCAGGACTGCAGATGATAAAACAAGTACTGTCTCAATTTTATGTCTGTCCCAGTTCCATGCTCAGCATCTCAGACTTCCAATTACCTGTCAGGGAGGATGAGTCACTGAGGGGTACAGGCACGAAATTAACTGCCCCCAGAGAACAAGGGCAGGGTGAAAGCCTCCTCCATTCCTCACCAGAACCAAAATAGGCATTCTGGGACAGGTCAGTCCAAAAGGGTTACTTACTCAAGATAGATTGGGTGGATGGCATAAGAATATAAATTTGGTCAAGAGGAAACCAAGGCCATGTCTAGAAATATAATGCAGAAGTTCAAGTCTGAGGATCAATGAGTTTTTAAGACTAAGATTCTGAGGAATGAGGGAGTCCTATGGTAGAGGTGAGATTTGCTACTACAAGAACCAGGTATGTTGGATAGGAGATGTTTAAGCAACAAGGATTAAATTTGATTTTGGCTTTGGGATTAGTTACAGGATGCAGGCATGAATACAGAGGGGCAAAGTCTTAACAAAATACACAGATCCATGAATAGCCATCTGCAAGATAAAGACAGCAAGCAGAAAAAGGAAAGGATTTGCAAGAGAGAAAAGGTGACAGGCAGTGGAAAGAAGGATGACAAAGAGTAACAGAGTCTGATTTCATAAACCAGAGCTTCATAGGGCTCCAGTCCCTTTCCAGCACTGTCTACCTCTAATACGAGACACAAATAGAAACCTCCAGCTACATGGAGCTAGTCAAATCTCCCCAGACTCTCAACTTTATCTTCCTCCATGACTTTGCATATGCTTTCCCTTCTCCCTGACATCCTCCTAGTTAGTCCACTTGAAAAACACCTAAGCACTTATCAGGGCTTGACTTATGGATGATCTCCTTTATAAACCTCTCCTTGATGCCTTACTCACCAATTTATTTAAGCACTGTTTGTGTTCCCAACATTGTTCTAATGAAAACCTCACATTAACCCTATGGTATAGATGCTAATGTTATTCCCATTTTGCAGATAGATCATCTAAGATAGATCTAAATCATCTAAGAGTAAATTACAGACATGATACCTCTTTATCCCTAAAGATTTCAGTGTTTAATGTCTAAAAGCAAGAGCAATCTCCTAGATACTACTATATAGTGTTCAAAATCAGGAAATTAATGTTGATAGAATATTATTGTCTAATCTATAGACCTTATTCAGCATTCACCAATTTCGTTGCCCATAGTGTCTTTTATAACAAAAGATATAGATAACAAAAGATGGATCATGAGCTGCATTCAGTTGTGATGTCTTTTTATTCTCCTTTAATCTGGAACATTCCTAAGTCTTTTGAATACAATGGCAGCAACATTTTGAAGCATTATCTTGCAGAATATTCCTCAATTTGGGTTTGTCTAATGTTTCCCTATGATTAGATTCAGGCTATGTAGTTTTGCAGAAATAACACTAAAGTGATTCTGTGTTCTGTGTTCTTCTCAGTGTATCATATCAAGAGTCATATGAAGTCAATTTGTCCCATTACTGGTAATGTTAACTTTGATAATTTGGTTAAGGTGGTGTCTTGCCAGATAGGGAGTCGTTTTAAATTCTTCTCTGGCTTATTAATATTCCTTTATCCAGTATAGGCTGTTCAAGTTGCTCTCTTCCTCTTAATGCGGTTTGATCCTTAGCTATCTTTCTGTTTTTCCCTCTGAGTTCACATTCCCTTGGATATAGTGGACATCTCAGCTGGTGATATGAACCTGTAGGAAAGCGCTGAAGCCTATATCCTTCCTTATGTCCACAGGAGTTTAAATAGTAGGTGGGGATAAAGGAATCCCCCTCAGACAGGAGAGCCTCTGGTGCTACATTCATGTCTGTGTGCTGGCTCTGCTCTTTTACAATAGCCCTTTCACTCATTTGTCATCACCTAACCAACCTCTTGGGGTGGGGGAGCTTGGTTATTAAGGAATAAAAGTCCAATTACTGAATGATCCAGTTGTCATGTATCTGTTGGTACTGGCTCTGACTGTGGTCTCCTCCAGCCCTGCCCTGACTAGGTATCCCCTAGCCTCCCTGGGCTGGCTGCTGATATTGACTTTCAGAAATAATAGGGTGGGTAGCAGTCTGCTCAGGGTAATGTAGGGAGAAAAAAAGATCACATGCAAAATCCCTTCCCTACCCAGTCACTCATCTGTGGTGCTTGTCCTTCTGTTGTCTAGGAATGTCTTGTGTTTTATGTAGGTTGGTTGGGGCTATCTTTGTTTTCCTTTATCATCTGTGGTAGCTCCAGGGTTGGATCTCAGAAAGGGGGCCACAGGCCATGTTAGCTTTTCATCTTGTCTAGTGTTTTTATGAGGATTAAATGAAATAACTATACAAAAGCATCAGGAGGACAGTATGTCACCGGTAAATGTCACCACACTAGGATTATTATATGATTATTATTATTGTTCTCATTAGTTATAACTTTTTCATTTCTCATCATAATAAATATTCTCATAAATATATATTAAGCCTCTTCTACACCTTAGACTCCATTCTTGATGAAAAGCTATAAAATGTATTCCACACAGACCTTGCTCTGTAGGTGACACAAACTACTGAGTATTCTCAATGTACACAGCAAGGGGGGCACTTGTCCACATGGGAGAGAGAGGGTGTTCATAAAGCCTCAGAAAGGAAAGAGCTTATAAAATCCCTGTGAGTTTTCCAATAGCTCTTACTACGTTTGGCAGAGACACAGTCATGGACATCAGTCTCAAGGAAATGCAGGGCCAGAGAGCCCGATGGACACTCAAAGTTTCACTGATGTTGGGCCTAAGGATAACACATTGTGAAGAGCGCTGTAAAAAGAGGCTGTTCCAGGGCTTTCATTATCATAGAATTTTACTTGTGAAAGGTTTTCCCATATGCAACAGGCTTTCTTTCTTTCCTTTCCTGCTCCTACCAAACTGGAATGAATTTGCAACCTTTGCACAGAACAGTAGTGTTGAGTAAAATATTTCTTTACAACTTAAGAAATGTAAACCACTCTGCAAATATCCTCCTGGGTCTGTTGACATAGCAGGAGTGGCAGTAAACCTCCTAGCTAAAATGTATTAAGACATTTCTGGATTCCCTTATCCCTTCTAGTTGTTTTAGGAACAAAACTTTAGGCAACCTGACCCTTTTCATGGAAGTAGAGCTGGAGGCACAGAGCTGATTATGAAGATCATGTATGCAGGATTAGGGAAATGAAGGCTTTCTGACCTTCAGTCCCAGGAAATATGACCTCATAGTACTCTCCCTCTCCACTCTCCAAATATTTTTTCCATGACTATGGCCATGGGAACATCAACTCTCCCTACCACAATATGTAACCTAATTTTATGACAATGTTTCCCACGACCAAACAAGTGATACATGGTGAAGCTGGAGTGCAAACCTAGGTCTTTATTACTCCAAAGCTGAGAGACTTTCCATGATGTGCTAGGTGTTTAACATGTGTTGCTTCACACAGGTCCACACCAGGCCCACAGCTTATCTTCCTTTAACTATCTGAAGCCCAGACTAAAGGGACCATATTTCTTCAATCAATAATCAAGACAAAATTACACCTCTATGCATAATGAGATAGAATGTTTAAAACAAAGAAGGTTCTGGAAAAATCTAGTAAGCATGGTCACCACACTCCTTGCTCTTGGGCTCCAACATCTTCTGTAAATATTTACTAAATGTCTGCTCTCTTCCTTAGTCTCTGTTAGGAGATAAGTGAGTTCAAAATATGAGCAATTAGAGCCAGCCATAGGCAAAAATTGTGGTTTTCACTTCCTGCTTTAGGAGTTCCAGCACCCATCTTACCAAGTCCTAGCAAAGGGGCCCAGAAACAGGACCTGCACTATAATTCAAACCCAACTTAAGGTATTCTTTTTCACTCTATGAGTCACTAAGTATTACGGTTCAACAAAGCCAAATCTCTAGAGCTTTCAAGAGCAGGGATGTATCAGCATTGTGCTCAAGAGAAGTTTAAGAATCAAATACGTTTTTCTGTTTTGAAAACCTCAGTGGAATTATTCCCTTTAGGCTTCTCAATGGAGCAACACACCAAGACCACAGCACAAAGCTGATGGACACCTGAGCCCTGGAAGGAAGCAAAGTCATCCCAAACCAGTGGGCCTGAGCACAGCAAAGTGGTCCTCAGTGGCACTGTCAGGTCCCACAGGCCTGTGACCCACATGGCTGGCATCTCCACTGTGCAGGGCTTGGAGAAAAGCCAGGAATCAGGGCCTGAACTTCTGGGAAAATTCTACAGTCTTCATAGGATTGGCTTTTCAAATAAAGCAAAGAACAATAAATAATTCAGATAAGCTTGTTAAAAGTAGGCCAAGGAGGGGGAACAAAGGAGATTGGTGATATGTATTTCCCTTATTAGTGAAGGCTCACCCTCTGGGGCAGGCAAGGAATGTTCATAAGAGGTGTGGTAGGTGACAGAGCACATATACAACTTGGCAAATGTTTTCTGTTTCTCTCATTCTCTACAGGACACTTTAGGCTTGTTTGGAGTCAAATTTCCTCTCAGGTTTGTAAAATAGTTTACATTTCTTACAAAAGCAATTTGATCTGAAGGGTGAGGTACCACTTGGTAATAAAAGCTACTAAGAAAAAAATTCAATCTTCTTTAAATTTCATAACTGACCTTTCCTTAAGCTGGTAATATGACATCCTCTTTAATACCTATCCATATCTGACACTAAAACAAACAAAAATGGTCATCTTCCAAAGACTTCCAACATTTAGCACTTTAGCTGGAAGCCAAAATCCAAAAACTCAACCTGGTTTATTTGGAAATTTTGCTATTAATTTGCTAATGCTTTCATAGATTAACCATTTGTTATTAAGTTCTAGTATTATTATTGCATTAGGCCAGAGATCAAGACATTGAGGCCTGTACTATTGCTTTTTTGGAATTTTTGATGCTGTCTATATGAATTAGCTCATATAGATTGATTTGTGTACATGTTTTATGGGCACTGATATTTTAGATCCTCAGTTTTGTAAGAATGTAAGTGTGGGATTATATATACATATAATCATCTTATTAATTATATTATTATATATATGTATATATAATATATAATATATATGTATATACATATATACATATATATGTATATACATATATATACATATATACATATATATAACATATATACATATATTATTATATATATGTATATATAATATATAATATATATGTATATGTATATATGTATATTATATATACATATAAAATCATCTTATTAATTATATTATTCCCTTCATATATAATCTTGCTTATCATTTTATATATATAAAATATTAAATTATATATCTACAATATATAAAATATTTTGCATGTCAGTTCTACTCTCTTCCAATGTAAACTTCAATGGTACTATTAAGTCTTTTAAGATTCCTTGGAATGCTATAGTATCTCAGTTAAATATATAAATATATATAATATATATACATATATGTATATTGTGCATTTGTTCTGACAAAGAATTGTGTAAACAGGCCAGCAAGTACTCAGAATCACTCCTTTTATATTATGACTTCTTCATTCTTGAGCTCTTGAGCTCTGAAGTTTGCTTTACTTCCTGGCTAATTGGAGTGGATCTGGAAATAATTTTATTAGGTAGGGTAGGTACGTCATTGGTATATTTTATGAGCTTCTGTTTATCAGAAAATACATTTATATTGCCTTCTCACAATTGTCTGAGCCTAAAATTCTTGGGTCTAAAAACTCTTCACTGAGAGAGAAAAAACATTGCTTTATTGTATACTGACATTTAAGGTTATAAATGAGAAACTGAGCTAAATTAATGTTTGTTTCTTCGCAGAAAACCTGTTTTTCTTACTTGGATCATAATTGATTTTTATCTTTATCCTAGTTGTTTGTCTTTATCCAAATGTCTACATGTATGTGTCATTTCTTTGACTTCACATGGAATTTGCAGAAAATGTTCTATTATTATAAATTTATGTCTTTTCTACTTTGTCCAGGGTTTCATTCAGAAATAATACTTATTTGCAAGTTGGCCACCTATGTTTGCCCTTAGCATTTATAATCTTTTTTCCCCAGCACTGTACTCTTCCTTTTGTATATTGTCTCTTCATTCTGGAAGAATTTTACAAACTTGTCATTTATATCACTGATAATTCTTTTACACATCAGTTCTACTCTCTTCCAATGTAAGTTTTAATGCTGCTATTGTCTTTTAAGATTCCTTGAAATTCTACATTATTTCATTTAAGTCTATTTTCATCTCACACTCCAGACTTCTAATCTCAATGTGCTCTCTTAATGGCTGTGTCTGCTCATGTTTCACATAGTATATGTCTTTTTGTTCTGTACTGAATATTCCAAATCTCTTCTCCCAATTTTCTTTGGGATCATGAATAGATGATTTGTAGAAATACCTTCCTTTTCTGGTTTTCTCCAGCAGTACACCAAATGTCCTATTTGGAGGTTATTTTCTATCATAGTCCCCATGTTGTTTCCTTACTATTATTGTCTATCCTTAAAGTAAGGTGAGATCTAGTAATTCCCCATATTTATTTTCAGACAGGATGAAAGGATAGGCCTTGTCTTGTTCAGATTCCACTGTTGATTTCCCTTCTCAAATCTAAAATGTGAGGGCAGGTCAATGGGCACATCTTCCAGATCCATGACCAGTCTCTAGGAAGCTTTTAACTAGTATCTAATTTTCCTGCCTTGGGTCTCCTCTCTCATGCTATGAACCCAAACAATAGGTGAAAATTGACCATGCCAAGCTTGTTGTGCTCTGTAAGTTTTTCCTTCCTCAGCCTTGGGCTTCACTGTTTTCTTCATAGGATGGAATTTTCCAGAATGCACTCTACCCAACCCTGCCCTCTACATCTCCTAGTTGAGTTCTAAGATTTACAGTCTCTTCCTGAGATTTTAAAAAGTGGGAGGGAAGGACTGGGGGATAAACACATTCCCAATCTGGTGGGTACAGGTCCTGGTTCTTAAGTCTACAGGAGATGATATAGAAGGAAGACAACATCTATTATTTCTTTAATGATACTGTTTCATGACATTGAACCAGGTCATGACACAAACTGATAGTTTTTTTCCTAAAATAATTGCATTTGTGTTTTATTGACAAGGCATTCCAAATCCTGATATGCTGTCTATAAATTTCAGTTTCTAATGCTTTGGATTTCCTCTTATTCTACTTCTTCATAAGTATTTTAGAAGACTCTTGGAGAGCCTATATTGGGGGCTACTTGCCAAGCAGCATTCTGAACAAGAATGACATAATGATCAATCTTTAGTAACGCTTTTGAAAAGATGGTTAAAATCGTCAAGTCATGGGGCATTACTCTGTTAGCAACCTTAAATATCATCCAGTATAGTCTTATCTATCTGAGATATGGAACCGTGGTAGAAGAACTTACACCCAAGCAGACTCTTCAAAATCTGCAATTCCATCAGAGGAGATCCTAAAATTTTCCTATCAGCCTCCCTCTCTACCTGTAGGTCAGGGGTATATATGCAGTGGCTCAGAGAAGCTGGGCCCTAATTGCCCTGCCAACTTTCCTAAGAGAAGCTGGTACATTCTGTCATATCCCAGACTTCAGCATCATCTGTCCACACCAGGAAATGGATTCATCTTTACCTTCCTTTCTTCCTCCCACCCTTGCCTATTCGCACCACTCCCAGAAAACAGGCTAATCCCTGACAAAATTACTTTCCATTAAATTCCCATTTGCAATATTCATATGACAATGGGTAAGAAGAAAATTTGGGGCAATCGTTGAGCCTACTTGTAGGGAAAAGCAAGTGAAGTGACAGAACTTATCTGTATTCACCTGCTCCCTCTTCCTAATTAGGCATGGTTATAGGACTCAGGCTCTCTCTCTCTCTCTCTCTCTCTCTGGTTCTCTTATGCACACACACACATACAACACACACATGTGCACAACACACACACACACACACACATACACACAAAGAGAGTATTAATGATTGTCTGTCCCTACCATGACTTTGATTTCACCCTAAGAGCAGAATAAACCAGGGTTTCACAAATTATAATCCAAGGTCCATGGAATGTTAACATATATTACATGGAAACAAAGAACAACCACCTGAACAGCAACAACAATGAATGGTGGTAGGGAGAGGCTTTGTGGTCAAATACCTTTGGGAAATGCTGATTAAGCACAAACAGTCCTCGTAGCAGGAATTCTTAGGATGTCTACTGAGTTCATGTGCTCACTGAGAATATCCACATTCAGTGTGGAATAAGCAGTGTTTCCCACCTTATTGAATCATGATTATCTCACAGGGATCAAAGCTTTTACCCAGAGAAAGTTTTAGAAGTAATAAGCTAAATACCTTCCCCAGTCTTCCCCAAACCTTCCAGATATGGGGGTTCTGGAATTACAAAGACCTGTATTTAAAACCAGATTCTAGGACTTCCCTGGTGGTGCAGTGGTTAAGAATCTGCCTGCTAATACAGGGGACACGGGTTCGAGCCCTGGTCCGGGAAGATCCCACATGCCGCAGGGCAACTAAGCCCCTGTGCCACAACTACTGAGCCTGCGCTCTAGAGCCCATGAGCCACAACTACTGAGCCTGCGTGCCACAACTACTGAAGCCTGCGCACTTAGAGCCCGTGCTCCACAACAAGAGGAGCCACCGCAATGAGAAGCCCGTGCACTGCAATGAAGAGTAGCCCCCTCTCGCCACAACTAGAGAAAGCCTGCGTGCAGCAAGGAAGACCCAACACAGCCAAAAATAAATAAAATAAATTTATAAAACAAACAAACAAAAAAACCCAAAACAGATTCTGCTACTTGCTATGTGGCCTCCGTTAAGTTGGTAAACCATTCTGAGCTTTGGTTTCATTTTCTATAGGAATTTAAATAATAATATGTATTTCACTGCATCATTTAGAGGATTAAATAATAATTCTACTCAAATGCCTAGCAGAGTGTCTGTCTCCTTTTTCCTGAAGATGCACTGCTCATAAAACATTTTCAAGTACGGTAATGAACATGGTTAGACCCTACCCAAAATGCATAGATCTCCAACAAGTGGCTAGTCACTGAGGAAAATCTCCCATGCTCCCTCAAACCTCTATGAGGTTGCCAAGGTGCCCAAACACTTCACATACTATACGTTTGTGTTAAAGCACTGAAGACAGTGCTAAAATATAGGGGTCCCTGGGAAGCCAATAATAGCATCTAGAATTACTGTGTGAGTCAGCTTCTCAGATTAACATTTACTAACCAACTAGACCCCTAAAAAGAGCAGTGGCTGAGAGATACTATGTGCAAGGACCAACATTAGGGGGACAGGTTTTGAATACCTGATCTACAACTCACTGGGTGGGGATAGGACTGAATGATGTGTGAATCTCTTAGCATAATACCTAGTACATTGCAGGAACTTGATTGGAAAAGCATGCATGTATGTATGTATTATTATTACTCACTCATTAATTGAGAAGTTTCTCTGTGCCAGGCACTGGGGATACAATTCTTGCTCTCATTATATGGATGTGTTCACTGAGAAGCCCATGCACAGTTTAAATAACATTAAATCATCCAAGCCACTTTAATCCACTCCCTACCATCCAGTGGTTAAATCCATTCCAAATATTCACCTGACAGTCACCTGGGTTCTGCTGGACACGTGAATGGAAACGGGGAGCTCTCTGTTTTCCAAGGCAGCTGATTCCAATGTCAGAGTCTCTGGTAGTAGATCACCTCTGTCAGTGAATCCGGGTCTCCCACACTGCCGATTTTACTTCACAAGAATAACTTCCATGCACATTTCAAATAACCTTGACCAGCATTAAAATCATAGCCAGCATCTTTTCCCCATTTCTTTTAGAAACAGTAAGTCATAGCTAAAACATTCCTCTTTACTTGCCATTCCTTTTGCCTGGTACTGCTAGTGACCCCTGCCCTTCTTTTGTTTCAAATAGAGCTGATGCTACAATATCTGACATGATTAACTACGATGCCTCCTCGAAGGCTTGATTAACTGCAAAGTCCACTTGCCCTCCTGAGCAGCAAGGACTCCCTTTCCATTGTCACCACGGGATGCAGCCCCGGCAGACCGGGCAGTTTATGCTCACATCAGCGGTGAGGTCCACTTCCCCTGGGGACAGGTGGCTGTTTATTGCTGTTGAGCAGAAGGAGAGCTGTTTGTCCTTGGCTTCATCTGGGTCCCCATGGCCCACATCAAAAGGAGCCACAGAATTTCTATTTCCCGCTTAGTGAGAGCACTGGAAAGTGAAGGTAGGGGAGATGATCCCATGCTAAAGATACTGGATTATTCTTTCTTTTATACTTGGAGGGGACAGACTCAAGTCCTCACTTATTCAAGATAAATTTTATGTCAAGACAGATGTGAGTCAATGCTCTGCTTCAGCTCCTATTTTCTGCTTCTCTACTCTCAGACTCAACGCCTGGTGAAAGTCAAGGACTCACTTCATCAAGTCCCTTTTCCCTCCCTCATTCCTCTTCATTTTTTCTAACAATGAGAGGGCAAACCATGGGGTTGGCTGAGTGAGCAAATGAGATTTAGGAGGACTGAAGAATTTCCGGTCTCATTCTCAATGTTATTATCTCACAAGGGCAAACTCTAGCATTAGTGACTGTGCTCAAATTCTGGTTTCGCCCTTTGCTAATGGTGCGAGTTGGGGCAAGTTAGTTCTCAAACAACTCTAGAAGACGTGTTAAATAAATTATTTAGGAGAAGAGAAAACTGTGACTCAGAGTGAAGTGACTTAACCTAAAATCAAAAGATAAATGTGTTCTAAGGCAAAGTCTTAAACTTAAGGCTGAGTCCAAAATCCATGTCTTTGTTACTTGCTCGAGCTCCCTGATCAACTAAAAGATGCTGAATGAATCCATGCCAGTTGCTAGATAAAGACTATTCCAGATTTCGCATTCATGGATTTCCCTTGTCAGTGACAGGTTTTGCCTGTACAGTTGTTTGTTCTTTTCAGTGATACTGATATAGGAAACAGCTCCCAAGGGGACTGAGTTTGAGACAAACCTCCATTTTGCCTCAACTCAGTTAAATTCTTTGAGCCTCAACTTTCTTATTAAAGAAACAAGAAAGTAGTACCTGTCTTATGTGTTAGTGTCACGATTAAAAGATGATGACTATCAAAGTACTTTTTAATCCCTAAAGCACTTTATATAAGTGTAAGGGATTTCTAGCATTGTTGTCATTGCCATGACGCATCCAGGACTCTGGGGGCAGGGGTTTCTGTGCATCAACATGAGCTCCCCTTTTGCCAAAATGATAAGGAATGTGTAGAGGAAATGGTAGAGTCCCCACTTCCAGATGTGAATAGAAAATGAGTGGTCTTGGTTCTTCCTGACACTTTGTCATGTAAAAGCTATTTCTGTTGCAATGTGCAAAGAACAACGAGGGGACAAGGAACCTTTGAGGCAATGTCATTAATGAACATTCCCCAACCCCTGGCAGGAGTGGGCAGCCTGAGTTCTTCAGAAGGGGAAAATTTGACTAGCAATTCGGCCAGAGGTCAGGAGCAAAGATATTTCTGCCAATAGAGTTAAAGCTCAGGTATTCTTTTGATGGCATCTTTAATCATATTACCTCTTCCTCAATTACTCTACCATCATTATTCATTCTGCAGGTACTAAACAATGATTTATTATGCTCTAAGCCCTCGAGATAGAGCAGTGGACAAAACCAAAAAGGACCCTCACCTCATGGAACGGACCTTCCAGTAGGGGGAAGAGGAACAATAAGTAACCAAGCAAATAAATGGTAAGATAATTCTAGGTGGTGGTAAGTGTTATAAAGAAAATGCAAGGTGATGGAGTTGAAAAGGATTGGTGAAAGTTCCTTTAGACTGGGTGGTAAGGAAAGCCATTCTGAGGGGATAGAAATGACATAACAAGAAGCCAGGTGAACTGGTGGTTCTCCATTTGCCCCCATCCATGCTCTGCTTTTCTCTATTCTGACTCCCTTCCCAGCTTATTTCCAATGGGATTTAGCCAATGAGACACCAGAGGGCAGGAGGAGGGAGAGTAAGTAAATCTTTCCGTGCTTAGAGCCTGAGCCTTATCAGACAGGTGGAGACTGTGGTCCTCTACGATGGCAGCTCTCCTGGGGTGGCCCCCTCCCTGGTTCCAGCTCCAGCAGGGCCCCAGTAACATGGTTCCTCCCACCCCAGCCCCAGTTCTTCTGGCCTTAGAGGGAGCAATGGCTTCTCAGTACTGGTACCGTCTAGGTTTCCCACCTTTCCTGGTTGTCTCCTTAACCCAACCCACAGTACAGTCCCTCAACCAAAAAATTTGGGATGGACTCTGTTTCTTGCTGGAATCTGAAACAACACACCTTGCGAAGATGCAGGGACAGACCATTCCAGGCAGAGGGAACGTCATTATTTTATGGACAAAGTGAAGAGGACGTTATCAATAATTAACCTTTCTGTGATTTTTTTTTTCTTTATAGATTAGGAAGTGTTTTCACATGTATAATCTCATTTAAATCCCATGACGACATAGACAGTTTGGGCAGCTATTACTCCCATTTTACAAACAAGGAACGGGAAGCTCTAAGAAGTAAATGACTTGCCAAAGGGCGACATGAATGGTCATTACTAGAGCCTAACCTCGAATGAGGTTTCTGGCTCCAAGTCTAGGCTTCTCCACTTCCACCCCTGTCACCTAGCAGGCAGGTGGAAAAGAGAATCCAGGGACATTTCCCAGGGACCAGCTTACCAGCTTCAGTAGCAGCTCACAAAATCCATCACACTCAGCAAATAGCCAACTAGAATCTTTAATTCAGCCATAGAGTCCCATGAAGTGCAAAAATCCCCCCAAGATAAAAAGTGACAAAGATAATCATCAAATCTTATTAAAGGGAAAGCCATGTGATTAAATCTTACAAGTTGATACTTTTGTTTCAGAGAACATATATTCTCCACCTTACTCAAAACATTACTTTTCCCTAAATATATGTAAGTAGTCACAAATAATCTACCTTAAAGGAACTGAAGAAGATGGATGTTTATTAGAATCATTCGATGGAAAAATGTATTAATAGAATTATTTTGAAGATCAAATAACTAGTGTATACCTAATGTGTCTTGGAGTTGAGAATTTTGTATAAATGGTTCTCAAAATGGGCACATTTATAGTCATAACACCACCTGTATGAGCAATATAGTATAGATCTAGGATTAACAGTAGAATTTATTCTTAAAAGTAGAGCAAGCCACAGAAAAAATCCAATTTCCAGCAGTAGATCATTCATTCCAAGACTCCTACAAGCCACCTTCCTCATTAACTTATCATTTGCAGTTTAAGATATCTACATGCACCTCTGTGACACACCAATAGTTAGTCCTCTGGGGGTTTCTAAGCCAGATTGAACATCTGGATTTGCAGCGAATCCTAAAGATCACCAGATGCAGTGTGGTAGAAGGAGATGGATAGATGGGCACATGACAATAGACAGCCACCAAGACAAACTGCTCCTGCTGGCCCAGGCCAGCTCTGAAAGCTTACACACATTAAGACCACATGGATATCTGCTGAAGGATGAATTGTTATATGGCTTTGGAAAAAGTCAGCGTTTCCATTTCTTTCTCTCTCACTTGGCATTTTGGAGCCTGCTGTCAGGATTCACACCGATTTTTGGCTTGGTTTTAGAGGCTTTTTTTCCTCTTACTACAGTTGAGTTTAAAGAAAAACAGCACAAAGAAATTGTTAAGAAGAAAGGAAATCATGCTCCAGATGGCTTTGAAGAACTCTAAACTGACCCAGAGCCCAAGAAAAGGCCTTTCATTTATAGAACATTGAGGAAAATGATATTCCTTTTATTTGGTCATAAAAGCAACAACTGAAAATGCCCTGAGCACCCATAAGAATGCACTCCAGCATGCGTGCCTTTGTGTGTCTGTGTGTGCATCTGTGTGCATATCTATGAGGATACGGTATGTGTATGTCCAAACTAGAAACTCATAGACACTATGGGGAATATTCACTTATGAACTTCCAATTCTCTAACAGCTGCTATGATAAAGGACATCTCCAAAAAATTGAGAAATGGTCAAATTCAGTTTTCCAATGGCAGAAAGTTTCTGACAAACCCACTTTGGGAAACATGGACTTTCCCTCACTGTATTTAAAATACGTGAAGGGAGATGAAGTCCTGCGCAAGGTGGGAGTGTGGAAAGGGACGGGCCCTGGAGGAGGTCAAGAGTCTGGGAGGCTGCAGTTGTAATGTCTTTTTAGTTACAGGTCACAGAAACTGTACTCAAACAAGCTTAGGCAAAACAATAAATAAAAAGGGTTTATTAGAAGGTTTCTAGGGTAATGAAGGAACCAGGGCAGTGTAAAGGGTCAGAGACTGGGACCTGTGACTGATACTATTCCAACTTTCTGTCCATCTATCTTTTATGTCAGACTGCCTCTTTTGGACCCTATTCACTCCAATGCACACAAGTTTTCTCCTTGAGGTGGAGAATGTAGTCACAGGCAGTTGGAGTCCAGTCACAAAAGACACATACTGTTTCCTGTTGGTTCTAGATACAGTAAACCTCAGAAAGGTAACCTGATGAGTTCGGCTTTCATCACACATTCTTCTCTTGACCCATCACTGAGTCCAAGCAGATTATGCCTGCCCAGCCTGATTCCCCAAGATCAGAGTTTGTACAAAAATAAGCAACAGTGCAGGGAGGAGCGGTCATGGAGGATGGTGGTGGACGTGCCCTACACAGATGGGAAACACTGTCCCACACAGCAGCTAACAGAGGCTTACCAGGTTGAGTCGGATCGTGTTACTCACACTTAATATCCCAAATAATATACAATTCAAAGATGGGGTACAAGCTTTAAAGTTGGGGACAGACTTCTCATTGCATTTAGAGCGGAGTGCAAACAGCTCACGATGGCTGACAGATGCTATAGGATGTGGCATGCTACCTTTCAACCTCACCTCGTGTCCCTCTGTCCAATCACACTGCTCTACTTTCAGGTCCTGCTCTACTTTCAGGGAAAGAGGGCTCTTTCCCTCCTTTGGATTTAGTGCATTTTATTCCTTCTTCCTATAAATGTTTTTCCCTTGCTATTTGCATGGTTAAGACCTTGTCGTACTTCAGAGCTCCTGTCCTCAGAGAGGGCTTCACTGAACACCCTGTTTAAGGAAGCTTTGCTCTCTAATTCATCAGAGCACTTTGTTTAGCTTTTATGGTACGTCACCTGTTTGTAACTGATATATTTATTTGTCTGTGTAATTGTTCATCTGGTCTCTGTTCTGGACTGTAAGCTAGGTAAAAGTAGGTACCATGTCTGATTCTTTCATCACTATATTCCCACATCTGTAAATGTGCCCCACCCATAGTAGGGGCTCATAAGTATTTGTTGAATGAATGGATAGATGGATGGATACAATGCCCAGATGAATGCAGCAGCAAATGAGGAATAAAAAGGGAAAATGAAATACAACCTGAAAGGTAGGAAAGGGATACAAAGCGCAGATCCTGGTCGGCTGTGCAGGACCCACACAGGGCTGCTATGCTCAGAACACCAGGGGGCGCCATTTGCATAGACTATAATGATGCTGGAACCACCCCCGCCCCCCGGAGTTAGTGGTTTCTAGACCACATCTACCCAGTTTGGTACATCTCCTTGCTAGGAACAAATAAACCAATTCTAGAAAACCACAGACCTTTTGAGCTGTCTCAGACTTGAGGTCAGTGATTCTTAAATTATCTGTGATGAAGGACCAGTTTTGTAAAATAATTTCGAACCTTTTGTAAACTACAATAAAAATGAATTGCTAAAAAAGAAAATTAAAAAACCTAGAAGACATGCAAAATAAAAGCCCAAATTTGTAAATAGATTGAGCATAAAATCACTGTCCAATTACCATAAAAATATATAAACACTTTTAACTTCTGTACTTATCTCACTGTAGACTAACAATGGTTTACAGATCAGCACCGGTCTGTGAGCCACACTCAGGGCATCGCTGCTTTAGAGAAAACTCAAGTCAGAGTGAAAGGCCAACCAGCAGGCTAGGTGGCTGTTAACACCCGGCACTGAGTCCTCACAGTTATCCTGTCAGAAGGGCAGGATGAAGAGAGTGAGGTGAGTTGTGCAAGTGCAGGGGAGATACCATTTTTATTAGATTCTGAAATTGCATTCATCATGGATTTTTTGCATTAATTTTGATTTTTAAAAATATTATATTAAAATAATATTTTCTTGATTCCTGAGTTTTTTGGTGTCCCCTTAAATTTTGCATCCAAAGTGAATCCCTCATTCACCTCTCCCTAGTCCTGGCCCTGAGGAAGGGCATAATATTTGCTATTAATTTACTATCATAGATTAATTACTATGAATTAATCTATGTGAATAAGTGGCTGAGACCTGAACACAGGTCTAACTTTTCCATTGCACTACACTACTGCCCATGCTGAGCATCTACCATTCACTAATGCATTCACTCATTCATTTATTCACTAGCAATGCCAACAGAGATTAAGTGTGTGCTACGTGTGTAGCTGGAAATGAGTAAGTTCCCAGCAGTAAGCAGGGGCCAGGTAATACATGACCTTGAATGTGAAGTTGAGGAGTATGGATTTTATCTGAAGTTACTGGGACATTCTAGAAGTGACATGGTCAGATTAAATATTTAGAAGGTTCACTCTGAATGCAGTGGGGTGACTTGGCAGACAGGAGTGAGCAGAACTGGAGAGAGGTATCCAGTTAATGGAAGGATACGGCAATCCAGGGAAAAGAAGAAAAAGAAGGCAAAGATGCTGGCCACATTTGGAAAAACTCCTACCGTTGGCATTTTGAGGGTTCAAGGAAAAAAACAAAATCACCCCTGCTACCACCAGGCTATGCTCTATCATGCTCCCTGGGATAAGGAAAGACATAACATAGGTCTACTGGAGAAACCAAGCAATATAAAACTGTGCATGGGGGATGGGGAGGGATAAGGAAGAAAACACAGGGATAAGTGAGAATCCGGAGAGAGGCAAACGGGTGCAAGGAGACATGGAAATACAAGAGACTGGTAAAGGAGAGAGCAGAAGGCAGGCAGCATCTGCGTGCTCAAGGACAGGAGGAAGGGGGAAGGCGGGAGTAGGCGGAAACAGCAGTCAGATTCTCAGCAGCACTAAAATTGTCCCTGCCACTTGGCAGGAGTCAGTTCAGATGTCCCAGATCCAAGAGCCAGGGCCTTTTCCTCATTCATATAACACAAGGAGCAAATTAGTGAGATTCATGGACCAAAAGATCCCTTGGCAAATATTGGTTCTATCCTTGGGGGTGTTTTAAGCCCTCAAAGCACTGTTTATCGAAGTGATGGCAATGGCAATGAATTATTTCTGCCAGAATGAACTATAAGAAATTTAGTCTGGCTGATTAAAAGAAAGTTTATAAAGCACAGTTCAAACATGCACGATGCCTTTTAGGAAGAATTAATTTAACATTTAAATTAATACATAATTGATACTGTGATTCAATCTTTAGAGACCTTAAAGAGCACTCTTTTCATTATTGACCATTTTTGTAATGAAAAAGAGAGACCCTGATACTGTGGACTTTACAATCCTCTATGCTTTTTCACTCAAATTATGCATTCATTTTTGCATTTGCATTTGCTTTGCACATTCATTATGCAATTGTTGATTCTTTCAACAATTCTATAAAGTATAAAGGGCAGGAATTATTATTCCTATTTTGCAAAAGTGAAGACTGAGGCCCAGAGTGGTGCAGAGATTTGCCCAAGGTCACACATATGCCAAGTGTTAGAGCTGACCCTGTAACCCAGCTCTCTTGACTAATAGAACTCTTTCTACTCATTTCTATCATTCCACTCTAAACAGCCTATGTTGTGTGGCTTTTCTGGAAGTGCAACATGATGATCATTCCATCATCTTCCCCCAAAGATCTACTGAAGGACAATTGTGAAGGAGGATCACGTACTTCCTAAAGAAGGCAACTGCAGAGACTTGGGCCTGGAGTCAAAAGGTTTAGACACTCCCACACTGCAACTTACCACCCCTATGACCTTGGGCAAGACATTAAGCCTTGAAAGTCTCAGTTTCCTTAGCTGAAAAATGGCTGCCGTAGTCCCTATTTTACTAGATTGTTGTAAAGCGTTATGTCCAGTAGAAAAGAGAGGGGTAAAGGGATGGGACACAGGTCGAGCAAATGAGATTGGAGGAAAAAAAGAGGAAGAACCCCAGGGTATTTAGGGTCCATAAGGAGAAGCAGACCTGGCAAGGACGTATGAGTGGAGAAGAGGGCATACAGAAATAAATTAGAAATTAGCACGAGTCCTGTAAACATCTGGAAGACAGAAGAAAGCTCACTCCTTGAGTACCTGCTGTGTGCCAAGCACTGCTAGACACTTTGGAGCATATCATTTATTCAATGACTGGTTTTGACCACTTACTATGAGCTGAGCACTGGTGCTCAGAGCCAGATTGCATGGCCCTGGAGGCTCACCTCCTCTCCTCTAGTGGTCCAGCAAGGAGAGTTAGCTCCCTGGGACAGGGACCAGAGCAGACATTCATGGAGCTCTGAGGTTCCGCCTTTCTAATGAGGACACATCTACCAGGAAGCTTCTACTGTTACGTGGTCGCCCCCTTCCCACCGTTATAAATATGTAGAATTTCAGAGGAGTGGAAGATTTCTCTCTACCAGAGCTGTTTTAATGGTGTGCCTGACCTGGATACCTTTCTCTGGAATAATAAACTTTGGAGGATCATGTACACTCTATTCCCCATCTGCTGGTAATATTTTCCCCAAACGCTCCAGTCTATATTTATATCACACGATAATAGTGGCATGTGTGCCAATGCCTTTTTTGCAGAACACAAAGATTCTATTCTCAAGAAGCTAACATTCCTGTGGACAAGACAGACAATGAACAATTAAATAAGATAATACTCTGTCATGGGCTCCATCCAACTTTACCATAACTGCTCAGGTTTGAAGCCCTGCAGGCGATCTGTGACTCTCATCCAACTACGGCTGATACACTCCCCTGGGTGCTCTCGGCTACTCTTGTGGCTTCGACCATCATCCACAACTACTCTTGTGGCTTCAACTGTCATTCCCCAGACCTTTATCCCCAGCTTAGGTCTCTCTTCTGAGTACCAGACTCTTCCTTTCAGCGGCTTCCCTGCCGTCTCCACACGCATGCCAGAGGCGCTGCAAACTCCTCCTTCTCCATTTTCAGTCTTCACTGGTCCTGCCGCCCAGGCTGAGAATCAATCAGTCTCAATCTTTCCCTCACCCTTTCTTCCTACAACCAATCTGTTGCCATGCCCTGTCAAGTCTTGCATTTCTGGCCTCTTAATCTCTCTCCTCACACCCTCTCTGACTTAGATTCCACACTAAAATCTGAGCTCATGCTCACAATAGTCTGTTGATTGATTCTCTCCTGCAATTACCCCTCCCTCTAGAACTCTCTCAACCCTGCACCACTGTGATCTTCCTAGAGCAGACATTTAAGCAGATTACTCTCCAATTTCCAAAAGCTTGTAGGGAAAGGACCAAACTTCCAAGTATGGCTTGGCTCTTTCTCTCCCACCTCCCCCCCCACCCCCCCACTTTGACTCCTTTCCCTGGAAATGGCCTATGCTCTGGCCACACTAAATTTCTCACCGATTTCCAAACATAACTTGCCATCTTGAGACTATTTAAATCTGCAAACCCTTCCTAGAATGCCGTTCCTCTCATCAACCTGCAGAACCCCAAACCTCTACCAAGACCCAGCCTCAGGCCACATACATTTCAAATGTCTTCCCAACTTCCCCTAGCTAGAGAGGGTCTGGGCTCTCAAAACCCTTCGAAAGATTTATCTTAATATGTCTTCTTTATATGCCTAATTTTCCACTAGAATGTGAACCCCTTAAAGAGCTCCTTGTATTCTTAGTGCCTAGAAATTGATACATAATAATATTATAATAATTATATTAATAAAATAACAATAAATAATGATAATATCTATCATTACATAGTGCTTACTGTGTTCCCAGCAGCAAATTTGTGTATGCGAATATATGCACACATATGCATGTATATTCAAATAACCTTCAAAAGAAACTTTGAACTAATGCTATCATTAGTTCCATTTTACAGATGAAGAGACTGAGGCACGTTAACTGACTAGGCAAATATCACACAGCTAGTATGTGGCAAAACTGAGCTTCGAACTCAGGACCAGAGTCCTTGGTCATTACCACTAAGCTTTACTGCCTCTCACAGGGCATTCTGCACATTATGGATATGGCTGGCAGACTGAATGAATGATTAAAACGCAAGGCAAAAGGTAGTGAGAATGATAAGAATGGTTAAAACCAAGAGACCAAGACCTATGATGCAATCTAACAAAGGCACCGAGGCAGATGACACTACAGTGTTTGCCTTGTGGAGAAGACGGTGAGGACAGAGGGCATGCTGTAGACAACAGGAACAGCATAAGCAGACAAGACTCTGGAGAGATCACAGTGCTTTTAGGAGAACAGTACAGAGCCGAGAGTGGCTGCAGAACTCCAGAGCAATACTGAATCCAAGTGAATGAAATGTTTCCCTTGGAAGTAAAAGAATTTTCATTGCGTGGTACTTTTCTCAGGCCTGCACAGGACGTTCTGGGCCTGAGGCACTTTTGCCTTTGTGGGCCCCCTCCTTCATAAACTGTATTAAAAATTATAATTTACAACTACATTGGTGTAAAGATGAACTTGTTAATATGATATATTAAAATATTTCATTTGATCTAAAAGTTTACTTTTTCCTTTGGATGTTAAAATAAATTAAAAATAGGCCCTATGTAAAATCTGAAAGAGAAATTAAGGAAACACTCCCATTTACCATTGCAACAAAAAGAATAAAATACTTAGGAATAAACCTACCTAAGGAGACAAAAGACCTGTATGCAGAAAACTATAAGACACTGATGAAAGAAATGAAAGATGTTGCTCCGCAACAAGAGAAGCCACTGCAGTGAGAAGCCTGCGCGCCGCAGTGAAGAGTGGTCTCCGCTCGCCGCAACTAGAGAAAGCCCACGTGCAGCAACCGAGACCCAACGCAGCCAAAAATAAATAAATAATAAATTTAAAAAAAAAGAACCTAGGGGCAGGACAGGAATAAAGACGCAGATGCACAGAATGGACTTGAGGACACGGGGAGGGGGAAGGGTAAGCTGGGACGAAGTGAGAGAGTGGCATGGACTTATATACACTACCAAACATAAAACAGATAGCTAGTGGGAAGCAGCCGCATAGCACAGGGAGATCAGCTCGGAGCTTTGTGACCACCTAGAGGGGTAGGATAGGGAGGGTGGGAGGGAGACGCAAGAGGGAGGAGATATGGGGATATATGTAAACGTATAGCTGATTCACTTTGTTTCAGCAGAAACTAACACAACACTGTAAAGCAAATATACTCCAATAAAGATGTTAAAAAAAAAATTAGGCCCTGAAGTCCTGTGTACTTTACATACCATACCTTCTGTGCCTAATGAATAAATTGGCCCTGACTTCTCTCTTAATTGTTTAAGTCAACAGCCCTCAAATGTTCTCTCAGGGATGAATGGAGGATGACTCTGACAGGGTTAGTTCTCAAAGATCATTGTTTATTATCAATTTCCTTACTTGCAAAGTGAGAGAAATAGTCTCTATCATCTCTGAGGGGGCTTCTGACTAAAAATTAATGTGCTATCTGTTGTTTTTGAGGTGTTTAACAGCTCACAAATATACTTCAAGTTTATCATCCAATTTGATTCCACAAGTTCCCACTATTCATATAAGGAAACTGAGGCTGCCTGGTTTCACAGCTCATACATGGTGGAGGGTGAGGCAAGCCTAAGTCTTCTAACTCCCATGCACTGCTCACATTAGTGGTGTGTTCCAGGAAGTAACCCCTGGGGTAAAAGAGAGGCTTATATCCATGTGTGGTTTACACAGTTATGTACAATAGGTCATGAACTTGGAGCTGGCCACATGGTGTAGTAGAAATTGTCCTGGGCTTGGAGTTAGAGACATGGGTTCTTGTCTTGGCTTCACCATTTCCTAATCAGGTGCCCTTGGGCATGGTATTTAATCACTCTGAACATCAATTCTTGTATTAGTCAGCTCAGGCTGCCATATCAAGACACCACAGACTGGATGGCTTAAACAACAGAAATTCATTTCTCATAGTTCTGGAGGCTGGAAGTCCTGTATCAAGGTATCAACCAATTTAGTTCCTGATGAGAGATCTCTTTCTAGCTTGCGGATGGCTGCCATCTTGAAGTGCATTCACATGGTCTTTCTCTGAGCACTGCATACAGAGACAGAGGTTTACCTCTTCCTCTTCTTATAAGGCCACTAATCCATCATGAAGGCTCTACTATCATGACCTCATCTAATCCTAATTATCTCCCAAATGTCCCATCTTCAAATACCCTCACATTGGAGAGGTAGGGCTTCAACATATGAATTTTGAGGGGACATGATTCAGTCCATAATGTTTTTCTAATCCAAGAAGTGGGCATAATAGAATACTTGGGAGAATAAACTACAATTCAATAAGAAACGATATATATATATATGCTACTTTCATAAAGACAGGATATTTGGCTTTAAAAGGTTTAGAGTCTTAGATTTTGTCTTTGTTCCTGTTTCTGTGGCTTAGCAGGTAACTAAACTCTGGTACTGACTCCTCATCTGGTCCTCTTCCAGATCAAATGCAGAATTATCGGTCAATACAAGGGGTCCAGTCTGTTCAAACACACACACGTTTTACTTTTCAGTACCTACAGTATTTTGGGCACTGGGCTGGCCCCAAGCAGGGCAGGAAAAGGAGACAGAGGTGCACAGCCACACAGTAAGACTGGTGTCTAGTCCAATGGTGTTTAGTTTAAACGGAACACAGGTTTGATACGAAATATGTGGCCAAAATAGCATAGGATGCTAGGAGACAAAACAGAATGAGGAGGAAGGAAGTTGAGAAGAAAAGCTGAAAATCTTCCCGCTTTCCTTGGGGCTGGTCAGCTCTCCCCTTCTTGCTTCTGCACCCACAAAAAGAAAAATCCAGAATAAAACCTCTTAACAGGCAAAGAAATATTTGTTTGTATAATTTCCTATTAAAACTAAAAGTTGGCCTGATTCTAGTCAGCTGAACATTTTCCACCCTCTCCCTTACCCCATGTTGGCCAGGCTAATAAGAAAAGCACTGTATTGAGGAAGTTTGGGCATGAATTTTATCACTCCCTGAACAGTTCTGAACAATAGAAGGGGAGGCATTACTACGAAGTTTTAAAACTCATACTACTTTGAAATTATTGCGTAGGAATTGTCACAGGGGAACGCAGTAAGACTGAGATTTCTTCTTGTTTTACACCACAGGACTGAAAAGGGAGTTGAAGGAGATTAATTACATTCCCTGCTAATCAATGCAAAGACATATTTTCTGCTCCTCCATCTCATAATTTTTATTTCATCTAGTTTGGGCTTTTTTAGGGTTGCCAGATGTCCCAGTTTCAGTGGGACAATCCTGCATTTTGAAGGTACGTCCCATCTGCTCTTGAAAATATTTCTGCTCACTGCTCTCTCGTGGACTGCAGGGTTTTTAGAGCTGCCAGCCAGAGTACGGCTGCTGGAGAGAAGATGATAAATTATTGTAACACTATAAAAAAAATCACTCGCATCCACCACCACCCCACCTTAGCAATGCTGTGAATTAATTCTGCAGGAATCTTTGTCATGAAAGGTGAATCTCCAAGTCTCCAGATGGGAATGTGAAGCTCTTTCCACACTGGCTTTGAGAAGACAGAAGAAGTAGGCCGGGCGGGAAAGCATGCATGGACTGATTCTTGGATTTGCTGTCAGAACACCTGGCTCTGTCATTTTCCACAAGAGTGACTTCGGTCCAATTGGTTAAAAGAACAAACTATTTTTTGAGCACCTACTGTCTACCTGACTTGATGCTAGGCACTTTTGATAAAGTAGCTGATTAATTTCTATAATAGTGTTGGATAGTATAGGTTTTATCCCCATTTTATAGACAAGGATGTTGATGCTCAGATCCACTAAATCCAGAACTCCATGGTACCAAACCCCACTCTTTTCACTACAGATGACTCACTTTCTTTATCTATTAAGCAGGAATAATAATAATCTATACCTTGTAAGATATGAAACAGAAGTTGATGAATAGATTCTCAAAGATCTCTTTCAGGGCTGCTATAATGGGAATGAGGGAAATTGTCAATTGAGGTTCCATCTGTGGAAGGTTTTAAAAGGACAAGTTCCACTGAGCAAACATTCTTAGTGCTGGTCTAAGTGTTTTTTAACTTGACTTTAGATTAGACATTAAGGATGGCACTGTCAGAGAGAAGCTAAGTGATCTTAGGGCCATGGAACCAAATAATCTTCTTCCTTTGTATTCTTGCATTCCTCACTTCTTCCTAGCTGAGGCCTTGAAACTGATGCTTCAATTCAGCTGTCATTTCAATAGGGCCGCTCATTACATTATGAACAGCCATCTTATAGAGAGTGAGTTTATCATATTTATTTTAACAGAACAAGGCCCTAACAGCAGAGGCCAGGCTGGGTAAACACTGTTGGTAGCACTGAGGCAATGTCTGGGAGAGACATTGCAGAGGAAACCCTGCCACCAAGAGGCAAGTGAGAATGTTCTGGTATCCTGTGGGAAAGGCACCGAATGATTTCATTAATACACATTGCCTAGTTTTCATCACACCAGTAGCTTGATGTTTCTTCCAGGCCCATAGCTTTGATATTGTTATGCCTCAGTGGAAAAGCCTCAATGGAAAGAGAGTCGATAATCTGTAATGTGGGCCTTTGTCAGTGTATCGAAGTAACAAATGTGCAAGTGGTGGAGAGATCCTAAAATACTGCTAGCACGTCAGCTGTCATCACTTTGGATGTTTTGCTGGCAGCATGTCACATGGCCTACTCATCTTCTTGTTTTCCTCCTGCCCTTTGCAAAGACATTTTCTCCCAGTAATGACGAAAATTGTTTTCTTAGATTTCAGTTCCGTGCACTCTTACCCTTCCCACCTCTTTCTGTCCTTTCTTGGGGGTTAGGAGTTTTTATCTTATAAACTGTAGAAGTGCTTCAGTGGGTCAATAAACCCCTCGCAATTTTTCAAAAGTGTGTATATATGTGTTCATTCCATCAGATTCTCAAAGGGATCCACGACATCAAAATAATTAAGATCTAATGCAGTAAAATATCCCTTTTTCTGGGGTTACAGGGCCACACATAGCAATCTGAATGGGTGGTAGGGACACCAGCCAGTGTTCTACCTGTGGAGAAAAGAGTTATTTCTCATCCAAATTACCTACATTACCACAAGCAAATTACTTTAGCTTCAAATTCTTCCGTTTTCTCAGCTGTACAATGGGCTCAATGAATCTCTCACCGACTCCATAGCCTCTTGCTGTCCCTGCCTCTGCGGCTCCAGGCACACAGATTTTCTACCAGTTCTGAATACTCCACACCTTGTCACATCTTGGTTTCTGTATTCTGACCTCTAACCATTCTCCTATCACCCTGTACAAGAACTACCTACTTACATGCCAGCATCCCCTCTGTCTGCATCATCCTGGGGAGGGGTAGCCCTGGCTTATTCATTTACCACCAGTGTCACGCAGTGGGAATGAAGGAAGGAATTCATGAAGTTGTTGTGAGATTCAGCTTGTTTGAACTCCCACACACTCCACCTCCTTGCATAGAGAGAAAGGAGAAATTAGCTCTGCTGGCCTGAGTTTCCAAGGGCATAGACAGTAGGGTGTGTAGACAACCTAACTGCCTTCCAGCTTTCAGTATCCAAAGAGTGGCTTATTTAAAATACAGATTCCTAGGCACCGCCCACAAAGATTCCGACCTCATTTGGGATGGAGTACCTGAAGTAGTGCACCCGGGCGGTCCAGCGAGGCTTGGTTCGTCAGGGTAGCTGGGGAACGGACATCAGTGGACTGAGAGATAACTGCAGCCTCTTTTCCTGAGATCAGAAACAGGTCTGAAGAGCTGAGGAACCACTGTATTTCCCTGATTGTCCTCTGGGTGGCGCTGTGCAGAAGCTTCAGCGAGATGAAGCTCTTGAAAACTCATTCTTCAGGGCTGGCCCCCAGGTGGTGCTTCTGCTTGTTGGCTCAAGATTGCCAACGCCAGGAATTTATATGCGGTGATATCGGGCAAGTATGAGGTTCTCATCCAGGTTTCTCTGCTCATCCTGACTTGGGGAGAGAGCATTGTTTCCAAGACAGGAAGATGTGTTTGGGTCCCAGGGGTGCTTGTCACTTCTCACAAAAAGCAATGAGCTCAGAATGGCTGGGGGCTTCAGTTACTTCACTAGTTACTTTCCTCCTTCACTGTGAGTTTTAATTACAGAGGTAATGCATGTGTTTGTAGATGATTTCAAAAAAAGCGTATAAACAAAAATAATTTTTAAAAGTCACCTGAAATCACAGCACCCACAAATAACCACTGTTAACATTTAGTTCATATCCTTAAAAGGATACTGTTTGGTAACCTGCTTTTTCTAACTTAACGATATAAGAACATCATTTTCTAGGCTAGTAACTACATTTAAACTATTTTTAAAAGTTGCCCAGTATTATAGTATTTCATTTATAGATGGACCATGGTTTATTTAACCAATTCCATACTGTGAAACAATAAAGTTTCTCTCTCTCTCTTTCCTTCTTCCATCCTTCCCTTCCACTCTCCCTTTTTTGGCTTTTATGACCAACTCTGCCATCAGAATTTTACAGTTACCCAGTTGCCTCTTCAGATGCTTGTCCAATAATTTCCTAAAGTATAAATTCGGAAATAGAATATCTGGGACAAAGGATACATAATTACAGTTTGCAGTTCTGGCTGCTTTCTGGAAAAGTAGTCCATTTTACTCACACTGCCAGTGAATGAGAGGGAGCAGGGACTTCTGAAGGGATACTCTAAAGTCTTTGACAATTTGTCCTGCTGTTAGTTTGGCAGCATTTGGTGATAAATTAGCTTACCAGCCCTTTATTCCTGGGAGGCAGAGAATCGGGCTGTAGAATACTTGGGAGCCTGAAATTTACTGAAACTACCTTAGAATTAGTGCAAGAGAAGAAATATGGGCAAGGTGGTGGTGACACTGCATGGAGGGCAAGGTGGTGGTGACACTGCATGGAGTGGCTAACGTAAATTCAGTGTCAGTTCCACTCATCTTCTCTCTCTCTTTTGGACAATGATAGTGGCTGTCTTTTCTTCCTATCACACTGAATTTCCCGGATATGGGGAGTGGGAGAATGGATGGGACTTCATGCTTTGCCCCAGGGTAGGTGACCCAACAACATCCACAGGCGAAAATATTGGAATCTGCTCCATCCCAGAAGGAGTGAGAGGGAGAATAGCCTTGCCATGGCCAGAGTTAAAATTCTATGTGGCCATGAAGTTAGGATGGAAGAAACCCACATGATAACACTTAACATCGAAAGTCATAGGTGTGAATTAGCCAGAGACCAAGAAGTAAAAAGAGGTAGGAAAGTTGCCAAAGTATACAACAATCCAAGTTGGATACAGAGTCCAGAACCTAAAACCACAAGGCCAGGAGCAAGGACAGGTGGTTGGAGGGCCTGGGCACAGTCTTGGGTGTCTTGTTTCTTCGAGTTTGTTTTTACCACCCCACATGGTCATGGCTCTTGGATGGATAACATGCAGCCTCTATGCATACAAACTCACAAGCCCTCTGCCCTAAGGTCCAAGGGCAGAACAACCTGGCAGATACAGCCAGATCTTCCAAGTGCACAATGTTTATGGTCATTATTAAATGGCCAAGCAGCAGAACTGAGCTTTGGCAGCCAGGGTGGAGGCAGTGAGTATTTCACAGATTTAGGCAAAAACTATTAAGGAAAAAGTGTCCCTGGCTAGGGATGCAGAGCTGTGTGCAAACACCTCCGTCCCATTTCTGCAGCTCAGCTACTCTACAACTGGCTGCAGGATGACCACAGAGAGTCAGAGATTTGCCCTAATAGCCAGAGGTCTGGCAGGCATTTTACCAGTGTGCCAGGGATGAGATAGGGCTGGGTGTGGGTAGGGAGAGACCATACTGTTGTATGCTCCTGACTTGTCTACCATATGAATATATTTGTTTCATGATTAAAAGAAAAACTAATTAAATCTGTTTTCCAAATTATTTTCAAAGAATTTTGCATGCTGTAACAATATAAAGTAAAAAGAAAGCAGAAAATAAAATTGTCTATGGTATAATTTCAATGCAGCAAAAATGTTTATACATTTACATAGAAAAGGTGTTAGAATGAAATAAAGCAATATTTTGACAATATGGGGGAAATGTTGAACTTCAATCTATTTTATCACCTTATATTGGTCGTTCTCTGTCATTGATTATAAGTCTCCAGTTTAAGAAAGCAAGAAGCAGCCATTCCTGTACTACCCTCCAGCCTGTGATAAGAACCAGGTAGAGCCCAGGCAGGAGTGTTAGTGGGATTCAGGAAATGAAAGAAGAGGGCACCGGGTGAAGCAAAGTCTCATCCTTAGCCAAAATGCAGCTTTTCCTCATTTCCTATTTTTGCTTCATCTGCTTTCCTCTATGATATTTTTAACTTGTTAAACTGTCTGTGCCCTTTCATAATCAAGGTAGCTGTCAGTCAATTAACTAGTTGATTACAATGAGACAGGTATAGCAAAAAATGCCAGCAGGAATATAATGATTATACTTAGGTTAATTGAAAAGTAAACTGTGAATAGTTCTTATCCCATGATACAGATTCAGCCATGTTCATGTAATCTGTGTTTGTAATTCACTAGTTAAAAGACACCTCCAAGTATCATTAGAAAGAGATATTGAAACTGGGGGCACCCAACTGTGTGATGAGAGGCAGCTAGGATGGACCAGTAAAGATCACGTATGATGAGGAATGAATGATATGGGGTTTGGTCCCAGCACCCAACCATCCTTGCCAAATTGCCAGCTATGTGACCTGGGGTAAGTCACATACACTCTCTGAGCCTCAGTTTTCTCATTTGTTAAATGGCAATGTAATACCTATCCACCAGGTTAGTAAAATTTATACAAAACAAGTGCTAGAGGACCCAGCATCAGGAAGAGAGCTGCCATTTTCTGCCCCCGCTACCCACCATATCTTCTCAACCCCAAAACCAGTTAAGATTATTCCTAAGAAGATGCTCTCTGTCCAAGTGGAGATCCCTAGCCCAGAGGCTTGAAATGTGAGCCATTCTTGCCCTCCTTCATGGCCTCTACCTGCTCCTAAGTCTAGATTTCTCTCCATGGAATTCACTGTGAATTAAGTCTCCCCGTTCCCAGCCTGAAGTTTTAGCTTTGCTAAGTATCATATCTGTTCCTTTATTAGCCCAGGGTGGGTGCCAAGACAGGCATATCTTTCAGAAATTTGGAGTGCCTTTTAGAAGAAATTAATTGGAGCTCAGAAATACCATCACTTAATGTGAATATTTTCTGTATTTGACAATAGTAAAAAGTAGTGAAGCTATTGTTGCTCTTAAATATATATGTTCCATGAACTCTGAATTTCCAAAGATTAATTTGTCTGGTTTGAATAACAAGGTCCAATAACTAGTCTTTTAGCAACTTTTTTTTTCTATGAAAAATGAGAATTTTCTGCCTGACCATCAAGCTAGATCAGACAAGCTTTTTCAATTCCCATTTTTTTCCAGAACCTTCAGCCTCTAGAAAGTTCTAAATCTATTTGATAAGCACCTGAAACTTTAATGTCCCTATGAGCTACAGTTCTCTAAGTTAATGTTTGGTATAACAATTCACAAAGCAACCCTTGGCAGTTCCATTTGCCTACAGACATGCTAAGAGCTGGCCTTACCTACTGGTCACAACGTGTGAAGACAGTTTTCCAACTAGAACTGGCCATTTGAATAACGATGACATTGATAACAGCAGTGCAGCAACAGGCATTTTATCACCAGATCAAATATTGGGTTGGCCAAAACGTTCGTTCGTTTGTTTCCATAAGATGGCTCTAGTAGCACCTAGTTGTCTTTAACTTCATTTAAAATAATTTTGTTAGATTGTATGTGACAGCTGTCATATCAGCGTGCATTTAACAAAAGACATCAAAATAGGTGAATTTTTGTGTAGCCATTTTAATATTGAAGATGGAAGGAAAAAAAGCAACATTTTCAGCCTATTATGCTATATTATTTCAAGAAAGGTAAAAATGCAACTGAAACACAAAAAAAGATTTGTGCAGTGTATGGAGAAGGTGCTGTGAATTATAGAACATGTCAAAAGTGGTTTGTGAAGTTTCGTGCTGGAGATTTCTCACTGGACGATGCTCCACGGTTGGGTAGACCAGTTGAAGTTGATAGCGATCAAATCGAGACATTAATTGAGAACAATCAATGTTATACCACGTGGGAGATAGCTGACATACTCAAAATATCCAAATCAAGCGTTGAAAATCATTTGCACCACTTTGGTTATGTTAATCACTTTGATGTTTGTGTTCCACATAAGCGAAAAAAACCTTCTTGACCGTATTTCCACATGCGATTCTCTACATAAACGTAATGAAAACGTTCTGTTTTTAAAACAAATTGTGATAGGTGATGAAAAGTGGATACTGTACAATAATGTGGAACAGAAGAGCTCGTGGGGCAAGTGAAATAAACCACCACCCACCACACCAAAGTCAGGTCTTCATGCAAAGGAGGTGATGTTGTGTATATGGTGGGAATGGAAGGGTGGCCTCAATTATGAGCTCCTTCTGGAAAACCAAACAATTAATTCCAACAAGTACTGCTCCCAGTTAGACCAACTGAAAGCAGCATCCAATGAAAAGCGTCCAGAATCAGTCAACAGAAAATGCATAATCTTCCATCAGGATAATGCAAGACTGCACGTTTCCTTGGTGACCAGGCAAAAACTGTTACAGCTTGGCTGGGAAGTTCTGATTCATCTGCCGTATTCACCAGACATTGCACCTTTGGATTTCCATTTATTTCGGTCTTTACAAAATTCTCTTAATGGAAAAAATTTCAGTTCCCTGGAAGACTGTAAAAGGCACTTGGAACAGTTCTTTGCTCAAAAAGATAAAAAGTTTTGGGAAGACGGAATTATGAAGTTGCCTGAAAAATGGCAGAAAGTAGTGGAACAAAAGGATGAATACGTTGTTCAATAAAGTTCTTGGTGAAAATGAAAAATGTGTCTTTTATTTTTACTTAAAAGATGAAGGCACTTTTTGGCCAACCCAATACATTTTAAAGAACAACAGAGGCCGAGCATTCAAGAAATCTCTTGCAATTATGAAGACAGAGTTAGACTCCCCATCACCACTTTCTCCCACATTCAGTTTCTATAGGCAATTCCTCTTTAGCAATCATTGTCAAGTCCACTTAGAAATGGAGAATAACGCAAAACATTTAGATTGTTTTAAGGCCCTAGTATACTAAAAAAAGATAAAGAAATGTCAAAACAGGGTCACCAAAATGATGCTATTTTTAAAATATTTACTTTTAACAAATTAATGTTTTATATCATAAATATTTACAATGTAATGCAATCATGCTGTTCACAAGCGTCTGGTAGTAAGAAAAATAATAACAGCTTACATTGATTGAGTGCTTACTATATGCTGCTCAAAGCACTTTTCATATCTTACATCATTTAATTTTCCAACAACCTGATGAGGTATGTTCCATTATCGTTATTTCAAAGACAAAGAAATTGGGGCACAGAAATGTTCAGTAGCTTGCCCGAGGTGAAAGGGAATAGAGACATTTACAGTTTTTGGATATCTTCTTTCCAATCCTGCTAGTGTACTTCCGAGACTGTGTGTGTTGCCTCAGTTAGACTCAGGGACGGAAGTCTAAATCTGAGAACTTTGTGAATGTGAGACCTCTGGTCATCTGCAGTAATCAGGAGGACGCTTCGCACTAACTGCGGGACCTCGGCACAGTGCTCACCAGGCATGGCCTCACAGGGGCCGTACTCTGACTACACACTTCCTTCTGGCTGAGTCTCAGCTTAGACCCAGGGTTAGTCTTCCTCTGGAAGGCAATGAATACTCCCCGAATCTCTTGTCTTCTTACAGAAGGAATGAAGCCCACTTGCTCAGCGATTTCCCTAGCTTCATATATCACTCCCAGACTGAGACTTGGAGCAGGGCCAGAAGTGCAGGGCCATCACCTTTGCTGCCCTGGCTTTGTTCTCAGCCCCTGGAGAGAATGGGCTCTTCCTGGACACCTCCAATACACCTCAAGCATCCTCAGCAGAGTGAATGAGCAGATGGAGGATTGTATGGCTTGATTCTTTACGTCTCTGAAGAAGAGAAGGAGTGAGAGAGTGAGAGACAGGGCATCAGCAAAGTGTGCATTTTCACTATCATTATCCCATCCACTTCTCAATCCACCCTAGTCTGGCTTCTGTCCCCTGAGCAGCTCTTTTAGTGGTACTGGTGGCCTCTATATTACTTAATCTAACAGGTACTGTTCTGTTTTCTTCTTTATTACACCTGCTAGTACTTTTTGGCACCACTGACCATTTCATGTTCATAAGATCATCTCTTCTCTTGGAGTCTCTTCGTCTCAATTCAGTGCAGGTTTTCCTCCCACCTCTGTGCCCACCCCCCATTCTCAGTCACACAAGCAGGCTTATCCATTCTGCAAGGATTAGCCACTGGCCTCTTCTTCTCTCTTCTATTTTTCTTTTCTTAATTAATGCCCAAGACTTCAATCACTAGTTATAAACAGGTGACTTTCAAATTCACCTCTCCAGATCAGATATTTCCTTTGATTTCCAAATGCATGTATCCAAAATGATTACTTATTAATAAGCTCCTTTAAATATCTCAGAGGCACTTTGGATTAGACTTTTCATGTGCTTCTGAAATCAAACTTATGATCTTCCCACCATGAATCTGGTCCTTTTTCAGTGCTTTCTTTGCCAGTGAATGGCCAGAATTTACCACGTTCCTTCCCTTTCCAAGGTGCTTGGCACATGATTCTCCCTCTTCCACATGAATGTACATTATATAGATATATATTGATGCATGCATAAACACATGTATGCATGTATACAAACTGGCAAATATGTAAAAATGAACCATTTATCACTTGCTAAATTTCAGTCTTGACCATTTTCATTTATGTACTGAAGGCAATAAAAATCACTTATTAGAAAAAGAATAAACTTGGTGTTAAATTCTGCACAAGTGAAATATTTAACTCAGTGCACATTACAATTCTTTCCATTGTAGTTATTGTAATTACAGCCTAAATTGTAATCTGCAGTTGCAAACGACTGGTTGAGTCTTTTTTTCTATTTCTTGTTTCCCCACTTAGTGGACAGCTGTTTACATTGATGTTTTTCTGGTGGAGTCATACCCATAATTTCACTGCTGCCACAGGTCGGCTATCGGTCTATTTCTTAATCTAAAAACAAAGATTGGAAGGAACTGTATATACTGGTTTATTTCAGTTTAGGGATAAGCATGTGATAAAGTGTCTCCAAAGGCCCCACTTCTCACTTTCATCCAGATGTAAGCCTCAAGTGCAACTTCATCTTTCGAAATATTTTAAAAATATTAATTCCCATCTACTTCCACCATCTGTACCCAGGACCAGCTACATAATTTGCAAGGCCTAGTGCAAAATGAAAATGCAGAGTCCTTTGTTAAAAACTTAAGAATTTCAAGATGATGAAAGCCATGCATTAAATGAAGTTCGGGGCCTTTCCAAGCATTGGGCATAGGTCATACACCCATCACTTGAGAAGAATGTGTATTATGTCATTGGGTACAATGTTCTGTATGTGTCTGTTAGATCTAGCTGATTTATTATGTTGTATATGTCCACTTTTTCCTTATTTATCTTCTGTTTGGTTATTCTAGCCATTATTGAGAATGTATATTGAAGTCTACAACTATTACTGTAGCCCTGTATTTTTCCCTTCAATTCTGTCATTTTTTGCTTCATGTATTTTAATGGTCTTTTATTAGGTACATAAATGTTTATAATTGGTATATCTTCTTGCTGTATTGACCCTTTTATTAATATATAATGTCCTTCTTTGTCTCTTGTAAACTTTTTAATTTTAAGTCTACTTTATCTGATATTAGTATAGCCACCTCTGCTCTCTTTTGATTACTACTTGCATAGAATATCTTTTTCCATGTGCTCATGTTCAATCTATTTGTGTCTCTTATAAATAGATTTAGTTGGATCATTGTCTTTTGACTGAACAGTTTAATCCATTTACATTTAAAGTAAGTACTGATAAGAAGAGACTTCTGTCATTTGGCTGTTTGTTTTCTATGTGCCTTATAGCTTTTCTGTCCCGCATTTCTTGCATGTCATCTTCTTTTGTGTATAGTTGACTTTCTGTAGTGAAACATTTACATTTCTTCTTCATTTCCTTTTTGTATATTCTATATCTATTTTCTTTGCTGTTACCATGGGTATTACATTTAACATCCTAAAGTTATAACACTGTAATTTGAATTTATACCAACCTAATTTCAATAACATATAAAAACTCTACTATTTTACAGCCCTATCCCCATCTTTTTTGATTTTTGATATCACAAAATTACCTTTATACACTGTGTGCCCTAAAACATAAACTGATAATTATTTTAAATTCACTGATCTCTTAAATCATACAGGGAACAAAAAGTGGAGTTACAAACCATTGTTACAATAATACTAGCTTCTATAATTGTCCATATTTTTACCTTTATTGATATCTCTATTTCTTCATACAGCTTTGAGATATTGTCTAATGTCCTTTCATTTTACCCTGCAGGAGTCTCTTGAGCATTCTTTCAGTAACGGACTTCCTCAGCTTTTGTTTTTATGGGGAGTCTTAATTTCCCCCACACTTTTGTAGGACAGTTTTGCTGGATGTAGGATTCTGGGTGATACAGTGGGGTTTTTTTTTGTTTTGTTTTGTTTTGGGTTTTTTTTACTTTTAGCACTTTGAATATATATGCCCATTGCCTTTTTGCTTCCTAAGTTTCTGATGAGAAATCTGCTGATATTCTTATTAAGGATCCCGTGTGTGACGAGTTTTTTCTCTCTTGCTGCTTTCAAGATTCTCTCTCTCTTTGACTTTTGAAAATTTGATTGTACCGTGTCTTAGTGTGAGTCTCTTTGAGTTCACCTTATTTGGAGTTCATTGAGCTATTTGGATGTTTATATTCATGTATTTTATCAAATTTGGGGAGTTTTGAGCCGTTATTTCTTCAAATATGCTCTCTTCTTCTTTCTCTTTTTCTTACTTCTTAGACTCCCACAAAGCATATGTTTGTCTGCTTAATGGTGTCCCACAGGCACCTTGGGCTTTGTTCACTTTTTCCAATCTTTTTTATTTTTTGTTCCTTAGACTTGATAATTTCCATTGTCCCCTCTTCAAGCTCACTGATTCTTTCTTCTGCCCTCTTAAGTCTGTCTTTGAATCCCTCTAGTGAATTTTTCATTTTAGTTATTGTACTTTTCAACTTCAGAATTTCAATTTTATTTGCTTATAAGTTTTCTGTCTCTTTATTGATATTTCCATTCTGTTCATTCATAATTTTCTTGCTTTATCCACATCTTTCTTGGTTCTTTGAGCATCCTTAAGACAGCTGCTTTAAAGTCTTTGTCTGTTAGATCAACCATCAGGTCTTTTTCAGGGACAATTTCTGCCGATTTTTTTCTTCCTTTGAATGAGCCATACTTTCCCCTTTCTTTCTATGCCTTGAGATTTGTTGTTTTTATTGAGAACTGGACATTTGAATCTAATAATGTGGTAACTCTGGAAATTAGATTCTTCCCCTTCTCCAGAGTTTGCTGTTTCTTGTAATTGTATTTGTTTCTTGTTTTTGTAAATTGTTGTAGGCTGTCTCTGTACCAAGGATCAAGGATCAGCCTGAGGTGTAAACGTAATGTCGTCTCAGGTTTTTTCTGAGGCTTAGACTTTCCCTGGACATGTGTGGTCACTTTCTAATTTTCCACATATGTGTATTTGTTTTAAATATCCTAGTCTTTAATGTCTGACTTCTAGAAGGAGAAATGAGAAAAAATAAAGGGGAGGGGGGAAAGGGCACTAACCCTTTAAATCCCCTAAAAAATCACTTCAGTCAGAGAAGGAGGGGCTCACAACAATGAGGACAGCCATGTTACTGCAACAAAAGAGGCTGCCTATCTCTCGGCCTGAGCCCCTGAGATCAGAAGCAGCAATCAGTGATCAGAATACAGACCCCTGATACTCGGAGAACAGGGTCCTTTTTCCCCACCCTGGCTACTGCAAACTGTGTGTAGGCTGCTTCAGGAACATATGCACAGCAGCCTGCCATGGGGGTGAGGGTGGAGGGTGCGTAGCTGCTACTGTACTAAGAGCTGAAGTTGACTGGAATTAACTGCAATTTGCCTACCAAGGCTTCCCCTGGAAGTTGCAAACCTTCAATAGACTCCAGAGTTCTGAAAGGGTTATATCTGATGGATTCTGCCAGTGAAATTGTTGTCTAGTTGGAGAGACAGATTCCCAGTACTTCCTACTCTGCCATCTTCCCAGAATACTCTCTCCAGCCAGATAGCTTTTTAAATTTTTTTTTTAACTTTTGATGAAAGCCCACATACCAGCTTTTGAAAAAATAATGGAGGAGATAAGCAAATGTGCTAAAGAGGCATCAAAGTTCAGTGGAAAGACCAAGAGACCAAGAATAAAAAACTAGATTTGTAGTCTTGTTTTAGCCTCTAAAGCAGCACTATCCAACAGAAATATAATGTGAGCCACATATGTAATTACATTTTTAGCAGCCACATTAAAACAAAGTACAAAGAGACAGGTAAAATTAATTTTAATAGATTTTATTTAATTCAATATATCCAAAACATTATTTCAACATAAAATCAATATAAAATATATTGATGAAATATTTGTATTTTTTAATAACAAAGTCTCTGAAATTTGATGTGTATTTTACACTTACAGCACCTCTTGATTTAGATGTTAAATTTTCCTCAGAAATAATTGATCTGTATTTAGATTCCATAAAGTTCACAGTTAAAAAGTAGATTAACATAGCCAAGTTGCTTTGACATAGTGAAAATGTTCCAATAACTGAACCAAACAGCAGTTTTTAAATTTAATTAAAATAAAATAAAATTTAATATTCGATTATTTTAGTTTCTCTAGTCACATTTCAAGTGCCCAATAGCGATGTGTGGCTAATGTTGACCAGATAGGACAGCACAGATTTAGAGTGTAACCTTAGAGAAGTCAGTTACCACCTTGAAAATCAGATTTACCATGTGGATCATGAAATGATTGGACTAGTTTATTTCTTATGTCACTTGGGGTTCTATCACTTAGCAATTCAAAATGAAATAAAAAACAGAATTATGGAGCACCTCAGAATCTTCACTTCACATCCTTGAACAATTTCTAGGCTGATTTCCACATCTATGTGTTTTAGACATTTCTGAGGGTATTTCAAAACCTTAGTATGCTAATTGTAAGTGAATAGACCCCCACAATTTTTTAAAATTTGCTAAATTAACCTTGAAGTTATACTATCATATTCTTCAAATGCCTTTGCTTTTTTTGTTATATATTTAAGTGTTTGCTCCTAAATTTTTGGAAATCTTCGGGGTGGCTGTGCCAGAATCAGTAAGGCCTGGGAACATAACACAACCCACCGCCAACTGCTTCCCTCTATCATTATTCATCTGCTCAACGATGATTCCTTTCCATCTCCACATGAGCTTGTTTTCTACTTCACCTACCTGTCCATATGAGTTAAAGTTAACTTCTAATTTTCTATATTATCTAGGAAGCCAAGAAAGTAAGTTGAGAACTGCATGTGCGCTTCTTTCATTTTAGATAACTGCAGGCAATAACATTCTACATATGGATCGTACTCTATAAATTTCAAAAATTTTTATATAAATAATCTCACTTGAACAGTCAACATACATGTCAATATGAATGAAAGGAAAAGAGGAATTTAAAATCATGTAGCCAATAAATAGAAACACCTGTATTACAAAAATAGTGTTCTAAGTCTTAGTCGAGTGCTCTTCTAACACATCATTTTGAATCTCCCATATCAGGTTTCTGCTGGAGCTAACATGACACTAATTGCACTTAGTACATACAATAAACCCCCAACTTAGGCACTTTTCTTAGGTGCTCAGGATGTTCTACCATTCACAGAGCAGCCTCATAGAAAAGTAGGATATTATTCTGCTTTTTCAGATGTCAGGCTTCTAGCAAGTTTCTCCAACTCTCTAGAACACAGTTCTGAATTCAAAATCAAGAATAAATAAACCAAAATTATTCCATTACTTGATACTGAGTAATAGGTGATTAATTGGGTTGTCAGTTGCCACTGTTTCCAAGGAGATGTTACTTGAAATTTCCATCGTGCAAAACAACGGGGAATCATTTTCTAACTCAGATTCCAAATAAGAAGGTCGCTCTTTCCTCCCAATGGATGCTTTTCCCTCAAGAAAAAACAACCAAAAGAAAAAACACATGGGAAGGAACAGGGCACAGAAGTACAGTCAAGGACAACAAATGGTCCTTGATGAGCACAAGGAACAGGATGAAATGAGGTTCACCAAAGGTCATGGAGTGAGCCTCTTAGTGAGGAGCCCAGGCTTTCAGCATACCTACAAATACGTGATACAATAAGTCAACAGAGAAATAACAACAACGTCATCTCATTGACACAGTCATTTGAGGGAACATGGACTTAGAAAATTCAGTTTAACGAGATAGAGAGCTACAACTTCTCCCACCATCTCAGGGCAAAGACGGACACTAAACTTACATTAATAATAATTGCCTTGAAGCAAGAAAGGGACATTAAGAAAAAACTGATCATTATAATAAAATTAACAATATAAATGGTGATGATGATGATGACGACACCAATGGCACTGATATGTTGATTTACTTTCTTTGTTTTGCTTACTTGCAGTTAGTGAACTAAGACAGGCCTGAGAGAGAAGGTCTAGGGCAGATCATCACAATTAATCTGGCCTAGACAACAGGACAAATCCTTGCTCTTATTCTTCCATGGTTAACTGGCTCATCTTCAGACTGGGCTTTCCTAGCCATTTGAGGGGAAAGATAGAGAGGACTTGAGATTCAGAAGCTTAGCAGAAAGGGGGCAAAGGAAGTTGTGCAGGTCTCTTTATTCTAGGCCAGAGTCTTCTGCATGGCCCAGTCTAACTTCCCAGAGGAATACATTGTGATTTCAGTTCCTAATAAGTCTCTAAACAATATAATTAATACCCAATACAAATCCCAGCTTGCATTGGGGTGTCTCCTTTCCTGGCCTTGTCCTTGGTGCAGATGGTATACTTGGGAGCAGTGCTCTGGCAGAACAGACCTGGGTGATGGGTTCATGGGACCTCTTATGAACCTCCAGCAGACCAAGGCAGTATATGTACAGGAGACTAGAATGTGGGCAGCAGGCTCCCACATTGTGGCAGGTACAACTGGCATTAGGAGAGACCTCCAGTGCCCTGCTTCTAAGCCATCATCCTTAGATCTCTAGGATCCCCTCAAGAACCACTCAGGAAAAGGGCAGGGAAGCTGTGTATTCAAGGCTGTGGGCTGATGATCCTTATTCCAACCAGAATAGCTCTCCATTAACAACTTTACACACCGTTGTCCATGTAAATAAGATTTCATTTGAAAACAGGATTCAGTAGCATAAAACAAACAAACAAAAGGTCTGCAAACCACCACTTTAATGTTTATACCCCCAATGGCAAACTGCATCAACCATATCTTTTTATTTTCTGTATTCTGATGCTTTGCCATCTAAGGCCTTGTTGGCCCTGGATAGACTGCACCACACAGGGTTAGCCAATTCCTAGAGACAGAGACAGGAAACAAGTCAGCCAGTGGCATGCCTTTCATATGCAAGCCAACCAATACCTCCAATTGGAGTCTTTACTAGGTTTTCAGATTCCAGGCTACTACCATTCCCCTGCCCTAATCACCCCAGGGACAGGTACCAAACCACTAGGTACAGCCCCTATGCCTCAGAGCCTGCTGAAATTATTCAAACAGGCCAATCCCAAACTTGTTTACCCTTGCCTTGCCTCTTCCTTCCCACAGAAACCACAAGAAAGGCTCTTGCCCACAGTTCCCCACCTCTCGCCTCCTGCCCAACCCTGTGCTTCTCCATGTGGCCCTGCATGGTACACCAAGCTTCCTGTTTCTAGGGAATTGTATAAACTTCTTAACTTCATGACAGTCATTTCTGTGTCTACATGTCTTATCATACTTGATTAAACTAAATCCCAGCTACCCTTAAAAACACAAAATACAGCTCCAGATCTTGCAAGCAACATCCCATGTATTGTAAGCAGAATCTGGTGTTAGCAAGAATAGGAATTTGTAGGGAGGCTGAGAACAGCTTGCCCGGGAACCTTGAGCAGCTCTGCAGTTGCATTCTTGGTGGGTAACTTCCCACAGCAGGGAGCACAGCTAGTGTGGGGGCTTATTTCTAGCATCAGAGCAGGCTCCCCTCCTACCACCAGAGTTCTGACATGCAGGTTTGGACCTTTTGGATTGAAAGAGTCAGACACAGGTGGGCGGCCTGGTGCTAGCTAGAATAGGCTATTTTTCCTTTCTTCTGTCCCTCAGCCATTGTTGAGGCTGATGTGCCTCTGTAGGTTGAAAAGGGATGTTTCTGTTGCAATTAGAATAATGCGGGTTATAAAGGCAAAAGAATTTAAACATGGCACAAGAGATGTTTGGGGATGGGGCAAATGACAAAGGACATAATGTCTTCCTCCTCTGTGTTCTGCTCTCCCATTAGAATTAGAGGCTGTGGCATGGACAGAGAGGACGAGGCTCAACAGTGCTGATATTGCATCGTTGGACCACATTGCTCTTTGATGCATAATATATTTTCTATTGAATTCAAAAGAAAAATGTAACTGATTATAATTCAAAATTGGGAAAAATGCAGTTGAATTTTAAGATCTGATTAATTGTAAATCCTCTGATTCGGGGTAAATTTTATTAACTTCCAGTACAAATCTATTTCAATGCTCGAAGAAGCATTTAAAAAACATTGGTAAAGGCTTTGAGAGTTGAACTGTCTACCCTATAGGCCCCAGTGGATACTGGGAATAAAGGTGAGGATTTGGAAGAAGGGAAGCAGATTTTCTAAGGATGCTTGATGGATTTCCTCTCCTTAGGAGGATGGCTGCATCTCTGTTTGGCCATAGGTCTGAACAATAAGATCATTCAGAGTGAGGAAAGAATAAAAAGTGGAGAAATGCTATCAACTACAGAGGTTCAAGGCTCCTCTTGGCTCCATTCTGCCCCCTTTCTACCCCATCACTAGAATAGTAAGGTCGAAATAGAAGTGAGGACATTTTATAAGGTCACAGTTCTGGGGATACTCACTGGGATAAGCAAAGGGGATAAATGTCTGTAATGTGATTTATAATAAGAAATATATATATTTGGTCTTAGTCTCCCACTTTCTGGCACAACTCCTAAAACACTTGGCATTTCCTAACCATTAAGAGCAATGAGAGAATCTTTTGCTATATTTGGTCTTTTGTCCTTTGTTCCTGAAATACCTCCAGAGCTGTAAAGGTAAAAGGAGCATCTCATTATTCATAACAAGCCCCTTTCAACCACACCTGATTTTGTGTTAATGAGGAGAATTTTGGAAAGCTCCAAAAGGATGGGGGCTGGTTGCCTGTAGAATCAATCATGTGATTAGAAGGTTGGAATTTCTGGTCCCATCCTCACCCCTACCTGTGGGAAGGGACATGGGATGGAGACTGAGTTCAATCACCAATGGCCAATGACTTAATCAATCTTGCCTATGTAATGAAGTCTCCATAAAAACCCAAAAGGACAAGGTTCAGAGAGCATCCACATCGGTGAACAAGTGGAGGTGGCACACCATGGAATCTCCATGCCTTTCCCACATACCTTGCCCTATGCATCTCTTCCATCTGGCTGTTCCTTTATAATAATCCAGTCATCTAGCTAGAATCATGCTTTCCTGAATTCTGTGAGCCACTCTAGTAAATTAATCAAATCTGAGGAGGGGATGTGGGAACCTCTGATTTAGAGCCAGCTGGTCAGAAGCACAGGTGACAACCTGGACTTGTGACTGGCATCTGAGGTTGGCCAGAGAAGGCAGAATTGTGGGACTGAGCCCTTAACCTATGGGATATGGAGTTATCTCTGGGTAGATAGTTTCAGAATTAAGTTAAATTGCAGGACACCCAGCTGATGTCACAGAATTGCCTGGTGTGAAAAACAACAACAACCACCACCACAACAAAAACTACTACATATTTGGTTGCCAGAGTACAGAAGTGTTTGTAGTGTAAAGGAAAACAGTTGAGCTTTTTCCTTTATAAGTCTGATCCCACACAAGAATTGAACTCTGATCATTTGTCTCACTGCCATCTCTTTGCTCTTCTCATGGAGGTAAGATGACCCCAGGAAGCAGCTCTGCCCTAAGCCAGCCTGGGATGGGCAGCCAGATGAATTGTGCTCTAGACATCGACACAAATAACATCGCACTCTCACTTCATCCTGTTGACTTGCCTGTCTTCCTTAGGACTGGACTTTCCTCAGCATGGGGTGGTGCAGTCATTAGGTCTACTTTGGTTCTTAGTGACTCAAACTCAACTTACATGAACTGAGTATAAAGGGAAGTTCAATGATCATGAAGGCAGACCACAGGTCTTAGGGCCGATAGCTCCAGATGCTCAAATGCCACCAGAAGTTCACTCCATGTTATCTCTTCTCCTTAACTTGACTCCCTTACAGAATCTTAGGCTATGTCTGGTAACCTGGCCACCAATAGCCCCCAGGCTCACGACCTCCAAATTTGCTACTGGAAGAAAGTTTTGAACCTCCTAGATCAGTGAGAGCACCTTGAAAATACTCTGATTGCAGCAGCTGAACCAGGCATCTAGCCTCGGTCAGGTCACATTTTGGACAGGAAGAGGGGTCACATGAGACCCAGACGCACCCGTCAAGGTCACACTGTAACTCTGGAGCAGGGAAATGAGCATTTACCAAAGGACGTGTATTTGTGTGTTTGGGTTAGAGCAGGGAAAAACAGAGCCTTTTCCTTCCTATGTAGGGAAAAACCCAGTTCTTCCCTGCTATGAGTTTCTTCCCTGAGTCTCCTTTACCTTCACACGGAACACTTCACTTCTGACACTCCTGGTCACCAAATGTGTGGAGAGTTTTCCCAACAACAACAAGCAATTCTCAGACACCAGCTGAGTGTCTTAAATTTAACTCAATCTACAATATACACAGGGAAATAGCAGTAGATCTCACAGGTAAGGGCTCAGTTCCGCAAGACTGCCTTGCCGCACCTCACTTCAGATGCTACACAGCTCAGGTTATCACCCATGCTTCTGACTGACCGGCTGTAGACCAAAGCTTCTATCAACCCCCTCCTCAAGTTCAATTAACTAGAGCGGCTCACAGAACTCAGGAAAGCACTTATTTACATTTACCAGTTTATTAAAAGATATGATGTGAGGTCTGGGAGGATCCCAAGCACAGGTGCTTCTGTCCCTGTGGAGTTCGGGTGCATCACCCACCTGGTGTGGATGAGTTCACCCACCTGGAAGCTCTCAGAACCCCATTATTTGAGGATTTTTATGCTTCCTCAGGTAGGCATGAGAAATTATTAATCCCATTCCTAGCCCCTCACAACTCTCTGGAGGGTGAGGAGTGGGGGTGAAAATTCCAAGCTCCTCGTCATGGCTTGGTCTTTCTGGTGACCAGCCCTCATCCAGGAGCCCATCTGGAGTTGCCTCAGTAGAACAAAAGACGCTCCTAGTGCTCTTACCACTTAGGAATCTGCAGAGGTTTTAAGAGTCCTGTGTCAGGGATGAGGTCAAAGACAAATATTAGAGCAAGAGATGCTCTTAGTGTTCTCATCACGTAGGAAATTACAAGGGTTTTAGGAGCTCTGTGTCAGGAACTGGGGGCAGAGACCATTATAAATATTTTATATTATCTCCCACAGGGTTCTCAAATAGGGATGGTTTTGCCCCACCCTAACCCCCAGAGGACATTTGACAATATCCGGATACATTTACACCTGGTGTGTATGGAGGGTGCAACTGGCATCTAGTCTGTCAAGGTCACTGATGCTGATATACATCCTACAACATAAAGAAGAGGCCCCAGGACTTCCCTGGTGGCGCAGTGGTTAAGAATCTGCTGCCAATGCAGGAGACACGGGTTCGATCCCTGGTCTGGGAAGATCCCACATGCCGCAGAGCAGCTAAGCCCGTGCACCACAGCTACTGAAGCCCTAGTGCCTAGAGCCCGTGAGAAGCCCGCACGCAGCAACAAAGACCCCATGCAAAATATAAATAACAAAAATAAATAACAAATAAATAAATAAATATATTAAAAAACGAGAAAAAGAAGAGGCCCCCACAGCAAAGAAGTATCAGTCCAAAAGGTCAATAGTAGCAAGGTTGAGAAACCCTGTGCTAAAGAGTAGGGAAATGGTGGGGAAAATCCTGTATTACTAGAAGGGGCAGAAATGTTGAGCTGATTTGACAGTAGAAGTCCCTGCAAATGGTAAGCTATGGAGGCTGGGATTCAAGCCTGGGAATAAAGGACAAGCGGCCAGGGGTCACCTGATCTACTCTGGTTCTCATGTTTTACCTGCCTGAGTTTGGGCAGGAATCTTCTGCATGGTCCAGCCTAGTTGGCAAGCACTTCATTCTTCTGAGGAGGCAAAGCCTCACATTATTAAAGGCTTTCTCTAAGCTTTGTTCTTGCACTTTCAGCTCTCAGAACCACATCAGCGGCTGAGTATGCTGGGAGCAGGGCTATCTCTGCTTACAAAGTGTGCTCACCCAATGCCCTCCCGTGTTCTCCCTCACAAGGAACTCTGCACCTCACTGCATTAGCCTTACTCTCAGCCTTGTGCCTCTGTGTAGGCTTGTCCCTTTTCCTCTGACTGCCTTGCTACTCTTTACCCTTCAAGGCTTAGTTTATGGGTCACTCCCCCAGGAAGACTTGCATGAACCACACTCACTCCCTCCCAGAGGAGATGCCCCACACCTGTGCTCCTATGGCATTCTAGGCTCACCTTCACCAAAGCAAGCATCACATACTACACCAGAGTGACATTTTTTATCTCATGTCTCCAAAATTCAGCAGTCTCCTTGAGCTAAGTGACTATTTCAGGCCCTCTGGATCTCCAGCACCTAGGACAGTGCCTCCCATGGTGATTGTGACTTTACCTGACCAAAGTATAAATGATCTCTAAAGGCTCCTTACTACCTCAAGATTTTGGACAACTTACAAGTTGGAAAAGTCAGAGGTCAAAGTAGATCTTTAATCTATTTCTGTGCAATAAAAATGAAAAAAATCTCCTATAAAAGAACCAGAATGGCAATAAAAGGAAGGGGCAGTCCCTATCTTTGTCCTACCTAGATAGGCCTCAATCCAAAATGTCAGCCTGAAAACCTCTTTTTCCTGAGGATGTGTTAAGAGCTCTTGTTTTCAACCTGGCACTGAAACAGTTAAAGCTGCACCATTTGTTGTGTGAGGTTTTGATTCTGCTGACTTTATTTCAAGCAATCAAAAATATCTAATTTGCATTCACATTCACATCAGTGGCCCATATGTTAGCCCTGCTTAAAAGCTATAGGCTTGCATTCATTATGAAAGACTTGGCTCCCCTTCCTTATCTTTTCACTTGAAAATTATTGAGATACTGTTGCTACAAAGGGTTATATTTAGCTAAGACACAGCGTTTCCGTGTGCGTATGTGTCTCTGCCCATGTCTGTGTGTCTGAAAGGGATTTGATATTTGCATCTTCCTCCAAAATATCTGATAACTTTCAAAATGGGAAAAGGAAGAGCCGTCTCCTTCTCTAGCCATTTCATATGTGACAGCACTGCCTCCTACCTAAGGCATCATTAAAATACGGCGTTGCAATATGTCAGTGCACATGACTCTAGACCACACACTGAGCCCTGATGAGCAGACCCCTCTGGAGAGCTGCAGTGAGGAATTCAGTTCCTTGAGAAGGAGCCCAACCAGGATTTGCTCCCGGGATTCAATCACATTTCAATTAGATTCAACTCACCAGTGGGAAGGTCTTGCCTGTGTCTTCTTTCATTTATCAAAAATTTACGGAGCCCCTACTATGTGATAAGCACTCTTCTATGTAAAGTCACAGAGATTTGTAATGAAGGGTTTCTGCGATCAAGGAATTTATAGGGAGCAAGAACAGAGGAGGGCGAGCATTCCAACAATTATGACACTGTTGGAAACATGCTAGAGTACTGGTATGTGCAAAGTGCTCAGGTTGCACTCCAAGGAGATGATGGGTTCTTCCTGGAGAGCTGGAGCAGCAGGCAGGATGAGGTGGGAAGGGAGGTGGTCCCAGAGATGGACACATTTAATCTGGACATTCATGAGGAACTCACGATTGTGGAAAAGCAGAGAAAGGACAGAACAGCAGGAGCAAGAGTAAGGTGTGAGTTCAGAAAGCACCTTTATTCCATTCCCTGGCAGATTCTGATGCCATTAACACCCCGCCCCCGATGGGGCATAGATAAAAGACATAATGGCTGGGGTGTGTACAACCAATTACAGTAGTTTCTTTCTTCTCTAGAAGGATACATGAGCAAATGGTAGAGTGGTTGCCTAATGGGAAGAAAACCAGGGGACTAAGGACAGAAGTCAGGAGAAGTCTATATCTTTTTTACTTGCTTGGAACTTTTTGCTGTTCTGTGTATGGCATTGCTATTTAAAGGAAAATTAGAAAAATATTTCAAAAGTTTTATTATTAGAGAGGCTAATCAGAGAAGATGTACCATGACGTCAAGTTAAAAAGATCAAATAAAGTGAAGGGATTCAACAGCATGTATGTACAGTCAATATTTTAACTATTGGTAGCAACAACTCCCTCCCAACAACTCTGAACTGATGGAGATTCCCCCATCCCCACCCCGAGAGTTGGAACACTTGGTTGAGGAGCCCAGGGCTCTGCTCTGGCTGAAGTAAAGAGCAAGAAATGCCAGTCAATTTGCCAGCTATGCTCAGATTGCCTTAGAATCCTGGCTTTACCATTTACAGTATGACCTTGGTAAGTCATTTAGCTTCTTCCTGCCTCACTTTCCTCATCTGTAAAATGGAGATGATAGTATTATTTCATAGGGTTGCTGTATGAAGCAAATTCGATTAGTGTTAGTAGTAGTAGTAGCAGTAGAAGTAGTAGTAGTAGTACTAAGTGATACTTCCCACAGCCCTTGCTCAGGAAAACACCCCCGGGCTGCTATTTGCATTGGAATGGGCACTAAGATTGAACGAGAGATTAGGCATGGGAAGTGACCTATATATGGACTGGGGATGGACAAAAGACCTGTGTGGCCTGGTTCTAAATGATGATATCTATTAATTACACATGTTCTTTTCAAATCTGAACAGAATTACAAATGAAAGTTGCAGTGACAGAAGGGCAACTTCATCTCACGTCTTACAGATGAATCAGAGGAGTCAAGAGAAAGTAGAGAGCAGAGGGTAAAGCAGATGCCCAGAGAAAAGCAGAGAGAGAGAGAGAGAGAGAGAGAGAGCGCCAAGTGTAAACTTGCAGCCTCTATGAAAGGTAGCCCAGGGTCCTGTCCACTTTCCAGTTCTCAATTCCAGTCCCCAGGAGTTCTGGCTGTACTTTGGTTTCTGCCCTTTGATTTCAGTAAGTGTGCTTTGTGTGACTTTAAACTAAATGTCCCCATTTTGAAGCTAGATTGAGGGATTCTCTGTTCTAGTCATCTAAAACATTCCAAATACGAATTAGTTGCAGGCATGTCTTACTCCACCTCTAAACTGTAGACTGTGAACAACTTTAAGAGCTAAATCACTTTTTTTACTTATAAACTATTTCAAACATAATAAAAAATAGAAATAATTAATGTGAATCTGTGAACCCAATAATTAGTTTTAATAATTATTTGATTAAATAGTTTTGCCATGTTTGCCTCATAATTTCTTAAAAGAAATAAAACATTTCAGTACAGGTGAAACCCCTAGGATACTCATCCTCAATTCTATTCCCCATCCTCAAAAATAGCCACTATCTTGAATTTGGTATTTATCATTCACATAGGACTGGTAATATATACATATATATATACACACACATATACAAAATATTCATATATACATATCACATATATGTGATATGTATATATAAATATGCTAAAATTTACAAAATGATATAATTCTGCTACTTCAATATATTATGTTTTTGAAAGTTATCCATGTAGATATACAACTCAATTTCATTGCATGACTAAATCATATGTTGTTCTGTTGATCATTTGGGTTTTTCTCAGATTTTTTGCTGTTATAGGCAATGTTTCAATGAACATTCTTGCACATATAATCTCACAGACACACTGAAACCTTCTCTAGGATAATTGCTTAAAGGAGGACATTGAGTCCTACCATCCATGAACATGGTATAAATGTCTTTTTTTTTTAAAGATCTTTCATGTCCTGCAGAAGTATTTTACCATTTTTGTAAGGATTTTTCACATTGTGACATGAATGGGCTACTGAAAACAATTCAAACCCCTCTCCTTTCTTGCTTTCCTGTGTCTTGGAGGACACCAAAAATGCTTGACTACCCAGACTCTCTTATCTAAGAGATGAGAAACATTTAGAAGTGTTGAAAACAGGGATGGCAGATCTGACTTAGATTTTTAAAGGGTTATTCTAGATGCTGTGTTGAGAATAGACTGTATGTAGGGGACAAGGCATAGAACAGGCAGAATAATACTTCAGAGGCTTTAGCAATAATCCAGAGCAGAGCTAATGCTGTGGACCAGGGTAGTAGTAATATAGGTGGTGAGAAGTAGTCAGATATATCTCAATATATTTTGAAGATAGACCTGATAGGATTGGCTTATTGGCTTGTTGGATGAGGAGTGTGAGCATATTAAAGGAGACAGTGACAGATGCCAAGGTTTATGTCTTGAGTAAATGGAAGGATGGAGTCATAATTTACTAGGATGGGGAAAACTCTAAGGAGAGCCAGTTGGGGGGTGTGTGTGGAATTTAGTAGTTTTGTTTTGGACATGTTGTTTGAGGTATGTCTTAGACATCTAAGTAGAGAAGTAGAAAATTGGGTTTATAAGGTCTAAAACTGAGAGAACAGATCTATGATGGAGATGCAAATTTGAGATTCATAAACGTATGACTGGTATTTATAGCCATCATGATGGAATAATCAGTCAGGGCCTGAGTGTAGACAGAGAAGAAAGAAGTTCCAGGATTAAGTGCTGGTACACCCTACCTTATTAAGAGATTGAGGAGATGTGGAAGAACCAGCAAGGAAACTTAGAATTGGCCAGTGAGGTGGGAGGAAAGGCAAGGGAGTAGTGTGTCCTAGAGGTAAGTGAAGAAAGTATCTCCAGGAAGAGAGACTGATTGTGTCAAAAGCTGTTACTGGGACAAGTACAATGAGAATGGAGAATAGACCATTGGATTTGGCAATGAGGAAGTTACTAGTGGGGTTGACCTGAGCAGTTTTGGTGGAGTGGTGTTGGCAAAAGTCTGATTTAAATGAATTCAAGAAAAAACAAGAGGTGAGAAATTGAAGAGTGAGTAGAGACAACTCTTTTAAGGTGTTTTGTTGAAAAGGTTAGCAGATAAATGTCCTGATAGTGGAAAAGGCATGTGAGTTCAAGAGAGAATTCTTTTTGATGTGGCAGAACTCAGAGCACATTTATATGCCAGTGAAGATGACCCAGAAGAGAGTCCAGAGAGTGGGAGGTGATGATAAAGATACTACAGAGGGGAGTGGGGATGATTACTGGAGCAGAGATACAGGGATGGAATCTAGGCTTCAAACAGAGTGGTTAGCTTTAGTTGGAAGCATGAGCAGAAAAAGCAGCATGAGAGGTAGGTAATACAGGCACTGATGGAGATAGGTGAGGAGGTGTGAGAGAGGTGAAATTTCTCTTTTAATTGTTTCTATTTTCTCTGTGGAATAGGAAGAAGGTCAGCAATTAAGAACATGAAGGATGATGATAGGTTAGAGTTTTGAGGAATGAGCACACCTATTGGCTTCAATAATTGACCTAAAATGAATTACCCACCCTCTTCTTTTAATCTGATTAGCCTTTGGAAATGGAAGGCCAAAGTGAACCAAGAAGAATGTTCTTATTTTCTGACATGACCTGTGGTTTAGGATGTTGGAAAGGTTAAACCAACTTCTACATTAATTGAGAAGAACTGTTTTATTCTCATAGGCTATTCCCCATAACCCATCATTCATCCTCTTTCCAAAGGTTTCACTCTCACACCTCTGTAACCCATCTCTTACCCTGAAGTCATTTTTTTTAAACACATATAATCATTTTATTCCCCATATTTGTTGGATGTTGAACATCTCTTCACCTCCTATACTATTCAAATGTTACCTTTTAGACACATTTTCTAGTAGGAGCTTTATCCCCTCCAACTATTGTCTCTTGTCTATACTGCCATCAAATTAGTCATCTAAGTATACTGTAATTAACTGTTTGCATATCTATCTCACTCACTAAATGTTGAAATCTTAGAACAGGGGTCATCAAACTTTTTCTGTAAAGGGCAAGATAGTAAATATTCTAGGCTTTGTGGGCCATAAAGTCTCTGCCATAACTACTCAGCTCTGCTGTTGCAGTGGAAAAGCAGCCATAGACAGTACCTTGAAAATGGGCACGGCTGTGTTCCAATAAAACTTTATTTATCAACACTGAAATTTGAATTTCATATATTCTTCTTTTGATTTTTTTCCCAACTCTTTAAACATGTGAAAACAATCCTTAGCTCACAGGCTGTACAAAAACAGTGAGCTCGATTTGGTCCACAGGTCATAATTTGCCAACTCCCGTACTGGAAGCCTGTGATTATATCTTTTCAGCTTTGCATCTCTATTTCCCATCCTAGTGCCTGACGCAGTATATGCTCATTAAACTTTATCAAATAAATGAATAAAGAGAAGAAAAAGAAAGGGCAATAGGAGAAAATAAGCATGTCTGTTCTCTCCATGCACATGGTTTAGGGCCCAGGGCTTTTAGCTGTGGGGTTATCGGAATATGAACAGAGCATATTCAGAGCCTAGCCAGCATCTTCTAGGGTTCTCTTCTCAGCAGGGCCAACAGAATCACTGAAGACGGTTCAGAATCAGGTTAGCATTCTCAAAGGAGTCAAAACAAAAAGGCAATGGCAGCTTGCGGACGTGAGCTGGATGGGGAGAGAGGGGAGCCAGGGGAGCTGAACACGAGCGGGCTCAGAGCAGTCCAATGAAAGGTGGAGTCTGGGAGGTTAAACTGCTGCAGCAGCAGCTACTACAGCCTTGACTTCTTTCCTACAGCTGCAGGCAAGGGTGTCCTGAGTCCTTGAGAGAACAACAACTTGGGAGATGAGACTTATGTGAGATGACGGGAAGACTCATTGTAACAGAGGGATGGGATAGAGTAGGAAAAAAAAAGTGAGATGGCTGACATAGCGCCAGATTGACAGGAGTTTTATAAACCAGGCAGAGGGTGTTAGACATGAAATATGATCAGAGAGTTAGAGCCACGAAAGTTTTTTTGTCGGGGGAAGATAAGATTTAAGAAAGTTTGTTGCCATTTATAGGCTTGGGAGAGAGAGAAGTAAAAAAAGAAAGTTAGGAGTTTCTTGAATGAATTCAGGTGTGACATGATGAAGGTTGGCAAGGGAAATGAGGAAAAATGGCGGTTTTAAGAGAAACTTCAAAGGAACAACCATTAAGACTCTGCATACCCTTAGTGTGTGGAGATAGATAAAACAAAGATAATACAAAGATTTTTATGCATAGCTGACTGAAAAATATGTAGTTCCTTTCTCAAAAGAAACAAGGGATAGAGAAGGGGAGGGGAACATAGTTGAGACTCAAGTTTTACTTTTTGCCAGTAGAGTTTGAGATGGCCATAATAAATTCAAATTTCAGCCTGACACCCGTCAGGCTGAAAGTTAGACTTGAGCTTGAGAGATGTGTAGTGGTGTACTGATAAATGTTTAACAATTGGCTCTCTATCTGTCAGGCTAAAAGTTAGAATTCAGCTTGAGAGATATGTAGTGGTATATAATAATATACCACTGATAAATGTTTAACAATTGGCTCTCCAGGAATAAAACACTCTGATATTGTATTTGCCAATTTCTGAGGTGTAAATGCTCCTGCCATGATGATTTTAAGCTATCAACCTGATGTTACTGAATGCAGAGTTGGAAAGAGCTGCCACTGTGGACCAGTGGGAGCTGACCCCAGCATGCCACTGGAAGACAGCAAGGATGGAGACTTAAAAATCAAAGGAAAAAACAGAACTGGGTGAACCTTAGAAATCTTGGGGGGTTCCCTGGTGGCGTAGTGGTTAAGAATCCACCTGTCAACGCAGGGGACATGGGTTCGAGCCCTGGTCCGGGAAGATCCCACATGCCACAGAGCAACTAAGCTCATGCGCCACAACTATTGAGCCTGTGCTCTAGAGCCTGTGAGCCACAACTACTGAGCCCACGAGCCACAACTACTGAAGCCTGTGCGCCTAGAGCCTGTGCTCCTCAACAAGAGAAGCCACCACACTGAGAAGCCTGTGCACCACAAGAAAGAGTAGCCCCCGCTCGCCGCGACTAGAGAAAGCCCGCGCACAGCAACAAAGACCCAATGCAGCCAAAAATAAATGATAATAAATAAAATAAATATTAAAAAAAAAAAGAAATCTTGGGCTGAGTCCCTCATTTTACAGAGATGAAATTGAAACTAGAAATAGGACACAGAGCAAAGCTAAACTCTTTTCTTTTTAGATTTTTATTTATTTTTGGCTCCATTGGGTCTTCATTGCTGCACGCGGGCTTTTCTGTAGTTGCAGCGAGCGGGGGCTACGCTTCGTTGCAGTGCGCGGGTTTCTCCTTGCGGTGGCTTCTCTTGTTGCAGAGCACGGGCTCTAGGCACGCGGGTTTCAGTAGTTGTGGCGCACAGGCTCAGTAGTTGTGGCTCACGGGCTCTAGAGCACAAGCTCAGTAGTTGTGGCGCACGGGCTTAGTTGCTCCGCGGCATGTGGGATCTTCCCGGATCAGGGCTCGAACCCATGTCCCCTGCATTGGCAGGCAGATTCTTATCCACTGCACGACCAGGGAAGTCCAAGCTGAACTCTTGAAAGTAGTAGTAGGATGGTTTAGAGATAGAAAAGCAAAGTATAATGGATGTAGTCTTTATCTACATAGACACAGCATGGTGCTATAAAAACACCCAATTTGAAGATTAAGAAAATTATGGCATCTACAGTAAGAGAAATATAATTCCCCATGATTTTCATAGAGAAAAGAGTAATTCTCATAGAGTTGGCCGCAATTTTCTATTCTAGATCCTGATTTGCCTATTGTCTGTTTTCTTTAGCTACCGGAACAAATTACTTCAGATGTTAAGGCTCTTAAGTTTGCATGCACATTCAATTTCACTTATTCCTATAATATAGCAAAAGAAGAAAATGATCCCTGTGGGTGTTTACCTGGGCATCCTAAAGAAAAGGCTACAAACCCGCTATCTCTCACATTCCATTGAGATCATTGGAACATCCAGGAGCATGGTGGGAATTCATCTGTTGTCTTTGGAGTGGTGAGGGTGTGTCATCTTCTTGGTTCCTCACCATGACTCATAAAACCTTACTTACAAGGAGACTGCCCTACGAATACTGTTATCACACCTGCCACTCTATTGTATAGCTTATCTGCTGAGAGAAGTAAGGGGCCCCTTAGAATGCAGGGGTTACAGGTCTTATCAAATCCTCAAGTTCAAGGGAAGTTCAATAAGTATTTTTCTTTTGATACCTTGAACTTCGATGATGTGACAGTTCTTAATAGTTTCACCACATTGAGTATACCCAGCTGTGGTCTTAGGAAAACATAGGCTCGTTCAACTTTATGGTGTGTTGTGGAATTTTCCCCCAAAAGTCTCATTCAAATGTTGCTTCAGCCTCCCTTCTTTTTTTTTTTTTTTTTTTTTTTTAATTGTATAGCTACTTTATTTATTTATTTATTTATTTTTGGCTGTGTTGGGTCTTCGGTTCGTGCGAGGGCTTTCTCTAGTTGCGGCAAGTGGGGGCCACTCTTCATCGCGGTGCGGGGACCGCTCTTCATCGCGGTGCGCGGGCCTTTCACTATCGCGGCCCCTCCCGTTGCGGGGCACAGGCTCCAGACGCGCAGGCTCAGTAGTTGTGGCTCACGGGCCCAGCTGCTCCGTGGCATGTGGGATCTTCCCAGACCAGGGCTCGAACCCGTGTCCCCTGCATTAGCAGGCAGATTCTCAACCACTGCGCCACCAGGGAAGCCCCAGCCTCCCTTCTTATCTTAAGGTTTCTTAATCAATTGAGGTCCTGTGAGAACTTAATTTTATGAAGGGGGGAGGATCCTCCTATGTGGAAATATTCTACAGATTTCTTTCAATTTTATGGAAGTGAAGAAAATCTTGTTTCTCTTTAAGACTTTGAACTAGGTGAGATCAGACCCTATAGACTGCTGATAGATCTCAGAAGCCAATACTGATATTGACTTCAGAAAGTTACAAGGCTATTTGAAAATTTTAAAACTACAATGAACACATGGTTCACCAGGCTCACTTTGATCTTGCTGAGAAAATGTTCATAGGGAAACCATTTGCTGGCTTGCATGCAAATACTTATGAGTGTAAACTAGATCTCTAAACCACTTGTAACTCACTCATTTTCCTACTGGGTGACCCCCCTCAATTGCTCAATCAGCTAAGAGTCAACTTATTAGTTACTTATTAGTTACAGTTTACTTCTGTAATCCAAATTAAACTGGCCCTGTGGCCTTCAGGCTCATTTCATCACACACAAAATATACACACTCACGCAAACACACATACACCATTTTGACAAAAGCTTTAAAGGGTAATATAACTCTTTTCTAGAGGTTTTCTCAGAATTGGGTAGTATGTCAAGGGAGGAATTATATTATATTTGATATATCCAAATTTTATAAAAAAGCTTCTTAACTGCATGGTAGGTTTCCCAGCCTCCTTTCTTTCTTAAACTCCCACTGTCAACTCTTTCTCCTCTCCTTTCTCCCATGTTGGTCCTCTGGCCTCCTTTCTGCTCATTTTCTTCTCTGTCTGCTATGGTCTGAATGTTTGTTCCCCCCACAATTCACATGTTAGAATCCTACTGCCTAACATAACGGTGTTAGGAGGTGGGTTCTTTGGGCGGTGATTAGGTCATGAGTGTGGAGCCCTCATGAATGGGATTAGTACCCTTATAAAAGAGACTCCACAGAGCTCCCTTGCCCCTTCCACCAGTGAAGACACAGCAGGAAGTCTGCGACCTTGAAGAGAGCCCTCACCCAACCATGCTGGCACTCTGATCTTGGCCTTCCAGCCTCCAGAACTGTGAAAAACAAATTTCTGTTGTTTATAAGCCATCCAGTCTGTGATATTTTGTTATAGCAGCCCAAATGGACGAAGACAGTGACCATCTTTTTTGTTAAGGAAAGCAATCTGGTCCTTCCTTAAATCCTCTCAAATCTTCTTCATATAAAGCCCATGTGAAAGAAAATGTGGTAAATATTTTTACTTTAATTTTCTGTCCTGTTATAAAAATACTTTGTCATGATTGTTATGCAAATAAATAGTTTGCTTTTACACCAAATCACTGATGTAATCTGTAAGTTGTGACTGTTGCCACTGTTCCTTCTCCTCATTTCTTTTTTCCCACAGAATGAATCTTCTATGTTTCTTAGGAGAGAGGAGAGTAGAATCACTCTGCTATCTGTGGGCTCTTGTCTACAGGCCATTCGGGTGTCTACACTGAGGACAGATAATCCTGATCACACTGAAAACCAGAGCTTCCCTTTCTCAATTTGTTCCTAATACCACCCACTCCCTTTCTTCCGAGTGAAAACATAGTCTGTTTTCAGAAATACACTAGTGTATTTCCCACTGTGGGCCATGACTCACTGTAGATCATGAAATCATGTTAGTAGGTCACACTGGCTTTTTTTTTTTTTAATGAAATACGGTAGAAAAAAATAAAACATCTGAATGAGATCAATAGGAAGGGTGAGTATAGTTTTATGAAATATTCAGTTATAACTAAAGCAAAACATATTTCTTACTGTGAATAAGTCAAAAATGTTTGAAAGTTTGAAAGCCACTACTTTAAGTAATGTTTTATTTGAGAGTTCAAAGATTGTTACAAACTCTGCAGAGTAGACTGGGGTGGCGGGAATTAGGCATGATCCTACTCTGGCTCTTGTGTGTCCTGTACCAAAACTTCCCCCAGTGTCTTTGGGGCAGGGGGTTCTCAAATATCCTCTCTCCAGGCTATCCATTAGGCTCTGGGCTCGCCCTGGCTCCAGTAGGAGGGTGGCAGAGCCTTTGGGAGGTTTGTATAAGGATGATTGACTCGGGTCTTTGAGTACACTCTGATGGGGTAGAAGGTAGCAGCTTTCAGCTGCATTCAGAGCAACTCTGCCCCGCCACTCAATACCTGGGGGTGGTGTACACACAGCACAGTCCCCAGAGTCATCTGGACTGCGCCCCCTTGAGGATCACACTATAGCATCACTGGGGACCAGAGACAAAGCCACGCGTGCCTGCCCACTGCCTCTGGCTGGCCTTCCCTGCGTCCTGGACATCCGGGGACAGTGAGGACCTATGATGAGAGGGAGGCACTGCCGTCTTGCCCACTGTCTCACCAGTAGTGCTGTCCTCTTGGCTTCTGTACAAGGCAGTGGCAGCCACACCAGGGCTCTTTGCCCTCCTTGCTGACCTCCAGGGTCAACAGTAGCATTCCCCATAGTCACTTTCAGTTTGGTAAAGGCAAGTGGCCAGCCCTGTGAGCCAAGAGGTGACACCAGGAAAAGTCCCAGGTAATAAGGACTCCTGACAAAATGGAACAAGGATGCTCGATCCAAGTTCAGGAAAAGGTACCAGGGATGCCCAAGTGCAAAGGGGTCCCAAGGTAGGTATGTGACCAGTAGTGACTTGACCTCTTCCAGTCAGCCTAGTTTCTCTGAAATGGGCTGGGGAGTCCCGTGAGTCTCTCGAAGAGGCACCAGGAGTTGCTGGCAAAAACAGGAAACAACCCACTGCCTGACCTCTCCTCCCACCTCTGCTTGTGAGGCGAACCGCGAGTGATTCTTTATCGACCGAGGTTCCACAGGTTCTCCTCCAGGTATCAGCACAGAATACCAGCTGCCCCAGCGATATGGTGGGTACCCCATGAGAATCCCTCGTGCCTTTAGCTCTCACCCAGTCCAAAGTCCAAAAACTCCTCCTTACTGACCAAAAGGAGGCAAGAGAAGACCCCTGCCTCAGCCAGCTGTGCCACCCCCTAATGGACCAAGTCTGTCAGGAACTAGCGTGTCTAGGCTTCTCTGGTCCAGATGCAGTCCCATCTAACACTCTGTGGGACATTCTGACTGAGACTGCAGAGGGAGTAACTGTCTCAAGCACAGGCCATTACAAATTCAAAGGGGACCCCCAGTTATAAGTTATATCAGAGTCCATGCCATTTCACCGACTCCTATTTTGACCTTTTGAGGAATCCATTAACAGTTTGTTTCTGATTCCAAATTTCCTAAACCAGAAATCTTACTTGGGTCAGATCCTGTGGCATTTGCGTGCCAACAAATCACTCCAATTGACCCTCCCTCCCACCCCCAGTAGTTGGGAACAAATCCACAACAGAACATCTAAGGTATGGGGAACCCAAACATCCACCATACTGAAGAATACCCGTTAAGGTGCATCCTGCAGAACTAGAAGTTTTTCGAAAATCACCCCTTGACCCCAAAACATTTAATCTTCCTATGTAATAAAGCCTGTCCGGTTTGGAGAGAAGATGGCGGAAGAGTAAGACGCGGAGATCACCTTCCTTCCCACAGATACAGTAGAAATACATCTACACGTGGAACTGCTCCTACAGAACACCCACTGAACGCTGGCAGAAAACGTCCGACCTCCAAAAAGGCAAGAAACTCCCCCCGTACTTGGGTAGGGCAAAAGAAAAAAGAAATAACAGAGACAAAGGAATAGGGACGGCACCTGCACCAGTGGGAGGGAGCTGTGAAGGAGGAAAGATTTCCACGCACTAGGAAGCCCCTTCGCAGGCGGAGACTGCGGGTGGCAGAGGGGGGAAGCTTCGGAGCCACGGAGGAGAGCGCAGCCACAGGGGTGCGGAGGGCAAAGCGGAGAGATTCCCGCTCAGAGGCTCGGCGCCGAGCAGCACTCAGCAGCCCAAGAGAGGCTTGTCTGCTCACCCGCCGGGGCGGGCGGGGCTGGGAGCTGAGGCTCGGGCTTCGGTTGGATCCCAGGGAGAGGACTGGGGTTGTCGGAGTAAACACAGCCTGAAGGGGTTAGTGCACCACAGCTAGCCCGGAGGGAGTCCGGGAAAAAGTCTGCAGCTGCCGAAGAGGCAAGAGACTTTTTCTTGCCTCTTTGTTTCACAGCGCGCAAGGAGAGGGGATTCAGAGCGCCGCCTAAACGAACTCCAGAGACGGGCGCCAGCCGCGGCGATCAGCGCAGACCCCAGAGACGGGCGTGAGACGCTGGGGCTGCTGCTGCCGCCTCCAAAAAGCCTGTGTGTGAGCACAGGTCACTCTCCACACCGCCCCTCCCGGTAGCCTGTGCAGCCCGCCACTGCCAGGGTCCCGGGATCCGGGGACAACATCCCCGGGAGAACGCACAGCGCGCCTCGAGCTGGTGCAACGTCACGCCGGCCTCGGCCGCCGCAGGCTCGCCCCGCCTCCTCCGTACCGCTCCCTCCCCGCGGTCTGGGTGAGCCAGAGCCCCCGAAGCAGCTGCTCCTTTAATCCCGTCCTGTCTGGGCGGGGAATAGGCACCCTCAGGCGACCTACACGCAGAGGCGGGTCCAAATCCAAAGCTGAACCCCAGGAGCTGTGCGAACAGAGAAGAGAAGGGGAAATCTCTCCCAGCAGCCTCAGAAGCAGCGGATTAAAACTCCACAAACAACTTGATGAGCCTGCATCTGTGGAATACCTGAATAGACAACGAATCATCCCAAACTCAGGAGGTGGACTTTGGGAGAAGGATATATTAATTTCTCCCCTTTTCCTTTTTTTTGTGAGTGTATATGTATATGCTTCTGGGTGAGATTTTGTCTGTATAGTTCTGCTTTATAATAGCTTTATTTTACTTCACTATATTATAGCCTCTTTCTTTCTTTCTTCCTATTTTTTCTCCCTTTTACTCTGAGCCGTGTGGACGAAAGGCTCTTGGTGCTCCAGCCAGGCATCAGGGCCGTGCCTCTGAGGTGGGAGAGCCAACTTCAGGACACTGGTCCACAAGAGACCTCCCAGCTCCACGTAATACCAAACGGCAAAAATCTCCCAGAGATCTCCATCTCAACATCAAGACCCAGCTTCACTCAACGACCAGCAAGCTACAGTGCTGGACACCCTATGCCAAACAACTAGCAAGACAGGAACACAGCCCCATCCATTAGCAGAGAGGCTGCCTAAAATCATAATAAGGCCACAGACACCCCAAAATACACCACCAGACGTGGACGTGCCCACCAGAAAGACAAGATCCAGCCTCATCCACCAGAACTCAGGCACTAGTTCCCTCCACCAGGAAGCCTACACAACCCACGGAACGAACCTTAGCCACTGGGGACAGATACCAAAAACAACGGGAACTACGAACCTGCAGCCTGTGAAACGGAGGCCCCAAACACAGGAAGATAAGCAAAATGAGACAACAGAAAAACACACAGCAGATGAAGGAACAGGGTCAAAACACACCAGACTTAACAAATGAAGAGGAAATAGGTAGTCTACCTGAAAAAGAATTCAGAATAATGATAGTATGGATGATCCAAAATCTTGGAAATAGAATAGACAAAATACAAGAAACATTTAACAAGGACGTAGAAGAACTAAAGAGGAACCAAGCAATGAGGAAAAACAATAAATGAAATTAAAAATACTCTAGATGGGATCAATAGCAGAATAACTGAGGCAGAAGAAAGGATAAGTGACCTGGAAGATAAAATGGTGGAAATAACTACTGCAGAGCAGGATAAAGAAAAAAGAATGAAAAGAACTGAGGACAGTCTCAGAGACCTCTGGGACAACATTAAACACACCAACATTCGAATTATAGGGGTCCCAGAAGAAGAAGAGAAAAAGAAAGGGACTGAGAAAATATTTGAAGAGATTATAGTTGAAAACTTCCCTAATACGGGAAAGGAAATAGTTAATCAAGTCCTGGAAGCAGAGAGTCCCATACAGGATAAACCCAAGGAGAAACACGCCAAGACACATATTAATCAAACTGTCAAAAATTAAATATAAGGAAAACATATTAAAGGCAGCAAGGGAAAAACAACAAATAACACACAAGGGAATCCCCATAAGGTTAACATCTGATCTTTCAGCAGAAACTCTGCAAGCCAGAAGGGAGTGGCAGGATATACTTAAAGTGATGAAGGAGAAAAACCTACAACCAAGATTACTCTACCCAGCAAGGATCTCATTCAGATGTGATGGAGGAATTAAAACCTTAACAGACAAGCAAAAGCTGAGAGAGTTCAGCACCACCAAACCAGCTTTACAACAAATGCTAAAGGAACTTCTCTAGGCAAGAAACACAAGAGAAGGAAAACACCTACAATAACAAACCCAAAACATTTAAGAAAATGGGAATAGGAACATACATATCGATAATTACCTTGAATGTAAATGGACTAAATGCTCCCACCAAAAGACACAGGCTGGCTGAATCGATACAAAAACAAGACCCATCTATATGCTGTCTACAAGAGACCCACTTCAGACCTAGAGACACATACAGACTGAAAGTGAGGGGATGGAAAAAGATATTCCATGCAAATGGAAATCAAAAGAAAGCTGGACTAGCAATTCTCATATCAGACAAAATAGACTTTAAAATAAAGACTATTACAAGAGACAAAGAAGGACACTATATAATGATGAAGGGATCGATCCAAGAGGAAGGTATAACAATTGTAAATATTTATGCACCCAACATAGGAGCTCCTCAATACATAAGGCAAATACTAACAGCCATAAAAGGGGAAATTGACAGCAACACAATCATAGTAGGGGACTTTAACACCCCACTTTCACCAATGGACAGATCATCCAAAATGAAAATAAATAAGGAAACACAGCTTTAAATGATACATTAAACAAGATGGACTTAATTGATATTTATAGGACATTCCACCCAAAAACAACAGAATACACATTTTTCTCAAGTGCTCATGGAACATTCTCCAGGATAGATCATATCATGGGTCACAAATCAAGCCTTGGTAAATTTAAGAAAATTGAAATCGTATCAAGTATCTTTTCCGACCACAACGCTATGAGACTAGATATCAATTACAGGAAAAGATCTGTAAAAAATACAAACACATGGAGGCTACACAATACACTACTTAATAACGAAGTGATCACTGAAGAAATCAAAGGGGAAATCAAAAAATACCTAGAAACAAATGACAATGGAGATACGACGACCCAAAACCTATGGGACGCAGCAAAAGCAGTGCTAAGAGGGAAGTTTATAGCAAAACAAGCCTACCTCAAGAAACAGGAAACATCTCGAATAAACAACCTAACCTTGCACCTAAAGCAATTAGAGAAAGAAGAACAAAAAAACCCCAAAGTTAGCAGAAAGATAGAAATCATAAAGATCAGATCAGAAATAAATGAAAAGAAATGAAGGAAACGATAGCGAAGATCAATAAAACTAAAAGTTGGTTCTTTGAGAAGATAAACAAAATTGATAAACCATTAACCAGACTCATCAAGAAAAAAAGGGAGAAGACTCATATCAACAGAATTAGGAATGAAAAAGGAGAAGTAACAACTGACACTGCAGAAATACAAAGGATCAAGAGAGATTACTACAAGCAACTCTATGCCAATAAAATGGACAACCTGGAAGAAATGGACAAATTCTTAGAAAAGCACAACCTTCCGAGACTGAACCAAGAAGAAATAGAAAATATAAACAGACCAATCACAAGCACTGAAATTGAGACTGTGATTAAAAATCTTCCAACAAACAAAAGCCCAGGACCACATGGCTTCACAGGTGAATTCTATCAAACATTTAGAGAAGAGCTAACACCTATCCTTCTCAAACTCTTCCAAAATATTGCAGAGGGAGGAACACTCCCCAACTCATTCTACGAGGCCACCATCACCCTGATACTAAAACCAGACAAAGATGTCACAAAGAAAGAAAACTACAGGCCAATATCACTGATGAACATAGATGCAAAAATCCTCAACAAAATACTAGCAAACAGAATCCAACAGCACATTAAAAGGATCATACACCATGATCAAGTGGGGTTTATCCCAGGAATGCAAGGATTCTTCAATATACGCAAATCAATCAATGTGATACACCATATTAACAAATTGAAGGAGAAAAGCCATATGATCATCTCAATAGATGCAGAGAAAGCTTTCGACAAAATTCAACACCCATTTATGATAAAAGCCCTGCAGAAAGTAGGCATAGAGGGAACTTTCCTCAACATAATAAAGGCCATATATGACAAACCCACAGCCAACATTGTCCTCAATGGTGAAAAACTGAAACCATTTCCACTAAGATCAGGAACAAGACAAGGTTGCCCACTCTCACCACTATTATTCAACATAGTTCTGGAAGTCCTAGCCACAGCAATCAGAGAAGACAAAGAAATTAAAGGAATCCAAATCGGAAAAGAAGAAGTAAAGCTGTCACTATTTGCAGATGACATGATACTATACATAGAGAATCCTAAAGATGCTACCAGAAAACTCCTAGAGCTAATCAATGAATTTGGTAAAGTAGCAGGATACAAAATTAATGCACAGAAATCTCTTGCATTTCTATACACTAATGACGAAAAATCTGAAAGTGAAATTAAGAAAACACTCCCGTTTACCATTGCAACAAAAAGAATAAAATATCTAGGAATAAACCTACCTAAGGAGACAAAAGACCTGTATGCAGAAAATTATAAGACACTGATGAAAGAAATTAAAGATGATACAAATAGATGGAGAGATATACCATGTTCCTGGATTGGAAAAATCAACATTGTGAAAATGACTCTACTACCCAAAGCAATCTACAGATTCAATGCAATCCCCATCAAACTACCACTGGCATTTTTCACAGAACTAGAACAAAAAATTTCACAATTTGTATGGAAACACAAAAGACCCTGAATACCCAAAGCAATCTTGAGAACGAAAAATGGAGCTGGGGGAATCAGGCTCCCTGACTTCAGACTATATTACAAAGCTACAGTAATCAAGACAGTTTGGTACTGGCACAAAAACAGAAATATAGATCAATGGGACAGGATAGAAAGCCCAGAGATAAACCCACACACATATGGTCACCTTATCTTTGATAAAGGAGGCAAGAATATACAGTGGAGAAAAGACAGACTCTTCAATAAGTGGTGCTGGGAAAATTGGACAGGTACATGTAAAAGTATGAAATTAGAACACTCCCTGACACCATACACAAAAATAAACTCAAAATGGATTAAAGACCTAAGTGTAAGGCCAGACACTATCAAACTCTTAGAGGAAAACATAGGCAGAACACTCTATGACATACATCACAGCAAGATTCTTTTTTACCCAGCTCCCAGAGAAATGGAAATAAGAACACAAATAAACAAATGGGACCTAATGAAACTTAAAAGCTTTTGCACAGCAAAGGAAACCATAAACAAGACCAAAAGACAACCCTCAGAATGGGAGAAAATATTTGCAAATGAAGCAACTGACAAAGGATTAATCTCCAAGATTTACAAGCAGCTCATGCAATTCAATAACAAAAAAACGAACAACCCAATCCAAAAATGGGCAGAAGATCTAAATAGACATTTCTCCAAAGAAGATATACAGATGGCCTACAGACACATGAAAGAATGCTCAACATCATTAATCATTAGAGAAATGCAAATCAAAACTACAATGAGATATCATCTCACACCGATCAGAATGGCCATCATCAAAAAATCTAGAAACAATAAATGCTGGAGAGGGTGTGGAGGAAAGGGAACCCTCTTGCACTGTTGGTGGGAATGTAAATTGATACAGCCACTATGGAGAACAGTATGGAGGTTCCTTAAAAAACTACAAATAGAACTACCATACGACCCAGCAATCCCACTACTGGGCATATACCCTGAGAAAACCATAGTTCAAAAAGAGTCATGCACCACAATGTTCACTGCAGCACTATTTACAATAGCCAGGACATGGAAGCAACCTAAGTGTCCATCGACAGATGAATGGATAAAGAAGATGTGGCACATATATACAATGGAATATTACTCAGCCATAAAAAGAAATGAAATGGAGGTATTTGTAATGAGGTGGATGGAGTTAGAGTCTGTCATACAGAGTGAAGTAAGTCAGAAAGAGAAAAACAAATACAGTATGCTAACACATATATACGGAATCTAAGGGGAAAAAAAAAAAAGACATGAAGAACCTAGTGGCAAGACGGGAATAAAGACACAGACCTACTAGAGAATGGACTTGAGGATATGGGGAGGGGGTGGGGTGAGATGTGACAGGGTAAGAGAGTGTCATGGACATATATACACTACCAAATGTAAAATAGATAGCTAGTGGGAAGCAGCCACATAGCACAGGGAGATCAGCTCGGTGCTTTGTGACCACCTAGAGGGGTGGGATGGGGAGGGTGGGAGGGAGGGAGATGCAAGAGGGAAGAGAAATGGGAACATATTGTATGTGTATAACTGATTCACTTTGTTATAAAGCAGAAGCTAACACACCATTGTAAGGCAATTATACTTCAATAAAGATGTTTAAAAAAAATAAATAAATAAAGCCTGGCCCCAATACCAGCTGGCAGATGGGGAATGTTGGCCCCTTCAATGGGTCTCTAAATTGCAACATCATCTTACAACTGGACCTGCTATGGCAGAGACAAAAAATGGGATAAAGTTCCCTAGATCCAGTTTTTTTTATGGCCTTATATCAGAACAAAGGCCTTCAAAAGGGATGTGAGCTCTCCTCCACTGAGGTAGTACCAGTCCCTGAACCTCCCCCCAGGACCTTCTTGATCTCCTTCCTAACCCTCCTCCTATTGCTCCCTCCCTACCCCTTTCCTTCATATGTCCCAGTTTGGGCCACAGGCCCGAGGGGCCCCCTCCATACCAGCCAGAACCTAACCTACAGAACCCAGTCCAGCATTTTAATCCTGCCACTCTGCTACCTACAGAAACGGGGCCCCTGGAAATAGAAACCTATTCCAGTTGCCCCGACCCAGGAGAGAGTGAAAAAGGCTGGTGGGATATGCAGTAACCTCCCAGACCCAAGTCATAGAAGCAAGAAGCCTACCCCCAGGGACCTCCGCCCTAAAGGCAGAGCTGACAGCCCTCACCCAAGCCTTAGCTTGGGACAGGGAAGATCTTAAATGTTTACAAAGATTCCTGATATGCATATACTATCCTATACACATGGGACTATTTGGGAGGAAAGAGGTACACTTACTGCAAAGAATAAACAGGTGAAACGTGGCTTGAGCATATTGAACTTCTTAGAAGCAGTACAATTTAAAAAAAATTATGGCAGTGATTCATCGTAGGGGTCACCAAAAGGGGGATGCAGAGGTAACAAAGGGAAACAACAAAGTGGATGCAACTGCCAAAAGGGTGGCCCTGGAACCAGTAACTTGGTCACTACCCCTCAAACCTCAAAAGCTAAATCCATCCAATTATTCCCTGATCTACACAAAGGAAAAATTAGACAAAGCTGGAAAATGGGGCTTCAGTAGAGATCTAGAAGATCATGCATGGCTGGTTAATGAACATGGGCAATACTTCTTTCCCCAAACTGCAGCTTATCAAGCTATCCGGGAGGCTCATCAAGGAATTCACTATAGAGGGGGGAGCCCTATATATTGGTGAGTTGAGGTCATGGTAACTCCTGGAATTAAAGTATAATCAGTTGAAGAGTTGAGATATGTTCCATTTGCACAATGAACAACCCCAAATCCAGACCCCCCAAGGGGCTCCCAGATAAGGCCCATTCAGACCAGAGGGACATATGATGGAGAAGATTGGCAGATTGATTTCACAGTCAGGTCGAGAGTACCGGGCAATTTCAGGTATTTCTTAGTGCTAGTGGACACATTTTCTGGGTGTATAGGAGCCTTCCTTGCTAGAACTGAAATGGCAGCTGAAGCGGCTAAGGCATTACTAAAAGAAATAATCCCCAGGTTTGGGCTCCCAGGATCCTACAAAGCGATAATGGTCCAGCATTTGTGCCCCAAGTGACAAAGGGGATAATGAGTGCCTTGGGCATAAAATGGACCTTGCACTCAGTCTGGAGACCCCAATTGCTGGGGAAAGTAGAGAGATCCAATCGGACCTTGAAACGGGCCTTAGCCAAGCTGGGTCAGGAAACTGAAGAAAATTGGATTAAGTTGCTTCTGATTGCCCTGCTCCACATGCAGTCAGTCCCAAGAGATAAGTTACAGCTGTGTGCATTTGAACTCACGTATGCCGACCCATTCTCCAAGCCTGAGAGAAGAGACGCCTTAACCCCCTTGAAACAGAACAACTCGAGAATGCCCTCCAGGTAGGAGAATCCATGAAAGCTCTCATGGAATATGATAACCAGGTGCTGTCCACACCCACCGACCTGGCCCTACACCTCTTCTGGCCAGGATACTGGGTGCCCCTAAAAACCTGGAAAACCTGCAGCCCAAAAGATCAGCTCACTTCTAAGTGGAATGGACCCCACCTGGTGATCCAAACCACTCATCCTGTCCTGAAGTTACAGGGGATCACTCCGTGGACACATCACACGCGAGAGAAGAGAGCCCCCAAGCCCCAAACTCTGGAGAGACAACCTGAGGCAACGGCCCCCTTGACTAATCATATGAACGTCTGTCTGACTTGAAGCTTCTCTTCTGAAAAACCAGCATGCGATCAGGGATATTCAGGCCACGGCACTGAGCCTCAGCCTCAGGGCACACTTTTGCCCACAGGCAAAAGACCTAGATACCTTCATTTTTAGGAAAATCTGACATGTGCCCATTGTTCTCTTGCTAATATTTGGGCCATGTACCTTAAATTGTCTGGTGTCCTTTGTCTCCTAAAGGTTAGACAAATGGTGGTCACTCGGGGATATGAACAGTGAGGGCTGAGACCTGGGGATAACCACACACATCCAAAGGCAGCTGGAGAGAATCTCCGCTCCTCTGCTGACGTTATGACGACACCCAAACTCAGCAGAAAGTATCAATAGTTGCAGAAGATGGACCATCACCCCTCAGCGCCCCTCATGAATGAGGAGCAGGACAAAAGAAAGGGATTTGTGAGCAGCAAAGCCCATTAACAATTCCCAGGAAATAAAAACAGAATCTGCGTAATAAAATAAAGTCTGACCTTTTTTTTCTTTTCCTTTGTGCTTAGTCTAGTTCCACTTGCTCAAAGGGTGCCATGTGCAGAGGCCTTGCAACAAACACGTAGGACAAGAGTTCCCAGCGCAGATTCACCGCACCGACACTTCAGCTCGGCGACCGTGTAGAGAAGCGCCGCGCGCCGCACGCAACTCAAGATGGCGGCTGCGAGCCGCGTGCGGAAGTGCTGCTCCCGGAACTGCGATCTGAGCCTGAGCAGCACAGCTGCGCCTGCTCCGCTAGACGACTGACCCCCACCCCGCTGACAGAACGCTTTAAAGCAGCCCCGCCCACAGCCTGTCGGGGAGAGCGTGTGCTCCAGAGCCTGTGCTCGTACCTCTCCAGTCTCTGGCCAAAGAACGAAGCTTTCCTTTGCTTCTGAACTGAACTCGGTCTTGTTCTATTGGCTTGAATGACACCAGACAGGAGGACCCCGGTTGGGGCTTGACTCGAGGGGGCAGGGAACAAAAACATTTGATGAAGGACTTCGAGTTCTAGTTATTGCCTGAAAACCACCAATTAACACAATCTGGTAAGAGCAAGAAACTTCCAGTGTCAACAACTGCAGAATGGGGGCTTCCCTGGTGACACAGTGGTTAAGAATCCACCTGCCAATGCAGGGGACACGGGTTCGAGCCCTGGTCCAGGAAGATCCCACATGCTGCGGAGCAACTAAGCCCGTGTGCCACAACTAATGAGCCTGCGCTCTGGAGCCCGCATGCCACAACTACTGAAGCCCGTGCGCCTACAGCCCGTGCTCTGCAACAAGAGAAGCCACAGCAATGAGAAGCCCGCGCACCACAATGAAGAGTAGTCCCCGCTCCCCGCAGCCCGCGTGCAGCAACAAAGACCCAACGCAGCCAAAAATACATAAATTTATAAAAAGTTGCAGAATGGATGTCAGTAACTTAGAAAGAAAAACATCAGAACCAAAAGTGCCATACTCTTTCAAAGAAATGCACATAACCAGCATTCTTGATGATACAGAAAATGACGCTGATGGAAAAGCACGGACATCAACAACACTGGGCAGAAAACTGACTCAGAAGACTCCAACTCTGAAATTTCATTTTATTTTGCTTGAATTTTCTTGTGGTGTATACCAAAAGGAAAGATATATGATTTTAGAAATAAGTCAATAAGTCTAAAAGAGCTACTTCAGTATATAAAATAAAAATTCCAACTGGATAAGAGTATCTTATCAAAGTTTATTAAGCAGTTTTTGTTTTTTCTTAGTGGTACAGAAAAAAAGGTTCATCTTACCTCCAATGGCATCTTAAATTGATGAAACATGGAATTACATTTTGAACCCCACTTCCTCACTTGTAACATGTCCAAGGTCACCAAGTATGATTAACCCAGAACCATAATCCACCCTTCCTAATTCTTGGCTTACTTCATCCCCTTCTATATGTGAGTGCTTGTGCTAAGCCACAAGGCCCTTAGAGGCAGACTCTGTTTTTTGTTAGAATCCAGCAAAGTGTCTGACATGTAATACCATTCAATTAGTATTTGTTTTTTGAATAAAGGAATGGATGAATAACACTATGGACATTTAAGCATTCAAAGTGATATGTTTTTTTTGCTTTCTGAGAAATGATGACCGGTAAGTACCAAACGCAATTTCAGAAGTAAGCTATCTCCCTTCTTCCACAACAATGGAATGATTTCAAAATGCAGGTTAAGAGGCAGAGCAACTCACCTTTCGTGAAGACATCATGGTTTCATGCCATTTGAATAGTAAGAATGAAGAAGAAAAATATCCATTCTTCACCAAATCCATCTAAATTTAATTAGCAAAGCTAAAAGAAAGGAACTTTATTTGTGAAGGATTATTATTCCTTTCCACATGGAGGAATGCATTTTTTCCTTTAATTTGTGCATGGAATCTCTAAAGATAACAGGATGTACAACCCCAGATCTAGATAAATTCAAGCCAGTACCCAAGACACTCTCTGAGACTTTCAGGAGGCTCATCAGTGATGGAAATATGTCACTTTTGCCTAAGGCGATGTCATTGCTCAAGGGAAAGCAAAGCACAAGTGTGAGGTCAAGGGAGTGTATACACAGAACACCCACAGGCATTTAAGAGATTTCTTCAAAGAAAATGTAGGGAGAACTATGAGTGAAAGTATGCAAATTGCCTCGAAAATGAGATGAGAAAGTCTTTGAGAACTATGTGAAGCCCTTGATAAACCCAACGCTCCAATGCCTCATTTACATGCCAATTAATTAGAGAACCCTTCTAAGGAAGACAGAAAACTTGGATTAAAAACAAAATTGCAGCAGCACTTGGGCCCTAACCTGTAAATAATCAGTAAGATGTCTGATGGACCAACATTACGCAGAAGAGATTTTGGCTTTAGATTTGGGGAAAATCTCTTTTATGGAAGTAGAGAAGAATTGATGAAACATGGAATTACATTTTGAACCCCATTTCTGCAAGTCATCAATTGAGGAAAATAGAACACCCAACTCAAGAGGAAAATAGAACCAAGAGGAAGATAGAAAACTCAGGAAAAGACAGTTGGTCAAGGCCTAGCTTCCTACCAAAAGTAGTCAGCTTACCATTCACTTAACCAAATTTGATAACTGTTTTGTTCTTGAGTCCTGATGTGGGAGTGGGGAACAATTTTTACCCCTCTATTATACCTTGTTTCCCAAATGGCTGAATCATCACTAAGGTGAAAGTAAGAGACTGATAAGGGAGGGGGAGGGGTGGGAGAAGAACAATAGTTTACTGGTCTACAATAATGAAATGACCTAAGAAAGGCTCCACAACTCAGCAGCAATATCTAGTCAACACTATTGGAGCTCATATTTCAAGTCCCAAACTGCTACCTCACTGACTTCTGATAGAATAGAGCCCTGGGCAGAGTTCAAGGAGAAACAGCCTGCAGCAATTCATCCACTTCCATTGGTATGAACCAATAGAAAAAGTAATCAGAAAATCCAAGCCCAGTCCTGGCTCTGCCTCCAACTAAACATAAGACGCTGGAGTACCAGTTCACATCGCTGGGTCTCAGTTTCTTCATATTTAAAGTGGAGATGCATGAGTAGATTACAAGACCTTACAGATCCATCATGCTATAGGTCACTCCTGCTCTCAAGAAATTCAATTTTAGGCAGTAAAAAGAAATTATAAATACAAATCTAAATGGCAAATTAGAAATTAATGAGTTCTAAAGGGGAGGAATAAATAAGTGCTATAAGTGTGCAATGGAAGAAGAAATACTTCAGGGAGGAGGTTCAAGTGAAATTTCATGTCCTGAGCATCATTTAGAATGAGCAGAACTTGAACTTTTATAGAATTAAGGAAAAGCATTTCAGGCAGAAGATAATAGCAAGAGCAGTTCTGGAGAAGGGAGAGACTCCTGTGGAAAATAGGAAGGAGAAGCAGGAAAAGGGAGTAAGAAGGAAGGAGAAAACTATGATTTATTAATTTCCTCCTGTGTAATAAATTCTATGTTAGGAACGTTAAATGTGTTAATCACTTAATCCATAGAACCATAACAAGTGTCTATTATTAGGCTTCCATTATAAATGAAGAAATTAATGCTCAGAAAGTTTAATAATATGCCTGGAGTCATATAACAAGTAAATATGAAAGTAATGATATGAACTCATGTCTGCCCAGCTTCAAGGATGAGTTGGAAGCTGAGCAGAGTCTTTAAGAGCACCCAGGAATTGGATGGGTTGAGAGGGGATAGGAATTAGCCTCATGACTAAGATCTTGATGTTGGTAATATATTGATTCTGAGATGGTGAGTCATAGAGTTGGGGCTCACTGGAGAAGGATCATGTCTGCCTTGCCATGACATCCACCCATGACAGCATCACAAGTCCCCAGTGGGTCCCATCACATGAGGGCATGTGGGATGTGAGGTGGGGGAGAATGTCCCAATGTAGAAACAATACATTTCTGCATACACACTGTGCTTTTTCACATGTCAGTGGTGCTTGTATTTTTCACCTCACTTCTTCCTGACTACCCTGGGAGACAGTACAGGAACCTGTTACAATTCCTTTGATGAAGGAGAGTCTTTGTATCTGGCCTAGACCACTGGTGTAGTTAGTGACAGAGTTGGAAATGCTCAGGTCACCTCTCTTCTCCCTCTTTTTCCATTCTCTCTGATATCCTCTCATGTGCATCTACTCTTTCAAATTTGTATGGTATTTAGATTATAAAAGTCATTTATATACAGCATTCCACTAAATGCAGTCCTCCCAACAATTTATTCCCATTTTGCAGGTGAGAAAACTGAAGTTTAGAAAGGCTAATCACAGAACAAGTGATAAATGATGCAGAAGACTCTCTGTGAGGAGCTATGAAAGTGGTACAGATGATTTCTTTCCTTGGGAGTTTGAAAGGCAGAGGAACACGGGATCATAGGTAAAGCTAAAACTCTTGGCTGGCAGCTCTCTTCAAATATTTGAAGGCTGTCATAGATAAAAGAAGTTAGATTTGCTCACTTTTTCATCTCTAAAAGGAACAATAAGAACCAGTTGATTTGATAAGAGTGAGACAGATTTCAACTCAATTTAAGGAAGATTTTTTTCAATGTTTTCTGCTTGTAGAGGAAATACATGATGATGGGGGAAAATTAAAAAAAAACAAAGAAAAATATAATAACTGTTCATAATACTATAATCTAAAGGTTATATTAACATTTTAGCATATTTCTTTCCAGCATTTTTCAGCATTTTCCAGCATGAGTATGTATGATTAAATAAGAGATCATACTGTACATAAAATTTTGTATGCTATTTTTTCACTCAACATTATATCATCTCATAAGCATTTTCTTCAGCTCATTAAAAGCTCTTCATAAACATAATTTAATGGATGCATAAGATTCAATTGTATGGCTATATCACAATTTATTTAACTAATGTCCTATTTTGGGACATTTATGTTTTACATAATTTTTGGTTATTATGAAAGAATGCTTCAATGAAAATATCTTGTGCATAAATCTTGTTCCATAGTTTTTAGAATTTTATAGGCTAGAGTTTTAGAAGTTGAATTACTTAATAAAAAGTGTGATTATCTTTAAGACATTGATACATATTGCCATTTTCCCTCTGTGAAATTTATACTAATTAACCTCTGCATACTCACTTTTTTCTCTTGATATTCAAGAGTCTACATGCTTCTGTTCGTATTTTCCTCCTTCACTGACTATTCCTTCTCAATCCATTTGGCTGACTTTTCTCTTCTGATTGGCCCCTAAATGCTGGAGGGTCACAGGGCTCTCTCTGACCCTCCCTTCTCTTCACTACTAATATATATTTCCCTACATGAATTAAAACAGTCCCTTGGTTTTGAAGAGCATATAAAACTCCCCAATTTATATCTCCACAATGACCTTTCCCTGCAAATTGAACCTAGTATATTTAATTACTCATATGACACCTGCACTTGGACATATAATAAATATCTCAAACACATGCCCAAACTCTTGATTTTCCTCCCAACCCATCCCAACCTGCTTTTCCACAAGCCTTTCCCATTTCAGTAAATGGAAATCCCATCCACTCAGCTGTTCACGATGAGCATTGCCCTGGACTCTTCTCTCTCCTTTACCCACCAAATCCAACCCACCAGTAAGTCCTATCAACCCTCTCTCCAAAACCTATCCTGATGTGATTCTCTCTGATCCCATTTCTCTAACCTGTGAGAGTGACCTTCTTAGTAGGACAAGAAACACTGCTTGGAGTAAGACAGCTGGGATTTGAAGTGCCTGGTGCTTATGGAAGTTATTTGGGCATCTTGGATTCCATGAGAAATTTTATCCCTTCCTGCCAGGGAAAGGAAGCCATCAGTCCCATGTGAAGCATGTTTTGGGACAGCCCCTCCTGTCCAGGGTGGTTCCAATTAATTCATTGCCCAGGTAACCCCAAGTGAGCATCCAGAGTCATTTTTTAGCACTCCTGCTTATCAAACTATGTCAAAGAATGGTAAGGAGGCCAATGGTTTTGGAGCAGGACCAGTAAGGGGGAGAGTAGTAGGAGATGAAGACAAAATGATAGAAGGGATGGAGGAGATCCTGTCGAGCTTGTAAGCCATTGTAAAGATTCTGTGCCCACATATGCTGCCTTTCCTCTTGTCACTATGCATAACAGATCCATGATATTCTCTAAGCCTTCTCACAAATGTCTTCAATCTCTCCTACATAGTCATCTTTCTCTCTCTCTCTGCTAGATCATGCAAACATGTGATTATTTTCTGATTTTCAAAATCCCTTCTTAACTCCAGATCCCCTGTCTCTACCTGACTCCATGTAGAGAAACTCTCACTACCCCTGCTTTCTGTCCTCCAGTGAAGTTTGCATGAGATAGGGCTGCTGGATTTAACAAAATCAACAAAATACAGCACACCCAATTAGAATTTCAGATAAACAAGGAATAATAACAGAAGTATGTCCTAATATTGCACTTATACTAAGAAGAAATTCATTGTTTATCTGTAATTCACATTTAACTGAGTGTCCTTTATTTTTTCTGGAAACCCTACATGGGAGTCACTGAGGAGACTGAAGGGTAGAGAAGAAAAAGGGGAGACTGTATCCCCTACCACCCATCCCTGCAGGGCCCCAGTGTAGCCATTTCTAGGGTCCACTACCTGAGCCTGTAGCTCCTGTCAAGTTGCCCTTCTCCCAGGTCTAGAGCTCCCACTGTTTCTGTGACAGCTTCCTGCCCTGCCCCTTTAGGCCCAGAGGGGTAAGAGCTTCCTGCTCTTGCTAATCCCTGGGTGCCTCACGTCCCTGTGGTTCCATGATCCCTGCCCACACCTGTCTTCTTCTTTCTTCGGTTTCCCACGTTGAGTACACTGACAGTTTTCTACTTTTTTTCTCCCTCACTTGAATGTTTCTTCCTGAGGGCCATGATGGTGTCTGATTTGTGTACTGCACCTGGCGCTAGCACACACTCTAAGTATTTGTTGACTAATTGATTGAATTCAATTCCTTTCTTCACATATATTTACTGGGTGAGTGGTTCTCCTAGTGTGATGCTTGGACCTTGGCTAATGTAAGAAACATCATCTGGAAACTTGTTAGAACTACAGATTCTCTGGTCCACCCTGGGCCTATTGGATCAGAGACTCTGGAGGCAGCCTGGTCATTCTGATGTCTGCTAAATTTGAGAACCACTGGGCTAACAAATGGGGATATAGTAGTGAACAAAAATGACAAGGTCCCCAGACTCATGGTAATTATCAATACAGCAGACACATCTGCACACATTCAGCTTAACAAGTGACATAACTAGCTAACAGACAGCGTCTGAATACATTCTACCTGTTTACGCCTGTGAATGGTTGCCCATATGATTCACAGTCTGGGCTTGTCCTCTGTTTGAAATCCCTGGAAACTTCCAACAGGCCCTTTGTGAACCTGACCTGAACATAAACTGAACTTTGCCAGTTTAGAGAAGCTGAATTCTCTACTTCAAACTACATTTAGGGCTAGCCTACATGGGAGGCAGGAGATTTGGCAGAAAATAAAGGAAAGACTGCAGAATTGTCTCATGATCTTGCACGACTTTCAAATATCCTACCTGATATTAAAAAGCAAAAGCAAAAACCTGAATCTAGTACAAAACCTGTTTAAAATTATACAAACCTAAAAACTCCATTTTACATGTAAACGTAAGGTATTTTTACATCCTTTATTATGCTCTGTGTTTTCCAGGAATGGCAACTATTATGCAAATTGAGGGCACACTTTGTTTTGTTCTTGTCTCAAGTATTGCTCATCATTTCCAAAAATCCTAACACCAATGGATGTCTGAGTTGTCAATACAGCATATCTATATCAGTCACGTTTGTGGCTGTCATATTTACTGTGATTCTACAAACGGGGGAAACAGTGGACTATGTTATGTCTTGTAGCACAGTGCGTCTAAAACTCAACAGTCACCTGGGGACTCTGCCTTGCTAATGAGCTCCCAGTTGGTATTGATGCTGCTGGCCCATGGACCACACTTTGGGGAGTGAGGTTCGAAGGTAACCGTGCCCCACCACTTGCATATTGGAATGTATATGATTTTATTATTAACTCTTTTCATACCTCTTTTATATTATAATTAGGACATCATATCAATTAAGTATATAGTTAAATTTAATTCTCTATGGATTTTATTTCACAACAATACAGGGAGCAATACAAAATGGGGTGCAAAGTCTGATAGAGTTGAGAATATTGGTCTAAGTACTTCAAGGTCATCCCATATGCTTGCCACATGAGTAATTTAGGGATAAAAAGGCTAAGCCAATCTCTCCATGGGAACTGTCCTGGAAGGATAGGTTCAGGAATAGGCATATCCCAATTTAAAACAAGAAAACTCATAAAAAGCTTTTCTGGGGATTTTTGGGAGAGAAGTTTCCTCATTCTTATGAGTGGATCCAGGAAGCATCCTTCTCTCTTCCTCTGGACATTGCAAAGCGAGGACCCAAGGTCTGATGCTGCAGGAGCCGTCTCACTGCCCGCTGGAAGACAAAGCTAGCATGGCAGGAGAGGGGAGAGACAAGAGAAGCGCAGACAAAATCCATAGCCTCTGGATTAATCCGACTATGGGGCCCACCTACTTTTGTTTCAGTGTGACAGGTGAGCCAATAAATGTTCTTTTGTTTAAGTCATTTGGAGGTGAGTTTTCTGTGTCATTGAGACACCAAAGGGTAGTGTCAATGAGATGGAAACCAAGGGAGTTATCTGACTTGGAGATGTGAATTTGAGACACAGCAACACAAAGATGGTTTTTAAATCCACATGATAGAATGAACTCATTTGAGGAACGACAATCGCTAGAGAGCAGAAGAGGCTCAGGACTCAAATCCAAGGAACCACAAACTTGAGACTCTGGATAGAGGGTGATAGGAGCCAGCAAGGGCCAGGAGGGTCAGTGGACTGATTGCTACTGACAGCAAGGAAGACTGGCACAAGTGCACTTGCTTCCCTAAGCTCTTGCCAACATAGTGCAATGTTTGGTTTCATTTTTCCCCACTACTGTTTATAACATCTTCCCCAGACTCAAAACTTGCCAAAGCTCTCATGCAAATGGGAATTGTTTTCATGTAAAAAGCGATTAATATGCATGAAATGGATTATTTTAGTGTTTGAATTGTATCCCCCCGAAACACATTTTAAAACTCTACAAAGCAGTGTGAATACAAATTCCTTTTTCTTTCTCTCACATGGGGAAAGTCCTTGCTTAAAAAAAGAATGCATGCAGTACTATGAATTTACTATGTGTGCAGAGTGTTTGCTCCTTTTCAGTCTACCAGTATGGAAAGGTGATTGGCCAAGATGAGATTCGTGGGCCAGGACCCAGAATGGTGAGGCCATGGTGAGCTTAAGGAGTCTTCTCTATACTTCTTCAGGAGCATGGAAAAGTGGGGTCATGAACAACAGCGAAGGTGAGAACCTCAATTGCTAGGGAGATGGTGCAAGGCAAAAGCCTTGGGAAATGTTGATTTTTTCTTTTTAAGTCAATCTTTATATGGACTATCCTAAACAGAACTGCCCTGTTTAACATTTGTTGGTATTAGAAAAATCACCTTTAAAAGGAATATATCTTTAACAGGTCACTGTCTCATGGAGACTTGGTACACTTCACCTGGACTATATCATCCCGTCCTGTGCCCTGACATTTCATCTGGGGGCCCCATTGAGTCCTCAGTGATGGAACCATGATGCCCTTTGCCATCTGGTGTGGTGTCTTCCATGCTGCTTCCTTCCCCACTTGCTCCAAACACATGCCTTCAACCCCCAGCATTCCATCACAAAAATGTTATGTACCTTCTATCATGTCTCATTCAACCAAATAGATTTCCAATAGTACACAAAGAGCAGCTCACATTTCCTTTGAATGATAACAATTCATTCCAGAAAAGAGCTAGTCTTCATATCAGACACCTCACTGAAACTGCTTCCCCTTAACTTTCTGCGTTATTTTTTTTCCAAGCAGCAATTGCAAACTTGTGATCTTCCTGAATTTGGTTGGCATTCATGTTTTATTTGTTCTATAGGTTATTTTTTAAAAGATCTATTTTAAATCATAGGACATTTCAACATAAAAATCCAGGCTACTGGTTTCTCTTGAAAATTCACAAGACCTGGGAACCTTGAGCTCAATTCCCACATGGTGACAATTGGACCTCACCATAGTCCTCACCATTCCCTACTGTCTCCATGACCTAAGGTCACACAATATATGCCATTTATCATTATACTTATGCTATTTCTCTTCTTTTAGTAGAGAAATATTTCTCTGTACCTGGGTCTCCATCAAAAATGATGGACCACATACGTAATGAAAAATTCTCTTTCTCTGTAAAAGTAAAAATTATTCCAATGTGTTTTAAAGAAAATGCAACTCCACTTCACTTGTTTTTTAATTACCTCAGTGTCCATTTGAATTGGAAACCCCAGTGTATAAGACACTGACTTTCAGCACTGTCTCTGATTATTACAAAAGAAGCCATAATATTCCTCAAAAGAAAACATTTCATTAGCTTAAATAATAAATATATTATTCAACACCTTTTCAAAGGATGGGTAGAAACAAGGTTAGGGAGTCATGAAATCAAACAATATTATTCAGGACTATCCCTGGTATAGCTCAGAACCAAGGCTTTCTGAGAACAGGTGATCTTTCATTGCTCTATAGCTGCATATCCAAATTTACTTGTAATTTGAATTCTGAAGATATAAGAAATGTGACTACTTACTCTTATGCAGAAAAGAAATTTTACTCCTACAAAATATTCTAATGGAATGGGAAAGGATTTCTTTTTAAAATAATGAATCTAAACCTTTACCTATATTTAAAGTGATATTTTCTAAATTGAGAAAAGCCTGAATTTTTTAAAGGTGATAAACATATTTGGTTTTAATTTCTTTGCTATTCACAGACTTCAGTTTCAAAGAAAAAAAATGAGAAAATAAAAAAATAAAAAGCAATTGCTGTGTTTCATTGCGAATTTTAATAGCAATTCTTCTATTCACAACTTATTTGAATTGAGATTATGAAGAACACATTACTTAGTAATAGTGGCATGTGACAGTTATCTCTCTAAAACAATGATTTCATTCAGGCACATGCTTTCCATTAAATATTTGTTTGTATATAGTTCCTTTCAGTCTCCTCAAACCTCTTTTAGGAGAAGGAGGGGAATCAATTCTAGGAAATGATATATTGTAACTTCTTTCTCAGTGGAGATCAAAGGAAGGAAAGAAGGAAGGAAACTAAGATTTGAGTTTCCATGAAATGGAAGGAATTCTGTTACATAGTCTCATTTAACTAATTTAACCCTTTCAACTCAATGAACAACCATGTGAAGTAAATATTATCCTGGCTTTTTTATATGAAGAAAAACCTTACCCTCTAACACACATCTAATAATCAGAGACAAGATTCAATTCCAAGGTCATGTGGATTTCAAACTCTCTACTTTCCACTTCATAGAAATAAGAGCCTTAAAGAGAAAAGTTGAAACCTGCCTTCCAATACAATGAACTTGGACATGAAAAATAATGACAGAAAGAAATGGAGATGCAGATTGAGGCACATAAGGAAGAAAAGGCAATAAATTCCATCCATGATTTATCTTTTTTTACGTAAAAAAAAATTCTGTGTTGTTTAAAATATTTACTCTCTAATTTTTATTTGGATCTTAAAGTAGAAAGTTTCTAAAAGAACCTGGTCTGATAAAAGATCCCAACAGGGGGAATTTCAGGGGATTGGTAGTAGAAATGAAATGTGGGAGGACCCTATGGCCCTCGCCCCTGCCCCATGTCCTCCGCCTCCCTTTTGCCTGTGGAAAAACTTTAGCCAAAGAATAAGTTTAATCAGAGAAGTGAGAAAATGCAAAAACAAAGGAAAACCGTCCAGCAAGACCAAATAATAATAGTTCAGTCATTAAGCATAGTCAAGGACCTTTAGTTCCTTCTCGAGGGCTGTAGATAATATTCTGAACCATCTCCTGTGAGCTGTCTTATAGATACTGAAACCTCCACCGGGTGGAAGAAGTTAACTACATGGTGACCAGGCTGTAGCCACGACACAAGCTGACACAATTCCAAGAATTGGCCTCAGGGAAACAGGAACAAACCGACCCTGGAACCGAAGACTAACTGTGCCTAAAACAGTCAAGATGACGCCGGTCAGACCACCGATGGCCAATTTCAAGATGCCTGTCAGAGCTGACTGCGCAGTTTCTGCGTGTAGCCCCCTCCCTCCGTCTATAAAAGCTCTTGCCCCCTGATTGTCACGGCGGGAGTCGGCCTTTGGACAGGCGTCCACCCTCTCCCCCGGTTGCCGGCATCCAAAACAAAGCAAACTTTCCTTTCCACCAACCTGGCCACTTTATTGGCTTTTGAGCGGCGAGCAACCAGACCCCCCTTTTGGTTACAGAAACAGTTTTGAAAAGATAACCTCAAGAGCTCTGGCTGGATGTTGGCCTGGCCTGGGGCCTCCCCTACCTCAGAAGAGTCAAGGTAAGACTGGGAGGGCAAAATTCTCCATAAAACTGGTCAAAGGGACCATTTCTCTCTCTTCTTGTAAAGCAGTGGTTCTCAACCTTGCCTGCGTTTTGGAACCACCTGGGAAACTTTAGAAAATTCTTGAAGCCCTGCCCCAAGAAATTCTGATTTAATCGAGCTGGAATGTGGCTTGAACTAGGGGTTTTTAAAAGCCCCCCAGGAGATTCTAATGTTCATCCAGGTTTGAACCCTCTATCAGAAAGGAAGAATATCCTCACTACCTGTCTGGTTCTCCTTAGCTAGAAAAGCCCGTGTCCTGGCCGTGGAAGGTGGCTGAAAGTAAATCACACCCAAGAATACCTTTGTTTCCCAGCTGTACCTGAAGCTACAGAAAACTTGTGAACCGTCATCGGTGAGTCAGGCCTACTGTGGGCATCTATCTCTCCTCTGGGGAGCCCTGGAGATTGATTGTACCGTCTTCTCGTCTGGGATGAAGAGCTGGGCGTCTCAGAGTGTGGTCCTGGACCCAGCAGCATCAACCTTGCCTGGGAACTGGTTAGAGAAGCAGAGTCTCAGGCCCTGCCCAGACCTATCGAATGAAAACCTGCATTTTAACAAGACCCCGGGTGATTCCGATGCACATTAAAGTTTGAAAAGCATTGTTGGAATAGAAATAAGATGTATTTGTTTATTTTTTTATTTGTAAATTATTTAAGGTTAGCTATAAAACCTATATTCATTAATGCAACACATTAGGAGTAAACATTTAAAAATCAAGACAGGAAAAACTGTAAATTGGAAGAGGATATTAAGAAAAGGAACATAAAATAGTAATAGATAATTAAATCACAAGGAACTTGTCAGTTAAATTGTTAAGCACAAATTTGAATCTAAGTTTCCTAGACTCCAAAGAGAAAAATATAGAGTTCATATTGCCCAAGGAAGAAAGCAACTATTTTTCATGGGACTTCATGAGAGGCACTAAGTGATCTGGTGTTAAATATCTTTAATAAGCACCACACTTGAAGTCAAAGAGATTCTGCACATGCCACTGTCTAATGTCTTAACATTGACAAGTTACCTATCACCAACTATTACCTTAGTTTCATTATCGCTAACATAGGAATAACACTTTCAATCTTACAAATTGTTTTGAGGACTAATTACAGATAGTACATGATATGTCCTTGGGGTCAGAGTAAATTCATACCTTGTTTTTGATCTAGATAAAGTGACTATCCATTAATCGTTGATGAATATTTAGGTTGCTTCCATACATTTGTGGTAAATACATGCAATGGACTATTATTACTCAGCCATAAAAAAGAATGAAATTTTCCCATTTGCAACAATACTGATAGACCTGGAGGCTATTATGCCCAATGAATTAAGTCAGACAGAGAAAGACAAATACTGTATATTATCATTTATATGTGGAATCTAAAAAATAAACAAACAAATGAATATAACTAAACATAAAAAGACTCATAAATACAGAGAACAAACAGTGATTACCTGTGGGGAGAGAGAAGGGAGGAGGGGCAAGATAGGGTTACAGGGATTAAGAGGTACAAACAACTGTGTATAAAATAAATAAGCTACAAGGGTATATTGTACAACATGGGGAATATAGCCAATATTTTATAATAATTTTAAACGGAGTATAATCTATAAAAATATTGAATCACTATGTTGTATACCTGAAACTAATATAATATTGTAAATCAACTATACTTCAATTTAAAAAAAGAAATATAAAAAAATAAAGTGACTATCTCACTATCTAATCACACCTTTCTAATTCTGAAAAATAAAGGTGTGAATCTTATCCTATCAGATATCAAGCTTTGTTTAAATCTATAATGATTAAAAGAAGATTGTATTGGTTCAGAGATGAAGGTATAAATTAACGGACTTCGAGTGGTCAAAAATAGACCCATAAGTATATCAACACTTGAAATATAAAGCAGGGTGCATCACAAGTCAGGATAAAATGTTCTATTTCATAAGTGACAGTGTGACATGTGAAAATCCTATCTCACACATTATATAAAAATAAATTTCAATTTAATTTAAAAATTAAATATGACAATGTGAGAAATTAGAAAAAAACTCCCTTTAATAGAAAAATGGCTAAATTAAAATATATGAATATAATGTAAAATTATATATGTATACATATATATACACACATCGGGAGAGAGAGAGAGAAATTAAAACAAATGAACTAGATCTAGTTCTGCATTAAACGGATAACTTTAAAAAGTTAATTTTGGGTTAAACTGAAGGACACATAGAGTATGATAATATTTATTTAAGTTGTAAACACATCTATACTTTATATCATTTATGGGCTCATAGTTACATTCATGTAACCATGAATGAGAAGGTTCACACCACCTATGGAAGAGTAGGAAGGAGGAAAGAGAGAGGAAGGGAAGGTAACAAAAATGGAATCAAAATAGACTTTAGCTGTATAAGTAATTTTTTTGTTTTTAATATACAGGTTACATGGTAAGTTGGAAGCCAAAGTATTTTTTCATAAATCAATTTATCTGGAAGCTGTTATGTTTCTCTGAAGTAATTTAAAGGTTTGGTTCCTTATATCATTTATAATGCTATTGTGACATCACAGCATTGTATCATGACTAAGCTTACTGACTTTGGGTATCCTTCTGGCTTTGCCACTTTCTAGCAATGTGACCTTAGGTAAGTCACTTAACCATTCTCTACCTCATTTCCTCATCTGGAAAGTGGAGAAAACAATAGACCTACCTCCTAGGGTGTTGTGAGGGCAGTTAGTACACATAAAAGCACTTAGAACCGTACTGGCAAATACCACTAAATAAATCACTATAGTCATCACCATCACTGAGATTTTCATTTAAAAGGAAGTTACTGAAGCATCTTAGTACCTAGCCTCACTGTGCACTCCACAGTCCACGGATCAGGAATTCAAGCCCTAGAGGAAGGGGACTGATAAGAGCAGAAAGGAGCGTCTTCAGCCCCAGATGTTGGCTGACATTTGGGTAAAAGCCCCAAGCCTAGTGGGGACCCGGCAGGCTGGGCCAGGAAAGGAGATGGAACTCCCCCCGGATGAGGAGCTGTGGGGGAAGGATTATTGCTCAGGGAAGATTGCCACCTGGAAGGGACACAGGCCCCCAAGTGTCATCCCTGACATGACAGATATCAGCTCTACTGGTAACAAGATCAATTTCAAGCCACCCTGGATGGTGGCTCTGGGGTTTTGCTCTATTTTCTGCCTTTTATATGGAGCTGGGCTATGCTTTGTTCCAGAGATGGGGGCCCAGTTTTAGACAAAACTCTGAAAGTGACAGAATAACACTGTGGATAAAAATCATATACCACGGTGCCAGACAGGCACAAGTGTGAATCTAAGCCCTGCCATTTTCTAATGAATGGTTTATTAAATTGTTGCTGTGAAGACTAAATGAGATAATCTGCGGAAAGGCCTTGGCCTTGTATTTGGCCTGTGGAAGTGCTCATAGCTAGTGGGCTAGCTGTTATCACTATTACTATTAAGACAGTCTGACGATGATGATGATGATGAGATGAGATGAGATGATGAACGTGATGTTGGAGAAGACCAAGGGAGGGAAACAAGGATGAGACTATCCCCTGTGATGGAAAAAGAGGTAAAGATTTAACCAATATTTTAATCAAGTAAAATGAAACCCCAAAAGAAAAAATTATACTTAAATTGAAATGGGACACTGCTAGTTCATCTTGCACAAGCCATCACTTTCAGACACAGGAGTCTCATGTTTCTAAATTGGTTTACAGGGCACATTTCTTCCCACAATCATTTAAAACCCTGGTTAGCCATAATAGGATAAAAGCCCACATTAGGCTGCACTCAGAAAACGGAACTTAAAACTCAAGGAACAAAGATTTAAATAACAGAGCTGACAGCAGAGAGTTACATTCCCACACCTTTGGCAGCGTGTGCAGATCTTTGACATTTCACCAAAGCTAAATGTTCTGTCTCTAGAACCTGACTTGTTCTTCACTATTTTTATTGTGTTGCAGCTTTAAAAAAAAAAAAAGCCAGTTAAGTTAAACTAAACTGTTGCACAATCAGCTTCTATAATTACCAGCAATGGTTTATGATAGGTTCAAGCAAACAGAGGGTTTGAATTTTCTTTTTTTTTTTTGCCTGAGTTGAAGTTTCTTTTTGTAGAAACAATTATCATGGCAGTGCTTCCCAGCAAAGGGAAAAGGTAGCCTGAAGCCATTGCATATTTCATTTTCAGCCCAGCAGTTTTAGAGTTCTTGCTTTTCCCAGTGACTATTCAGTGGGAGGAAAAGACAACCAAAGGCCCTGGGTAAAGCATGGTCTCTCACAAAGCAGGCAGCGAGGCCACCAGACGCTGGGCAAAAGGAACGCCGTCCTCATCCAGGGCAGCTCCCAGCTTCCCACACACATCCATCCACAGGATGGAGTAATGACAGGATTGGGATCACACATCACAACCAAATTAATGCAGTCGCTCTCCAGCAACAGACGTCATGATGCACAAGGATACAGATCTAAAGTTAGATTTAGTAACAATCAATAAATGGCAAAGACATGAAACAGCTAGTTGGTAGGTGGCACAAGGAATGCGTCTGGGGTTAAACCACTGTTCCATCACCTACTGGTTGAGCAAGTAACGTAATCTTATTAATTTTCAGTTTTCTCATGAGTAAAATAGGGTTGCTGGTAACATTTAGCTCAGAGAGCTGCTTTGAAGATTAGATAAGCTAATAATGGGTTCGATCATTTACTCAACAAATATTTATCAAGCAGTTACTATGTCTCCAACAGTGTCCTAAGTGTTGGGGATACGAGAATGAACAAAACAAACAAAACCGTCCAAAGGAGCTTAGAGGAAAATTGTCTAGCATATACCAGGCACATGTAAGATGTGAGCCATGATTTTTATGTTTGTATTATTTTATTGTTACATGTGGGATTTGTTTTTGTCATTGTTAGCTATTATATTTTATATTCATAATGATATGATATTATCCCTGCATCACCCATGGGAAAACTGAAGTTCAGAGAACCTAAGTAATTTATACAAGGTCATAGGACTAGTATGTTAGAATAAAGTTTCAAACCTAAGTTTATGGGACCTATGTCTGTCTTCTACCTAAACTCAGAGCACAGTTTGAGGCCTCTCATGTAGGATCAGGCCATGGATTCAGCACTGCGCTTGCCTCTCAGTCACAGCATGATCTTAAATCTTCATTATACCCGGTGATCAATAGCTGAATGTTGCGGGCATTGTCCTTTTCCCGGAGAGGAAATAAGGATGGTGGGTAGAACTGAAGAAAAGGTAAGATTCAGTTAATCATGAGGAAGAACTTTTCAACAATTAAAGTGATTTAGACTTTGGTATGGGTTATGATACAGGGTACCATAAGAGGTGAATTCCTTGTCTTCAAATAGAAGTGAAAAAACATTGAATGTCCATGTGGCCTGGGGGATTTAAATATCCATTAGGGAGTTGGTCCCTAGTTCCTACTTCCCCAATCTGAGAATCTCTCAAAGAGCTTGATAAAAATACAGATTCTGTGGACTCCCTCCCAGATTTTTAGAGTATCTAGGATATTTGGTATGTAGCTCAGATAGCTGTCTTAAAAATTAGATAAACTAATAATGTATTCACTTACTTATTTAACAAGTATTTATTGAACAGTTACTGTGTGCCAGGCCCTGTCCTGAAAGCTGGGGATACAACAATGAACAAAGTAAGCAAAGTGCTCAACTAAAAGAGCCTAGAGGAAAATCATCTAGGACCATGCTCAGCACATAATAAGCATGTGATAAATGTTAGCTATCATTTTTATAATTGTGTTATTTTACTATGCAGACTCATGAGACATCCCTGGTCTTCCAGGGTAGCCTGTCCTTAGATAGGCTGAACTGAAGGATTGGCTCTGAGATGTGACCATTTCAGGTCTCAGGAATGGTATCTTGCACAAACACTGCACAACCATTTCGTAACTGATTATTGAATTTGCCACGAGTGTTGATTCATCTGCAGCACTGAATTGTTGATGAGCAGAAGACGAAAGGATGAACTGGCAGCTTTCTGCAAGTACCACAAGCTCCTTCTAGACTGTAGACTCCTGGAGGGCAGAGTCCACATTTATTTCTGCTCTACCCCCATAGTTACCTTGTACAAAACTGGTTATCAACTGGAGTTTATTTACAGAATGGATAAATAAATAAAGGCAGCATTTTCTAAGTTGCCTGATCATAAGGGTCACTCAGAACACTTCTCTCTCTTTTTTTTTTTTAATAATTAATTGATTTAGTTTTGGCTGTGTTGGGTCTTTGTTGCTGTGCGGGCTTTCTCTAGTTGTAGTGAGCAGGGGCTACTCTTCGTTGCAGTGCGCGGGCTTCTCATTGCGGTGGCTTCTCTTGCTGCGGAGCACGGGCTCTAGGCGCATGGGCTTCAGTAGCTGCGGTGTGTGGGCTCAGTAGTTGTGGCTCACGGGCTCTAGAGCACAGGCTCAGTGGTTGTGGCGCACGGGCTTAGTTGCTCCACAGCATGTGGGATCTTCCCAGACCAGGGCTCGAACCCGTGTCCCCTGCATTGGCAGGTGGATTCTTAACCACTGCGTCACCAGAGAAGTCCCACAGAACACTTCTTAACATATGGATTCTCTTTACCCACCCCAGGCTGACCAACTCAGAATTTCTAGTGACTGGTTTCTGGGAATCGATATCTTTAACAACCCACCTCCCCCAGTGGCTGTGATGTCAAGAAGGTGAGGGGTACACTGATATAGGCTAGTCTTCTAGTCTCCCCTGGTTGAGACTTTCTCCTGGCTCAGGGGACTCTCAGTTGGTTGAACATCAGGGATACTGGTCTGGAGATGAATTCCCATGCTTGGTTTTCCCCAGTTCATTTCTGAAACACGTGGAGGCTGGGGGTGGCAGTGGCTTATGCTGGAAAGCACTTGAGGTTAATTCACCTCACTCTTCTGCCTCCTTCTCCCCTGTGCTCAGCACCTATTTTGGAAGAATTTCCAAAGAGGTTTCCTAAGTGCTCATTTTAAGGAGGGAAGAAAAGCTACAAGAAATGCACTTTTTTTGCTTGCTGAAATCAAAACCTGTGTTTTCTTCTTCTCCCACTGATTAGAATCTCAGCATTCCACTAAGACAATCTCCAAAAAAGGAAAAGTAAATTAACAGGGCTGTTTCTGAGGATATGAAATACTTTACAATTAAATAAGGTACGGTCGGGCTCGGGGCTGATCACTGGTGATGGGTAGGTTTCTGCGAGGCTGCAAATGAATTCAGCACGGGACAGCGTTCCAAATGGCTCCTACAAGCTTTCCCTTTATTATTTTTATTTGGTTATGTGCTGACTCTCATCCAGAATTGCACTTAATGCCCTAGTCTGAAGTTGTTGAAATGGCCCCCCATGGCATAGTGTGACAGTGAAAGGATATTGCCTTTGGAAGCTGCTAATGGTCCATGAAAAGGAAACAGCAGCAAGCAGGAAAGCAATGCTCCAAAATAATGTCAGATAAAAATATTCACATCTTCACTTTCATGCCCATTTATTGGGAGAGAGGTGTGATCACAGGGAAGGCAACGATTTCTAAAACAGGCAAAGGTAGAAAGAATGCAGCCATCCAAGGTTAAAAATATGCCCACATTCATACGTATATTTTTCTCCAGTTCATAATTAAAAGATGGAATCTACATTTGGAAACCTAATTGAGCTCCAGACTCTAAACACAGAAGGGAAAGCGCTCTGGAGCTATAATGGTACAAATGGCGGGCAGATATGGGCAGGGTTGTTAACTCATCTATCTAACCAGTCTGCATGGGCACTCACTATGTGCCAGGCCATGTGTTAGGAGCTGGGATACGGAAGTGAGTAAGACAGGTCCCTGGCCAGAAGGAGCCCACTGTTGGCAGGGAAGAGAGACATAGCACACCTCTTATGGTAACATGATAAGTCAAAACGAGGTGCTGAAAGAGCCCAGAACATTCAGGGTTCAGGGAGGAGCTGGCATTGGAGTCCATACACTGCCAAGAGTAGGTGAAGAGAGCTGTTGGGTGGGCGGAGGGGGGAGTGGAAAGAATGTTCCAGGCAGAGGGAAAGTTAAGTGCAAAGGCACAGCATGGATAAGGGGTTGATGAGTTGGAAGAATGTTGAGAGGCTGAGTGTGGAGGAAAGAAGGGGTGCTCGTGGAAAGAAGGTCCAGGTAAAGCTAAGGAGAGGTGTGGGTGTTGGGCATCAGGGAGGTTCAGAGAGGCCTGGCCAGACACCATAAAGGACTGACGGGCTCCTAGTGACCGACTTACCCCTCACTATTGACAAGGGGCCTCACATACTCTCCTTGTATACTTAGGGAGTGTTTGGCTCTCAATGTCTTGAGTGAGAGTAGGAGAAAAAGCATTACTACATATTTATATTAATTAATGAAATTCATTCAGATCCCTTCCCTCCTGCTTCCACTTCACCTGTGCATGATTTGTATGATTTATGTACGTTGTGTAGTACGGCTATTTTGGTAAAGGTTACAAAGGCCTTCTGGCATCAATTCAGGAATGCCATGGTTTAGTCAAGATCAACGGATAGAGAGCTGGAAGAGCTGGGCCTTAGTCTTAGTTCTACTACTAATTACCTGTGTAACTTGGTCACACTGATTGCCTTCCTTTTCTGGATTCAGCCTCCTCACCTGTGAAATGGGTTGGGGTGTGTGACTGTCGAGATGCTGTCCAGCTTGGACACTGAGGAATTCTATGACCATCCTTGGCTGCCTTGCAAGCAAGAGCGACTCTGAACTCAGCAGTGCTACTTGGAGGTTTTCTGGGAAGGGTAGTCAAGGAGGCAGATGTTAGTAAAGACAGAGGCCCGGGACCCAAAGCCACAAACCAGGCAGAGGTCTCGTGTCTACTCTTTGCCTTCCCCATCCCAGAAGCCAGAATTTCTGCAAACCAATCTTTATTCCAAATTCCATACTCACAGACATGGACCCTATGACCTCATGAAGGCACAACAGGAGAATAATAATAGCTAACACTTATTAAGTTCTTACCATGTGCCAGACATTGTGCTAAAATATGCCCACTACACAAATGAGAAGACTTCAGTTCGGGGAGTTGTAACTTGCCCAGGGTATCACAGCTGCAAACTGACAGAATCAGCATTTGGACCCAGGGTGCCTGGTGCATTGGTGCACTTGACTCCATGCAGTGTTGCAAGATTTGCCCAGCTCACTCAGAACTACCATAACCATCAGGTATCAGAGTCTATTAAGAAGCTGAGAATCAGTTAATTAACAATTTATTAAAACTATTATGATGCATTTGGTACAGGGCTGAGGGCCAAGAGAGTAGTAGAAGTATGAAATGTGGTATCTGATTCCCAGGAACTATCTATAATAAAAAGAGCAAACACATAGAGTGCTTACGAGATGAAAGACATTATTCTAAATGCTTTACATGTATTAATTTATGAAATCCTCACAGTAACTCTATGAGAGAAATGCTATTATTTCCCAATTTTTGCAGATGAGGAAACTAAGAGGTTAATAACTTGCTCAAAGTCACATAGCTAATAAGTGGCAAAGTTGGGAGTCACACCCAGGCCAGTTGGCTCCAGAGGCCATACTTTTAACTATGCTGTACTGCCTATACGTTCGCAATTCAGCTCAAATTGGCAAACGTTTTGAGCCACGTGACCAGGGATCTATGCTGACAATCCGCAGGCAGTACCCTGGGCACTGTGGGTGGAGAAAAGCCATGGAGTAGCTGTGAGCACTGCTGGGCAGCATACAATGGAAAGGGAGAACGCGTGAAGGTCATAAGAGGAGGGAGAATAAACTTTTTTCCAGTTCTGAAGAGATAGCAATATACATTAAATGAATCAATAAACAGAAGTAATCAAGGAAAAGTACACACAGGTATTCATGTGCACACAGTTCAGACGGTCGAAAGCACAAAAGCCTTTATGGTCTTTAGTGGGTAAGCATCAGTAAATATAAAAATGCCTTTCAAATTAAATTTAAATGTAAACTCTACTCAGTGTCGGAGTCTCTCCAGGTTGCCATAATAAAGCACTATAGACTCGGCAGCTTAAAAAACAGAAATTTATTTCTCACATTTTTGAAGGCTAGACGTGCAAGATCCAGGTGCTGGTCAATCCCACTGCTGGCAAGGGCTCTGTTCCTGGCTTTCAGTGGGCCACCCTCTTGCTATGTCTTTACATGGCCTCTCCTCTATACTCGCAGAGGGAGAGAAAGACTTCCTCTTCTTGTAAGGACACAAGTCCTATTGGATTAAGGCCTTATCTTTTTGTCCTCATTTAACCTTAATTATTGAATACCTCCCAAGGACCCATTCTCCACGTACAATCACACTGCAGGTTAGAGCTTCAATACAGACTTTTTTTTAAAGTCTTTATTGAATTTGTTACAATATTGCTTCCGTTTTATGTTTTTTAGTTTTTTGGCAGCAAGGCATGTAGGATCTTAGCTCCCCGACCAGGGATCGAACCCGCTACCCCTGCACTGGAAGGTGAAGTCTTAACCACTGGACCGCCAGGGAAGTCCCCCAGCATAGACTTTTGAGGGAAACACAATTCGGCCCACAACGCTCAGTTTGGCTATCCTTTGTTGAAAAGTGTGGGAAAAATTACTTTGCAACTGTCTACATTACACATTGCCTAGAAATAAAAGATTTGATTTTCCAAGGTAACTATAACGTGGCAGTTTTCAACCTTGAGTATTTTTTCATCTTCTTTCTTCCCCATATAACAACAACAATAATAAAATAATAATAATAACATTTAGGAGAAAAACATATTACCCTAAGAGACAGCCATGTTTACTGTGCAGTGATTTCCCAACAGAAATTAATTCCAAGCAAATTTACATTCTACATTTAAAGAAGATATAAATAATTCATATTTTCATATCATCAGCACTGTGCGTTTCCTACACCAGGGTACCTGTAATTTTTTCAGTTTATCTGCTCTAAATTTTGGTTCCATAGCTCATTATCACATTGTTTGTGCTTCTGTTCCAAGGTGGTAATTTAATAGTCTTCCATAGAATTATGTTCAATTAAAATGTATTCAGTTTTACCATTCAAAACCTTTTTAGTTTTTAATTTAATTGCTGTAGGCTTCATGTTTATGTACCATTGACATGCTTTATTTGCTCATTGCACTCACACAAATACCAAACCTGCTAAGTAAATGAAATCCTTGACAGCTACGGGTGTGCCTAAGTGTCTTCCTCCTCCATACCACGTGACTCATTCATGCCAGCCTCTTAGAAGGAACTGACTCAGCAAAATTTTCTTTCTAGCATCTTCAACATTTTGATTCCACAGTCTCTTTAATAGTCTGCACAGTGTAGAAAACTGAGTAGAATTCTTTTTTACCAACGCCTGTTGCTTTTTTGAAAAGCCCATGTAGCCTATTTATATTTTGTACTGCTACATTCAGCATGGGTCTGCATATTACATATTCATGGCATATATCTAGATAGATTTACAAGCAAGAACCCAGGGAATTCCAAGCTGTAAACTGCAGAAACCTCACTGGTTTTTTCACAAAAGTTTGCAAATTATAGATTGTGGTTTTTGTCAGGGAAGCTGTCTAAACGTTGCAAAACCATTCTATCTACCACCTACAATACTTACACTGGAAAGAGGATATGACATGCCTCAAGCAATAAGAATGTCAAACAGGGGGTATAAAAGGTAAGATGGAGAATTTTAAGTCAAATCTCACCTACTGCACCTAAGAAATGATGAAAATTTTAGTACTATCCACCAGTAGTCTATGTTTCAAATAATTCCAGCAAAAGTAATACACTGGTATTTTGGGGAGGCAAAGCAAGTCACTTACCTTGTTCTCTGCTGTCTGGTAAAGCCACTAACATTACTGCAAGGTCTCTAAGAGAACAACACAAGAGACACCTCAGAGAAGACTGCTGACTGAGGATTTTTCCTATTATAGTAGAAATGCTCTAATCACCTCTGAGCTCCTTGGATTCTGTCCACCCCTGTTGATAGGTAAAGATGGGTGAGGAAAATGGAGGTCAGATGCGTAGTAGGACAATTCTAGGGAAATAGCTGAAAGTCGAAGGAAGAATGTGATGGTGGCTGTGACCCCATGACTTGGGAACAAGAGATGCACCTACCTGTTTACTGAAGGCAGCAAAACCCACAGCCCTGGCCTCCTTGACACTCCCACATACCTCATTATTAACGCAGTGATATCCTGGCTCTTTGCTTCAATTGCTTGAGCAAGGGTGAGTCCCTCTCCATGGAATGCTTGGATCAAGTTGCTCTCAAGTACTAAAGAAGTCCTCTGGTTCTTGCTAAGTTGCCATTTTATTTGAAATGATCAAGAGCCCACAATTTACAGGGATATAAATACAGACCTTTGAAACTAAGGGCATGGGTAGGCTTAAGGCACTGTAATAATTCCATTTTCTTAATCCAAAAAGGAAAATGACTGTAATTAGGCTGAGATGTCTGCCAAGTTTCAGCCCAGAGGGACTATTTTGGCCGAGATATAAACCCCTGAGAATACAGACTCATAATGGACGTATCAAATCACACTTAACTATGGCAGAACAAGTAGCTGCTTTGTAATGCTATCACTCAGTGATCATGCCTTATGTTAGCATTTTAATTAAAATAAAGAATACTTCTTCCTTTTTACTGTCTATCACCCTCTTCTCAGATATTGTTACCAGATAAGATATTTAGATTAGCAAAAAAATCTGTAAAATACAAAAGTGGAAATGAAACATCAACTTCATCATGCCCCCACTCACAAGATACCTTCATCAAGACAGACTGGGAGGCAACAAACATAAGTAAAGTGAGCCTTAAGAAAGACTCAAGTTTTGGTGTATTCATGCCTGGGTCTATTTAGTGTGAACCTCACATTCACTATGGATATAGGACGTTTAATTTTTAGGGGAGTTGAGTATAGTTTAATTAGTTATAGTTGCAGAGCACTAACTGGAACCTTAATGACTTGAGAGAATGAATTCACCTCCCAAAGAGCCTAACCTCCTCTCAGGGAAAATTTATCCAGAGGGAAGATCAAAATGATTATTAAATGAAGTTACACAGTTGCAGTCAAAAACTGCAGCTATGCCACGAATTTCATATCCTATCCAATGGAGACATCGAAAGCAAAGTGGCACCTGGCTTACAGCTCCACATCCAACTTAGATGAAAGCTCATGACACCAGCCAAGCTTAACCTGAAAAGTAATCACACCTTGGTATCTAGGGGTAATTGACATGGGTGATAAGCAGAGTGTTATTAAAAATATTTATCATCCAGACATGACAGATGCCGGCCACGAACAACTTCAATGGTCATAGTGGAGGGTGTTGGCTGAACATCAGCCTCAGTTATACAGAAGGTTGAATGAGGTTAAGAGGAATCTACCCAGGCTTCGGTAAATGAGACTTTACGAAACCATAGGAGACCATGATTAAAAAAAAAAAAAGAAGGAAAAAAATGTTCGTGTCTCTCCCCACCAATCTGCTCCCTGACTTGGAGATGTGGGACCTACATCTGTGAAAGGATGAGACATCCATTCATCTTCTATACTTCTTGAAGTACTCTGGAAGGTGGCTGGAGGATGGACCCCGATCTCTTCCCTGTCTCAATCTCCCCATATCCATATGGGTACTGAAAATTGCAAGGCAGAAAAAGAACCTGAGGGAGGGCTGATGGTGGTACATTTCATTCTGGGAAATGTCCCTTGGAACAAAGCACTTAAGTCAGAGACATAAGCAGGAAGAAATCTAGGAATAGCAATTTTGAAAAAGAGAAAGCTGAAGGACTCATATTTACTGATTTCAGAATCTATTATAAAACCCTAGAAATTGAGATAATATGATAATGGTAACAATAGACATATAGACATATTCCATAACAATGAAATAGAACTGAGAATCCAGAAATGAACCCTCCCATTTATGGTCAATTGATTTTCCACAAATGTGCCGGACAATGCAATTGGGAAAGATTAGTTTTTTCAACAAATGATGGATGCTAGTACAGCTGAATATCCACATGCAAAAGAATGAATTTGGACCCCTCCCTAATACCATACACAAAAATTAACTCAGAATGGATTATAGGCCTCAGTGTAAGAGCTAAAACTATAAAACTAAAAGGAAAACAAGGAATCAAATCTTCATCGCCTTGGGTTAGGCAATGGTTTCCTAGTTACAATACCACATGCTTAAGTGACAGAACAAAAAAGACAAAGTGAACTTCATCAAAATTATAAACTTTTGTGCATTGAATGACATCATCAAGAAATTGAAAAGACAACAGAATAGGATAAAATATCTGCAAATTATACATCTGACAAGAGACTTGTATCCAAAATATATACAGCTCTCTTACAACTCAACAATAAAAAGACAACCCAATCAAAAATGGGCAAAGGCTCTGAATAGACATTGCTCCAAAGAAGAGATACAAATGTCCAATAAACACTTAAAAAGACACTCAACATTATTAGTCATTAAGGAAATACAACAGAAAACTACAATGATAGTCTACTTCGTACCTGTTTAGATGGCTACAATAAAAACAACAGGCAAGAGAAAGTGTTGACAAGGATGTGAAGGAATTGAAACTCTCATATTCTGCTGATAGGAATGTGAAATGGTACAGGCACTTTGCAAAGCAGTTTGACAGTTTCTCAAAAATTTAAACAAAGAGTCACCCTAGTAGTCAATAATTCCACTCCTAGGTATATACCCAAGAGAAATGAAAATATATGTCCAAACGAAACTTGCACATGAAGGTTCATAGCAGCATTATTCATAATAGCCCCAAAGCAGACACAATTCAAATATTCATCAACAGTACGGTAATTGTATGGAATAAACAAGATGTGGTATATCCAAACAATGGAATATTACTCAGCAACAAAAGGAATGAAGTACTTATACAAGCTACAACATGGATAAACCTTGAAAGCATTTCACTAGATGAAAGAAACCAGTGACAAAAGGCCATGTATTGTAAGATTCCATTTTTGTGAAATGTCTAGAATAGGAAAATCCATAGGGGTAGAGAGTAGGTTCGTGGTTGCCAGGGGCCAGGAGGAGAGGGGAATGAGGCATGACTGCTAATGTGAATGGAGTTTCCCTTGGATCATGAACATGTTTTAAAATAGATTGTAGTGTTGGATGCACAAATCCATGAATATGCTAAAAAATCACTATACTATTCACCTTAAATGGGTAAATTTTATGGTGTGTAAAATATATCTCAACAAAGCTTTAATAAATAAATACAGGATTTTGAGTGTGAAAGTTTATGATCCAAGGCAAAGCTGGGTTTTCACAAGTGAAAGCATTGAAATATAGTTACGATTAAAAAAATGTATTATTTTAAAGATATTATTTGGTGATATATTTCAACTAACCGAGGAAGAGATCTGAAAAAGGGGAACTTGGCAAGACTATAGCTACCTATCAAATATCAATTTTCCCTCTCTAATTTGCTAATAGAATCCCAATTGTGTTAGAGTTGGCATTGTGTCCACCTAGAAGCCTGGCAGCTGGGCAGACACAGGTACATGACCAATGACATGTAGGCAGAGTGTGCTGGTTGTTTCTGTGAAAGTATTGCTCTCCTGATATATGCACAGTCTTCTTTCTTCTTAGAACACTTCTTCCTATTTCTTGCCCCTAATGCAGTCATCTTGTTAGCAACAGGAAAAAGACCACAGTCCAGGGATGGCACAAGTGGGTAGCCAGTGATATTATGAAGTTGCTGTTCCATCCCTGATTGCCCTACCTTTAGACTTCTTGCTACATGAAAGAAATGAAATAGCTATCTTGTTTAAGCAACTGTTACATGTTGCTGAATTCAATCTCTAGCCAACAAAGGCTATGAAGTACTGGGTTTAAACATTGCAAACAGTTAAGTTAGAAATAAGTCTAAAGAACACTTAAAAATCTGGCTAAAAAACAATGAAAATATCAAACATTATTCTTCAAAGAGAAAAAAATATAAAGAAAGAGCTAATAATGTAATGCATTATTACATATTTCCTTCTAGAGTCATGAACATGTTCTAAAACAGATTGTGGTGATGGGTGTACAACTTGTGAATATACTAAAACCCAATACACTGCATAATAAAGTATATTATATTCTAGATCTAAATATCAAATATTAATATAGGTCAGGTAACAGGTGTGATTAAGTATAAGAAAAGGGAAAGTTGGGAATTAATAACTACTTCTCTTAAATAATGGAATATTAAAGATATCATTCCATCTTGAATCTTATCATAAGAGAAACATAGGTTAAAATTTCTTTTCAACAAACATTAAGTTAACTACTAGTAGAAATTTAAAAAGAAGGGAAAAGAAAAAAGTAATTATCTTCTGTAAAATACTAAAATATTTTTTTAAAGGGAGAAGCATAATGAGAGGATTAAAATCAATTACAAGAATAAATTTAAAAGTCATTTCAGATTGGGTAAAAATATCATGATATTTTATTTCCAATAGTTATATTGTAGCAGACAATAGCTTGTTGGTTAATCAGATACTTCCAACTTATTCCTCCTCTGCATCCTCCACTACAGACTCTAGACCAGATGAATACTCACTCACTTTCAGCCTCCCTTGCAGCTAAGGGTGGTCATGTGATACAGTTTTAGTTAATGATACGGAAGTATAGGGTATCTGGGAAAGTTTTTGCTTTTCAGATTAAAGGAACTGACATAGCTGGTGCCACCCTTACCCTTCCTTCCTGAATTGGGAAAGTTATGATGTCTAGAGCTGCAGCATCCATCCAGCAACCAGGAGGCAACAAAGTAACATGCTAAAGATGGATAGCATTATGAAAGCTATTTGCCTATTTGAAAATGCAAAACAAAACAAAATCGAAAAGCAAAAGGGATTATACCTACTTGTTTAAGCTATGGTTAGTTCTGATTTCTGACCTACAGCTAAAAGCTCTCCTAGCTGATATTTACAATATACATAAAATAAAATGACAGAAAAAGTTCTAAGTAATACATTGTGTGAAAACAAGCAATAGTATTAACACAAAAGAACATGTTCTGGGGCTTCCCTGGTGGCGCAGTGGTTGAGAATATGCCTGCCAATGCAGGGGACACGGGTTCGAGCCCTGGTCTGGGAAGATCCCACATGCCGCGGAGCAACTAGGCCCGTGAGCCACAACTACTGAGCCTGCGCGTCTGGAGCCTGTGCTCTGCAACAGGAGAGGCCACGATAGTGAGAGGCCCGTGCACCGCGATGAAGAGTGGCCCCCGCTTGCCACAACTAGAGAAAGCCCTCGCACAGAAACGAAGACCCAACACAGCCAAAAATAAAAATTAATTAATTAATTAATTAAAAATAAAAAAAGAACATGTTCCTATGTTAATACAAGACAATATGAATGAAGGAAAAAAGTTTGAATAAAGAGGGTCTTATTACACGGATAAAGGATAAATGTTACAGTGGTGATACAATAAATAAAAGCAACAAATAAAAGTTTATTGAAATATGGAAAAAATTGAAATCAATAGAAAAACATTTTATAGAAACATAGTAGTGGTAAGATTTTTTAAAACCTCTATCTGAATAGAATAAAAAATAAGATTCATAGAATTAATAAATGAATACAACAACTGTTTCTTTGCAAAGACCAATGAAATAGGCAATTCTAAAGTGGATAAAAATGACAAGAAAGAAAAAACACAAATATGCAACATCTAGAATTAGAATATAGAATACAGACGAGAATGTGACAACTATAAGTGAATACTGGCTGTAACTCTTTAAAACTAAATTTGAAGATACAGATAAAATGAATAATTTTCTAGGGAAGTGTAAATTACCAAAATCTAACTGAAGAAGAGGAAGAAAATTTGAATATATTAATAATCATGGACAAAATTGAAAATATATTTCAAAACTTTCTTAGCCCAGATTGTTTTATATGCAGGACTGTAGACCCTGTGAAAAAACAGATAAATTTTATGTAATTCCAGGGCATAGCAAGAGATGGAAATTTCTCAAATGATGTTAGTAAGTTAGCAAAACCTTGATACTTAAAACATGGTTTTAAAATAGAGTTCCACAAAACTGAAGGTAAATATCACTTGCTAATGTAGATACCAAAAAAACTAAATAACATGTTAAAAAATATGAGCATCTACACCATGGCCAAGAAATAGTTCAGCCAGAAACTTAGGAACGATTTCACATTTTGAAATTAATGTAATTCGTGGTATTAATAGACAAACAAGAAAAAGCATATAATCATCTTGGAAATGCTGAAAATATGCAATCTTGTTTTTAAAAGAAAAAATAAAATCAAATACATTCATAAGTAAATGAGATAAAGGAGAACACTTTCCACACATGGCAAAATTCTAGAGTATGAATGGTAAATGGTCTTCTCTGTCTGCTCATTCCTACCAGATGATGGTAGCTATGGGGGTAGCTATGGGGGTACAAGTGTAGTGTATCAACAGAGTCCAAATTCTGTGGAAAGAGTTCTGAGATTGACTCCCATTTTATATTATTAGTGCAGGGCTGGGGAGAGGCAGCACATTTTTCATGAGTGCCATGAAATCAAGAATAAGACCAAAATGTTCACTTTCATATTAATATTCAACATTTTCTGAAAGTTTTAGCAAGAACAAAATAACAGTTCTTAGAAAGGAGGGGCGGGAGGAAATGTTACCATAATTTCTAACGCTGCTGCTTAGCTTGAGCTGAATCAGGACCATGCTAAGTGAAGATCACCGTTATGGCAGTTCATATAGCAGGGGGATGTGGTGACAATGACAGCTTGAACCTGAGCCTGAGAGGTGAGGAAGCCACATAGCACAGGGAGAAGACCACTGGTAGCGGGCAGAAGGGGGAACCCCACTCTGTCCTTTCTCCATCCTTGCCTCCACTTTGAGAGTGGAGCACCTCCAGCACCAATCTGGCCCCAAAGTGTCTCTATTGGAGTGTATTTCTAAGGAATTACAGATTTAGGAGACATGAGACATCTCCAAAAAATAATGAGGCAATTTATTGTTACAGGAAGAACAAGAGCCAGGAAGGCAGGAGTCCTGGATTCTGGCCCTGCCTTTGCTGTATAATCTTGCGAGTATCAGTTGACTTTTGTGGTCATCACCTGCAACATAAGGCATCTTAAAAAAAAAAAAAATCTTTAACCCACCTTCTTTTCTACTATAGAATTACATTCTTTACTGGCAGAAATAAACGCACTTTCTAGTGAACTGAACCTAGACATTGTTCATACCAAAGATCGTCAAATTATTATTATAATCACATTGTCTTTGAGAAAATAAAAGTAGGACAACGATCTTGATCTCAGCTTTTGCTAAATAAAGACTTTTCATGTAATCTGGCCTAAAATGTGTTGAACATTAAGTTATTACCTGAATGGAGTTCTATTTGGCAACTGGTTTAATCAACTGTTTTACAATTTGTCAAACATTTATGCCAGTTAATTTGGTTGTCTGACAATGGGAAATTTGCTTGTAAAGACTGTGATTATTACATGAATGGCATCACCCTTCCCACTCCTAAATTAAATATCACAAATTTGAACAGTAACGCCCATTCTGCCTATAAATGAACAAACAAATAGGTAAATAAATATCCTTAATTTTCAGAACGAAAGGAAAAAAATGTAGGGTAAAAAGCAAGTGTCCTTAACTTTCAGGAGGAAAGGAAAAAAAATGTGTTTCCCGGGCTTCCCTGGTGGCGCAGTGGTTGAGAGTCTGCCTGCCGGTGCAGGGAACACGGGTTCGAGCCCTGGTCTGGGAAGGTCCCACATGCCGCGGAGCAGCTGGGCCCGTGAGCCACAATTACTGAGCCTGCGCGTCTGGAGCCTGTGCTCCACAACAAGAGAGGCTGCGATAGTGAGAGGCCTGCGCACCGCGATGAAGAGTGGCCCCCGTTTGCCACAACTAGAGAAAGCCCTCGCACAGAAACGAAGACCCAACACAGCCATAAATAAATAAATAAATAAATAAAATTTTAAAAAAATGTGTTTCCCTCGTCAGCCCCTCTCAATTACTATATCATAATCAGGAGGTAGTATTTTCACAATCATTTTTGAATGGGTGAACTTTGTAATTATTTATATGACCTATTTTTAAATACACTCCTAAAAGCACTGCATGCACAAACTGATTTTTGACATCACTCATTCTAGTTTTGTAAGAATTTCAAAAGATACCTTGAGAAGGCAGAAAACCTTGGAATGAAAGAAAGCTAAGGGATAATAATATTTCTAGTTCACCTTAAGTAGGAGTTTGTTGTGTTCAAGTTGATGCTCTAAATAAAAAGAGTGGTTAAGAATGCAGACTTGGGGGAGCCAGTAGCTGGTCAGAATTGCCTGGCAGGGTTTTCTGTAGTTTCTTACTTGGTGTTGGTGAACCATTTCTAGGGTGGCCCTCATCTTTGTTTTGTTAGACGGCACCTCATCTGGGACTGGCTAGCATTCATATCTGCAATATTTGTCTACTCCTGTGCCTGACCCACGAACCTGTGAGCCTCTGGAGGTCAGGAATTGAATCTGGTTCCGTTGGATCCTGGGGGGGCTAGCGCAATTCCTACCACTCATCTGATTCTTAATAAAATTTTGTGGGGGAGGAAAAAAAAAGAATGCAGACTTGGGAAACAAAATTCAGCCCTGACACTTACTAGCCTTCCTATGCCTCCATTTCCTCATTTGCCAAGTGACAAAAATAGCATTACCTTATGGGGCTGTATTAGTAAGGTAATATCTAAAGCACTTAGAGCAGTGCCTAGCCCACAAATGTGAGCCGCTATTTTTATGTGTGCTATCTCATTTCATCCTCACAACAGCTCTAAAATGTAGCCATGAGGTTCTTCCACAGTTGAGGAAAGCTTAAAGGTTCAATGATCACCAGAGGCCACACTGCTGGGGAGAGCTGAGATTCCAACCCAGGCAGTTCTTTCTAGAACCTGTGCTCTTAGGCACTGCACTTGGCTGTCTCCTGTGATGTCCTCCAAGGACAGTCATCAGACTTAGGGGTTACAGGTAGAGACTGTAGAAAAGAGGTCTTAATACTAAGACCATAGAAAAAGACAGTTGTGGAAATTTCCCAAACGTGTCTGCCTGGGAAATGAGGTCACAAACCTTCCTTTATAACTAACCAGCCATCTTCCCGGGCATGCACAGTTCAACCAGAATTTATTAAGCAAAGTCTTTGTGCCAGAACCTGGATGGATGTTGACATTAATAAAAAGAGAAAAAGATAGAGAACCTGCCCTGAGAGAGCTCAATCGGAATAGAAGAGATAGATATGAAAAGAAAATCAAAACCACAATGAGGTATCACTTCACACCGGTCAGAATGGCCATCATCAAAAAATCTGCAAACAATAAATGCTGGAGAGGGTGTGGAGAAAAGGGAACCCTCTTGTACTGTTGGTGGGAATGTAAATTAATACAGCCACTATGGAGAACAGTATGGAGGTTCCTTAAAAAACTAAAAATAAAACTACCATATGACCCAGCAACCCCACTACTGGGCATATACCCTGAGAAAACCGTAATTCAAAAAGAGACATGTACCACAATGTTCATTGCAGCACTATTTACAATAGCCAGGACATGGAAGCAACCTAAGTGTCCATTGACAGATGAATGGATAAAGAAGATGTGACACATACATACAATGGAATATTACTCAGCCATAAAAAGAAACGAAATTGAGTTATTTGTAGTGAGGTGGATGGACCTAGAGTCCGTCATACAGAATGAAGTAAGTCAGAAAGAGAAAAACAAATACAGTATGCTAACACATATATATGGAATCTAAAAAAAAAAAAAAAGGTTCTGAAGAACCTAGGGGCAGGACAGGAATAAAGACGCAGACTTAGAGAATGGACTTGAGGACACGGGGAGGGGGAAGGTTAAGCTGGGATGAAGTGAGGGAGTGGCATGGACATATACACACCACCAAATGTAAAATAGATAGCTAGTGGGAAGCAGCCGCATAGCACAGGGAGATCAGCTTGGTGCTTTGTGACCACCTAGAGGGGTAGGATAGGGAGGGTGGGAGGGAGGGAGATGCAAGAGGGAGGGGATATGGGGATATATGTATACATATAGCTGATTCACTTTGTTATAAAGCAGAAACTAACACACCATTGTAAAGCAATTATACTCCAATAAAGATGTTAAAAAAAAGGAAAACAAAAACTATAACACCACATAATAAGCTCTATAGTAAAAATATGTATGATGAGCAATTGTTGCGTAGACTGGAAGTTGGGGAAGATCTTGGAGAGGAATGGCATTTGGACTGAGTTTGAACAACATGGCTCTGAGGCGTGAAGATGTCCACATGCTTATATCCGTGTGGCAGTGATGCTGCAGAGGGTGGTGAATGGATTAGCTGAAAAATGAGGCTAAAGGAGGAGACAGGGACCAGGATTGAGGGGTTATAAATGCAAGAGTCAGAACTTTATTTCTGACGCAGTGAAGAGGTATTTGAAGTTGCTATTGTTTAAGACAGGGAAATAAAATGGAAGAGACTTGTATTTTAAAATAAAAATAAAACAAACAAATCTGTGGCTGCAGTGAGGACTGAAAGGAAGAGACTGGAGGCGAGGAGAAGGGTTTGGGAAACAATCTCACCTAGCAGTGAGGAAAACCTCTGTTCTCCCTTCTAGAATCTTTCCTGAGGACTCTGCTGAGATGAAGGACAGCAGATGACCAACTGCCTCCATGAGGTCCGGCGACGACTTGCCTCCCTCCCTGAGGGCATGGGTGGAGTCAGGATGAAGAAACGAGCCCTTCCCCCGTGCCATTCCACGTTTCTTTGAGGCCTCACTTCTGTTTACAGCCATCGTGGGAGGGAGCAGGGGTCAGAGCAGAAGTGTTAGTACTTTGTTTAACCTCAGATATATATGAGAAGCCATTTTCAGATTTCATTCAATTTTAAATTCCTTAGATTAAACTCTCCACATTTCTTTAACTTTTCCTCAGAAGTCTGGGTTTGAAGTTTTTAATTTTATAATTCGCCTCTAAACTGCTAACAAGTTTTCCAATTCTTCTATATTTAGAAGTTGGAGAGCAGAGAGAATCGCTTAGGGTAAGATGATAAAGACAACCATCCTATGTACAGCTTATAAGCAACAAATGGCGTAGAAACCAAAAAACAATTATATTTATAAGGTGACTTATGAATACATGTATTTTACTACTGTATTCCATTACTTAAAGTTGGCAGGACAATGCAGCTTTTAGAACAGGAGTAAGGCATTTAGGCCAAAGATAAAGTAGTAAATATCTCATTAATTATTTATCACTTTGATCTGGAGAAATTTTTAAAAAGTCAAGTAACTGAGCTAGCATGTTTGTGTTCTATGAGAATTTTAGGTATTTGTGAAGAGAAAATGAAAATCCTATATTATGAAGATGATGAGCCTATATAGTTTTTCAATATGAAATCAATATGTCCCTCAAAGTGAAGGTCAGCATTAATGGGAAGATGTGGCTAGGAGCTAAGCATACTAGTGAAGAGTTAGGAACAGTATGAATGATTTGGAAGGAGGAGATTTATAGTGAGGAAGAGTAGGAGGAAGAAAAAGTTTTGTCTTGTCTGCTCCTTGTATCTACCACTACTCTTCCTCAAAGGACTGTTTCCCTTACATCCTCCTTTAGGTCCACTGAAGGGGTTGATGAGAGCAGAGCTCTGTGCCACAGCTTATGAGTTTCCTGCCAAAATGGCTGTCTCTGCAGTGACAGTACCTTGGCATCATATAAAGCAAGATGCCCGGTTCTGTCAGAACGGAGATATCCTTCTCTTGGCCTTTATTTCAGAATCACCATTGTGAGGGACCTCTAGCTACCTCTCTGAATCTCCCACATCTCAATACCGCTTCCTTTTTTCTTTCTTTTATTTTTAATGCTCAATATCTGTTTCCTGCCAATATCCTCTCTTCCTCATCCCAGTTCTACTCCAAGGAAGATGAATCCCAGATCACTAGAGATAATCGGATCTTCCGCACTTTGCATGTATATCTCCTTGCCCCACAATTTATCACATTATCGCATGATAGATCAGAGAGAGCTGATCCAAAAGGATTGACACATGCTGAAATCATCCATGAAAGTTCTCATGAATTTTTACAACATAAGAAAATGAATGAGGTTATGAGCTCAAACTATTATTTTGTATTGTTCTGCTCTATTTCATTGTTTCCATTCCGTTTCATGGCCAACAACCACACCTCAACCCTGTAACAAACCATCTTGCCCAAACCATCTCCTTTGGCCACAATACCAGGACTTAGAGTAAATCATCACAGAACCTCCCCTCATCTAGAAAAATAACTCTGCACAAACCCTTGAGGCAGGAGCATCTATTATCTTGTTTGAAAAGACATTCCTTTCTTATGAGTGCCCAACATAAACGTTGTTTAAGAGTTATATTTGAAAACACTGAAATGGAGGTCAAGCGTTTCATTTTCTAGAGCCAAACACAGTGCCCTGGCATATGATACCTATTCAAAGAATGGTTACCGAATGCCTAAGGCATAGTCATGGAGCTGCTACATGACTTTTAGAATATTTCCATTGGTACAACTTGTGCCTGTCAATTCCTTTGAGAAAGACCATGAAATTGATGTGATTTCAAATGTTCAAATAAAAGGGTTTACTTATATATGACAGTCCCTCCTGCCCTACCTCTGTCCCTTTCTTCCTTCCTCTTGTTACCTTCTTGCTCTCATTCTTTATTCATGTGTTACTTTATAAATTTTTAATAAATAAAAACCTACTAATTTAGAAATATGTTGTGTACCTAATCTCATACTGGATTTGAAAACAAGAGTTCCCAGTTTTCTAAAAATGTTCCTTTTGGTTGTTATTATAGATACACCAAATTTCACCTTCCTGGTAAAGACACTGCTGAAGTCATCTACACGGCTGTTAGCATAACTAACACCGTGTTGGGCCCTTAAAGTTTTTCCTGTCCTTCTGCTGACCCTATCCAGGTCTATACTGTACAGCAAATTACTTCTCTTCATCCAAGGCTTTGTAGTTAATAGATATTGTTTAATAATCATTAGGATCAGGCAGCCTCTATGCTCCAAAACAATGATCATCCACAAGACTAGTTACCCATTCCTAAATCTTGACTTAGGAATGCATGTCTTATTTCCAAGTACCTACCCCCAGGCCCTAGGTTAACTATAAAATTGTCCTAATGGCCCCTCAGGATTGCAGAGTGCAGCTGCAAATGCTTCTGGATTGTTGTCTGCCTGATCCAGATCCCACCCTATGAGTAAGTTACCCTATAATAAACTGATCCATTGATTATATAGAGCTGCCTGCCTTATTTTTGGTCTCAAAATGCCTGCTCAGTTTGGTGGGTGCTTTTCATTCCCTCATTCTCCAACATCATTTAGTATTAAAAATACCAAGGATCGTTTTTAAAAAATATGTTCAACATTTTAACTTACAAAAATTTCATTAAAAGTGAAAATTTTGAAAGGCATTTTGGGAAACACAATGAAAAAATAAATAAGAGTTAGGATGATTTTCAAATCTTCCTCAGCAGGGGACAGAAGTGAACAGTTGATATACAAATCTGTTTATATTGACGCCATTAGACTTGCAAAGACATCATTGTAAGAGCAAATAGTGGGAGATAAACAGACGTGAAAGCTGGAGGAAAAAGAAAGTATTAAGGGAGAACCAAGAACATCTGGATGGAGAGGTTCAAAGAGCAAGTCTGAGGAGTAGGAGAGAAAAGGGTGTCAAGTGTGAAAGCCATATTCCACATTCTATACACTACAAAGGTTGGGCAAAATCCAAGTAATAATAAATCCAAAGAAATGACATGTGGTTAATCATACTCCGAGAATGGCATAAATGATACATAGACAAATACAAAGAAGGAAGAAAGTAGATGGCAAGCCAACTAGAGAGGAACTAGAGCTTGATGTCTGGAATGAAGAGCTCTATGGGGTATCACCGAGGATGCAAAGATAACCTGGGTGGCATAGCCAGATCAGCCTGGAAAGAGCACATTTTTTTTGGCTGCACCCTCCCCATTTCTTGGTGGATACTTGAGCATTGCCTCAGATACCTCCACACTGGTTCTGAGGATGTGTCCTTCTGGTGAGTCCATGCATGAGTCATACCTATTTCCTCCTGCTCAAGCAGCAGTGGGATGTCTGCTGTGACTGGACCTCAAAGCTCCTCAAGCGAGGTGTCCCTCAAAGCCTCCCCCAGCTCATCATCAAGCCCATGATTCGTGCCATCACTCAGACCAAGTGTGAACAGTGCCCTACAGCTCCTTGTGCCACATGTGATACACGGGCTGCAACACAATGCTGACTTCTGCTTGCAGCATCTTAATGCCACTGGTTCCACTTTTGACTTGTTCTTATTGCACTGCTCTTCTTGAGACTTAGGCAGAAGTCATGAGGCTTGGGCTACAGTACATCCCGTGTGATGGACACCACACTGCAGCCAGAGTCACCCCTTGGACAATAATCTCAAACCTACCCCCAACATCTCTCCTCCGTTGGTATAAACTCCTCCTGGGAGGACCTCTGCACAGACCCTCCTGGTAAGTCTCTGAATAGTAATGACTTCTGGATTTCGACTTCTCTGTGCCAGCACCGGATTTTACATGAGTTTTCTTAGTCAATCAATGATTCTTTGGGATGGAAATCATCCCCCACATTACACTTGAGGAAAACTGAGGCTCAGAGAATTAAATGCCTCACCCAACATTTGTCAGCCAGTTTATTAGAGTCAAGATTTATGCTTGAGTGTTCTGCTCTCCAAGAATAAAACTCTTCACAGGTAGACAAAATACGTTCAGGGGTAATGCAGCTCAGACAGGGGTTCCCATGTACTTGGGGCAAGATTCAGGGCTGTCTCTTGCCTAGGTTTAAAGCCACTACATTCCTTTAAACTGAATATCCAAGGAAGAGGACATGATAAAATAATTTATTCTGCCTCAAAGCTTACGGAATCCCTTAACAACTATTGATTCCTACAAACTAGTCTCAATCACGTTAGATAGGAGAGGTAAAATGGCTTCAGGCTAACAAAAATTTTGTATGAAGTAAAAAGAAATGGTGTTTTTCAAGGCTGAAAAATCCCAAAGATCTGCATTAACACAGTGCAAGCGTACCTGCAATATGTACTTTAACAGAGTAATAGTGTACAATCATAACAGAAATGTTTCTTTAAATATTTCAGTTTTACAAGACAATTAATGACAAAGAACACAGCCATAGGAAATTAGGTGTCATTGTTTGATGCTGCCGTATGGAGTGGAAACGTTGTAAATTTTAATTCCAAGACCCAAATGATTCTAAGTAAGACAGCAGAGAACAGTCATTCTACCTGATGTTCGGAAGCAACTAGACAACTGTAGGAGTGTATCTGAGTTTGTAAGAAACTGAAAATGACAATCAAAGCATGTGCAAATGTTTGTCTTATATGTATAGGGGAAAAAAAGCTGGCTGTGCAGATTCTAGGTTTAAACTGGCAGGGCCGGACATAGGGAAATAATAAAATCAATCTATCGTGTTCCCTTCCCTGGGCTCTCTTTCCTTCCCAGCCCCCATGCCCATGATATTCTCACTCAGGAAGTTCTGTTCTTAGCTGTTCACAAAGCCCTGACTAAAATGTCTTTCAGGAACATACCTCAACATGTGGAATTCTAGGTACTGTTAGAGGCAATGTGGGAACCATTTCACACACATCAATTTTTGTTCTTCCTTTTACTAGTTCATTTATTCTATTTCTTTGGATTTACATTTAGTTCATTTGTTTACAACATTTCTTAACTTCTAATGTAAATATTCAATTCTGTATCAAAATGAGTCATGACAGAAAACAATACATTCAAATGAGTCAGCTGACAAGAGCTTAATAAAGGAATTATATGCAAGTTGTGGACAGTTAAGGAGTCTATTTCATATAGTGAAGTCTGAAGTTCATCTATATGTCTGTTTATCCTATAGCAGCATGCCCTTGGGAAGCTTTAAATCCAACTTCCCATTCTCAGTCTTCCATGTTATTCTGATCTCATAGCTTTGTTCCAACTTATTTTTACCTATCCTACACTCCACTTAGTGATTATTGTTATGGTTTTGCTTTTACAGTCATTTTTTCTTTAGGTTTACCTCTTTTGTTTCTCATGAGTTCATTCTTTTTCTGGATCTCTCTGGGCGCAATTTCCTTCTTTTTAAAGTTCAGCCTTTAGTATTCCTTTCCTTGAGTGGTAAACTGAGCCGTTTACTAAAATTAATATTATTTTGTCCTCACTCTGGAATGATAGCTTTTATGTTGATTTCTCAGCACTGAGTTTCCTCACCATGTTTTTGGTACACTTGGGATTCCTCACTGCAGTGGTGCAGGCATAGGATCTCAAGTTTTTGTGGCTGTTTTCCTTCTCTCTCAGAGCGAACTTTTTTGCTGCTTCACCAGACTAGCACATGGAGATTTTCCAGATGATGAAGACTTTGATGCTGGAAGCTTTATATGTGGAGCTCTGGTCTTTCTTCCCTGCCCTGGATGTGCTGTAGCCCTATGTAGACATTCAAACTCCAGTCTCCCACCTCAAGATCCTCTATTATGAAAAAATCCATGGGTTGCTCCAGTTCAGCTTCTCTTTTATACTCATGCTTTGTTTCTCTTTTCATTTTTACTACTTCCCTTTTTCATTCAGTAACTTGCATGTTCATTAATGTTCACTGCCATATAGCATTTCATTATATGAATATGCCACATTTTATTTATCTAGTCTCCTCTTAATGGACATTCTGGCTCAAAATTATGTCCTTTTGGACATGTGCTCTGTGTACATATATAAAAGTTTCTCTAGAATATACACCGAGAATTGAAACTACTGGATCATAAAGTATGCACATCCTCATCCTTACTAGATTTTGCTGTTTTGTCTTTCAAAGTAGTTGTGCAGGTTGACAATCCTATGAGCAGTATGTGAGAGTTTCTTTAATCCTACATCCTTGCCAATAGTTTGTATCCTGTTTTTTTTGACTTTTTGCCAGTTTGACAGGTATGAAATCTATGTTCTTATTTGCATTTATCCTGATAACTCAAGACGTTGAGCATCTTTTCCCTTGTTTCTCTACTCTTTCATTTCTTTACTCATTGTTCTACTTTTAAATTTTCTTCTTACTGATTTGTAAATGTCATATATTCTGGATGCTAATGCTGTATTGGTTATACAAGTTAGAAATATCTCTCCAGTCTGTGGGTTGTCTTCCCAGAATTTTTTTTTTTTTTTTTTTTTGCCTTTTGATGAAAAGAAAATTTCAATTTTAATGTTGTTAAAATTGTCTCTTTTCCTCCTGGTCTTGCATTTTTTTGAGGATTGATTAAGAATTTTTTTCCTGCTCCAACTTCATAAAACGTCATCCTATATTTTCTTCTAAATGTTTAACATTTTGCTTCTTGCATTTAATTTTTAAAACCATCTTTATGTTTGATATGAGGAAGGAATCCAATTTTATCTTTTACTCTATGGGTAATCATCAGACTCTTCTTGGTAAGAATTAGGATTGATTTTTGTGAATGGCCCATTGAGGAAAAATGGGCTTACATTGGGTAACCCTCAGCAATTTGTTACAAGCAGCAAGATTTGGAGCAAAAGCTTTTTAAAGATTACTTTAAAACCACTCAAGTTTTGCTCTACTATTGAGCCTTTGTCTGAACTTATTTCTTTAAGACAAAGAGATAAGTAGTCTTTCACTCTGCAACCCAACACTGAATTTTTCTACTTTAGCAATTATTTCTTTTTCCTGGGAATATCTGTGTCCCCATCTATTTCCTCCACTAACCTGTGGGGCCTTGAGGTTTGGTCCAGTGCCTTCTGATCTTTGCATCCCTGGTGCCTGATATGTAATAGACACTAAACGTTTGGCAGATTAATGAATTAATGAGCATTTTTGGATCACTCAGAGGGGAGTTTGGACGAGCCCCAGCCAGCTTGTTTAATGCTGGATGGAATCCTGTTTGCTCTTCTCATTCCTATGTCTAAAAATTGGGGAAGAGAAAGATATTCTAAGCTATGCAATAATTAGTTCTAGAAGTGTCTTGTCCTAGGCTTTTGTGAATTAATTTGGGAAGCAGCACAATGCCCCATTTACTTTCATTTTACTTTTAAAGAGAGGCAGAGAAACATCATGCATACAAAAAGCTGCATTAGGCTGAACCCAGCTCCAAGTGGTTAAAGAGTTACAATCCAATCCCGTGCACATGATTCTGCTCTTTTTTCATTTGTTTTATCTCAATAATTATTTGTTTCATACCTCAGTTTTTTTACCTGCCTTAACACATTTGAACTCTGTAAAATTCTCCTTTGCACATGAATTAGTGTGAAATTTATTACCATATTCTTTCCACTTATTAAAAGGGATGTACTTTACAAATATGACTGTAGTGCAAATTTATTATTTACATCCCGAGCCTTAGCCTTCATAACTGCTTAATATGGATAAGGTGTTTCGTTTTCCGATGGAGTCCAGCTGCATCACTGGCATCAAACTTGTAATTGCCTCTTTGGGATTTAAAACCATTATAGTTGTGCTTTTATGTTCTCTTTTGTTTTGCTTGAATCACTTTTTCAGGTCTATGAAGTACAGCTGGCACAATAAAAGTTTGATCAATGCATAACCAATGCAGTGTATATTTCTTCCAGAAATATAAAACCCAGGTGAAAAATGTTAATCTATGAAAATTATCTCTGTCAGCTACTTATTCTTGGAATTTAAATGGGTTTCAATCTTGAGATAAGATCTGAGCTTGGATTTCTGTGTTAAAGTTTTCTGAGTTTGCCAATGTTGTACACTGATGTGTATGTTAGGGGCTGCAGGATATAGAGTTTCTATTATTGAAAAAACAGATCATTTTATTGTCTCTAAAATACTCTATATTTATTTATTGATTTTAACATCTTTATTGGAATATAATTGCTTTACAATGGTGTGTTAATTTCTGCTGTATAACAAAGTGAATCAGCTATACATAAACATATATCCCCATATCCCCTCCCTCTTGCGTCTCCCTCCCACCCTTCCTATCCCACCCCTCTAGGTGGTCACAAAGCACCAAGCTGATCTCCCTGTGCTATGCGGCTGCTTCCCACTAGCTATCTATTTTACATTTGGTAGTGTATATATGTCCATGCCACTCTCTCACTTCGTCCCAGCCTACCCTTCCCCCTCCCCATGTCCTCAAGTCCATTCGCTATGTCTGCGTCTTTATTCCTGTCCTGCCCCTACGTTCTTCAGAACCTTTTTTTTTGTTTTTAGATTCCATATATATGTGTTAGCATACGGTATTTGTTTTTCTCTTTCTGACTTAACTTCACTCTGTATGACAGTCTCTAGGTCCATCCACCTCACTACAAATAACTCAATTTCATTTCTTTTTATGGCTGAGTAGTATTCCATTGTATATATGTGCCACATCTTCTTTATCCATTCATCTGTCGATGGACACTTAGGTTGCTTCCATGCCCTGGCTATTGTAAATAGAACTGCAATGAACATTGTGGTACATGACTCTTCTTGAATTACGGTTTTCTCAGGGTATATGCCCGGTAGTGGGATTGCTGGGTCGTATGGTAGTTCTATTTTTAGTTTTTTAAGGAACCTCCATACTGTTCTCCATAGTGGCTGTATCAATATACATTCCCACCAACAGTGCAAGAGGGTTCCCTTTTCTTCACACCCTCTCCAGCATTTATTGTTTGTAGATTTTTTGATGATGGCCATTCTGACTGGTGTGAGGTGATATATCATTGTAGTTTTGATTTGCATTTCTCTAATTATTAGTGATGTTGAGCATCCTTTCATATGTTTGTTGGCAATCTGTAAAATACTCTAGACTGGTTAAATAATGTACACTTGGATTGTCTTAAATATTCTCTTGATTAGAAAATGGGGACAATGAAATGAAATATTTTGTTTTTAAATTTTTTAGGGGGACAAATTATCACAAACCCAAATTTTATAAACTATAAACATTATGGTTATAAAGAAATATATTTCAAAAACCCTGGCAATTTAAAACTGACTACTAGCATTCCTTTTATTTTTTGGAGACAAAGTTCCGAGAATGACCAGTTTCACTTGAAGGTGATATTATGATTTCAAAACGGTGTAATTGTCTCTAATTTCTAAGTGCAAGCAGGGTTAATCATGGACAGATGTTCATCATCAACTCTAAATTTCTTTGTTCTTGTCCATTAAAATTAGCTATATTTTGAAGGAAACACAAAGCTGTGTCCATGGCTCCTCCTTGAAAAAAATACCCTTTATACTTTATATAGAAAATACGGCAGTGATAGCCACTGCCTCAAAAGCTCTGGATCCACCATTTTTACCACTTGGGATCAACCTGGACTGTAACACAGATGTCTCTGTCTTATTTGTCCCCAGACTTTCCTGCCTACGCATTTTCTCCCCCCGCAGGGCACGAGTGTTTACCTGGATTCTTTGCTCCTCCTCTTTATCCTAAATCTGATCCTTGTAAAGAATTGATATTAGTCAACTCCTCAGAAGTATAAATTAAAATCACCCTTCTATTTTTTCCCTGACATCTTAAGTCTAGAATTTGTTATTGTGGAATGAAGTGCTTTATCCCTAGATAAGTACACTTAAGCAGGAGCCCCGGAGAGCAGGGAGAGTGAGGCCATTCCAGTTTCCACAACGTTTAGGCAGCCATGAGGTCTGCCTAGTGGCCGGATTGGGACCCAGGGAAGGACAATGGGGCACTAAACTTGGGTGTAAAACTTAAGGTGGCACACACACACAAAAAAACCTCTCAGTAATCGGTAATCAAGGTAAATATTTTAGTACAAAATTTCAGAAATAAATTTTTGGTATTTTGTTCATCCCAGATGATGATGTACCTCTTAAAATTGAGTCTGAGGTGAATGATTCAGCCTAGAACTGGTCTTTCTTGGTCATTCTATTCCAAACTTCATCTACAGAAACTATTTCTGCCTAGTATCTGCCTGATACCTTGGGCATCAGGGATAGTCTGAACTAAGCTCTCCCCGTGGAAGGTAGATAATCAGCTCATTACATGGACTCTGAGAAGAGAGTTCACTGTCACAGCGTGCCTGGCACAAAAAACAACAAATGTTCAATAAATAGTTTGAAATAGGATTGAATGAGTGAGTCAGCACATATTTGGTATTATTAGTGCACCAATGAAGAGGAGACTATTTAAATGTGCTCATTAAATGAAGGCTACTTCTGCGTGTGTCGGCTACCCCTCTGGAAAGCAACTTAAGTAACAATAAACCTTAATACAAAATGCTCTGTTTTAAGTCACCACAATATAAATTAGACATGCAGCTGGTAGCATAAATATAATACATTTTAAAAAAAAAATGTCTTCAATTTCTTATACAAGGCAAATATAATAAGCAAGTTATTTTAGTAACCATATTCCTATTTAATCTTGGGATGAACTAGGATAATTTTACTTTTTTGGTGAGAAAAGGCACTTTTTTGACGGCAAATTAAATTGTAGGCCTATTGATTTTTAAACCTATGGAATTATAAGAACTTTGTTTGGGATAACTTATTCAACCAAAATCAGGTCCATTTTCCTCTGTGCCTTGAAAAATATGTCAAATCTTATTGTACTGAATATTAAGGAGGTAATGTCTGTGTCAGTTAATTAGTTCATTGGAGCACAGACATATTTGTTATAGATAGCCAATCAAGTCCCATTCTCTATAATAAAGAGTATCAGATCATTTAAAACAGTGAAAAACCCAAGAATCACTTACATAGCATTTGCTTAAACTTCCAAGTTTTTACATATTTAAATATGCACAGGTCTGGTGCTCTTGGAATTCAGTTTAAATAAAACAGCTAAAACACATGGTGAAGACCCAGTCAGGAAGAGTTGGGAATTATATCACTTCCTTTTCTTATCCGTGTCTAGAACTTTCACCCACCTCTCTGTGCCATGCTAGAGTTTGACCAAATCACCTTTCAGAAAGAGGCAGGCTTCTTTGATTTTATTTGTGGTTCAGTCGAGAACATTCAAAATCATTGAGCAGAGATGAATATGAAGGGAGGACCAGGCGGAGGTGCTGAGGCAGGTAAAGGCAGCGGGAGCGTTTCCAGCTGAGACACAGACCTGGGGTGCAGTGTCGCAGCCTTTGGAGTCTGGTCGGAATCACAGAAATGTGTGGGGACTGAAGTGGGCTGAAAAGGCGGGGGAAGCACGATCATGTAAGGTCTAAGTTTTCATCTTGTTCTGAAAAATATGGCGCTACCGAAAGATTTTAAACAGAGGGGTGACATATACGACTAGATTTGCATTTTGTAAGGATCCGTTTAGGGGCAGGAGGAGTTTGGATTGGAGCAGGGACAGGACTGGAAGCCAGCGGAGAGGCAGACACTGGTACAGTGAAGGTTATGATAATTTGACAGCTGAGAATGGTTTGAACTAAGATAGAGGCTCTGAGGACGGAAAAGAGAGCACAGAGCTTAGAGTCTGTAAATACTTTCACTAAAAATACCTTTTGCTGTTTGCAAGCTCCAAAGGAAGTAAGCTAAACAAGAGATGGCAAATGATCAGATTTTGGTAAACTCTCTGGAAAATTTCACTAAGAATTTGAAGCAGTTCACCTCAGATAAATTGGGGTATAGATAATCCTAAGTAGAAATATAAACGTGTGCAGTCCAGGTATAGTCAGGCCCTAATGAATAAGCACATTGGTCATTATTCACTACAGTGAGGCTATGTCTGTGCTCTGGCCACCAACTTAAAACTTTGCTCTGCTGGTGGATCCACAACATATTCCACTGGATAAAAAGAAAAAATTTTTAATCTTTTTTGACTATTTCAAGTTACTACTTATTTAACACAGATTTATGTATTTAGGTTTGGAAAAGTGTTACTTTGTGGAATGTAGTAATAATTACATTAAAAAGCTTTTACACACATGCACACGAATGTAGTGCCAGGCACCTTCTGTGCGTGTTTTACATGATGGTGAAGGTTTTCAGCCTATTGGTGTTTCTATTGATTATCTCAAAAATATCCAGGATCCTGCGGATCCTGCCATGGGGTCAGCAAAGAGAAACCCCATGGCTACATTCATTCATTAACAAGCGCCAGTTGAGGAGAGTCTTAGCAGCTAGAGGCTCTAGCTTAGCAGCTAGAGCTGAATGGCTCCCCAAAGATTCATCGGTGGGTGGCCCCTTTCTTTCTCACACTCCCTCCTCCCCCAAAACACAGTGGTCCCCAGGGGAGGTAGCTCTTCTTTGTTAGTGGACATACACTCTCCCTGTGCCAACAGGCAGCCGAGCTCTGTTTCCAAAACTCTGCCTTGCATCAGGCACAATCATAATAATGATAATACATATAACATATATTATAATAATGATATATGTGTATTATATGTAATATACATGTGCATCATTGAGCACCATAGATATTAGGTCCTTGCATATGTATCAAATGATTGGCACGCCATATATATGTTTATATCATTGAAACCATAGCCCAGGCACCTGTATCACATCCTTTGGCTCGTGTTCGATATCAGTGACAGCTCACCTGATTTTGGACTCACTCACCTTAAGTGGCGCCCTGTGTCTCCATCTTCTGTCCCAGAGCCTTCTCCACTCTGTGAGACAGTGCATCACCCTCAGAGGCAACCCTCAACCTACGTGGGATGGGAGCCAGTGGGTAAAGGAGGCAGCCTTTCCAGATACTTGTGGACACTTCTGGGAGTGCACTCTGTACCCTTCTGAGGAGGTCTCACTGGAACCAGGACCCTGTAGTCCTCAGCAACCCCTCCGTAACGTCCCCTTGTATTGGCTTTTCCTTGTTGCTGTCACACTCTCCTGACCCTCACTCCTGCTTCCCGTGATCCACGCTCCCCAGATAAACAGCTGTACCCAAGTCCTTACCTTGGACTTTGTTTTTGGAGTAATTCCAACTAAAGCAAAAGCAATGGCCGGCACACAGTAGGTCCTCAACAAATGTAATCTCTTGACCCCTTCTTCCCATGGTAAAGATGAGAATTCAGAGGCTCAGGGGCACTGAGTAACTTGCTGGAGATGACACAGCCTGAAACCAGCAGAGAATTCAAGTCAAAGCTTCTTCCTAGTGGTTTCTGTCTTAGAAGCTGGCTTTTGCTCTGTCCAGAGCAAACCAATGAGGACCCCTAGTGGCATGAACAGCATGGACATACAGCAACCAAAGGCCATGCCTTTAAACAGCCTGACACCATTCAGAAAAGGGGTGTGAAGTCGGAATCCGCACTGGGATTCCTGGGAGAAGTTCAGCCTAGCAGGTTACACACAGGCTTCAAACCATCAAGGGTGTTTCCACAACCATGGGAGCTGCCCCAAAGATGACATGTCTCTTTCCTGTAGAGGAAAAATGAGCATCTTATTCCCAGGTTTCCAAAGGAGGTTTCTCTCTCTGGATCTTAAACCTCATTTTATTGGGTTGGATAATTTCTAACCTTTCCTGTATTTGCTAATTACTTTATTCATCTATTTCTGAAGTAAGGGAGACTCCTATCCTCCAGATGGAGCATCAGTGAGAGAGGGAGAGCAGGGGACAGGGTCTACATCAAAACTGGGGCAGATTATTGGGCTTTAGTGGAGGATGCACCCCTCCTCGTGTTGGAGCGTTTTCTCACCAGGCTGGGCACAGATGCCCACCAGCCTCCTACACTGCAGCAAATTCGAGGAGCAGGAGTCTTATTCCTGCTCCTTTCTGAAGCCCTTGCAGCCTACAAGCATTCATTCCAGAGACGTCTGGTGGGTATCTGTCTTCGACATGTGCACGCACTTCAGCCCCCACGAAGCCAGCCGGACTGTTCCACGTCCTATTCTAACAAGGTTTCTTTATTGGGCATGCCCTGTGCCAACTGTGTCACCCTCTACTCTGGGAAGCTTGGGTATATGGAGTCACTGTTCTGGGTGGACTCAATCAAGACCTATGGGGGGTTGCTCAGTGGTGAGGAAGCAGATAGAGCAGATGGAGACCCAGTGGCAGAGCACAAACCCGAGAAGAGACATAATGGGTGCCAAACCAGCCTGGGACACGAGGGGGAGTAAGAAGGAGGTGGAATTTGGCTTTACTGGTCTTTTTAGCCCAGTTGGTGAAGCCACCCCCTCTCCTTTACCAGCTCCTTTCGTAGGGTACAGCGCAAGTATCAGGAGTCCAGGATCCCCCTAAATGCAGGGCAATCTCCCCAAGTCTCCCTCCCCAGGGACTGCCTGCTTGTAAGCAAGACTGATTACAGACAGATAACATGGGGGAAGTGTAAAACAAAATAAGCTAAGTGCAAAGGGCAGATATGAAACAGATTTTTTCCAGGGCTCCAACTGTGGTAGATATTATAAGCAGAACAGATTTCATATGGAAGACATTGACAAGGAATAAACATAGCACCCAAAGCTAGCGTTTTCAAGGATTTGCTTCTTTGAATGTAAGTGTTTAAAGAAAAAAAATCACATACTTATCAAACAATAGGCAGCAAAATCTCTCCCCTCAAATGGCAAAGGCAGATCAAACCTAGGTATGGGTTACCTGTATTTGCAAGACTTGCTTCAAAAATCCCATTTCAATTTGCTATGAAAGCATGTGCTGCCCTAGCTTTCTAATCTATGTTGAACGCTCAAAGGTTAAAGAGACTTGGCTGAATTTGTCTTAAGATATACCCTTTGTTCTGATTCAATCATTTATTTGAATTTAATATTTTAAAGGACACTTCAAACAGACTTCACAAAGCCCTGTTACCATCAGGACCATATTTATTATTTAATATTTAACTGGGGAGATTTGTCAAAACCCTTAAGAATTAATGGTTACAAACTTGTGGAGTTAAAAGGTTTGTAGAGGAAACCATTCTCAAACAACAGGGGGACAATCCCCTTGTAGGCTGAGCCCCCGCAGACCCGGCCACCACCATAATGTGAATAAAATTTGTGATCTAGTGACATGTTGAACCCATCTCTCCAGAAAAAGCAGGAAGTGTAATTGCCTTTAAATAAATATTCTAATGTGCTTAACTTCTGAATTGTAAAGCTCAGCTTGTGCCTTAAGAAAGGAGGTGAGAGTGAGAGCAAAGCAACTTGAAAGGAAATTGTAAACAAACTGTTATTTCAGGTCTTCTACAAAGACACAGAGAGAGTCCCAGAAGTCAGGATCAATCCAACCACATTAAAATGTACCTTTGCCTAAAAGATCTTCAGACTTGGGGAAAAATGTTTTTTGATCTTCAGATCCATAGATGGTATCTATAGCTTTATGATGCCAAAGATCAAGAAGAAAATTCAAAGCCTGAATATCTTTATACAGGTGAGTGGGTCATATTTTAGAGATGACAGATCATAGTGATTATTGAATTGTTCATTCAGATATTCCTGTGTCCTATAGACCAACAAGGCTGTCGGGTGGAATTTGTCATAGCTTTCGATGTCTTTACAGGGGTTCAGTAATCTTGATTAACTGTCCCAACTATGCAAACTTCCTAAAAATAAAAATAGGTGAGGCTCTGTCAGCTACAGGCCAAGAATGTCACAGAATACATGTCAGGCATAATGCTGACCAGGTCCAGATTGAGGAATGGAATACCCAAGCTGCAATTTCTGGCTATAAAAGGATGCACTTAAGAAGGTTAATCATCAGAGCCTCGCAAACACCCCCAGACTGACAAGAGTAGGGCTGTGGTAAAGGGTGGCCCATGGGAGCAAATCTCAATTTTATGAATAATGCCACAAAGTAGTGCAGTTTACAGGCCACGTGCCTCTGTCTTAGCTTATACTTGGCCAGTTGAAGGGCTAAGCCAATCTGGAGTAGCTGTAAATGACACGTATAGAAACCATGATGGCCTAGGGGGCTGTCTCCCACCTCCAGTATGGAGTAGTCAGAATCTATAGGCAAGAGTGAGTGAAACAGCGGCCTCAAAACAGTGAAAAGACAGCCCCTGCCAGTGGCTTCAGAAAATGTGAATGGGACTGACAATGGGTGGCATTCTGCAGCCTGGACCACACACGGTAGGCCAGGTACTAAGTGACACAGAGAAAAAAGCCACGGGCTCCAGAATGCAGAATTGCTTCTGGCTGTATTTCTTACTCTGTCTTCTCAAGCATCTGGAACCTTTATCTGCCAAAATAAAACTGCAGAAAATATAAACTGTTTTTATTTCTTTTTGTCTAGAACTAAAATACATGTGAACAGGGATCTATAAAATTGCCAGTGAAGCCATCATAATACTTAAAATAAACAAACATCTATATCTGCTCCTACTCCCAAAGGTGAAGATTCACCAGACATATGAAAAGATTCACTTGACCAAAAGAAGCAACAGAACCAAATTCCCAAAATGATATAGGTTTATGACAAGAAATTTAAAAAACTGTGTATTTGAAGCTGTGTATTAAGTATATATGACAATACATACTGTTGTAAATTCAGTATCTTTCAGAGTTGCATCTCTGCAAAGAAAAAAAAATCTGCTTCCAAAAGAGAATGCTGTCAGACAAAAAACAGGTTTTTCAAATGTAAAAGTACTAGTGAAGTGGTGAACAGCAGAAAATGGAATCTGTGAATTGGAACACTAGAGCTTCACCCAGAGAGCTCAGTGTAAGACGATAAATACACAGCAAGCAACAAGTGGAAAGATAAGTGACACAGATGATCGATCCACAAGATGTAGTATGAGTATGATGAGAGAATAAAGAAAATAGAAATATGCAGGAGACATAATTATTTACGATTGAAATAACAACAGATTTCTGTGATGAAAAAAATGCTAAATGAACCTGGAGTTCATGGGTCCAGTACAAAAGGTAATGAAGAAAGGCACACACACATACACACACACACAAACTCTAGTTATGGTTTTCTATTTGAAAGACAAAGAAATAATATATATATATTTAGGCATGAGTAATTTTTTTAAAAAAAGGTAATCAGATTAGAACTCAAAGCCAGAAAATAATTGGGGTGAATATGCAAAGAAATTTTAAGAATAACAAAAACAGATTGCATGCCATTTATGTTTGAAGGCAAGAGAAACATTTTTTTCCTGATAAGCAAGGGCTATATATGTTTATCACCCATATGCTTTTTCTGAAAAATGTCCTCAAAAAAGTATTTCAGTTCATTGAGAAAGTAACAAAATAAAGCATTTAAATATTATGTATGTAAAATGTTGTTTAAAAGAAATGGCAGTGAGCAATGAAGGCAGTAAAGTTCAGTTAACAGCTAAACAATTGCTAATATGATTATAAACAATGCAAATATCAAACATAATTCTTGAAAGAAGAGATACAAATTGTATTTCAAGAAATGAATATAAAAGCCCCAAATTATTTAAAGTCAACTGAGCATAGGAGATGGGAGGAGACAATAAAAGCAGAAATATCTACTCTGGGGGAAAAGCGAAGGTGGGGAAATTAGCAGAAACTGATTAAACCCTAACGCTGATAAAGATGGATTCAAATATTTTCAATAAAAAGATAATGACTACTTGAGAACAATAAGTTTAGAAATCTCAAACCACTACTTGAAAGAAATGTAAGCAACAAACATAACAAAGGAAAAGGGATGATCGACAACAAAATAGGATGACATATAAACATAAAAAAGATTGAACCGCAGACAATTCAAAATATCCCATAACATGGGACTAGTTGAATAAATTATGGAATATCCATGCCCACAACTGAATACTCTGCAGTCATAAAAATGACGTGCACTTTGAAAAACTGACACCAGTAAGTACAGATATGCACACAGATGTGCACACACACACACACACACACACACCCTCCAATATGGGGAGACTGACTCCACTTTTGTTAGACAGATACAAGGTGACAAAGTATTTATCAATCTATACAGTACCAATTCTTTTCTTTTTTCCCACTGAAGTAAAATTGCTTTACAATGTTGTGTTAGTTTCTGCTATACAATGAAGTGAATCAGCTATATATACAGCGATATCCCCTCTCTCTTGGACCTCCCTCTCACCCCCCCCCCATCCCACCCATCTAGGTCGTCACAGAGCACCGATATACAGCACTGATTCTGACCAATCAGAGTAAGCCTTAAACAAGTGATCCAGCTGCAGCATCAGTGCAAACCCCAGGAATGTTAGAGATATATCCGTAGAGAAGTATGAATGTATATAGACACTAACAGTTCTAGATGTAGCTATACATAAAAATCAGGAAGGGTATAACCCTAAATATTTACAGTGGTCATCTTTGGATTTTAAGATTAAGGGTGATTTTTATTTTTCTTTATGCTAAAGCATGAATATAAAATAATAGTTTTAAAAGGGCAAGGATTTTAAATTACTTTTCCTAGAAAGCTAATGCATTCCTTCTCACGTGCTGTGGCACATATTTTCAGAAGCGGTGGCTACAGTGTGGGTGTACAGAACACAAAGTTCCTTACCATAAGCCAGTTGGTCCTTCTGGGACATGAAGTGTTCAACCTCAGTTCATTGGCATCATCCTTTAACTACAGCTGATTGCTAAAAAACGTGAGGCCAAAAACAAAACTCAGTAACTTCTTATCTAAAACATGGGTTAGGAAAAATAATCTATTGAAAAAATATCTTTTTTCCTAAAAAATATGATTCAAATATAAAACACATCTAGTATGTGGCATAGGGTTTTTAATTAACTGAAGAAACATATTTTTTTCCATTTCACCTTCATAAAGCATTTATTAATAGCATTTATTTTTTTCTTTCAGATGGAATTTTGAAGGTTCAGTTCTCCAGATATGGGCCATCCCCTTTCACATTCTTAAAATCTGCATCATGATTCACTTTTATGGGACTAATTAGGTTCTAAGATACTGTGCTCAGGCTCTCACATTAAATAAATAATTAGCCCAGCTCTCCCCTTTGGGCCCTGTAGAGCACAGCTATATGCCCTGCAGAGTGGAAGGGTTTGAATTCTCCCATGCACATAAACTCACTTGGTAAAGTGGCTCACTGGCTTTTCTGAAGGCTGTTCTGAGATCAGCAGGTTGAAGGCTTCCACTGAAGAATTGTTAATCATCCAGCGCAAGCCATGAAACAATCAAAAGACTGTCTCATCTTTGAGAAAGTAATCTCCAAATTGTGTTCATATCAAAATAGAAAATAAGAGAAGTGAGCTGTGCTGGGGAAGATGAGGCTTTTACAAGCATGGGAAACACTTTGGCTCCACCAGTCAACCAACAAGCAGTTGTGTACAGACTATCGGGCAACATTGTCCTTGCTGACAGGGTATATACAAAGCAATAAGTTATTTACAGTTTATTAACATACATGGAAATACAGTAAGAAGGAAAAGGCATTTCAGAGAGAGGATGAGATTGGTTTCAAGTAAGTTGTGCTGGAAATGAACACAGATCATTTAAGAGTGACTTTTTAGTGCTCTGTCAGTGATTTAAAACATGGCACTAGGGGGCTTCCCTGGTGGCGCAGTGGTTGAGAATCTGCCTGATAATGCAGGAGACACGGGTTCGAGCCCTGGTCTGGGAGGATCCCACATGCCGCGGAGCGGCTGGGCCCGTGAGCCACGGCTGCTGAGCCTGCGCTTCTGGAGCCTGTGCCCCGCGACGGGAGGGGCCGCGATAGTGAAAGGCCCGCGCACTGCGATGAAGAGCGGTCCCCGCACCGCGATGAAGAGCGGTCCCCGCACCGCGATGCAGAGTGGCCCCCACTTGCCGCAACTGGAGAAAGCCCTCGCACGAACCAAAGACCCAGCACAGCCAAAAATAAAATAAATAAATAAATAAATAAATAAATAAAAATTAAAAAAAAAAAAACAAAAACATGGCACTAGGCATCCAGCCAGACAGCCACCTACTAGTGGCAGTTGAAACTTTGAGAAGAGATTGAACTCAGGGAGGAAAGTTTAAAGAGAGAAGAGGAGGGGATAAAGTAGGAGCCCTGGAATCATGCATGGAAAGAAGAGACAGGAAGGAGGCCCATTGCTCAGCAAACAATGGAAGTATGATGCAGAAAGGCAGCGAGGATTTGTGCATTCTCTAGGCTAATCAAATGCTTGCATCATCTGTCCAACCACCTCCTCTGCTGGCAGCTCTCTGAGTCCTGGACCTTGGTTACACCTTCCCCTTTGGTGCCCTGCAATCTAATTGGTCATCTACCTTGGCTCCTTCCTGTTCCCTTTTCTCCATCCCTGCTTCTCTTCCCCACTTCCTACCTCCCTCATTTAGTCCCTTGGTTTGTATTCTCATTTGCTATCACTCACACATCTTACTTTCTCCTGTTCTGTACCTTGGGCACGTGACTAATTTGGGAGAATGAAGTTAATATTAGTCTTGTTTTTGTTAAATGCTTTACATATACAGACATTTCTGAAGCCTTAGAAAACCTTCCAGAGCACTTGCAAAGTATTTCTATGAACTGAAACAATGTGAAGGCTTAGCACGAGAGGCCACCATGGCACAAAAACCTGAGAAAACAGGGTAGGAAAAGCAAAATGGGTTCTTATTGATGACTAACATTGGCACAGCCCTATACACATTGCTTTTACAATTGTGGTCTCCTTTTACCCTCAACATAAAGCCATGAGGTGGTGAAAAGAAAAATAATAATGTCGATGCTGAGAATAAGAATAACAAACAACAATACTAAGGACTTTTCACTAATTATCTCAGTTACTCCTCACAGCCACGTATGAGAAAGGGAGCACTGTTATCTCCACTTTGTCGATGAGAAAACTGAGGAATTGAGATTTCGAGTAGTATGTATCCTTTGATCCAGCAGTTCTATTTTCAGGTATCATCCTGCAGAGCTACCTCCATATGGGCAAAGTGTTGTATGTACAAGAATATTAATTGCAGCCTTATTTGTAGTAGTTGAAAATTGGAAACAACCGAAAGGTCCATCAATTGGTGGCTAATACAAGTAAATTACTGTACTCTCATACAATGTGAAACATTCATGCTTAAAAAGTACAAGGTAGGGCTTCCCTGGTGGCGCAGTGGTTGGGAATCCGCCTGCCAATGCAGGGGACACGGGTTCAAGCCCTGGTCTAGGAGGATCCCACATGGCGCAGAGCAACTAAGCCCGTGCGCCACAACTACTGAGCCTGCGCTCTAGAGCCTGCGAGCCCAACTACTGAAGCCCATGCTCCTGCAGCCCATGCTCTACAACGAGAGAAGCCACCGCAATGAGAAGCCCGCGCACCGCAATGAGGAGTGGCCCCTGCTCGCCACAGCTGGAGAAAGCCCGCGCGCAGCAACGAAGATCAAAAATAAATAAATAAAATAAATAAATTTATATATAAAAAAAAGTACAAGGTAGTTTAAGAGTAAGATGCAGAAGAGGGTCATGGTATGCTATCATTCGTGTGTGGGGAAATACACACACCCACAAGTACAGCGACTATCACTGAAGCACACACAGGAATTAGTTGTTGCCACTGGGGAAGGGACAGAGAGGCTAGGGGTCAGGGAAGGAGACTAACTTTTTATTGAATATCTGGTACACTTTTTGAATTTTGTACCATGTACATGTACCCTCCATTCCAACTCTTTAAAAACATTTCAAAAGTAAATAATTTTTATAAATAATAAAAAGTACAGTCACATAGAGAGCAACCGAGGGGGTGGGGACTGGGTGCTGAGCCGCAAAGCCCCGGGTGCTGACGGCAAAGGCCCGGCGTCCACCACGGCGCTGATGAGGAATCCACCACCCCTGTTTTCACAGATGAAGAAACTGACACCATGAGCTTAAATGGCTTGCCCAAGATTACAAAACCACTAATGGGTGAGCCAGGGCTTGAATGCCAGTTGCCCAGCTGTAATGATGGCAGTTTCCTTTTTATTGCTCAATCATCAAATCCCACATGGAGAAGGCACAATAGAGAGGAAAGAGCATGGGGAATTAAAATAGAAATTTCTTTCTGAGAAGAAGGAAATAAAGGGACGTTTAACACATGAGGATTTAAATCTTAACCACCATGGCTCCCTCCTCGCATCTCCTAATCAGTGAGTATCACTTGGCACCCACCCAATAATAAAGGCAAGACTGTGCATGAGTAAGTTATTGTCACCTTAAATAGACTTGAGGTTCTTGACGGCTGCAGCCATTCATTCATTCATTCATTCACTCATTCAGCAAATACTTATTGAATGTTCTATCTGGGCAAAGAGCAGACGCAGCCTCTTATCCTCAGAGAATTCAAAGGCTAATTGGGAGAGACTGTTTCTCATATGTCACTCTATCCCCCAAGATGGGTCGTTAGAAACATAGTAGGTCACCAAAAAGAATTTACTAAATAAATAAGTCTGGATGAGCACAATATCCCTCCTAAACATTGTGAAAGATAGTTTCCTCTCCTAAGAGCTCCTCCTCACCTTGTCCTGAACCCCCTTCCCCATGATACAGTCCTTCACTGAGTCTGTAAACCGGAATGATAAAACTTTTCATTCAAGGGCATGGAAATCAAGATGGTAACTTTGGCTTAAAACAACAATAACAACAAAAACCCTGAAAATATTGGATCCCAAGCTATAGTGTTTCAGCAAAGAAATGTGATTCCCTTTCCATATTCTCATTTTATTTTTAAGTATTTTGCTGCAAAGTGGGTGAACTGTCGAGCTCCATGTCACAGCCTGCAGCACAGCAAACTGGCATTTTCTGAAGCCCGTAATGTGATAATTAAATTGCTAACAGGCACCTTAGTGATGGCATTTGCTGAAGATGTGAAAGCCCTCTCACAATCGCACCTTTCTGGAGGGGACTAGTCAGTGGGAGCATAGTGATCAACTCAGGGTGTCTTTTTTTTTATATATTTTCTTCCATGAGTACATTAAATTTTTATGTGGAGTGAAATGGGACAGGACTTGTTTCCCTTCCACTGCACAATGATTTATTACCCAAAAAAGACCGCAGAACTAATTAGCAGAGTAATTAATTAATATAAATTTGCATATTTGCATTTGCAATTAGTGCAGCCGACTGATTAGTCTGAAAATGAGAAGTTTGACTCATTAGATGTTAGTGTCTGCTGGACCAGAAAGCGGCTGCCAGATGAGGCGGAAAAGGGTGGAATAAGCATGTGTGTTTCTTTTGTTAGAAGAACGGAGAATATGCTCAAATATCTGGGGCCAGACATCAGGGTTCGCAATTTTTTTAAAAAAAGTAGTAAATTATTTGCTTCCATTTCTGCTACTCAATGTTCCTTGCCCTTTTGCCTACAGCAAGCTATTCCAACCAACCCTGGAAGTCAATGTGCCCCTCAGACCGGGCTCCTCCTATTCCCCAAAGGCAAAGGGGTCTCTGTTGTTTGTGGGTGAGTGGGAAATCTGTCCTGGTTTGATGTCCCAGGAATTTGACTCCTGCACTCAATTCAGTGGTTCTGTCAAAACAGTTCTCTAGTGCTGATGAGGACCCTCAGGGGACTGCGAGCGTTCACTACCTTCCCTTCAGGGGGTTCTGACTGCCTTCTCTTTGTTCCTCGAGCTGATAGCTGAGCTCAAGGCTCTCCTATCTAGTTGACTGAGTGAATCCATTTTTGCAGAATGACACGGGGCAAATAAACTATTAAACATACGCACAGACACGTAGACACACAGACTTCAAATAACAGACATTAAGCACCCATAGTAAAATGAGGGACCTGCTCAAAAATTTCCAGGGAGGTTGGGGAATCAGGGTGAATAAGAAATAGCGTCTTGATTTGACTTCACTAAACATATTTTCAGGGTAAGGATGCACATCGCAATAGGAGAGAGCCTGACTTGGTATGAATGCTTTTTTTCGTAAGAAGGGATACATTTAGTCTCAAATCAAACCAAAAGGGAAATAAAAAATTATTTCATTTGTTTTCTTAACATTCTTTCTAAAACTGAAATGAATTGTATATACTCTCCTTGGTGTTCGTATACCTTTTACAGATGCCAAAAGAAATTTCTGAAAATATGTCGCTTTAGCTCAATCCTACAGATTCTTTGTAGATGAAAATTACCATTGAGCTTTGTTAATTTATTAGATAACTTTCTAAACCACACAACTAGTGATGTTGTGGGTCAAATCCTGTCCTCAGGAGCTGGAGAGATTCTAGAGAGGAAATATACATGCATATTACATCAGAGTTGTACTTTTATTCGTCCCATCTCTTTCTTTTGCATTATATTTTCCAGGTTCAAATAACATCCGATACCTCTCCCACCCCAAACCCTAAGCCAGGGCCTCTGCCTTGCACATTCCAGGGGACAGCCATCCCATAGCGGCCCTACTTGTCCTTCAAAGCTCCCTCAGACCTCACCTCCCCAACTCTGCCCACACAGCAATTTCCTTGCTACATCTTTTGTCCTCCAAAGCACCTGGGCCTTGCCCCTGACACACTGCTTTCCAGACAGTATTCTAACCATTTCTTTATACCTTCGCCTCACTTCTTAGACTGATCAATTTTTTGACATAGCTGTCTTATACTTGCATCTTTGTATCCCAGAGCCTGGCATACCACCTGGTACATAGTAAAAAATAAATAAATGCTTGTTAAATCACTGCATGGATGAATTAATGAAGGCATTTATGGTTTGATTATAGAATACATTCATCAAGGGATTTGCCTACAATGTAAAAAAGCAGCTCCAAAACATATGCAAGGACATAAGTAACTTGAAATGCAGTCAAGTAAAACAAAAGAAAATAAAAATGACCGGTGGATCAGTATAGTTCCCAGTTCAAACTTTTACTTGGGGTCTGTACTTCATTTGTCTTGGTTTTTCCCTCTCTCAGTGCTTAAAGGAAAACCTCTGGTGCTTAACTGTTGGGCATTTTACAAAAAAAATTACTGATTTTTCACATATAAGTTCAAAATAAAGCTTAAACAAGTAGCTTGAATATTATTTTCAACCATAACCTAAAGGTAACATATGACCAGTAGTCCTAAAGAATTGGAGCTGGTGAGTAGGATTAAAAACAAATGTAAAAAATTTAGTGGTGAGGCAAAGGCTTAATGTGGTATTTGAATCTACAATGAAAGGAAACAAGTTCATTTTGATCAGTTATCAAATATTTTTTTTGTTTGTGTGTATGTTTTGCTGTCAGTTATACAGTCTTTCCTGGTAGACCCTAATCAGGTCTTTTTCAACAATGTACTCTCCTGTCCCCAGGGCAGGCATCTAGCACAATGGCTGTAATATGCGGGCACTTGATCAAGGCAAAATAGACCTTAATAAGATCACGTGGAACTTAACTAGATATTACTTCATAACATCTATACAGATGTCACCATAGATCCTAAGATACATTGAGAGCAAATTCTTGGTTATAAACTTCTTCTTTGCCTACAAATTTTATACACAAATACTATACTGGTAGTCACTCAGTCACTTATGTATTTGTTGGTCTGAGTGTTTTAAATATATTCTCCACTCACCTCCAAGATTTGAGGTAGCAATTGAGCTGAACATTTTTATATCCTTTGTAGAGCAATTTGCCATTTAGAAAGATTCCTTGTTTCCTAACAGTGCCATAATACATATGATGAAATATATCTTTATATTTGTTTCTATAAACTGCATGGTTTATTTTCCGGAAATGTACCACAGATATATTGAGAGGATACCAGCAACGATAATGGATGGCAATACCTTCTGTCTTTATCACTGGAATAGAGGGAAAATCAAGTCATATCTCAGAAAATGTACGGTAGGAATTGCTATAATTGTCGGTTCCATATTTGCTCGCTGAGAAAACGAGTAGTGATTTTTATACTTGTTGGAAAACATAAATTAAGATTTGCTTATCCATTTAGCCATCTCCAAATGAGACATGAAAATATAGACTCATGTACGACTACAGTCCAAACATGGCATTTCTTCTGTACTAAGACTTTGGTTTTTTGTTTTTGTGATTTAATTTCCTATTCAGACAGTGACCAGAAACAAAAGAGGTTTCATTGTGAGGGTTGGTCTTTATATGAGAAAGTTACAACCCAAAGGGACAAACAGCTCTGGTAATGGCAGAAACTTTTTTGTGTCCTGCTAACTTAAACTGATTTTTGTAAAGAATCATTCTAGATCACTAGTCCATTAGGTGAATTAAACACTTTGGCTATTTTAGTAAAACACATTGCAGGCTTTTAACATTGTTTTTTTGAAAAGGGAGACACTTATGCCCCGTGCAGGGCCCAAGTCTTCAGCAACTGCACTTCTCTGTGGGTTTTGCCTCCCTGGAATACTCACTGACAGGCAGGCTCCTTCTGACCACCGACCTCTAACATTTCAAATAGTATTTTGTGAATTCATCCTCTCTCTTTCACAAACTATAAGGTTTAATAGCGATTAACACTAGACCACAACACTTTCAAATTAACGATAGCCCTGCCAGTTCTAATTGGTATTCTCATTAGCCCAACCGATTCAACTAATTAAGAACATTAAACTTTTTAACAAAGGCCAGCTTGCTTTGTGTGTTGTAAAATGGAATCTAAGAGGGGTGGAGATGGTGGGGGCCAAGGGTGGAGATGGTGGGGGCCAAACAAGCTTGGATTTCCATTACAGATCCGGAGCAGGGGGGATGGGCTGATGCCCCCTTTGATGGGGGGAAGGGTCACAGCAGCCTTGGTATTCAAGAAGGGTGAGAACAGGTTCATGCAGCGATGGTACCCTGAGACTTCTCATAAGTGGTATTAAGGGCAAATCAGCTCTGTGGTGGTTCACAATGAAGTGGAACCATAAACCATCCAGCTTTATACACAGTGTGACCTTTGTTACAATGAAGAAGACTGGGGCTGCGCAACTGAATCTCTGCAATTTCAAAATGTGTTTAATTGAAATCTCCTATTTTCAAAAGCACTCTGTGCTCTGGTAAACTTGGCAATGGAGCAGGAAGAGCAGTGCAGGCTATCCTGGGGGCTGCCCGGATTTACAGTGAAAATCAAAATCGTAGTGTCAGACTTGACTCCCCTATTTTGCTCACATTCCATATCCAATTTGTTAGTAGATTCTGTGAGCTCTTCCTTTAAAATAGATCCAAATTCTGGTGACCTCTCTCACTTCCTACACAGAACTCCTTTTATCCCAGCCACCAGGGCCAAAATGTAAGGGGATGCTTACCCCTAGGGTGGTACACCAGCGCTCACGTGACCCTAAGGGTGAGTGCCTCCTTCAACTTAGAATCCCAGGTGCCCCACTCACTTCCCCTCCATCACAGCCCTGCACCCACCATGTCTATCACCTGACACCTGCCATACTTTCGCCCTCTTAAAGCCTCTTCGCCAGCAGCAGCTCAAGGCCCTCCAATGACTGACTGCCTATCACACTTAAGAGAAAGTCTGAAATTCTCACCAAGGCTTACCAGGCCCTACGTGGTCCACCACTAGATGCCTCTTTGGCAATCTCTCATATTTTTCTCTTCCTTGGTCACTACATTCCTGGCATGAGGGCTTCCGGGGGTGAACCAAGTATGGGGTGGTGGTCCACCCCAGGTGCAGGCCAGAGGGGTACACTGTCTGCAGAGAATTTTAAAGGTTTAAAATACTGACATAGTTTATCTGCTTTCTATAATCTCCATTTTACTAGCAATTCTAAACCATGCCAGTGAAAATACTCTCTGCAAGAAACAATCTCTTGTTCTTCTAAGTCTGTGCTGTCCAATATAGTAGCTATTGCGCCCTTAAAATGTGACTGGAGTAATTGGGAAACTAAATTGTTCATGTTTAAATTTTAATTTAAAGTTAATTAACTTAAAATTTAAAACTTCAACTACCAGAAAACTTTTAAGAATGTTTTCTAACAACTTGTGAATCTATTTTTCAACTGCAAATTTTATGAAATCTAAATACAGATCAAATATTTCTGATGAAAATTTAGCATACAAATGGAGATATGCTGTAATGTAAAATATACACCAGATTTCTAACAGCCCAAAAATAAAGAATGGAAAACACCTCATTAATGAATTTTTATATTGAATACCAGTTGAAATGGTAATAGTTTGGTTATACTGGAAGAATTCAAATATCTTATTAAAATTAATTTCATCTGTTTCTTTTTGCCTTTTTTTTTTAATATGGATACCAGAAAATTTTAAATGACTTGTGTGGTTCACATTATCTTTCTATTGGAAAGTGCTGGTCTAAGTTCTAAACCAGGATATGCAAATTTCTGCCTATAGGCAAAATTCAGTCCACCACCTATTTTTGCACAGGCCAAGAGCTAAGAATGGTTTTGCCTTTTAAAATAGTTGAAAAATATCAAAAGAAGAATCAATATTTCACAACATGTAAAAACTGTATGAAATTCAAATTTCATAAATGGAGTTTTATTGGAACACAGCCACACCCATTTGTTTATATATTGCATAAGGCTGCTTTCACATTACGATAGTAAAAGAGACCCTATGACCTGCAAAAAAAGCCTTTACATTTTTACTGCTTGGCCTTTGAGAGAAAAGTTTCTCCACGTCTGTTCTAAAGAATTGGTTCAGTTGTTCTTGAGTTTTAATACATGTTCGAAAGGGATGTAAATTCAGAAAACTCCTAGTTACATAGTTGGCCCCTGACATACACACACACAGAGCTACAAGCCAGTCATGAAGATACTAAGAAAAAAAGGCACAGATACTTTACAGGATTATTGTGACAATTAGATAACGGAATAAAGTACCCAATAGAGCCTAACACTTAGTAAGCACCAAATGAATGCCCTTGAATCCAAAAACAGTCTCCAAAGGGGCTTATCACAGACTTCCCTGGTGGTCCAGTGGTTAAGACTTCACGCGCTTGCACTGCAGGGGGCACAGGTTCGATCTCTGGTCAGGGAACTAAGAACCCTCAAGCCGCGTGGTCAAAAAAAAAAAAAAACAACACAAACTCACACACACACACACACACACACAAAGGGGCTTATCACAGTCCAAGAGAAGAGACCAACAGGTAAGAAGGCAGTTACAATTCTTTGGGCAAGTGTACCAGTCCAGGTACTTATAAGGAGGCATCTAACATAGTCTGGGGAAAGGTATCAATTAATGAGCCCTCAGACTGACTCCAGTATTACTAAGGGACCACTTTTGCAATATAATCATCACTCATCTCCAGTTCTGAAATTTCTGTGCATTGAAGTTTGTCAGTACTCTTAGTGGTAAGTGACAGAAACTTAAACCAGAATTTTTTAAGTGAACTTATTGTTTCCATAACTAAAAGTCTGGAGTAGTCTTGCTTCAGACATGGCTTGATCCAGGTGTTCAAAAAATGCCATTAGGGATCTGCTCCTCACCATGTCTTGGCCTCTCTCCCTCTGTGAGCGCATCTTTCTCCATCAGCCTCTCCTCAGGAGTGGCCAAGATGGCACTAGCAGCTCCAGGCTGACATTCTTCCAGCTCAGCAGCCTCAGTGGAAAAAAAAGTTCCTTTTTCCAATAGTTTCCATCAAAAGCCTGGGGCTGACTCTCATTGGGCTTACTTGGGTCCCATGCTGATCCCCAAGCAAGCACTCCATCCAGGGAACGGAATTGTTGACTGGCCCCTGGGTCTAACCTATCTTCAGAGGTGGAGTTAGGACCACAAAAAGCATACGGACTGAAGAGGGCTCATCTGCCAAAGAAAAGAAGAGTACTTTGCCAAAATATAAAGAAATGACTCTTGGCACTCAGAAACAGATGGCCACTACAAGTAAGCAAAAATTCAAAAAATTAAATCAACAGTGGTCCAGAAACTTAAGAAAATAACTAAAGCTGTGATTTGTTAAATAAGAACAGCCTCTTTTGCATTATTCAGAAGTTATGATTAACCAAGTAACTGTTTTCATATGGAGAAAGAAAAAACATATAGCAGATAAATTACCAGATAAAATATGTTTGGCCACAATTATTTTTTAGAATTTGCCTTTCTTAAAACAAACACTCATCTGAAATAAGTATAATTCTAATGACAAATAGATTATCTTACATTTTTCACTTCCATTTGAAGTATTCTTAAAGAATGATTCTAGATTTTTGTGCCAGCTATTTCCAAGAAATCATATTTATTCATTGGGGTGTATGTATGTATCTATGTAATATGTATGTAGCTCTGTGTTTGAGTTGTAAAACAGAAATAAATGAAGAAAATGTTTCCCTTTTTAAACTATGTTTTAAAGTAAATAACGATAGAGCATAATTTTTCATCACCATTTGCCAGGCCAGGGTTAGGGGCGTGTGAGTGAGCACTCACCCCAGAACAAAATTTAAGGGGGTGCCTGTTATGGAGTAAGTGTCTACACCCCCCAAAGATTGTAGCTGAAGCCCTAACTCCCGATGTGATGGTTTTTGGAGATGGGGCCTTTGGGATGTAAATAGGGTTAGATTAAGTCATGAGGTTGTGTCCCTCAGGATAGGATTAGTGACCTTATGACATGAGGAAGAGATCTCCCTCTCTCTCCCTCTCTCCCTGTCTCCTTCACTCTTCCAGTATGTGCAACAAAGAAAGGTCATGTGAGGACACAGTGAGAAGGTGGCTGTCTGCAGGCCAGGAAGAGAGCCCTTCTTCACTAGAAACTGAATTTACTGGCACATTGATCTTGGACTTCCAGCTTCCAGAGCTGTGAGAAGTAAATTTCTGTTGTTTAAGCTACCCAGTCTTGGTTTCTTTGTTATAGCAGCCTGAGCAGACTAAGATAGCATCAAAACCAATATAAGTAACACAAGGTTTTTAAAATTCAAAATTAATGCAAAAATCCACAATAAATAAAATATCAAAATTCTATGTCTTCTGGGGCCCAATCTAGTTACCTGGCTTCTGCTTACGACTTCTTGGTAACTATGAAGATAGTTTTGATTATTAGCCTTTGAAAATTCTTTCTGGGGTTTCCTGGGTGAAGACTCTCAGTGTCTTGACACTGAGGATGCTGCTCCCACAGGGCTGACTTTCATGGGTGTGCCACCTAAGCGGGCACTCACTCAGAAAGACCCTGCACTCAGAAGGGCCCCATGCTTGGTTTAATGATCTATTGTTGCCATCTTGAAATTCTTAATAATTTCCGAACTAGGGTCCCTGCATCCTCAATGGATTCTCAGCCCCACTAATTATGTGGCTGGCCCTGTACACCTGCTTTAGGTGCCCTTCATCCAACAATAAGATAAAATTCATGATAAAGAAGATGTGGTACATATATACAACGGAATACTCAGCTATAAAAAAGAATGAAATAATGCCATTTGCAGCAACATGGATGAACTTAAAGATTATCATATTAAATGAAGTAAGTCAGAAAGAGAAAGACAAATACCATATGATATCACTTAAATGTGGAATTTCAAATACGACAGAAAAGAACATGTCTATGAAACAGAAACAGATTCACAGACATAGAGAACAGACTTGTGGTTGCCAAGTCTGAGGGGATGTAGGGAGGGAAGGATTGGGAGTTTGAGATTAGCAGATGTGCACTATTATATATAGAATGGACAAACAACAAGGTCCTACTGTATAGCACAGGGAACTACATTTGATATTCCATAATAGACCATAAAGGAAAAGAATATATATATATATAAAGAATATATATATATATATCTGAATCACTTTGCTGTACAGCAGAAATTAACACAACATTGTAAATCAACTATACTCTAGCTCTAACTAAACCTACCCCAGTCACAAAGGGAGACTGTAAAACACTTGAGATAAAAGAGAAAGCTGGATTTCACCCTGCAATGTACAACTCATCACAGAAGCCAGTAAGAGCAAAAAAGGAAAGGAAAGTAAATCAGTGAGGCAGGTTCAAAATACCCATCACACTCATCATAAATAAAAGCATATTGGCCCTTGGCAGGATACTATGTGTATCCCATCAGAAATTTCAGTTCTGCAAGACACTCCAGGAAGAAAGGAAGTCACTCATAGTGGTCTAACAAATTTGGGACATGCTCCCCTGCTCTTGGAAAGTCATAATGTGATTGGGCATATGGAAGAAATCAAGAGAGCCCACTTGAAAGAAAATACCTTAGACCACGCAACTCTTTTCATTGCGATTCCCATTAACAGTCTACAGAGCATTATTTGGAAAACACTTTATTAGTGCATAGCATGTTAATCAGAAAGTGTATTTTACGAGGAAAAAGCAAATTGGGGTTCCAAGAATAAAGGAAGCATATAGAGTTGCCAGGTAAAATATAGGACACCCAGTTAAATCTGAATTTCAGAAAGACAATGAATACTTTTTAGTATGTTTGTCCCATGCATAAATATGTCTGAAATTCAAATTCAACTAGGTGTCCTGCATTTTTATTTGCTAAATCTGGCAGTCTTAGTAGTATACCCATTCTGCTATGTCCTCCAACCAGGTGTATTTCATATGGAGAGTGGGTGGCTTATGAAAACTGGAAGTTGAAGGAAATAAAAGAGGCAGACACTTCTAAAAGGTATTCCTAAGGTCCTTGTAGGTTAGTGGGTAACTCCCAAAGCACAGAGATTCTCAACCATGTGGAGGTTTAAAAAGTGCTGTTGGCAAGGCGCTATCTCCAACGACAGGTGGATAGGTCGATTTATCCATTAAGCACAGTACACAAGAATAAAAAATATAAACATATATATGTTTATATATATTATTGTATATATAAACATATATATAATTATTCATATAATAATACAATCCATCTTGGATTATACTTCTTATATAGCAACACAATCACCAAGTATAATCACCAAAGTCTCCTGAGGAATAGTTAAAAACCAAGTTCTCAAAGACCTCACAAGTTACATTTCAAAATTTCCTTTTCAATCTACTCTTTCCTATTGTAGAAAAATTATCATTCTTCCAGGTAAGAATGTTAATTTCATCCACATTTCCAATGGGCTATTATGTTTTTATTGCCATCACTACCAAAAATGTCTAGGATCATTTCAAACCTGAAAGAGACAGACGTCTTCTATGGAGTCGTATAAATGAGGGGTCCCCAACCCCCGGGCCATGGACTGGTATCAGTCCGAGGCCTGTTAGGAACCGGGCCGCACAGCAGGAGGTGAGCCATGGGCAAGCGAGCAAAGTTTCACCTGCCGCTCCCCATTGCTCCCCATCACTCGCATTGCCGCCTGAACCATCCCCCCAACCCCGACTCCGTCCATGGAAAAATTGTCTTCCACGAAACCGGTCCCTGGTGCCAAAAAGGTTGGGGACCACTGTTATAAATGACTCTTACCCCCCACTACTTTAGGGATGCGTCTACATGAGTCTAAATGCCCCTAAAGACCAGGAGTCTTTTAAGGACAGGCACCGTGTTCTATTGGTTTATCATGCTAGACATTCAATAATCGCAGCTGTTAAGTACATGCCATCTTTAGGTGTCCTGTCTGGTCTTTAATTCCAAATACGTAATATATTCACTTACTTCTGTTTCATTTTCTCCACTGATTCTCTCTCAGCCCCCTCCCAGCATGGATTGTTTGTAAGAGACATGCTAATCTGGAAGGATTTTTGCTTTGGAGAAGAGGATCGTTATTAATATCGTGGATTTCCCATTCCTTATCAGTCCACCAAACGTATGCGCTGCCTCAGCAGCCAAGTAACCAGCAGGGCCAGATGGAGCATGACGGAGGACGGTCCCTTCCATTCTTTTTTATATCAATATCTCCCAAAAAAGTAACGGGGAAAAGTAGAGCTGGCGTACTGCAAGTTATCATCGCCACTAACAAGCCAAACTTAACATCCTGTGAATGGTAGAAAATCCAGCCTGGGGAATGCTTAATCTTTGAATCAAAGGGATAATGATATATTTCCTGCAGAAAATGACACTGGCCAATAAGAGAATTCAAAGCCATGTGCCACAGTCTTAGACTGAATCTTGTACCAGTATTGGTGGCCAAAATGAACTGCAAACTGCTTAGTGAAATAGTTACTCTAGCTTTTGAAAGAAATAATTAGCACTGCAGCAGCCTTTTTGGATTAAAAAAAAAATAGGAAGGAGATATCTGGGTTCAATCTTCACACGTAGGCTGAATAAAATTACTGATCATTTTTGCCACCTCAGAGCCTCATGCTTTCCAAAGGATTTTTTCCTGCTTAAGGAATTATATAATCTACCATTTAACTTATGGTATGTGAGGCATGAAGCTCTCTGTCACTGACTTATTACCTCATTGCTTAGCCATGGTGTTAATGAAGAAAAGATTACAGCTTTGATTGACAGATGGGCCTCATTGCTCTAAGGTGAGCAGCCAAATGTGCTATGACTACAATTGATCGATTGTAGTCATTCGATCAATTGCCTCATTGCTCTAAGGTGAGCAGTCAAATGTGCTATGACTACAATTGATCAATTCAATTCTACTATCAATATTGATTGAGTCCCTACTAAGTACAAATCAGCGTGTTGTGTGACGTAGGGACTGCAAAACAGAATGAAACAAACAGAATGAAACAAAATGAAATCCGAGACAGTTTTTGTCCTCACGATCTAGCTGGGGAGACAGATGCATTCACAAATAGCTCCACTACAAAGTAAATTATGCTACGCACAATAATAGAACCACAAAGTGTAGTGGGAAATCAGAGGAGAAAGATTAATTCCAACCCATGAGGATGTGAATGGATCGCCATGAATTTATTACTACCCCAGGAACAACAACTTACCACATATGTTATAATAACAGTGGGTTCAGATTGCTATGTTAAAACACAAATGAAAAATATACTGTAATTAGATGAGATTTGCCAGCCAAACAGAGCAAACCAACCAGAAGTCTAAAATACAAAAAGACAAATAATGATTTGGGCTTTTTCATTTTGTGTAGGATTAGTTCGCTGCTTATTCTATTGCTATAGGTGTAAACAATGATTTTTTTTTAGTGTGATCTAGGGGTTATAAGTTCTACCTGCATATGGCAGATCTTGGGACAAATACATGTGGTCTCTGGGGGGTGATTGGATTGTGCCTGTGTGTGTTTGAATCCGTGGCATTAGCAAAGTTAGCCTTTTAATCTAATGCTTTAGTTTCCAAAGTCATCTCATGGCCTTATATCTGCAAGCATGTAAACATTAGGACTAAAAACGCTTTCAGTCTGTTTATCGTCTGGGTGTGTAGTGTATTCCTTCCATCAAAGCCACTAAGAAATTCTAAAGTAGGGGGAGACAAAGTGCAAAGTCTTCAGTGTTTCTATAGGAAAGAAATGGAGTATTCATAGCAGAGAAGCTCAAGTCCCTTAAACATTTGCAGCCTGGCTCAACCTTCCCTCAGATGGTATTTGTCTTTAACATTTTGCTATATTTCCTGGCCCAAGGAGCTAAATTTGAAAGCAAAAGGATATAACATTTTCAAAATAATTGATTTCATTGACAACATAATATGTGCTCTCCACCTATAACCCGAATGCTTGGAAAACCAGAGGACATTGCCATAGACGTGAGTCTTTCCTTCACAAAGAGTTGAGGAATTATTTCACATAAATGCCTTATTTTTAACCTCCCCCTATTTTTATTTTAAAATAATCCAGCAAATAATAATGCAAGGCTTACTATGTGCCAGCTAATATTACAGCCATGTACATCCAACAACCTGTGAGATAAGAATATATTTATCCCCATTTGATGGATGAAAAACCTGAAGCATAGGATCTTACTCAGAGTCAACCAGCAAGAAAGTGTTAGAACCAGGGGTTCTGGTTCCCGATACCACATACCGATCTGCTTATGTACTTATGCTTTAGCTACTATACTGGTCTGCTTATGTATATAATCCTCTCAGCTGTTGTAAGAATTATATAGCGTATGCAGAAAAGCTGGTACAAAGAAAGTATTAAAATATTAGTCAATATTAACATGATTAAATGTTAGTCAATAATTTAGCCTTCATGTTTTAAAACTTAAAATCAACTAAAGTACTCTTTAAGTGCAAGTATTCTGAAATATGTCCTTGGTAAACCTTCTGCATAATCTTAAATTTGCACTATCTTCCTAAAGGATATTACATAAACAAAGCAAATATTCATTTGTTTGATACTCTATGCCATAGTCTGCCCCTCATGCATCTCAATATTTTAAGTTTGTTAGTTTCATTTCCTAAACAGGATTCTTGAGTCATTGAAGGAGAGGATTGTATCTTCTACTGTCTTTCTCCAGTATCACAGTGGCTTGTCGCATAGGAATCACTCAATAAATACTTGTAGATTGGTAACAGACTCCATAGCTTTGGGATAATGTTATTGATCTTGTGTAATGATCTTAGAAAATGTGTGACTATCATGTAGGTAATTACTAAAGATTAACTCTTTCTAAATGTCCTATTCCAAATTCCTCTTAAAATTACACATGCAGAATACATGTATGCATTTCTGTTGGATATATACCTAGGAATGGACTACACCTAACGTATATGTGTTTACTAAATTATCTGTATTAGGATAACACTACTTATAATAGCCCCAAACTGGAAATTATCCAAACACCTGTCAACAACAGAATGGAGAAACAAATTATGATATAGTCATACAATTGAACATTATACAGCAATGAGAATGAACATTCTACAGTTACGTGTAACAACATGGATAAACTGCACAAACAAAATGCTGAGATAAAGAAATCAGACCCCCCAAAAGTATATACTGAATGATTCCATTTATATAATATACAAAATGAACAAAACCAAGCAATGCTGTTAGAATTCAGGATAGTGCTCTCTCTTGGGGAAAAGTGTTGGGTATCTGGAAGGGGCAGGAAGGAGGCTTCTGGTAATGTTCTGTTTCTTGATCACAATCTTATTACACAGATGTGTTCAATTTGTCAAAATTAATTGAGCTGTGTACTTATTGTCATGTGTGCTTTTCAGTCTTTATTATACTTCAAATGAAAATAATTCTCCAAATACTTGCAAACTCTACTCAAATGTTTTCTTCATTCCCTACCAACAAACTCTCTTATCATAGTAAGCTCACTCTGCTTTTAATTAGAATATTGTGGACATATTTTGTGTGTTAATTCAACTCTAACTTCCTTGAGAGGTGGGGTTCTTTGTTGTTTATCTTTATTTCTCCTAATAATATCTAGAGTGGTAACACACAAATGTAAGTGTTTTGTTGAAGGAATGAAAAAGAATGAAAGAATAAATGAACAACTCAACCCTCAACTATTCCAGACAAACAGAAGCTCAGTCATGACGACTGTAATCATTGTTATAGAATTATGTCATACATGGCAGTCTACTGATCTACCTGTCTATGCACATGGCTCTAAAAGACAAATGTATAGTAAAAACCCTTAAGTCACCAGATATATTAATAGGATAATTCTTCATTTTGTGAATACATTCATGGTTCAGTTTTTCTACTTCATCTAATTTTATTATTTATTCAGGATTTATTTTGTACTAGAAACAGTTCTAGGCAGTTCATTGACATTTGATCATTTAATACTTAAATCAGTAAAGTGTGAGTTGTTAAGAAACTAGGATTTGGATTCAGACAGACTTATGTCCAAATCATGATTCTCCCACTTAAAAACTGAGCAGTTGTGGGTACGTTAATTCTCTGAGCCGTGTAGTTTCATGGAGTCTACAACGGAGATAGTCACGTCTACCTTATTGCAAAGTTCCCATGAGACAATGTACAGTTGACCCTTGAACAACACAGTTGGAATTGCATGGGTACACTTACAAAGTTTTTCAATAGTAAATATCATAGTACTACACCATCCACCGTTGATTGAACCCAAGGATGCGGAACCATGGATATGAAGGAATTGTGTGTGTGGAAGGCCAACTATAAGTTATACATGGACTTTCGACTGTGAAGAGGGTTGGTACCCCTATCACCCACCCCCAAATTATTCAAGGGTCAACTGTAAATGAGGCATTTAGCCTGGTGCTTGGCGGATTACACGTGAAAGAGTACTGTTCATTATCATCAGGACCAGAGGTTAAGGAACTTTCCCACATCTAATCCACGCCCATCCATCAGTAAGTTCTGCTGACTGTATCTCCAAAATATATTTCCAGGCCTCCTCTCTCCATTTCCATTACCACCACTCTAATCCAGGCCACAGCCAGGCCCCTCTTGTTCTGTCCACTCTCATAGGCTTTGTAAATCTCTCCCTGTTTCTTCTTTTCTTCTCTACAAAGCATCCAGAATGAGCCTTTCAAACCTTAAATTGCCTTAAACCCTCAACGTCTTCCTTTGAAATAAATTCCAAATACTTCCCCAATTCACAATCTCATATGGTCTGGTCCTTACTCTCACTGTGCTCCGACCCTTCTGGTCCTCCCAGAACGTTAGACATTCCACATGTACTCTTGCCTCTGTTGCTCTTCCTTCACAGCTCAGCATAAAAGATGACTCAGAAAAAGGTTCCCATGTAATCCAGCAGATCTTCCCATGATTCTCTGTAGCCAGCACCATGTAAATTTCACATTTCTATGTTTACGTGTTCATTGCCTGCCCACCGTTTAGACTGTAAACTTCCCAACAATTTTGCCATGGCTGTTCTACACGCCATTGAATAGCCACCACTAACCCAGTGCCTGGAACAAATATCTTCATTCAACAAGTATGTACTTATGGCCTTTCATGAGCAGGCACTAGAACTGCAGATTAATACACACATTAAATAAGTACATGTATTGTGTTAGCAAGTGATAATCCCTACTGAGAAAAGCAAAACTGGTGGAAGGTGGATAGAGAGGGATAGATGGGGGTAGGGGTACAGTGTAAACTAAGGTGGTCAAAGGGGACCTCCCTGACAGGAGCATTTGAGCAGAGACGAAGAATGTGAGAATAAACCATGGAAGGGGATCCCAAGTAGGACTAAGTGCAACTATCCTGAGGTAGGAGCGTGCCTGAGAGTGTGAGGAAGAGCCGAGGGCCAGTGCGGCTGGAGCTGAGTGAGTGAAGGGGAGAGTAGTAGAAGGTGAGATCAGAAAGGCCAGAGGAAGCCTCTGGGCCTCTGTTAAGTTTAGGTTTTGACCGAGGGAGAGGGGAAGCCACTGAAGGTTTCCGAGCATAGAGGAACACAATCTGATTCATGTTTTAACCAGATGCTCAGGATGCTGAATTGAGGACTGTGTACGGAATGTAAGGAGCCAAGAGTGAAAGCCCAGGTGCCACTTAGGCCAGGTGAAAGATGAAGGCAGTTTGGACCAGGATAGGAGTAGTGGAATTGCCAGAAAGTGGTCAGATCCTGGATATAGTTTTAAGACAGTACTGAGAGAACTTGCAGACATTTGGTTCTAGGGTGTGAAAAAGAGGAGTCAAGAATTACTCCAAAAGAGATATTCAGTAAACCTTTGTTGAATGGATGAATAAATGAATGAATGAATAAATGAATGACACATAGCTATTAAACAGCAGGATGAGACTTAAAGCAAGCTTAGTTGGTCATCAAAATTCTTGCCGTGATTCTCAACTTTTTAAGAATCTGAGAGAAAGCCTTTCTTTAGAAAAATGTACATATGTACATATATGCCAAATTTGTACATAATCTTAGGAAGCTCCAGAACCTCTTAAAATCCATCCAGGAATCCCCTGTGTGAAGAGAGCCTGCATGTCATCATACAAGCAACTAATATAAAACTTGATTTTCAAGATGCGGTTTGCATAAACTTCTGCAAAAAAAAAATCTCCTTATAAAGTACCCACTCCAATCTTACAAAATGGATTCATGTAACAGAAAAAAGACAAACTGCATTTCTGTTTTCTATGTTATAAGTAACGATTACAACACTGGAATATAGCAATAATTTTGAATTCAGCAGCATAAAAAATAGTAATCAGTGACGATAAATCATTCTTAATATTTGTAAAAGCCTAAAGGAAACTACATTTTCTTACAGTAAGATCACAAAAGTTAATAAAACACCATTTCTTTACTAATGGCTGGAAGTATAATAACTTAGTCCAATAATACTGGTTTTCTCATACTGGTAGAAGTTTTTACTGGCAGATTCAGGTGACATTATTTGATAACAAATTAGAAAATGAATTTAATAAATGCGGTTTGGTGAGTAAAATAAAAAGTATGCTTCACGGAAGAAAAATGAGAAAGGTATTTCTGGAAAGGACTGCAGTGCTGTTTTGTGCAAAGACTAAAGTCAAAGACTGAATGTTGCAGCGTTTTGTGAGTGGCATAAACAACCATATACTTTAAAATTGCATAATAACAGTACAATTCACTCTAGTCTTCACTCTGAAAGAAATCTAAAAAACAATCCAAATGTTGCTTTATTTCCAGATTATCTGTTTAGTCTAAGTAAGCCTCGTGTAATACACATAAACAAAATATTAAGACATCTAGTTTAAATTATATTTTTAAGCCCTCTAAAGTTTCAAGGGGAATAAGGTTGTTTTGTGTTTTGTCTTACAAGTTAAATACCTTTATTTAAACCCCAAGGGCTGTTTTCCAAAGTGGGATGCTCTGCCACAGCCATAAAACTCTTTCAAGGCAATGCTGATCACAGAGTTAAAACTCTAGGGATTAACACTGGGCTGGTTCACAGGCTTCCAGGCTGCCCTGAAGCATTTGTCTAAAAGCTTTAAAAAAAGAAAAAGAAAAAAAAAAGGCAATAGAGAAAATTGTCCAAAATCTATCTCAGGAAGTACCCTACTTCTGGGGAAAAAAAACTCTGGTCCTGAGGTTTTGCTGCCTGATCCTGCCCAGGTCTACATTCTGCTGCCTTATACCCTTGGAGAGCTGAGAAAAATGCCTGTCATGTTCCAAACTGATCTCTTAAGTAATGAGGGGATTGTGAAAAAGAGAGTCAACAGAATTCCCATTTGCTAAGACACAGGTACCAACTGGATGACCTAAAAATAACAACACTTGAGTCTTAATTTAGACTTTACGCCTCTGTTGCCTTGCAACTGAGTCGAATTATACCTAAATTTTCTCTGGGTCATTTTTATAAGTGAAATATGAACATTCACCATGTGAAAGCAAGACAGAGGCAGGCAGATAGACATTGGGCAATTTTTAAAAATCTATTTAAAAATGTCATGGCCTCAGAAGCAAAGAACATATCAGTTCAATTAATATTAAATTGAGTTATAGATGTAAACTTTGGTGTGCAGTGATTGCCGTAAAATGAGAAATGGTGATGATACACTCCCTATACTCCGAGTATTTGTCTATAACTCACAATGTATTTCTGTTTGGAGTACTGGTGTTAACATGCTTTCTTAGCAGAGAGTAGAACAGCCGTTATGGTGTATGTTATGAATGCATATTAACAGCACAGACATTTGCATATCTGGAACTACAGTAGAAAATGCATAACGAAATTTCTTTTGAAAGACTATTGTACAAACACACTGAATCCTTGCTAAATCTTGACATAACAACTTTTTGTTTCCTCCCTTTTAAAAAAAAAAAAAAACTAAGACATTCAAACAATAGATTAATACTCAGAAAACCTCAACACAGATTCTATACCCCCCCCTCGCCACATCACTACCACCACCAAAGGGTTTTATTTCATGTTCAAAGGCAGAAATAGAACAGCCCCAAATGTTTTCATGGAAAAGCTGTTTCTCATTTGTCTGCACATCGCAAAGATAAAATATAAAATCTATCCTTGGGATGAGCTACATCGGTGATAATTTTCTACTAACGTGTCACTTTATCTGTTCCTTGGATTTTGATTTTCATGTCTGTGATGCCTGTAATACAATGCAGCTTCTGGAGACTTTGCAAGTTTAGAATATGGTGCAATATGCAACATTCATGACAGGGCTGGCTGCTTTGTGGCCTGTGACTCTGATACTTACGCTCCTTTACATTTAAAAAGTAAACCATCCGTGAGAACAAACAAAATTCTGCACCTGGTCTTCCTATAGATACTCTCTGTGCTGATAAAAAAAGTGTGTGTAGTTTTTGAACCAAAAGCTATATGAAATACACTTAATGCACCCATTACCAGGACTATCCCCTTAAACAACAAATTTGAAATGCCTTTGGTGTGTCTGATTTTTTAAAAAACATGAGCTAGGCCAACCTACCCCCCTATTTTAAGTTATGAGTTTATAGCCTTATTTTTATTTTAAATTTGCATTTTTTTACCAGACCATTGAGAGAAAAAAAATGACCCTCCTTTACTTAGCATGATTCTTCTTTTTGCCAGCTTCCCCATCTTTTCTCGAACAGTCCAGGCAAAGTCAGGTAACTTTGTGGGGAGACGGAAATGAGTGGGGTATGACAGGAGAAAAATTGCATTTAGCTTGAGTCCCCCGATGCCAATTTGGAACCAAAGTGCATTAAAGCAGCAGAATTTTAAACCTTTCAAAACTGGGATTTATAAGGGGAATGCTAACACAGATTCAACAGTTACAACTCTGCCAGGGATGACTTTAATACCAAAAGCATACTGTCTCACTTTATAGAAGGAGATTACTCAGTTGTCAAACAACAAAGGTTGTGTTTGTCTATTTTTAAACTTTTATTTTTTTTTAAAGCGCCCTTTTAACTTTAGTGACAGGCAATCCTGAAATAAAATGTCCTTTTATTTCAGGGGTAGGGGGCTGGTGGTGGCAGGGGAGTAGAGAAAAGGAGAAGAAGGCGAGGTTTGCCTCTGGCTTCACAGTTCGTTTTATCTGTAAGGCTTTGCCAGCTTTGCTTAACTGTTTGTACCCTGCTTTTGTTAAGAAACCAAAAGGGAAAAGTGGAAGAAAAAGATAAATATGAAATAAATCTGACAGAGAAAAACAACTGGACACTGATACAGGGATGAGAAGATATTTAAAATAATTTTGATCTAGAGGGGGAAAAATGTGAGGGGATGATTTTTAGGAGAAAGAAAAAAATCTGAAAGCTCCAAAAAATAGGAAAGCTAACCTTTGACTAAAATACTCAGCAAAATGCTAGGGAAAGACAAAAACCTAAGTGATAATTTTTATGTTCATTGTATATGACATGAAATGAAATGAGAAGGGACAGGCCAGTGAAGGCTGTAAAGAGAGGGCAATAAGAGAGTGAAGTTGTGACTTTGGGTAGAGGACATAAGAATGTAGTTTGAAATCTTTCACAGTGGACTTGCAGTTGTCTCTGCATTTTACACAGATATACAAAGAATCTCTCTGAAAAGTTGTTGAAAGATACCAGCAAGTGTAGAAAGGGGAGCATCTGAGGATGTCTTTCACAGACCCCAGATGGAGAAACTGTTCTTTTATTCCAAATTCTTAAGAAGCACAGAAGTCTTACATGTCAATAAGAGAACACACAGACACACACCCATAAGTTACATGCCATGAAAGGAAATAAGGAGACCTTTGTTGATCCCTGTTCGCTTACACAAATCTTGGTTTGGTTAAGCATCTCAAGACCATTTTCCTGATTTCAGCTCCTTTTCACGGCTTTCTTTCCCTGGGTACCCAGGTGCACAAATGGGATGGTGATCTTTACAAAACATCAACAACAACAACAACAAAAAAACCTCTCGCTCACACAAAAGCCCACCTTGTAAATGAAGGGAATATTAACGACTACCTAATAGTTGCACCGTTGGCAGGGCGAAACTGAACACTAACACAGCTCTTTCTACAGATTGCCAGTGAAGCCGAAGCAGCTCGAGGAGAAACGCACCTACTGTATGTGAAAGGCTGGTGCAGATTTTTTTCCTATCAGTCTAACCTTCTGTGTTGATGCATGAATGCTGGTACCCACTTACAGGGATGCCAGATGATCAGTGCAGAATGAAGGTCCCAAGAGAGAGGATCACATGGTTCTCTCTGCCCTGTGACGTCACTAGCAGATGGCATGGGTACCAGCTCTGGCAGTTGGCATCAATGTCACTTTTTAGAGATCAATGAGATAGTGCAGATACACACAGATCTAGAGACTCCAGGAGACGATGCGACACTCAGCCTGAAAAGATGTGGAAGATCCAAAATGAAAACTGATTATTGAATGAAATTAAAACCTAAGGTAATATAAATAAAGATATACTTCAATTGATGCTGGCTTTGCATGCAAGTATTTAAAGATACAGTGTCACTGTCTTATAGTATTTATATGGTCTTTTGTCATCTATAACTTCTTATCATATTTCATTCTTATGATGTAATTATCACATACTTTCACGGCTATTATGTAACTGCAAGTATGTGGACATTATTAAGAGTTTGTGTTTGTGTGTGTGTGTGTGTGTGTGTGTGTGTGTGTGTGTTGAGGGAGCTGGAGATTGTTAAATTAAAAAGTCTCTGTTTTAACATGCCTAGTTGTTTGAAGACTTTAGATGAAAATACTTGCTGCTTCGCCAAACGAAAGCCAAAATTGCATTTGAAACACAAATTATTTTCCCCTTTCATTCGGGATTCTGAATACACGTGCACAATTGCAGTCAGAATCCTTGGACCGTTCCTGTCAGATATTAGCTAGAGGGAGACTTCTGTGGCTCGTAGAACAAAAACACTACGAGAGTGTTTTTTGTCAGGATGATTTGAACAGCAGTAAACAGACAATTACACTGAGAAAAATTTAAAACAGAAAAGCAGTCTCAATATTTTTCTTGACTTAAAATAATGCCAGTGATTTTTAAAATTTATTTATAGAGTTTATCCCAAATTAGCCTAATCCTCCCCCTCGCTTCTTTTGGTGAAGGTTGGGAAAAGAGTGCTCTTTTACATGTTTCTTTACGGATCAGAAAGAAAGCAGTTTTTAAATTGGCTCTGATTAATCTTTTCTTTAAATTGGTGTATTTCAACAGCCACTTATCTAAATTCACAGTTATATAATACAGCAAATAAAGTTAAGGCTTATTTTCTTTCTAAAAAATAAATCTCCACAAATTTGTCAGCTAATGGAGAGGTAGCATTTCTTATTTTAAAAACTGGTGCCTCTTCTCATTTTGCACTCAGGGGAATTGGAATTAATGAAATTCTGCATTGCTATATCATGTTTTGCATTTGTTTGAATTTCACTGCCCTTTTCGTGTATTAAAAATCAGTTTAAAATCAAAGAGAAATGGAGGTGGTGGTGGTATTACAATAAATACTTCCTGTTTTATTTTCTTTTGATAATTTGGTATAAATTAATCCTATTGCATGTGTCATTGTTTTCTTTAATAATTACTAGGCTGCACAAACTCAAAAATTTTATTTAATGTAAAAATCAGTCTTTTTCTCATGTTTTTGTATTCTTATGATTAAGTCATTGAATATGCTTTAAGTGTATAAACTTTAAAAATGAAAACACTTTAAATATTGTGCTGGCATTTTTTCAGGTAATTTAAGATTAGAGAACCATGTTAACACTACCGTTTGATGAGTCAGTTGTAATGCCAGAATCCCAGATGTGCAGAAAGTTTTCTAGAGAATGCGAGGACCAGAAGCAAATTAAGAAACCAGAAAGCTTTTCCAAACAGATTGTCCTTCGAGGAAAGAGCATCAAAAGGGCCCCTGGAGAAGAGACTGAGAAGGAAGAAGAGGAGGAAGACAGGGAAGAGGAAGATGAAAATGGGTTGCCCAGAAGGAGGGGTCTTAGGAAAAAAAAGACTACCAAGCTCCGACTGGAGAGGGTCAAGTTCAGGAGACAGGAAGCTAACGCGCGCGAGAGGAACAGGATGCACGGCCTCAACGACGCCCTGGACAATTTAAGAAAAGTGGTCCCCTGTTATTCTAAAACCCAAAAACTGTCCAAAATAGAAACTTTACGACTGGCCAAAAACTACATCTGGGCACTTTCTGAAATTCTGAGAATCGGCAAGAGACCTGATCTGCTCACGTTCGTCCAAAACTTATGCAAAGGTCTTTCCCAGCCAACTACAAACTTGGTGGCAGGCTGCTTGCAGCTCAATGCCAGGAGTTTCCTGATGGGTCAGGGTGGGGAGGCGGCGCACCACACAAGGTCACCCTACTCTACCTTCTACCCACCCTACCACAGCCCTGAGCTCACCCCTCCCCCAGGGCATGGAACTCTTGATAATTCCAAGTCCATGAAGCCCTACAATTATTGCAGTGCGTATGAATCCTTCTATGAAAGCACTTCCCCTGAGTGTGCCAGCCCTCAGTTTGAGGGTCCCTTAAGTCCTCCCCCAATTAACTATAATGGGATATTTTCCCTGAAGCAAGAAGAAACCTTGGACTATGGCAAAAATTACAATTACGGCATGCATTACTGTGCAGTGCCACCCAGGGGTCCCCTTGGGCAGGGTGCCATGTTCAGGTTGCCCACCGACAGCCACTTCCCTTACGACTTACATCTGCGCAGCCAACCTCTCACCATGCAAGATGAATTAAATGCAGTTTTTCATAATTAATGAGGAAAATGAAAATAAACAGTGGTCATTCACCTCCCCCTTCTAATTAAGACAAAGCAGATGCTTGTGGGCTGAGTAATAGGCACAACTCTAGCTAAGGTGTTTACTAGTTTCTGGAGTGTGTTTCAACTATTGTGAGAATTTTCTATGTAATAATAAATCTCTTTTCCTATGAGAACTTCTTTTCCTTTCCTTTTGTCTGTAAAGCACTGTGATTCTGCTTCTACTGGAAGGATATTTTTTTCATGTTTTATTTTCTTTTAAATTCACTTAATTTGTTGGAACAAGGTGTCTAAGAATATACTGTTGAATAAAGACATGCACACAGCATAATTCAGTGTCTACTTCAGTTGTACAGTAATTATAAAAATGCATGTTATTAAAAATCAGATGAATAAAATGATGTGTTTATAATTATTAGGAATTTATATACAATGTATCTCTGAAAAATTGAACATTTTAAATATCGAGAATAACACTAAGCTGACAATGATATTGGAAGATGCATTTGAGGGTGTACAACAGTATAAAAAGCTATGCAATTTTCTTTTTATTAAGGACGAGTCTAAATGCATTCGATCGGTAACCATTCCTCTTCAAGGATTTGCAGATGGGGCAACATGATATTTGGGTAGGTGGTGTCATAATTTTGGAATAATTATATCAATCCTAAAGAAAAAATTTTCAGCACTTGTTTTGTATTGTTCAGAAATTATCTGTACAGGTTTGTTATCACAATGTATAATTGTGGTTTTCCACCCACATTTTTAAAGCAATTAAACATAGATATTTCCACTCGTAAAGGACATCTATTAGCTGTGATATTTTTGCATGATACTTATCATTTCCTGGTACACAGCTGGTTTCTGTCTCCAACACTCCCTTCTCCCCATTTCAGACATAGTTCTGGATTTCAAAACCGGGCGAGATAAAACAAATTTCTTAAACAAAATGGCCAAAGTGCTCACAAGAATTTTTTTTTTTTTTTTTTTTTTAAGTATCTTAAATGAAAGAAGAGGCGCCCATGGGGGTTAAACATCCTGGGGAAACAATGATAAATCCTGGTAACCTTCAGCTCGCGCCGAAATTCGGTGGCAAATTTCCAGCAAACACCAGAGTGGATGTTAAAACTGGAAGGTTTTACTCTGTGCCGTTTAAATAAGTCTGGCCGATTAGAGACTAAATTCTGTGTGAGTATAAGTTTAAACCCTACTTGAATAGCGCAAAGGAGCTCACCCTCTTAAGCAGAACTGAGACCCTTCTAAAATAAAAATCAAGGTGGCAGTGACCTCACTCCAGAGGCCCTCGTGCGCAGGTTGCCTCCAGGGGGAAGATGGGGACAGCTGCGAAGGCTGGTGAGGCCAGGAGAAATGGGTCCACCGATGGCGGGACCGCGCGGTGCTGGGTGGGCCGAGGCAGGGGTTCCGCGCTCCACGGCTGCGCCCACGCTGCCCACTTGCGCGCCCCGCGGGCATCGACTGAGCGGGCGCAGGCCCGACGGCGCCTCGCGGAGGGCGCGGGGAGGAGGTGGAGGCGGCTTCCCGTCGCCTGCAGTCAGCCGGGCTCAGGGACACGGGCTGCACTGCCCGGGTCCCGCCCGCAGTGGGCGCCCTGGGGCCCGGGGGCCGCGGCTCTTGCTCCGGCCTTGCAGGCCGGGGAAGACACTTCACCGCGGGGGGAGCGGGCGCGCCCGGCAGACCCTGCCCCGAACTGGGGAGGAGGCGACCTCTTGGTGGCCAGGCCCCGAAGGGCGGGAAAGCGGTCGCCCCATCACCCGTGCTGCCTGCCACGATGGGGGACGCGCGGCGGCGGCAGCTTCAGTTTGCCCAAGTTCGGCTAAGAGCTGCGCCGTCCTGCCCCTCCGCGCCTGGCGGGGCTTCTTGAGCCGAGGCCGAGAGACTCAGCGTCCCCCGTCCCTCAGCTCCCTCTGCCTTAAGCGCCCGACCCTGTGGCGCGCGCGGCCGCCGCGCTCCGAGGGGCAAGGGTGCCAGCAACTGCTGGCGCGGGACTCGGTGGGTGACGGACGCGCCCTTCTAAGCGGGTGTGTTAACACCTGCCCGTTCACACCCCGCGAGGGCCGGGGCGAAGGAGTCGGGAAGGAGGAGGCAGTGTGCCCTCCAGGGATAGAGAGAAGTCTGCCTTAGGTAGAGAGCTGCCTGTCCCCTGTCTGTCGCCGACGCGGGAGTGACTCGTGGTTGCTTCGTCGAATCCGCGCACAACACCTGCCCTCCCTGGGATTGTGTCCAGGATTGCCCAGCCTCGTTAAGGCCCTCACCCTGTCTGAGCAAAGAGCTCACCCTGTCTGAGCAAAGAGCATGAAAGTGAGGAAGCATCTGGAACTAGAAGAATCTGTTGTGTTTGGTTTTAAAAAAAAAGAAAAGAAAATTAAGGCAGTTCTGTTTGGTCATTAGCAGAATGGGTGCGGTGTTCCCACACCCTTGCTCCAAGGTGACCCACATTGCGCCTGCTCAGTGTCTTGCTGGTCCAGACAACCTTTGAACACCGCATAGTCTTTCGAGGGTCACAAACTCATGTTGGAACTAGAGATTGCAACAGGAGCTGCATTCTCCTGTCTCCCTTCTGGCAATATGGGAGAGCTGCGAAGAAAAGCAGCTGGCTGAATGTCTGGGGAAGAAGCAAACGTTCAGAAGAAGCATCTCATCTCAGAGCTTTGTTCGTAAGGAATTCAAGCAAGAGTGGGATTTTTAGGCACAGACCCTACAGAGAATGAAATTTCTTCCATAATTTGGATGCACAAATCTGATGTGTGCTCTCTCCTTCAGTGGACTGATAGAATCAGGGTGTGTGGGACTGATCCCTGTGGCTTAATTATCCTTCAGATCCCACTGATGACCTCTGGCATGGGAATCACCCAGCTGCCACCTTTACACTCACCAAGGACAGAGTGTCAGTTCTCTTCCCCAACAGGGCCCTCCCTGTTCCTGGTTGACTGCAACCCTGAGAAATCATATGAACTGTTCATTCATATACCAACATCACAGATGCAATGCATTACAGAATCCTACCTCTTAAGGTATCACTCCAATGGAAGAGGAAATAGTATAGAATAGAGAGTGCAATTGAGGATCAGGAAGGCTTGGAGTCGGACAGATTGGGTCAAAATCTGCCTCACTGCTAACCTCTTATTGCAGCCTCAGTGAGATAGTACACAGCACCCAGAAGGCTTGAGGTCAGGACACCTTAACTCCTTGCTCTCTTCCTGACCCCATGCTTCCTTTACCTCCCAGCATGAGAGGATGAGAGGTATTTCTATTTTCTGAACCCTTTTAATAATTAATGTCTTTCAAATTGATTAAGCATCTCTTCTTTTGAGCTGAGTTATGTGAATCTCATATTTAATCTCAGGATTAGTGTGTGTGTGTGTGTGTGTGTGTGTATATATATATTATGTAAGTGGCCTCAACAAAATAAAGATGTATTTCATGCTCATTTAAAAGAAGTGGTAGATAAAGTAGGACTTGTATGTTTGTCCAAAGGCACCAGAGGCCTAGGTTCCTTCTACCTTTCTATTCCTCTAACCTTAATATGGGGCTTCCATTCTCAAGTTCACCTCATGGCCCAAGATGGCTGCTGGAGTTCTAGCCATTGTGTCCTCATTCCAATGAAGAAGAAGGAAAGGGGATGGCAAAAGAATGTCCCACCCACCTGATCAGACCCCTTTAGAGAATATTTATGAAAGCCCCACCCCATGACTTATACTTACATCTCACTGACCACTTCTAGATTTCAGAGAAGCTGTAAAATATATCCTTTTTATCAGAGTATATTGCCACCTGGAATAAATTCAGGTCCTGAATAAGAAAGAGGGAGAAAATGGATGTTGGTTAGGCACCTAGCAATCTCTGCCATGCCTCTCCTTCTAAACTCTGAAGCCTCAAGAGCTTTGGCCTCACCTTATACACTGTGAGGACCACTTCAGCAGTCTGCCTTGCACATCACAGGTGTTCAATATAGTTTTAAATTATTTTAAAATTCCTCATAACAGTTCTGGAGGGAAACGTTCCAGGGCATGTCTTCCATCTGTGTGCTCATGAGATACACTGCATATCAAACTTCAACAGGACCATTTCTGCAGTACAACCATCCTTCACTGATGCCCCTCAAGGGGTTGTCTTGATCACACTGATCTTTGTCTCCTCACACTGCACTGCTTCTGGCCTCCAAGATGACACTTTTGTGCCGCCCATGGCATCACCTGCCTTAGAGAGTTCAGTCTGCCAGATAAGAGACTGTCTTAGCTTATTTTCTTTTTAGTAGTGATCCTCATCCCTTCCCAGCTGTATGTGGCCAGGTTTGCTTACCTCTTTCCAAGACCAATGCCTTTAACTCTGCTATCCACCAATTCCTTCTTCTCTCTGAGATCTTATACTTTTCCCAAGTATTCTTTTTTCTGTTTCTACTATCTTTTTCCTCTTTGACTACATACATGCATGCTACCAAATGGTCTCTTTGGCTCCCCCAGCTTATAGATTCTACGTAGGTTTGTTCTTAAGTCCAGTCCTCCTTCTTCCCATGCAAAATGCAAGACCTCAAGCCTCTCACTTTCTGTATTTTGAAGGCATGGAAGGAAAGGATTTCATCTACCAATCCTGGTGCCACCTGTGCCTTTTCTCAGTCATGTCCCCATGCCCAGGTTGCCCATGCAAATGCCACCTCCAATGAAGCATCGTGTGGCTATGTTCTACTCTGTGGCCCACCTGGTGGCACTGGCCCACCTTTGACCTCCACCAAATGTCTTCTGGGCATGTGTGCTCCCCCTTGAAACTGCTTTCTCTCTCTCATCACCTCTCTGCGGGTCTCTGGCTTATAAGGAAACACATGTTCATATTTTGAACAGGGCAGAGTGCTTGAGCTCCTGATAAGGGTCTCTTGCTTTAATCACCCAGCCCTCTTGGTCCCAGGGCACTCAGCCACCCAGGGAGCTGGGTCAGGGTAGGTTCAAGCATGGCCTCCTGTTTTCGCAAAGCTACTGCAGCTTGTCTCCCCTTGGACCTGTTAACTGAGTTGTCTTCGATGCATCTGAGACGTTCTGTATATGTGGGGTATCCTCCCTTTCCAACAGGGACCCTATCTATTAATCAGACTTCCAGTCGAAACCCAAAGTAGGACAAGGTTCAGGTTCTTCCTCTGAGTAACGCTATACTAGGAGCATAGGAAGGGGAGGGTCTATACCCTGCCCTCTCACACTAAAGTATATAACATGATGCTCTAACCTAGGCAGAGACCCAGCCATGTATATAAGACTTTCTTCCCAAATTGGAGACCCAAACCAAAACAACAACAAAACACCCTTCTTCACTCTAAGGCCCCACCTAGACTTTTGCTCCCTTCCCTTCCTAAGCAAAGTTCTTCGATAGGTACTTGACAAGGAATGTCTCACCTTCTTTAGCACCTGCTTTCTTTAATCTGCTGTAGTCCTTCCTCCACCTCTACCATCTGAGGCTGCATATGTTTTAATACTTACTCCCGAGATACCGTTTTAACAAAGCACACTGATGTTTCAAAAGAAAGACCTCTGCCCCAGCTGACAGGAAGCAGCCGGTGTCTCAGCAGTCCGAGCACTGGCCCCAGTGCGCAGGCGCATTTCGCTGGGGCACCTGCAGGAGGGGAAGGGGCAGCGGGAGGAAAAGGTGTGGCTCCACCTGCTGGTTGGGGGTGTGGGTTACGTGGCAAGGAAGGAGGCAGGCGTCCTGGGCTGGTGGCAGGGAGGGGAGGGAGGGAGGGAGATAAATAAATAGATAGATAGATAGATAGATAGATAGGTAGATAAATAGGAAAAAGAAAAAAAAAAGTGTGTAAAAACCACTGATAAAAAGAATTGGGATATCAGGTTGGAAAAGTTAACTAGAGATCCCATCTCATACAAAGCCCTGGGTGCCAGGTAAGGGGATACGGAAGATCATCCAAGGGTGTTAGGTCTGAGGGCCCAACTTTGTCCAGTTATGTCCCTCAGCTTTATGCCCCTGGGCAAGTAACACGACCTTGCAGGTTCTTAGTTTCTGGTAAAATAAGGATCATACAAAGTATCATGGTTTCTTGATGTCGAATGACTGTTATTCAATCCCTATTCTCTTTGCTGTCTCTCTGGCCGCCCCTGCCCTCCCAAGCTATCGTGGATTTCCTCACACTTTTTAAACTATTCTTCTGTCTGCTTTACAAGCCCTCCCTTCTCTTACCTTTCCTCAGCCCTTTGCACCTCTTCCTTGTCTTGCAGAGCCCATTTCTCCTCCTCCTGTCCCCTCTATATGAAAACTACCAGATCCGCACTTCAGCCCACCAAACATCTTCACCTGGATATCCCATTGTCCTCTAAAACTCAACATGTGAAACACTTTCCAAAACACTACCCCCTCCTTCCAGCCTTATCTAGAACATTTCTGAAACTTCCCGTGAATAAACTCTCTGAGCCTTCTCTGGTTAAATGAGCATGAATGTGAAAAGCATTTTGTAAAAAAATTTTTAAAAAAAAGTATTAAATGTTTCTCATATTTCCTTCTTTTTCTGGCCATTGCCCTTGAAGTTAGTCTCCAGGTTCTGTTGATTTCCCCTTATCCCTTCACATCTTGACTAATTTACTGTCCTCCAAGCTAATCACCCCTGTTCCACGCTTCCTCCTTCCAGCTAATTTCCCAAGGCCGGATTAATCTTCCCAAACTACTCCAACACACCAATCCCTTGGAGTAACACCTTTCACAGTTCTCATTTACTATCTGATAAATGATAAAATTTTTCATTTGTGTAAATTCTCCATATTAAAAGTAAAAACAACTGCCGACATCATATAGGACTTTAGAATTTACAAAACACTTTTCACATATTCACCATATTTACTCCTAGGAACTTATCATGGAAAAGTTGGAAAAGTTGACTAGAGGTCTCATACAAGGCCCTGGGTGCCAGGTAAGGGATAATAATTCCCATGATTCTTATTTTACTGGAAACAGAATCAGCAAAGTCATGTCACTTGCCCCTGGGCACAGAGCTAATGGACATAGGTGGACAAAGCCAGTTCTCAGATTTTTGCCCCTTGGTTGGGCACCCAAGGCCTTATGTATGGGATGTCTAGTCCACTTTTCCAACCTGATATCCTGTTTCATTATATAAATGGTCCTCACCCACTTTTTTAAAAAAGCATCAGTACACTTTGTTCAAATGATTTCTCGGGAGCTAGTGTGCACATGAAAATGTTTCTGGCCTTGGTAAAGACAGGTGTGGTGAGCCAAGACCAAGACACCCCCATCCCTGCCCTAGCTCCTGAGATATCTATGAGGAGCAAGGGTAGACAACTTCTACTCTATGGAAATACATCCCTGCTTAAGCCTGTTTACTGCATGTCCATCCTCCTTTGTGTCTTGCATTGCTCCACCTGTTTGAGATGTCCTCATTTCTATTCTTTACCATTTCAAATTCATGTGTCCTTCAAGGCCACCTCCTACATGAAGCCTCCCAGGTCCCTCTAGGCTAAAGTGATGTCATGCTGCTCTGAAGTCACAGCCCTATTGTTTCAATCACATAATTGTCAACTAAATTTTCACTGTCTAGATATTATGTTATATTCAAAATCTTATTTAGGCCATACATTGCTATTTAAGGTAGAGATTTGACTAGCTTGTCCACCCTATGTGAGCAGGGGCAATGTTTAATCCTCTTTGTGTGCCTACGGGGCACGCGCTCATTAAGTTCTTGATTCATTGATTGTAATTAGGGCTAGAAGCTCTAGTTTGATTACAGGATAACCTCAATTCAAAGGCAAAGCAGCACAGACCTTTCATATCCAACAACTGACACTGAGCAACCGCATAAGATTCAGATTTTCACCTTTAACGTGAGAATAATAACACATATTTCATAGGGTTGTGAAGATAAAATGCGATCATTTATGAAAAGTGATTAGCCCACTTCCTGATTCAAAGTAAGCAAGCAGCTGATGAAACCAGATATTATTTCTATTACTAATATGGTATAAACGTATTAACTCCTGCTAAATCTGAACAGTATGAATATTTTTCTAAGTGCAGGTTTGATAGAGGTTACACACTGTGATACAAATTTAGTCTAGTGAACTTAATCAATATATTTTTAATAGAATGAAAAATAGAGTCCCTCACACATAGTAAAAGGAAGTACTAGTTCATCTGAAACTTTGCTTCAGCTACACACACACACACACACACACACACACACACACACACACACACGGTACTATATATTTTACGACATCAAATGTCAAAAATGTTGGAAAGCCCCTGATCTGGAAGATATCTATGGTGGAATAAATGTATGAAAAAGCCAGAGAACCCAAGCTCTGTATACACCTGCACCCAATCTTGTGAACTGTATTACATCTTATGTCAGACCCCATCACACCAGAAAGGTGAGAATTCCCTGTGTTCTCACCTGCCAATTTCCAGGGATGACTTTTACAATGTGACAGGAATTGCCAGGGTGCCACATCAGGGACCTTATTTCTCTCCAGAGTTTGAAAAAGGCAGTACTGCAATGAGAACTCTGAGGCAAAGATGGTAAAGAACCAGAATCCTTTTAACGTCAGGAAAGGGAGGAGGACCCCAGTAAGTTCAGAGACTTTATATTGGAGTATAGCGTAAGAACCAAAAAAGGCTTAAAGGACCCATCATAATTGCCTGCAAGAATCCAGTCACGTCCTAGATTTGGAGGTCAGGATTCCCATGTTTTGCTCAGCAACAGAATCACCCGCGGATTGTTTTTTGGAATACCAGTTCTCAGTTTCCATCTCCACCTACTGATCCTTTGCTACTTCATTACCTGGTCCACATACTTTCCTGGAATGCCAACGCCAGAGGTATTTCACATCACTAAACAATGAACACAATCTTTGGGGTGACAGATAAAGGCAAAGGAAAGAAAAACTGAAATATCTTTCCAGCTCTCAGCAAGATAGTTGGATACAGACAATGGAAAAGAGGAGGAATTCCTGGTGCCATTAGTGTTTTTGTTAAAGAAGAAAGTAAAGTCACAACATGAGTCACGCTGGCCTTTGTGCAGCAGCCTCGGTCAGGAATATCACAGGTGTGTGATCTGCTGAGACACAAGGGCTGTTTTTCTTTCCAGCCTTTGAGCAGTCAGCACTCCCGACAAAAAGTTGGATAAACATGTAGAAGACCTGAGATATGTCATTAGAGAGCAATGAGTCCCAACTATTTTGGCATTTTTCCTGGTACACTTTTGAAATACATCCACTCTCAAATCCCCCTTGCTGAACATGCCGTATCTATTTCTTCTCAAAATATAATGGAAGTAAAATTAGTCATGAAGGATTTGTGTGTGTGTGTGTTAAGACATGACTCGAGATAACAGGGGACATCCTGGTGGATCCTGACCTGGGACTGTCACTCTTCTTTTGTGGTGGAAGAATCCAGACTTGCTGTAACCCTGGGAACATTAAGTAAGATTTCCTCATGGTAGTGTCTTAAAAGCAGTGCCATGGAGTCGCAATTAGGATGGTGGGCTTGTCATAATGGAAAAATTGGTCTTTGTGCATGTTCTCCAAGACCCTCTCCCAGACTTGGAAAATAAAAGAGATATCCCCCAACGACTTTTTAAAATTTTATCCTCTGCTGCATCTGGAGACTTGCAAATTCCCATTGGGTGACTATGCAAGGGGGTCCCATGTCACATCACAGAGGATCTAGACAGGAATGTAGACTGGCCAGCACCCCTGGAGAACTGGAATTGTGGGCAAAAAGGAATATGTACCAGATCCTCACTTTCCTAGTTGGATATTTCAGGGCTCTATAGACATATATTTCAATTAGTTTGTGACACAATGGCCAATGGAAAGAGGAATGGAAATATTACCAACCTTCCTTACAAAACACTAGGGCAATAATTTGGCAGTTGCTCTGTGCCTTCAAAAACACCTCAAAATAATGGGTCTTGGTCTTCACCTTTCCTGTCCCAACAGGAGGGAAAAGTGGAGGATTCAATGAGAAGAGTTGTTCACCCAACAATTATTTATTGTGTCCCTACTCTGATGAGTCCTTCACTGTGCTGGGCAGTGAGGATAGAGTGACATAGGAGGAGACAAGCTCCCCGATCTCCTGGAGTTTCTGGTGTGGTGAGGATGCCCATGTGTCCTTCACCCAGGTAAGAGGCTGTTCAGTAGAGCCACCCTGCGCCACGTGCTGCAAAGAGGGTGCCGGGAAGAGGGTGGACACAGTGGTGAGCAGGCTAGGCGTGGTTCCTGCTCTCTTGGATCGTGAATAATCAAGGCCAAAAGAGCACCCATTCATTCAACAAATATCCATTACTAAACTGCTATTCTTCAGAAACTCCATTAGGTGTGAAGACATAAAAATGAAAAAGACACTACTCTCCAAGTACAGGGAGTCCAAGACAGAAGAAAGATATTTAGATAAATATAAATTAGTAAATCAAAAACTTTAGTGGAGAGGACACAAATGGTTCAGTTATGTTTAAAAGGTTCAATGGCAGCTCTCTAAGTCTGGAGTTGGGGAGACATGTCTGAGCTGCAGTTGTAGACTTGGAGGTATGAATGGACTCAAACCCAGAGTGTGGGGTGTGAATAGAAAAGAAGAGTAAGACCAGAGGGCTGATAGTTAATATTACTCCCAAGTACAGCCCCCTCCGGTGTTAAATATTCTACAGGATAAGTTCTCTGTATTTGCAGTTATTACCCCAGATTCCTCTCAAAATTACTGCAGGACATGTAGCATAACTGTACCAAACCAGGCCTTTGATTTCTGGATAGGATTATTAAGGACCATGCAGACAAATTAAAACATGGTTCCTAATTACAAGATATTGGAACAATATTGCTCTAAAGTTTTTTAAAGTTCTTTGTTGTAAAGTTCTGTGTCACGAAATCAGATGGTAACAAGAAAAGGCCAAAACTGACCACTCTACACCCTTCTATCATTTAAGCTGAACAATCAATTTAGGAAGTGACTGGAGTGATTTTTTTGAACCTCTCTAACCATCAGTATCTTTATTTGCAATTGTGAAAGCCATAACAATTACTTGATAGCATTTAGGGGAAGATTTAATTAGATATTGTATATAAATTACTCAGCATGTCTGGCACATAGTGAGTACTCAATAAGTATTATTATTTTTTTTTTTGAATTTTATTTTGTTTATTTTTTATATAACAGATTCTTATTAGTTATCTATTTTATACATATTAGTGTATATATGTCAATCCCAATCTCCCAATTCATCCCAGCACCACCAACACCCCCCCCCCAGTAATATTATTATTATTTGTGAACTGGTTGAACATTTTTGATGGTAAAATTCCAATTGCTCACAGGCAGATTACTCAATAACAATATTTTTCAAGTACCGGCTAGTTTTCTATCTCCTCCATTCATCGCCAGTCTGTGTTACTCAGGGAAGGCCAACTAATTTTAATATTATCTGATATCGAATATAATTCGGAAGAAAAATCTGTAGCCAAAACAATACATTTTTAAACTCACATATAAACATTTGTTATATGATTTGCGAGTGTAGATTTTTCATACCACTATTCGCTATTGTCAGAAGTCTCCTTTGACATGGAGCCTAAGAACACAAGGGAGAAATAGGCCATCTGACTTAGCTGTGACCCCGCTCCACACCCACAATAATAGAGCTGAGAATACTTCCCACAGAAGAGAAAGGAAATGAATATTAATGAATTTATTGAAACTATTACATGACCATGACCATGTTATACTTCTTTACGTTGTTTCATCTTATATATTCCTCCCAAAAGTGCAGGGAGATGAGTCTGGTATGAGAATTTCATTTTCCAGACAAAGATTGAGGTTCAGAACAGTGAAGCAACTTGTCCAAGTGATAAATGGTGGACCTGGAATTCAGCCAGATCTGCCTGACCTGCAGCCTCACTATCTTCGCATGAACCTCGTTCTCTCCCAGAGAATTACAGCAGCTCAATTTAATGAGGCTTCTTCGAGGCAGGTCTCAACCTACACACTTCACGTGTACTTTCTCATTTAATTGTCCCAACGACCTGGGGGGCATATCCTATTATTAACCCCCTAAGGAAACTGAGACGCAAAAACTAGCCCCGGGTCACACAGTTAAGAAGCGCTGGGATGAAAATTCAATCCAAGGGAACCCACACTCTCCGCCACCAAACTAAGACATTTAAGACAACCAACCATAATCTTCAAAGCTGTGCACTGACATGAAAGCATGATTAGTTTCAATCCGGCAGGGGAGAGGAAAATGATAAGCTATATGATAAAGACAAATCACCTATAAAACAGGGGAAAAAATACTTGCAACAATTCAGTTCCCACCTGGCTGTACCAGGAAGGTAACTGTTACTGAGTAGTAATACAGCCATTGCTTATCAACCCAGGTGTCCAGCTGGACCAAAATCGTTTTCTCTCTAAAAATTTGGTGTTAGGGGAAATAGAAAATTAACTCTTAAACTTTCAAAATGATAATCTAGCATTACTTAAAAGTCTACAAATTTGTTCCTAAATGTATTTAAATCTTACCAGCGAACATGATGCTTGGTTATTAAAAAGTAATTCCAGAGAAATTAGCTTGCAGCAACAAAATTAATATAATTCATTTATTACTTGCAGCCACAAATCAAGATGTTGTTAACACTGCTACACACAATTTAATGTGCACAGTAAGCTTCCATATGGCTTCAATTTTAGGTTTCTGGTCACTCCATTGAATCATTTACGGAAGAGCCCAGCATGTCGAGTCGGAGGGCACTTGACCTAACCAGTGTGAAGCTTTGACTTTCAAACTATGTAATTAGAGGTTTGGTTTATTTCTTATTTTTATCATATTAAACAAATATGTTTTAAAATATATAGGCTTATTATTACATAGACATTTAGTGATGGAGAAAAACCAAAAGCACCCAGTCTCCAATGCTAGCCGACGCTCATCTATTTTTCCTGGTTCCCCACTTCCTTTTTCTTTTTACTGTTTTTCCTTCGAAGATGAAGGACAAGGAATACACACACACACACACACACACACACACACACACACACCTAGCTGATTTAAGAATGCTGAGATAAAAGAGTTGTTCAGAGTTTAAACTTTCTTCTTCATGATCCTGCCAGAATGATATGTCATCTGGGTTTCACAGCTAGATTTCATGCCTCCATTAAAAGGAGTTCAAGTTCCCTAATGAATGAGATACACAACTTGCATCATGCTCGATGAGAAACAAATATTTTAATTGAACTTCATGTCTCAGGCCTAAAAGAAGAACAATCAGCCTAAAGAGTAGGGAATATGTCTCTCACCTGTATTTTCCTTTAGTGTTTCGTTTTCTTGGGAACTTGTGTCTCCACAGAGCCCCTCAGGGTATTTTGTGTGGGCAACTGCTTTTCTTCCTTAGTCATTCCCACCATGAAGCCTGGTTGTCAGATCAGACAGATCAACCACTTTTCTTCCAGAATTTGTCCTGGAAAGGATCTCTTCATCCATCGTGATGAAGTCTCTGCTTTAGTCACTCCATTTCATTCTGTAAGTCTTGCCAAATTCTTTTTACTGCCACTTTCAAAAGTTAAACTGACAAGAGAAACCTATGATTCAGAAAAAAAAATTAGTGACAGAGATTTCTCAACTTTATATTTGGCAATTGCACATTTTTGCTTCTGTTATTTACAGGCAGGGTGGGTGATAGAGGGAGGGAGGAAGACAGGAGCTGAGAATACAAAAAGGCAATATGCTTTGGCTCTGATTCATACCAAACAACGATGTTCTCACCAGAAAGGGGAGCAAGGTTACATGAGGGAAACGACCCCAAAGGGTTTCTATTCTCAAACTGATGCAAAGGTGCGCATCTTTGTAAAAGACTTACGGGTTTTGATCCTAAGCTAGAAAAAGTGGAGAAATTAGAAAAGAAACATTCTATAAAGATCAGTGAAGAAAATTAGAAACACAACATTGATAACTGTTAACAACTAGTGAAACAGGAACCAAACTATACCCAAGAGTTTATTTCAATGCTTGTTCTAACAGTGATGCTTTCCTTCTGAATGATACCTTTAAGCATTATTTTACATGGATTATCACAACAAACTTTTTGACATGTTGCAGTAAATAAATGTAATTACTAGTCTTGGATATGGAAAAGCAGAGAAGTAGGTGACTCACCAAAACTCACACTGTTAGCAAGGAGCAGAGTTTAAATTAGACCCAAGTCTTTCAAAAACCAGTTCAACAGTCCTTCCATAGTATTGCTCAGAAAGTCCTGGTAATGTCTCAGTTTCATTGTTTTAGTAAAGTAATGGCAAAATCTTGCTTTAAGGATGAGACAAGTATGACTTGTGTATTTCCAGCAAAGAGTGTACTGTAATATTATTTGTGTTTTGTCACTTTTAAGAATTGACTATATTTCCTTGGACGTTTCACTGCAAGCCTAAATATTTAAGATGTTTGCAAACATTATAAATCTGTCTATCAATTTGAATACAGACTCCAGACCATGGAAAATGCTGTACCCTTGTAGGAGACCTGAGGAGCCACTGACAGGTTTGGGAGACTTATTATTGGAGCTGGGAAAAGACACCGGTTAAGAAAACCTTAGAAGAAAGAAAATATGAGAAAGAAAATCTGAATCATGGTTTCCCTTTGTCTTCCCCAATCTTAACATGTGTTACCCAACTCTCTCTTGACTTTCTGAGATGTTTACTCCATCACCTGGTCATATTGTATTTATTCACTTTGTGAACTTTAAGAATTCTATGTTCAAGTGGCCCTCCAAATCCGAGGGTTTGGCATCTGTGGGTTCAACCAACTGTGGATCAAAAATATTTGGAAAAAAATTCCAGAATATTCCAAAATGCGAAACTTGAATTTGCAGTGCACATTTACATAGCATTTACATTGTATTAGGCATTAGACATAATCTAGAAATGATATAAAATATACAGGAGGATGTGCATAAGTTGTATGCAAATACTACACCATTTTATGTAAGGGTCTTGAGCATCCATGGGTTTTGGTATCTGCAGAGGTCTTAGAACCAATCACCTGCAGATGCCGAGGGACCACTGTATATCCACGTAAAGGCATATGCTCTATCAAATCGTAAATCCTGGTCATATTGTTGACCTACACAGCACTCATTACAGCACTCAACACAGTGTCCTGCATACAGCAGGTGCTCAATAAATGTTTGTTTAACTGAATCCATTTATATTGTATGCATAAAATACTCTATGTGTTTACCAAGTGCTAATCCTGTCCTAAAAGATGAGAATAGTATCAGTTTTTTTAAAATGTTTAATTCCCTTTGTTTATTTTTTATACACCTTTATTGGAGTAAAATTGCTTTACAATGTTGTATTCGTTTCTGCTGTACAACAAAGTGAATCAGCTGTATGCATACATATAACCCCATATCCCCTCCCTCTTGAGCCTTCCTCCCACCCTCCCTATCCTACACCTCTAGGTCATCACAAAGCACCGAGCTGATCTCCCTGTGCTATGCAGCAGCTTCCCACTAGCTATCTATTTTATATTTGGTAGTTTATATATGTCAGTGCTACTCTCTCACTACATCCCAGCCTTCCCCTCCCCGCCGTGTCCTCAAGTCCATTCTCAACATCTGCATCTTTATTCCTGCCCTACCGCTAGGTTCATCAGTACCATTTTTCTAGATTCCATACATATGTGTTAGCATACGGTATTTGTTTTTCTCTTTCTGACTTATTTCACTCTGTATGACAGACTCTAGGTCCATCCACCTCACTACAAATAACTCATTTTCGTTCCTTTTTATGGCTGAGTAATATTCCATTGTATATATGTGCCACATCTTCTTTATCCATTCATCTGTCGATGGACATTTAGGTTGCTTCCATGTCCTGGCTATTGTAAATAGAGCTGCAATGAACATTTTGGTACATGACTCTCTTTGAACTATGGTTTTCTCAGGGTATATGCCCAGTAGTGGGATTGCTGGGTCGTATGGTAGTTCTATTTTTAGTTTTTTAAGGAATCTCCATACTGTTCTCCATAGTGGCTGTATCAATTTACATTCCCACCAACAGTGCAAGAGGGTTCCCTTTCCTCCACACCCTCTCCAGCATTTATTGTTTCTAGATTTTGTGATGATGGCCACTCTGACTGGTGTGAGGTGATACCTCATTGTAATTTTGATTTGCATTTCTCTAATGATTAGTGATGTTGAGCATCTTTTCATCTGTTTTTTGGCCATCTGTATGTCTTCTTTGGAGAAATGTCTATTTAGGTCTTCCACCCATTTTTGGATTGGGTTTGTTTTTATGAGAGAATAATATCAGTTTGAAATGCTAATTTCTTGCCTGGTTTCTGAATACTGAGCACCCAGGCCACCATGTGGAACCTGACATAGAGACAGGCAAAAAGGCACCCCACCACCTAAATAAAAGACAACAGTATTTTGTGTGTATGATTTTCTCCAGGGGACCCCCCCCCCAAAAAAGTAGGATACCTTTTAATGTCTTTTAATAAGTTTAGAAAAAGAAGGCAGTGCCCCTTTAAGAAACCACTTATGTCAAAAGATTGGTCAGAGGTCAGGCTATAAAACTACAAGATTAGTACGAAGTACTAGTGAGTACACTTTCCTGGTTGGTTGTTAATGGAAGGAAAAACTCAGCTTCAAAGGGTGGAAAGCTAGGCAGGAAAATAATGAGGTGGAGGGAAATTACTCCCCTCTGATTGGAAAAGGATCATTAGGAGGGAATCACACTGAGGAGCCCTAGTGGGGCGCTGATCTCTCCCTTCCAGCTTTTCCTAAGCAATGTGGGGCAGAACACCATGTGGACCTGAGAGCTGAACAAAACGCCAGGGCCACTTCCTCTTTTCGCAGGGAGTGCTGGCCTGATCGTCCTGAAGCTTGGATGTTCAGGACAGCCTCTTAGAATTTAAAACTTCTGTCCAAGTCTGGACACAGAGGGACACAGAATCGGGGTTAGGTTAGGAGGGGACCCACGGCAGGTACTTGACAACAGTTGATGAGTAAGGAGAAGGTATCTGATTGTTTATATTCCTAATAATGTGTCCTGATTCTATCATTCTCTAAGTGTTATACAACACAAATAACAGTGCTTAGAATTTTAAAGAGCTGTGTAATGAAAACTCACCATCCTGCTTAGTGTTACTGTTTCTCTCTTCCCAAAGAGAATAATTTTCTTTCATCCAAGAATGATGTCTTTTTACTAATATTACAGATTCTGGCTATGTGATCATGAGCATACTGAGTGCCTGACCCCACCAATCCAAAATGGTCTTAGGCTGTGAGATCTATGCTTTGCTCCATCCCTCAGGAGTGGTATGAGGGTCATGTTGCTTATTAGTCTCAGCCATGGTGACAAGGCACCTATCATATGAGCAGCAAGATGTGCCTCTACTTGCTCAAGCCCTGAAGTATGTGTCCTGCTTTGTCAGGGCATTTTTCCAGGAGCTGGAACAGCATTTGTTGTGCCTTCTCTGTCCCACAGGCCTGGGTAAGACAGGCAGGTGGGAACCTTGGACCCTTTGCTGCAGGTGCTTGCACCTGGACAAACATCTCCTTTAGCAACAAAATACAAAGACACTATAAAGGACTAAAAATAATTGTGAGCATGTGCAGTTGGGGCAAATTATGAACAAGATACAGAAAGACCAAACACCCAGCAAAAGTAGGGTGTCTGGAGCAAAAGCAGGGTACTGCACATGCACCCTGCACACAGCACCACCAAGGGGGTGGGCAGACAACCTAAGCCACCCCTCCTGCCCGACCCCTGGACCCCCCCCCCCCCACCCTCACCCCATATAAGGGACCAGCTCGCACCGTCCCCCTCGGGGAGCAAGCAAGGGCACCTGCTACTTGTTTTCGCTCCCCCGTGCTGCAGCACAAATCCCTTAAAGCCTTGCCTGAACTTCTTGTCTGGCCTCTTACCAGTTTCTATTGATTAAGGAGGCCAGGAACTCTGGTGGGTAACATTGGGATCTTGGGGATGCTGAATGTTACCGCCTAAGTCCCTTCAACTCTTCCCAGATTCCAAAGATATAGCAGACTGATGGCCTAGTGCACTTTCTTGACACACCAAAAAGAGTTCCCAAATGGAATGTCCAGATTAGGTTTTTAAAGTTTTGTTTGCATGTTTTGACATTTGACAAGTTTTTCATTATTAGTTTTGATAATACAAGGATTGCACATTCATTGTAAAACATTTAAGTTATAAATCTAGCTAACAAACTATTAAATAAAATATGTCCTATCCTCCTCTTTTGACAAACGTGCCTGTATAATGAATGGGAAGGCCTAGTTCAAATGGAGAATAATCTGACTTCTTGGAATTTCTCCTTGGACCCTGGCAGTGTGGGGAAAGACAGCCTTTAGGTGCTAGCCTGCCCTCGTTTTCTTCCCACCCATGACTCCCCTTGGCCATCACTTGAGGCTGAGAAAGCATGGTTCACTATGCAAGGACTGGCCCAGCAGGTCAGCAGCTGAGGAAACCAGCCCAGAATACATTTGGGAAAGGAATTCTGGGCCCTGGGTACCTGGATCTTGGTCCAGAGTGTGTGCAAAGACTCAGGATGAACATCTGACTTTGCCCCTCTGCCCCTCTGCCTCTCTCTCTCTCACATGACCTCTCCTTATAGATGAAATTTTGGGGATCTGGCTAAGGAAAGCTGAGTTGGGGATAAATTTAGTCTGGAGTTGTGGTCCTCAGTCATTCAATACTATTGCTGGCTCTTTAAGTGCAGGAATGGCTTTCTGGAATAGTCCTACTACCCAAGTAGGCTGAGTTAACCCTCAAGGTCCTGTACCATAGAGTGTGTCTTATAGTACATTGTGCTAATGGGGGGGAAATACGAAGCCAGAAGCTAGTAGTGGGAAATTCTTCCAATTATCAGATATGTGTCATCGTAAGTGGAACATTCAGTCTCATCCAGGACTGGCCAAATGGAGTTCTCTCCTGTCAGGAATGCATCTGATAAGGCAGCATATCCAAGTATAAATGGACCATACATTTCCCCCTTTTTTTGATGCAATAACACATTTGATAGAGCTAAAAAAGTACCATTTTAACTGGCATTTGTAAAGCCATTTTGGAAAGTTCAATAAAACAAGTGTGAAATTACAAAATCTTGATTTGAACATATGTGAAGTATATCGTCTTTGTTAATAATTAAATTGATTTGTAAACACACACACACACACACACACACACTTTGGATAAAAATGATAGGCCATTAAACAAAAGTGATACTGTGATCAACTGTGGTAGATGAAAGACTGGCTTAGCTTTCTACTCTTTTAAAAACTGTATTACCAAATTGTTGCTATATGAAGGGTAGATCAACCATTATGCAGAAAAAAAATAATGTAGGGGGAAAAGGTATTTGTAAGTTGTCAGCCAGTTAACTATTAAAAATATTTTGTGTGTGTGTGTCTATATTTTTGGATTTCTTAATGTTTGTAGTATTTTCCAGCTTTTAAAAAATCTCTAATGTGTTGTGATTCCTTTGCTCACCTTAATTAAATACTCATTTTGGACCTAATTTTGTGTTTTTGCACTTTGCATTATTTGTGTTAAAAGTCTTCTGCCCCACCTCCACCCCAATCATATAAACTCCAGGTTCCCCAAACCTAGGTCTGCCTCGGGGTTCAGGGATGGAACAGATGAGCAAAGGTGGTCAGTCTCAAGCCATTCGGGAGGGATTTAGGTCCAGAAAGGCAGTGACAAGCAGAGAGTTTAAACGGATAGGAAAGGTATTCTTTAAATCAGATTAGAAGGTATGAACACTGAGTAAAAGCCAATATATTCAGACTAATAGAAGGGAAAAGTCAATATAAACTAAGAAAATATTTGACTGACAGGTAGTTTAATGGAAATGTGCTTTATTTTTTTTCAAGTCCATAAATGAGCTGAATTAATTCAAATAAAATATTTGGGTATACATATCCTTCAGTTAATCAGATACAATTCATTTAATATTTAGGGCCACTTATTGTATTTACATATAAATATTTAATATACAGTCCGACAATTCTAAACAAAAATTGTCTTGTTCTTTTAAAGCAAGGGGTTATACGAACATGGACTGTGGATTTACCCCATGCAGATGCAAATCCTGGATCCCTTGCTTACCATCTGTGTGACCTTGGGCAGGTGACTTTCTCTGGCCCTCACTTTTTTTCCTTGGATATTTCACCTAACAGTAGCACTTGCCTCATAGTATTGATGTGAGGATTAAATGAGATAATACATGCAAAATGCTAAAAACAGTGCCTGACCCAGAATAAGTGCTGAATTCATGTTACCTCTAGCTTGTTAATCAAATACCTTCCTTATAGACCATGATAAAAATTAATTTCAAACAAGCCAGGATGTGTTATTACAAAACCCGAATCAGATGGTAGCCAAATAGGTTTGGCTGAACAATTTGTTTCATCTCTGGCCCAGTCACACTGTGGCAGAGACTTTGACAGATCATGCAGTGTTAGGCTGATGGGAGAACATGGTAAGAAGGAGATTAAATTAGTCATGAGTGTAGCAAGTGATTGATATCATCTGTAACCCTCTAGGATTTCTCTGCATTGCCATGCTGACCAATTTAAAGCACAGCATTTATTCTCTCAGTCAGATATTTGAATTCTAGATTTATACCGAGTGACTTCATCCATCTGACAAAATATAGAGAAGAATTACGAAAACAGAATAAATCTTTAAGTGGTTAATTGCCATGGCAATAAAACTGAAATAGATTCATCATGTGATTATAGTATAAGATTCCAGGTACTATAACTGATATTCACAAATATATATTTAAGAATTTTCTGCTCAAATGTAACTCTATTGCAAATTAGCAAGTTGTAATGGGAAAATATTAGCATTTCTCCTCTCTATCTTTAAAACACATTCCTTCCCTTGAAAAATTAGCTTTAGGCCCACAATAATGATGTTTTAGAAAAAGAAACAATAAATCCTGGCATTAAGCAAAAGGCTCAGTATTTTTCAACCATAGACTCAGTGACGGTCTAGAGAATAACATGTGATGTTCATTGCACAAAGATTTCTTAAAAAGACTATTAGCACCATAAGCTTTCGTGGGTTTTTAAATAACATTTTCCTACTAAAATACAAAAGAAATTAATAGATATAATTTAAACCATATTCAAAAATAAAGAGAGAAGAATTGGGTAGTTCTTAATGTGCCTCATACCTCATAATGGGCTTAGATTAAAAAGTAGCATTTTCTTCAATGATGAGTCAGGAAATGTGGAACAGATAGGCAGCTCCACCGTTACATATCCTAGTTAAAATACAGACCCCTAGTATTTTATGTGATTAACGCTATTTCATTAAACATGTGTTTGCAAGCCACAAGTGTGGACAGTGCTACAGTTAAATTCTGTTTTGTTAAGTTACAGGTATAGTTATAATTGAGCCAGAAATAAGTACTGTTAAAAAAAAGAAAGGGAGACTTCCAGTTCTAGAAAGCTGAGGACACATGACCACTCTCTCCCCAAATTCCCTTAAACTGCAGGAAGAAGATAAAAAATTAAATACACAGCAGCACTCAAAAGCTGGACAGCATAGTACCAAAAGATTGGAGCAAGGAGAATTTTCTCTAATATGTAACAGAAAAAGGGAAAATGCAACTGAAAAACCTACAACCACTTCAAATGAAAGAGAATTCTCTGTGTCCAGGTGAGTTTCCCCAACAGAAACTCTAATAATTCCAAACCCAGAAGCAGCAGAGGCTAGAAGGAAGACAAGAGAGACTGGCTAGTTAATGAATTAAGTGGCAATAAAAAGTTGGGGCAATTCCATAATCTCATGCTTCTGGATTTGGCATTTGGCTATGGATGGAATTCTGGAGTCCTCTGTGACTTCAGAATTCTGACAAGAGAGACTTAACAATTGGTATGGGGCTCTAGAAGCACACAGCATTCTAACAAATGTATGGTCACTAAGAAATTGGTCTTCATAACCCAGAAGAAAAACCACCCATAGACCTGAAAAGAAAGCCTGACCTGCCCTATATATCTTCTTCCTCCCTCCAGCCAGCAGAAGTAGGGCTTTCCAAATCAGAACACAAATTCATGGGCAGATAGGAAGTTTCAACTGAGCAGAGGAAATAACGCTTCCTAATAACATTGTTTAAATTAGATCCTCATCTATAATATGAACAGACCACAGAGAATCACCAAACATCCAAGAAAAACTCCAGCATGCAAGAGACACAGTATTTAGCAAACAAAAGAACTATATCCAGAGAACACAGAATTAATGCTGAAAACAAAAGAAAATTTTAAGTACGTTATTCTCCAAGAGATTTGTAAAGCTATCACATTTATAAACTTAAAAAGAAATAGCAGGCTGCTATAAAAAAAAAAAAAGCAGTGAGAGCTCTTAGCAGTTAAAGCAGATTGCTAAGAAAAAATCAGTAGATGATCTGAAGTGTAGAATGTACACACTGAACGTGAAAACAGAACTCTAGAACAATGTTCAAGGGGTGTTAGTCACCTCTTCTATTAGGAAAAAAAAATAGCGTAGAAGAGCATGGGACATGTTCGGGGCAGGGAGTCATTTAGTTTGGCTACCAGGTAGTTATGAGCAACAGGAGTGGTGGGAGATCCTGCAGAAAGTGGGGATTAGGAGATCGCCAGGGAGAAACTAAGGTTGTCCCAGGGCTGGCGAAGAGTCAGGCAACAGAGGGAGTAGGTCCAAGGCAGCTGACTGGTTAAGCCTCAGCTGCCTTTATCTTCCTCTCACTGTGATAAGAGCTAATCCCAGGAGAGCCTACAGATACAACATCTGGCTGGATATTCTGAGTGTAGGAGCAAGAACAAACCCTTCTCTAGCAGCTGCAGTTCTCTGCAGGCAAGGGGCTAAGGATCCGGGGAGGCTGCCTGACCCACGTTGGAAAGAATGTCCCGATCTTGAGCTCAGTAACGGCTAGAGTAAGAAGCTAATTAGCCACGGGCGAGGGCATCTACCTGTCTTCCAAAGAAATCCCACTGTATGGTATTCCTGCTTCCGGGAACAAACATCCTACCCAAGCCAGACTTTAAAATAAACAAATTTTTGTTAAAGTCAGATTGAAACAGTGTTTCGGTGAGGGACATTTATCCTAGGATAGAGCTGTGTAGGCAATAGAGATGTCATTTACACTTCTGTCATTGGTGAACACGGTAACAGTGCTGTGCTGGTAAGTGTTAAACAACAGGCTCTGCAGGAACAAGCCTAGATGGTAGCATCTGCCAATTTTGTATCGTAAATACTCCTACCGTGGCCGATTTCAAGCTACCTGAGCAATGCCCTTGCATATGGTATTGGGAAGAGATGCCCAGCCAAACCCAGTGAACCATTGCATGCAGATCACTCCCATGTTGACACTGGACCTTCCAACACAAGCCCCGTGACTTGCAGTGATTTTTCTGACTCTTCGTGAACCATCAAAAAAAAAAAAATCAGGGCTTCCCTGGTGGCGCAGTGGTTGAGAGTCTGCCTGCTAATGCGGGGGACATGGGTTCGAGCCCTGGTCTGGGAGGATCCCACGTGCCGCGGAGCGACTGGGCCCGTGAGCCACAGTTGCTGAGCCTGCGCGTCTGGAGCCTGTGCTCCGCAACGGGAGAGGCCGCAATAGTGAGAGGCCCGCGCACCGCGATGAGGAGTGGCCCCCGCTTGCCGCAACTGGAGAAAGCCCTCGCGCAGAAACGAAGACCCAACACAGCCAATAAATTAATTAATTAAAAAAAAAAAAATCAGACACTCAAAAATTATTTATCTTTCACTCTTTTGAAAATCAGCCAGCTCCTTGTCCTCATACTTTGAAATTTACTTGCTTAGTACCTTTTACCAGTGGAATGGAACTCGTTTAAACAGATGTTTAGGTGAGAATATACAATAGATGTCTAAGAGAATGATCCATAGAAAGCCAGTTCAGAAACCTATTAAAATGACACAAAACAGGGGGAAGAAATCTCCCTTTGCCTCTAAAAAGCCGGAGACAAATTTGGACTCTCTTCCACTATTTTCCCAGGGCTAGAAAGAAAGTAACTAGTTCATAAATTCCATCAGGAGCTTGGGGATTTTTGATGTAATGAGTTTTACAGTTTCAGAGGAGAATGCTTTGCTAATAATTATGTAACAGTAATTAAATCTGAAAAAGGCTGTACTCTAACGATGTTGATTTATTGCAGCTCCTACAAAGTACTCCTCAAGAGTACATTGGAGTGTGCGCTGCCTCCCTCCAGTTTTCTTTAAATTCTCACAGAGCACTGGGTCACAGATGGTCTGAGCTGCTATATTTTCCCTATTAAATTCCTAATAATCTTTTTCTGAGGCTGAGTCATGGAAGCCTGGGGATTTCTCATTTTAATTAGAAGGTTTAAGGAGCTAACTCTGTTTGAAATTTTCTCCTAGGAGAGATGGGTGCAGGTGATCCCATTCAGAAGAATGACACAGTACCATGGCCAGGACACATTTCCATATTAGATTGCAGCTTGCTTGGCTCAGCTCCTATTTCTGAGGTTGATGATGTATTGTCTGAAACTGAAGAATAAGCTTTGGAGAATAGGGTTATTTGGGAATTTTTCTTTTGGGGGACATATTTTGGCATTTGGTTCCCATCCCTACTTTGCATATAGAGCAATGATTCAGGGACATGAAGTATTTGTTATTCCAAAAGAAGTTTATAAATCATATCAACCTGAGCCAAAGTCACCAGGGAACAGATTTGGAGACCATTTGTCCATCTTCATTCCTGTAGTTTTCTCCCTTTGGCCCCCTCAGACCTAATTTCTAAATCTTCCAAGTTTGGGGACAAGCTCATATTAAATACCATCTTTCCCGTTTAATTTTACTAGCAAAAGACTATAAAAATGTGCATGAACAGGCAGGAAAAGCTATTTAAAAGAACATGTATAATGGACTGAGCATTCAGAGAGTAGCATTCAGGATGAGGCATATAGCTGAAATCAGATGATCTTTTGGAATTTACCAATGAGTCTGATTGTTTGTAGAAAGCCTATTGTGTAAGACAAAGTGTGTGGAGCTAGGCACAGTTCCCTTGATATTATAAATGTGCAAAAAAGAAAATGTTTCTTCTAAGACAGTTGTTCAAGTTTTGCCTGCCCCGATCGCAAAGCTGGTTTCTCTGCTTTTGTAAAATAATGAGCACCTCATGCCTTGCATGTGGTACCATCCAGAGAAGAAGTCAAACTAAAGTGTCGCTACCTTTGTAGCCCCCCTGTAGTTTGCATATGTGCGTATGTTCCAGAGCTGGCAGCAAATGCATTTTATAACGCTAAAACGTATCAGCAGAACAAGTGCATCATTGAAAAAATAGATTTTTGTAAATGTAGAATGCTGGCCTTTTAGTTAATTGAGACCACGAAAAAGATTTTTTCCCCCTTTTACATCAAAATGATATTCTCCTTTTGGTCTGTATTATTGAATTCTCTGGCCCCTTCAGATTCAGCTAATTGAATTATTTCAAGGTTTGAGAAGTATCCTGACTCAGTTATTAGTAATCCCCAGCAATTACTTTTGTGGCTTCATTTTTTCATAGCAATTCATTAGGTTTCTCAGGACAGGTCCTAGTCTTTATAGCCATAATTTTAAATGTAAGCATATTTATATTCTGTACCTATGGAAAATAAAATACAAAAAATATACATATATATATACATATATATTTTCCACTGTTAGGATATGTCATTTGCCATGTGTTATAATCAAAAGTAAATCAAGAAAGGAAACAATAGTTTCCACACTAAATTCTGGGTTACATCAGAAGGTTTAAAAAGCAAAGACATGGGCAGCTTGAGAATATTATACTGAAAAAAAATTTTGAAGGCATATAAGGATTTTTAATCTGTAAGAATAAATTTTCTCTCAGGTACCTCTGGGCCAAGCTGATGTTTCTAGAATGTGCTGGTGACAGCCATATGCTTAGTGAGTCCGTTCTTGAAATGTGTGGACGAGGTGGCTGAGAGCTGCCAGACTGCCCTGTGTGAGCAGGTTGGCCTGCATGATGGGTGTGGGTAACACTGTAATAATAAGGCAAACGACACCCAGCACCGTCATTGTGTGAGAGACCCAACCACGTTCACTTCAAAGTCTGGGTTTAGGAGAGGAGACAATCTTTTCATACCTCATTCGTAACATGGCTGGATAGGAAAGGAAACTCTGTATGAAATAGACAAATAAAAATGTACGTGGATACATGGAACTGGAGAGAATTTCAAGTTATATATGTTTATTCAAGCTCCTAATGACCAAAATCTTTCATTGGAAATTCCAGATCTCCATGCACCAGACCTAACCTAATGTAGGAAGCATGCTATCTGAGCATTTGGTCAGGGAAAGAGTTAAGGGCATGATGTCTGCAGCCAGGTTCTTAAAGGAGTTAAACAAGAACATGTTTCAGACTTCTGATTAATGGCCAGGGACATTCCAAGCTGCTCTGCCTACCTCAGCAGTACATGACTCGTACAGCAGGGTAATATCTAATAACTAATCTTTGACACAAGAATTAAGTCATTTTGCAAGAAAGCAGATCATTAGAAGCCAAATTGAATTATAAGTAATACTATCTCTGTAGAGGATTGTAAATTAATTGGTTTTTAACAATAACATTTCTATATTTTATTAAAGCAGCATAAGAATTCGGCGAAGAAACGAATGTAGCAGATAAACAGGCCAGGTGCTGGTGATGCAAATGAAATAGATGACAGATGGTGAGTAGCACGCTCACTCACTGTGTGTGTATAATGGATAGAGGTAATCAAAGTCCTTTGTGAATTGGCGACTTTCTGTACATGAAGAACTTTAACACGGACTTGCTTACACATCTCTCTACCCCCTGCTCTCAGCACGCACATGTGTCCGTACACACACACACACACACACACACACCCTCTCAAACACACACACAGCATCATTACACATACATCCTAATTATAGCCTAAGTTACTATCAGAAGGATGGGCTATAACTCTATTTACATAACACCACACAGAGATACCATTCCACCAAATCAACCTGTATACACTAAACAACAGATTTCTCTGATGAGAACATCACACTAAGGAAACAAAGCATCCTGTTTCCATGAAAGAAGTTCTATTCAGTAAGGAAGTGATACTTAGACCAAGAGGATGGGCTTCAGTGGGAAAGAATTACTTCTGGCTCTTATGTTGAGTTTTCCACTAGAATCTTTAAAATGTTGATGAACATTCTGATGGGTTTCCTTTTTGCCTTCAAATCATGGTTAAGGAGTCTCAACACTCAAAGAAAATGCTGACCCAAGTTGACTGTTAGATTTCTAGATTGTATGTAGACTTCTCTCCTCTCCATTCTGGTACCAAGAAGATTGCTTTATTTTACTACTTCTTCTAATAAAGGGAAAACTGTACTCAGTTAATTCCAGGACATAAATTCATATCCCATATGGAATACAGAAAATAGTTCATCTCAGGATCATAATAAATGAACATACAGCTCACTGAGAATTACCTTGCGTATGATCAAATTGTATTTCCTGTCCTATGTTATTATCTTAGCTTTATTTCCGTCTTTCTACCTGCTTACTGGACATTTCCATTTGGATGTTTAGATGTGACTTTAACATCAGTATGCTTGATATTACATGCATAGTCATTTTTCTGCAACCAAGTTCACATGGAAAGTTTCCTTTCTCCAACCTTACTTTCACTCAGATGTGAAATTCTGAACTTTTCCTCTTCTCTTCTTTAAACTCCATATACAGTCAAAACACAAACCCTGTTGATTTTCCTTCTAAAATGTCCTGACATTTATCATTTCCTCCCCTGTCCTATTTCTGGGTTCTAAACTAGGCACTGTGGCTGGACCACTTCATCAGCTGGCTGCCATGTGGTTTCCTCAGACTCTGTCTCTTCTTTCTCTCACTTTTCCCTATTCCCCTCCTGACTAGTCTTCTCTTCACATTGCCTTCAGGGCTCTCTCTTTCCTACTTCATCCAAACCTTTACTGGCCCTCAAGCTTCTCCAGCCAGACCCAGTTTCCACTGGCTCTCACAGTGCACCATTTGCTCCACTGGGGCCAGATTCCTGTAGTCTGTGCAGTGCCATGTTTGTTGTGGGTTAATCTCCCATGATCTATGCAGCTGCCATGTTCCTTCAACCTCAGAGCCTTTGTACATGCTGTACCTCTGCCTGGGATGTCCCCAATCCCTCTCCCTTCCCCTAAGCTTATTGAAGCCTGCTTGATCTCCCCTCTCTGTGAGGATTTCCCTGACTATTCTCTCTGAATCTCACACAGTCAGTCCGCAACCCACTATTTAGTCCTTCATCATTTGCTATTTTGAATTGTTCCCTGGTTGCTTCACATGTGATGGAGTCAGCCCAGCTACACTGGGAGTCCTTTGAGTAGAAGTACTGCATGTTGCATGTATCTGTACCCATTCCCATTGGAACGCACTCGTGGTGCCTTGAAGCCATTGTACCTGCTTTCTTACTGAACAGCAGATACCAGGCAAGGGGGCCACAAGTACTCTGATTCTTCACCAACACTTTATCATCCAATTCAAATCATTGTCCCTTCTTTCTGTGCCCTTGAGGTTTGATTCTAACCACAGCCTTCTCTGACGAATGCTTGACCTCTTGGACCTTAATTCTGACCAGGTGCCCTACCTTAGGTAAGCCCCTTTCTGGCTCACCTTGATCCTGGGACCCTCTCAGGGTCCAGGAGCCCCTTCTCTTTCTCCTTTGAAGAATCTGCTCAGATAATCTACCCTTATGAGTGCTGAGCAATAGTAAGTACCCAATTAGTGTGTGTTCATTAATGTGTCGTTTATGGGAAAAATACATTTCTTTTTTTAAGCTACAGCACAAATCTGCCAGATCATTCTAAAGTACAATTTACTTGCCCTTCCTATATATATATATATATATGCCTACCAGACCACCTCTATACACCAGGCCTTAAATTTGATTCCAAGAAGCTGAAATGACATTTGCATTGCAGGATTCTGTGTTTAAGGCCGCAGAAGGCACTGGAGTTGGCCTGGTGGTACTAATTTTGTGTTGACTCTTCCTCAGGGAATAGTATGCTTTTGGACTGTTTCTGATTTCCTATTAGATGGCATTAAAGGAAGTATATTATATCCTGAACCTAAAAGGATCAGCTCTTTAATAAACCAAATTGACCTTTCTGCTTTTTTCCCAAAGGGATTAGGGTCCTCCTCCATGCCTTGAAGCCCCCTTTCTTCCCTGGAAACAAATTGATTTTGTGACTGTTTTGTTTGGCTTTTTTACATGACAACCACATATATGGTGAAGAATAATGACCAAAAGTCATACTCCTGGGCAACTGGGTATAGCCAGATGAGACGATAAATATAATTTGTTGAATTACAGAGGTAGCTCCTGTTCTGTCGGGTGTGTGTTCAGCTTTGACATCTTGGCAAAGAGATGATGTCATCAGAGTCACAAGGCAAGTGGCAGACCACCTGTTAAGCATCTAGTCACAAGTCAAAACCAAGAGCCCCAGGTTTATAAATGTTCCCCTTTAAGTCTCATCATTCCAATTTGAAGTTACACCATTTTCAACAGAAATCTTTTTATTATCAAAGCTCTATGTTACGGATAATCAAATATCAGAAGACTTGATGTTTTAGTACCTACCTATAATCATTGAATTTATCATGGTGGAAATGGACAGCCTTGCAATTCATGGATAATTGGAACACTAACAGTTCTTTAACATGTAGGAACTATATTAATACCTTAAATGAAAGATGCATTGGTACACACTGCTTTTGTGGGCCTATGTAAGAGTAATGGATATACTGGGAAATAAAGACATGACTGGACTGTTCTGAACTTAGATCACATTTCTTGTGACCACTCAAAACCAAGAATTTGATTCATTGCAATTGTAATGCTCAGTATTAGCACCTCGAGCTCTTGCTGAAAATTAAATTTACTTATATCCCTTAGATAACCCCCTTCTCCGACAATTTTGGCCTTTCTTTTGCACAGGAGAAATTCTGCAACTGAGTTCCAAAATCTCTTCTTCCTAATGCATCGGTAAACAGCTGCAGCTCTCTGTTCAATATTGGCTGCAGCTGCCATAATGCCCCAGAAGGACAACGAAATGGAGAGAGCTCCCCTTAATTGCCTTGCCACCCCCGATTGAATTTATGTTTTGTTTTTAAGTAACATTTTGTTGCATTTGCATTACTGAAATCACCAGGTTACAGTAAACTATATTTCCAGATCAATGTCCCCCCAAAGAAAGCAGATGTGAACTTCAGGTTACAGTAAACTATATTCCCAGATCAATGTCCCCCCAAAGAAAGCAGACGTGAACTTTATCACCAAAAACAAATTCAATTTTCACATTACCTGCTGACAAAGAAGCTTGTTTCAACAACACTTGCAGATTCCTGAAAAGTCCACCAAACAAGAAGAAATCCACAAATCTCAGGTTTTAATGTCACATAGGTTTGCTATTTAACTATTGCTTTTCACCTCTAGGTGAATTAATCTCGGCATGTTTTGTTTTTGTTTCAAAATCAGATAGGGTGACACATAAAGATGTTCCCAATTGGAACCTTAGTGCATTGCTGATGGGAATGTGCAGGCTTTATGGAAAACAGTTCGGCAGTTCCTCAAAAAGTTAAACATAAAATTATCATATGACCCACCAATTCCACTCCTAGGTATATACACCAAAGAACTGTAAACAGGGACTCAGGTACTTGTACACCAAAGCTCATAGCAGCATTATTTGTAATAGCCAAAAGGTGGAAACAACCCAAATGTCCATCAACAGATGAATGAGTAAGTGTAATGTAGTATATACATACAATGGAATATTACTCAGCCATAAAAAGGAATGAAATTCTGACACATGCTACAACATGGATGAACCTTGAATATATTATACTAGGTAAAACAAACCAGGCACAAAAGGACAAATATATGATACCACTAATATGAGATATCTAGAATAGGCAAATTCATAGAAAGAGAATGTAGAATAGGGGTTATCAGGGGCTGGAGAGAGTGGGAATGGGGAACTATTGCTTAATGGGCACAGAGTTTCTGTTTGGGATGATGAAAAATTCTAGAAATAGATAGTGGTAATGACTACCATACTCAGTGGCACTGAATTATACACTTTAAGATGGTAAATGATATGTTATGTATATTTTACAACAATAAAAAAAGTTATTTTCAAACCGTCTAGAGCTTAAAGTTGTGTTACAAATTTTAATGTGAATTCTAATAATTAGTTTATTAGAGATGGGTCAAAGTATAAGGTTTGAAGCAATAGGAATTTTATCTATTAATTTCTAAAATCTTTGTCAAAGATAAAACTAAAATAAATGTTTTTTATGTCTTTTGTTCCATTTTTTTCTCTGTGATTTGTAGAAATACATGCACACATATATAACATTACTTTGCTAATTAAATGTTACATATCTTTGAATTTGTGACTTGTCTTTCATTTTCTTTATAGCGTTAATGAGTTAATTTTACACTTTAATATCGACACTATTTTTGTGCTTCATCTAAAAAAGTCAAAAAGACTTTTTCCCTAACCTGAGGTCAAAAGATAATATTAGGTATTTTCTTCTAAAACTTTTATTATTGTGTCTTTCATATATAAATTCAGTAATTGGGTTTTGTACATGGTGTAAGGTAGGGTTAAACTTCATTATTTTTTTCTGTATTAAAAACCACTAGTTCTTCTACCTATTTTTGGAATTCTCTATTCTTTCCCCCATCAATCTAAAACACTCCTCTGTCACGTATAAACATTCCATATATATGTAGGTCTATTTCTGGGCTCCCTCTTCTGTTCTGTTGGTCAGTTTCTCTATTCCTGCATCAATACTATACTGACTTAGTCACATAGTTTTATAACAAGCCTTGACACCAAGTACAGCAAGTTCTTCCATCCGTCTCTTCCTCTGTATACTTTGACTTTTCTTGACTCCATGGTCTTACATACAAATTTTAGAACCAACTTCTCAGGTTCCATGGAAAACACTCTTAAGAGTTTGATTGGAAATTCATTGAATTTATTTGGAGAGAATTAACATCTTTACAATATTGGGTTATCCTATCTATGAACATGCACTACCTCACCACTTATTAGGCTGCTTTAGTGCATTTTAACAAAGTTTTCTAATTTTCTCCATACAAGTCTGCACATTTTGTTAGATTTATTCTTATGTTCTTTACAGTTTGTTGTTGCTATTGTAAATAAAAAGGTTTTTTTTCTTTATTTGCATTTTCTAACTGTGGTTGGCATTTATTATTTTTGTATATTGACCTTAAATACAAACACTTTAATAGATTTTCTTATTATTTCTAATAATTTGTAGATTATTTTGGGTTTTCTAGAAATAGTTCTATTGTCCACAAATGGTGATAGTTCTGTTTCTTCTTTTCTTAATTTTATAACTTTAATTTTTTTTCCTTATGTTATTCCACCAACAAGAATTTCCAAACCAATGTAGAATAAAAACCGTGAGAATGGATATTTTTGTCTTTTCTTGCTATAGAGAGACCTCTTTCAAAGTTTTTCTATAAAAAACAATGTTGACTGAGGTTTGGGATAGATATTCTTCATAGGTTTCTAAAGACTTTCCTGGTTTGTATGGGCTTTTAATAATAAAAATGTATTTATCAACGTCATTACTTTTCCTCCTTTTATTGAGACGATCAAATATTTTTCAACTTTAATATATTAATGTGAATTTGATAATAATTTAGAATGTCTAAGATTTTAAAAATTAAAATAATAATAATAATAATTCATGTGACTAAAACAAAGAAAGAACTAAAACAACAGCATGTAATTTGGGAAATAAAAAAGCAGTCCCCTGCTACTCTGAAAGTGGTTGAGATCAGAAATATTTAAATCTCATAATATGTATGAGTTAGAAGAGTTTAATTAAAATCTATAATTTAAATGGCATACTTAGGAATTGTTGAATTATCTTCCATTTGAATTCTTTCAAACTGTGTTTCTTGTTGAGGAACAAATGTGTAACAATAATTTAGCATAGAAAAACAAGTTAATACAGAACTATGGGCCAAGGATCTTCTCAGTTCAAAGAGAATTAAGGGTCACAAAAACTTGATTTGGACACCCCAGCTGTAAAAGACATTTGGGGAACAATTTGGAAAATTTGAAAATGGGCTGATTATTGCACAATATTAGGGAATTATTGATAATTTTGTCAAATGTGATCATGGTTTTGTGATTATGTAGGAACACGGACTCCTTTTCCATGGATGTCTGTTGAAGTTTTTCTAGGTGAAATGTCATGATGTCCATAACTAACATAAAAACACTTAAATGGAAATAAGAAAATTAATGAAGCAAATATGGCAAAATGTTAACAATTGTTAAAGTTAGGTGCTGGATATATGATTGCTTGTTATATGGTTGCAATTTCCCACAAGAAAATAAGAAAGATTTCTGGTATTAAGTAATAAGAGAAAATGCTGTGCTAGGCAACTCCTGAGAAAGCCCCAAAGATCCTTGCCTCCTGGTATCTGCGCCCTTGTGTTCCCTTCCCCTTGAGTGTGGGCTGGACCTAGTGACTAATGAACAGAATAGGGCAAAAGTGGTAGCATATCACTTCTGAGATTAGATAACATAAAGACTGTGGCTTTTGACTTGCCCTCTCTTGTTTCTCTCTCTTGGTCTCGCTCTCATTCTCTCTCTCCTCCCTCCCTCTGGGAAAAGCCAGCTGCCATATTGTGAGCTGCCCTATGAGGGGGCAGGGGTGGGGAGAGGAGCGGGGGTGCCAATGGCAAGGAAGTGATGCCTCTAGCCAACAACCAAGGAGGATCTGAGGTCTGCCAATAGCCATGAGTGAACTTGGAAGAGGATCTTCCCTAAGTCAAGTCTCAGAAGACTCTGAGCCAGAGGGACTAGCTGAGCTGTTCTGGATTCCTGACCTACAGAAACTGTGATATGGTACAAGTTTGTTGTTTTAAGCTGCTAAATTTGGTGGCAATTCGGTATGCAGCAATAGATAACTAACACAAATATTATGAGAATAAAAGAAGCTAAACACATAACATTGCTAGAGACATTTTGAAACATCATGATTTCAATTATTGTTTTCAACAAGGAGTTAGCTCTTACTATTTCAGGAGTTAATCAGTTTAGTAGGAAAGGGAGGTCCATTTGGCAGTAGGAAATGATCAGTAAAAATTAAGAAATGTTAAGCTATCATTCTGCAAGAAAACAGGTCTGTTGACTTATGATTAAATCAATAAGCATGTATAAGACACCTACAATTTGTGCAGCACTGTTTTAGATGACAGAATGAAAACAACATAATTAAAAGGTAGCCCCTGCCATTTATTGAACTAGAGTCTGTGGATGCATAAACTACTCACTGAGATTATACTAGGCAGATTTTGATGCCATTTTCATTCTTCCAGGCCATCCAAACACCACACAAGGAAACTCCAAATGGACAACACACCTTCTAAGATTTAGTTAGCTTACTTCTAGAAATTGGTTTATATAATAGGAGGAGCTGCAATTAAAGCCTCACATCTGCCAACGTCTGTGTAAGAGGGTGGCATAAGCATAGATGCAGGGGAATCCATTTTCAAACTTCTCTTTTAAACGGCCATGAAAACACACCAATGAGAGAACATCTGCAACCATCATTCATTAACAATTATTTATTGAGCACCTCCTGGGTGCTAGAGACCCTGTTACATGCAGCCTAACAGAGGTGAATAAATTAGACGTGGACCCTGCCCTCACTAAGTTTATACTATACTGGAAGATGTACAAATAAGTTATATCTATGTATTATGATGGATACCATGAGGGAGAAGTACAGCATGGCAGGACTGCTTCACTGAGGATGTTTGATTTAGGCTGTGACCTGAAGAATAACGGAAAGGAGAATATTTCTAGTGAGGGCAGCAGCATCCCCAAAGGCCTTGAGATGAGAAAGAACTTGGTCCAAAAAGAACAGAAAGAAGGTCAGTGTAACTGGAGTGTTGGGAGCATGAAGATAGAAGATGGCTAGAGAGGACAGTGGACAATTCTGTAGCCAGTCAAGAATGTTGTATTTCAACTGAAATGCAATGGAAAGCCTCTGAGGGGATTTAAGAGGGCGGTGAACTGGTCTGATTTATACTATGAATAGATCGCTCTAGCTACTGTGTAGAAAATTGTGGAAGACAAGCACTGAAATTGAGACTACGATTAAAAATCTTCCAACAAACAAAAGCCCAGGACCAGATGGCTTCACAGGTGAATTCTATCAAACATTTAGAGAAGAGCTAACACCTATCCTTCTCAAACTCTTCCACAATATAGCAGAGGGAAGAACACTCGCGAACTCATTCTACGCAGCCACCATCACCCTGATACCAAAACCAGACAAAGATGTCACAAAGAAAGAAAACTACAGGCCAATATCACTGATGAACATAGATGCAAAAATTCTCAACAAAATACTAGCAAACAGAATTCAACAGCACATTAAAAGGACCACACACCATGATCAAGTGGGGTTTATCCCAGGAATGCAAGGATTCTTCAATATATGAAAATCAATCAATGTGATACACCATATTAACAAATTGAAGGAGAAAAACCATATGATCAATACAATAGATGTAGAAAAACTTTCGACAAAATTCAACACCCATTTATGATGAAAACCCTCCAGAAAGTAGGCATGGTGGGAACTTAGTTCAACATAATAAAGGCCATATATGACAAACCCACAGCCAACATCATTCTCAATTCTCTCCCTGTATTATAGTTTAGAATTTTGCAATTGTGATTTTCATCTTCATATAGACTTTTCTAGTCTTAAAATTGCATTTTCTTCGTGTCTGTTTTATCTAGCTCCATGTGTACAAGATATCTTTTACCTTTTGAAAACAATTTTATTGTGTTTTTTTCCCTTATTTACAAAAGGCAAGACATCTTCACATTAGGAAAAACTAGAAAGAACAGATAGGCAAAATGAAGAAAATAAAAATAGAGTCTTAACTGCGCACTTCAAAGATAATCAATGTATGCCAGTGGGATCCTAAGTTTTGTGCCCTTTTATTGCCTGTCTTCTTTCACTTAAAATACATCACAAAAATCTTTCCATATGAATGTTTATCTCCAATGTCTTTTAAAGCTGGGTAATATTTGCATGTGTATGCTGTCAGTTCAAGCAGTTTCTTATTTTCCTATTTACCCCTGAAGTGCTGCGGTTTCCTATGGGTCTTTTTTTTTTTTTTCTGTATGCAATGTCCTTGAAGGGGTTCATCTCTTCTTATGACTTTAAAGATCACTTAAAATATACATATATGGGACTTCCCTGGTGGTCCAGTGGTTAAGACTCCGCGCTCACAATGCAGGGGGCCTGGGTTCGATCCCTGGTCAGGGAACTAGATCCCGCATGCTGCAACTAGAAGACCCCGCAGGCCACAACGAAGATCCGCACGTGGCAACGAAGATCCCACGTGCCACAACTAAGACCCGGCGCAACGTACATATATATGTACAACTGAATCACTCTGCTGTATACCTGAAACTAACACAACATTGTTAATCAGCTATACTCCAATATAAAATAAAAATTAAAAAATAAACAAATGATGCAATCGCAAAACTGTGCCTTTAGCCCAAACCTTTTTCTACTTAACTTCAGACTCAGCTTTAGCTATATGCCTAACAGATCCATCCAGATATCCTTTCTCAATTGTTAGTGTATGTTAGCATCACCTGGAAGCTTGTTCAAACACAGATTTCTGGGCCCTGCCACCAGGAGGTCTGACTCCTATACATCTGATATCGAGCCCAAAGATTTGCTCTCCTAGCAAGTTCCTGAGTGATGCTGCTGTTGCCCTGGGAACCACGCTTTGAGAACCACTGCTCTACAGACACCTCAAATTCAGAATATTTCAAACAGTAATCATCCTCTTTACCCCCAATGCCCCTTACCCTTGCTTTTACCATTTTTGTTGCAGTATGAAATTCATATAGAAACATGGCCATATCACACATTTTTCATAAAATGAACACTCATGTGTAACCTGTACCTACGTCAAGAAACAGAACATCGCCAGTGGCTCCCAAAGCGGCTTCACGGCCCATCTTGCCAAAGTGGTTTCAGACACCATAGACTGGTTTTGCCTAGCTCTGTGCTTATATAACCTGAATCATGCAGTATGTGCTTCTTTGTATCTGGCTTCCTTCTCTCAACTTCATTATTGCATATGGTGTCAACTTCATCCTTGTGTCTGTCGGGCACACAACAAGAAAGGTTAGCACATGCTAGCCTCCCCTTTCTCACCACTCTCACATCTAATCTATGAACAGGTCTATCGACTATAACTCCTAGTTATATTTTCAACTCATCCCTAAAATTAAAGACTCAAAAAAAGGTTCTAATCACCTCTCATGGAAACTATTAACATATTTTCTAAACTGGTTTCCTTGCCTCCTTTCTCTTGGTCCCTCCACTTTGGTGCCAATTTGGTCATTTAAAATGAATGACACGCTTCCTGACTTAAAAGTGAAACATCAGGAACCAAGTTTCCAAATACCACCATCTGTTTTCCTTTCTTCCTGCAATTTCCCTCTTTCTCACTGCAACTGAGGATGTTCCTGATGGCAGAAAATAGTCAGTTACAAGCCAAAAACTTTACAGTTCTCTTCTGTTACTACTCAGAAGAACTAACCCATTCCCCTTAGTTCCAGTTGAAAAGGAAATTCCTGGAGAAGGATGTTGACTGGTCCAGTCGGGGTCAGGTGCCCAACCCTGGATAGCCAGGGTGGATCCAGGCCAGAAAGCACAGGCATGGCCACAGGAGACCCACATAATGAGTGGCATCTCCAAGGCCTTTAACCACACACGGGGTCCTATACAATCCCTGTAAGCGGAGTTCTAGAAAGCTGAATTTGAGTGGAGAGAGGGAAAACAAAGTTCAAAAATAGAAAGATGAAAAAAAGACTTGAGTCATCAGATCTAAAAGGTCCTGGACAGGAATATTGAAACCACACATTAGTCATATCATATTGACATTTCCAAATACCAAGAATAAATGACAAGTGAACCAGAAGAGCACTGGACTAAATAATAGAAGATGAAGAAATGTTCACAGAGTTATAAGGAAACAGAAATTTTCTCTTAGAATTCTGTACTCAGACAGACTGGTGTGCAAACAAGAGGGGGAAAGTATAACATTTGTGGACATTTAAAGATTTTTTAAAATGTACCACCTATGCCCATTTTCTGGAAAAAACATCTTTTTTAAGTCCTAGGGAAAATCATTTAGTCAATCACTCCAACGACAGCAACAACAAAAAAGACTCTGAATGCAGGGCTCAAGAGAGGAAAAATTAACATACAAAAATGAGCAATATAACTGCTAAAATATATAACTAAACCTAAACAACTGTGGTTAATGGAGTTGTGAAGTTTAATGCTGTTATTTAGAAAGGAACCTTAAAGTCAAAGATATTACGTCAAAGTAACCTGAAACTAGAACTCTAGGTTATTAAAATAATTGGGAGAAGGGCCGGTAGAAGGTAAATAAAAACATTCATGTCCTTTTATTTTTTAAGGAATGGACAGTGTTATAAACTCTGTTAAATTCTGGGTGTTCAAAGACAAAGCTAAATTCCCATACATGTGCTACAAAGCTAAAATCAAATCAGCAAACTATAGCCCAAGAGCTAGCTGGCTGTCTTTGTAAGTCCAGTTTTATTAGATCCTGGGCTGGGGTTAGGACGAGGCAAAGTGTGCAGTGCAGATTTCTGTGTTTATTTAAATTTTTGATGTTATTCATCATGGACTTTTTGCATTAATTTTGATTTTTTTAATATATTGCATGAAAATATCCTTCATCTTGATTACTGAGTTTTTTGGTGCCCTCTGAAATTTTACATTCAAGGCCTCTCACTCAGCTCACTCTAATCCTAGCTCTGCATCAAAACTATTTGAAGAAATAAATAAAAAAGAGAAACTTGGTCAATCCCTTAAAAACCACTAAAGAGGGGCTTCCCTGGTGGCGCAGTGGTTGAGAATCTGCCTGCTAATGCAGGGGACACGGGTTCGAGCCCTGGTCCGGGAGGATCCCACATGCCACGGAGCAACTGGGCCCGTGAGCCACAGCTGCTGAGCCTGCGCGTCTGGAGCCTGTGCTCCGCAACAAGAGAGGCCACGATAATGAGAGGCCCGCGCACCGCGATGAAGAGTGGCCCCCACTTGCCGCAACTAGAGAAAGCCCTAGCACAGAAACGAAGACCCAACATAGCAATCAAGCAATCAATAAATAAATCTTAAAAAAAAAAACCCACTAAAGAGAAAAAAGGAAACAACAACAGCACACACAATGAGGGAGAATTGACAAGCAAAATATACCATATAAAAGCTGATAACAAGAAAGCAGAGGACGTAGTGAGCTCAGAAATAGAAAAAAAATCAAAGAAAAGGGATATTTTTCACTGATAATATAGATACTAGTACTTTTCTACTTGATAACCAGTATTTATTGATATTCCTATTCAAATGTTGTCCTGTATCAAAGAGATACTGAGATATCATTTACCAATCAATATTGCACTGAAATGTATACATCCACATCAGTTGAAAGACAAGGAAATTTATATAAAACCTTCAAGGGTTTTCCATTGTTCTTAAGGTAAAATTAGTTCTCTCAGCCTCTCCTAGGATCTGCATGATCTGCTCTTAAACTCATTTTCTGAGGCCCTCTTACACACCAGTCACAAGGTTTCCCTATGTTTAAACATGCCAGACTGCTCCCAAACGGGGTGCTTCCCCCCCTGAGCCATGTCCTCTTGACACGGCCCCTCTTAACCTGGCTAACTGTGGTGATCCTTCAAGACTCAGCCAGAATCTCAGCCTCAGAGATGCTTCTCTTGGGTCCCACACTAGGATCCATCACTCTGTTTTATGTTTCATAGCACCTTTCATTCTCCCTGACATTTCTCATACTTTGGAAATATTCAGTCTATAACGAGGGCAATGACTGTATATTGTTCACAGCTTTTGACCAATGACTAGCATAGCCTCTGGCACATAGTACACGCCCAGTAAATTACTTGTTGTTGAGTGATTGCAGTTAGGTCTTTACTATTATGTTTTCACAATTTACTATTTCTATTCCAGTACCACAGGATTTTTATTGCAGTATTTTTAGTGTCTATTTATGGCTGATAGAGTAAATGCCTCTCACTAGCTCTTTTTAAAAATTCTCTTGACAACTATCATATATTTAGAGACAGCTTGTCCAGGTCCAGAGACAAGCAAACAGAAAAGGCAGTTGGGATTCTGATTGTAATTGCATTATATGTCTATATTCATCTGGGAAAGATCAACATTTGCATTACATTGCATTATATTGTTTCAGGTCATAGCCCTGCTATGGTCCCCCAAGGCTATATATGTAACATTCAGCTGGTTGACAGATTTTAGAGGTTTTGGTTATGCTCATGGGAGAGGTTAGACCGAGGGAGTCAGGTAACACCCCTCTCCCAACACAATACACAAACATCCCACAAAATGAAGCAGAACACTGGAGGAGTGTCTCAGGAGAACTTGGCTTCCTTCACACTTCATTTTAGGAGTTCTCTAATTTTCTCCTGTCTTCGTGAGCTCTTACACCTTCCTGATCTTTCCCATCATCCATACCCAAAGCATCTAAGCATTAGCAGCATCATGGAACCCAGACCTAGCCTCTGCTATTCTTTTTTTTTTTTAAATAAATTTATTTATATATTTTATATTTTATTTTTGGCTGTGTTGGGTCTTCGTTGCTGCGCGCGGGCTTTCTCTAGTTGCGGCGAGCGGGGGCTACTCTTCGTCGTTGCGGTGCGCGGGCTTCTCATTGTGGTGGCTTCTCTTGTTGCGGAGCACGGGCTCTAGGCTCGCAGGCTTCCGTAGTTGTGGCTCGTGGGTTTAGTTGCTCCGCGGCATGTGGGATCTTCCCGGCTTGAGCCCATATCCCCTGCATTGGCTGGTGGATTCTCAACCACTGCGCCACCAGGGAAGTCCAGCCTCTGCTATTGTTTGAGGAAATCAAGCATGCTTCACTTTTACTACCTGAAATCTTATTTACAGAGGTAAGTAATGGTTTGAAAGTCTGCATGCAGCCACGTTTCCTTAATAATGGGGATTCTCTAACTCAGCCAGGGAAGAAAAGCATCAAGGGAAGGCAGATGTCTGGCAGTTCTAAGCATCTGGCCTTAAGATGCCTCCAGGAAAGAGTTGGAGGAGAGAGCATCGTTTGACAGTTTTCTGCTTCTTTTGGCTTTTCTGTACGTTTTATTTTGATATTAGACAACCAAATGTTTAATACTATTATAACGTCATACTCCATTTATTCTGGTCTTACCTTACGTCCTTCAGAAAACTTGTATATACCACAGTGAGCGGGGGCTCATCTTACACAAGGGTTGGTTTCCAAAACCAGCACTCAAGGTGACAATTGCTTATAGTCAAAATTATCCTTGAAAAGCCTTTAAATGGCCCCTGATAAACAGTATACAGATGTAATATCTTACAATAAATTCAACACAGTCAGCTTTTCCTCCAATATTGAAACAGATTGCTGTTTCTTGAGTAGAACACCCAGTATAGGACTTGGCCTATATCTGGGGGCTCCATTGCATGAAATATACATATCTTAAAAAAAAAAAAAAAAAAGAAGCATGTGCAGCATGGAATAAGTTTAATTTGTATATGATAAATGGGCATATGTTAATGACTCCACTATATTTCTCTTTATGTAGATTTTTTCTTATTAAATGTATTCCCAAGTAACTTGTAGTTTCTACAGTCATTCTGAATGAGATCTTATTTTTTCATTTCAACTTTTTGTCACTTATAGCTAGGAAATGGGAAAGCTATTGATTTTGTGTGTGTTTTTGTACTCAGGCAATTTAATAAATTCTTTTAGCTTTATTAATAGCTTTATAACTGATGCTCTTGTATTTTGTAGGTATACAATCATATACTCATATAACTGTTAATAATAGTTTCTCTTATATTCCAATATTTATACTGATTATTTTCTTGCATTGCGATATTTGCTTGAACCTTCAGAATGTTTAAAAAATGACTACAGTAGATATATTATTGTTTCTTAATCTAATGTGGAATACCTTTATCATTTTCCCTCTACTATAATTATCACTCTTGGTTCCTGATAAAATTATCTTCATGATTTTTAAGAAGTTTCCCTATATACCTTGTAATAAATATAAATTCAATATTTATGATAAATCATGAGTGACTACCTCTTGTTTAAGAAAACTACACAAAGATTGCTAAACAGGGTTTACCAAGAGGCAAATAGGTATATTGATTAAGTTAGGTTTATTTGCCATGCTCTTAGGTTTTGGAAAATATACTCAGACTATCTATAATAATAAGGAATTATTTAAGTATATTCAAGAATACGAAGTAGCACGGAACAGGGCCTCTGCAATTATGTCCACATACTTTCTAGGCTGAGATGGAAAACACATATCAGAAGGACCTAGAAACATATGTCAGAGTTTCTCAAAGCACACACTAGTTTTAATTTCTTTCAAATTGCTGAGTGTTTATGCTTTTTAAAAGAAGATGTGATATTTATAACATTTATATTATAACACTTATATTAACATATAATGATATAATTATATAACATATAACACTTATATAGCTAGATAACAAAAATGCTATAAAATTATTTCTACTCATCCTTCTGTGTATCCTTAGAGAAATTCTGAGTGACATTCAAATATTAACACTGTGATTTCTGGGTAGTTGGTTTTGAGGTGTGTCTTTGAACATTTCATGTTGATTAAATGCTTTTTACCAAGCACATGTGTAACACTTTTCAATTAAAATGGATATGTTTTTAAAAAAAATAAAGAAGAAGAAGAAGATCTGATGGGATGGGTTTATACTATCCAATGCTTAGCAGAATTTTACCACAAGCCAATTCAGAGTGTATTAGCCTCTCTGACGCTTAAGTAAGCTTCCTTGTGGCTAATACTTCAATCACGGATCCAATCAGTTGTAAGTATATCCAACCTATGCTCTATTAGATATACTGATGCATAAAAAGTAACAAGATTGGGGCGCTTTTTAAAAAGATAAATATGCATGGCAGACTTGAGGCTTCACGAACATCGTAAGCATTCTGCCCACTGCATTAGGTTGAATCCCAGATGCTGTGTAGATGTTTTAAATAAAATGGAAATTAACAAACTGGATTTTTGAAAGTAATATTATTGTTTCATTTTAGCATTTTATTGAGAGCATGGAACAAGTAATAGTTCATATAATGACTTAACCACATAATGTTAAGTGAAGTCTTTTTATTTTACCAGATCTTAATGCATTAAAATAATATGAGCATTTATCACGTGGATTTTATTCCTATATATTAAGAAATCATTTTCTTGATATTTGGTTTACAAAACTAGCACCTGCTGATTTAACTGAAATATGTAATGATCTTTCTGTTTTCTGTTACATTTAAACAGATATATACAGAACTAACACTAACCGAGGTATTTGACTTAAGGCCACGTGTCTCGGTTCTGTGTCTGTTCTATTTTTTCTACTAGAGTTATAATATTTATTGTCTTCGAATATTTCTTGTTACATGCTACCTAAAGCAGCAGAAATGTCAGTGTTATCCAGTATGTTAATCAAACAGTAAAATATTTAGTCTCTATACTAAAAGTAATCAATGGTCATGCTTGTCACCATATGAATACTATTTGAGTATTTTAAATTGCATTCTATATATAAAACTTTTATTAGCTTCTTTCTTGCCCTCCAAGACTTTTGGGGGTTTAACCCTCCTTGGTAGCAGTAGAAGGTGACGCCAACCTTCAAGACAGCAAGCTGCCACAATTTCTAGACTCCAAATCTAATCCTTAAATCTAATATCCAGTCCTGGTATTAGACAGTATTAATCAGTAATGGCCACCAAAAAAACTGTGGTGTGACCTGAATTCATGAAAACACTGACTGTAATTCCATCATTGGGAGAAACAAAATACTGTACAACCCATGGGTTCACGTGCTTGCCTGTCCAGTAACATCTCTCTTATTTGCAATCCAAGACCATCCTTCCTGCTCTTGCCTTTGTCTTTTCTCCTTTGCATTTCACCACACTGCCAACTACTCCCCAGAACTTCTCCCCAAGATAGAGCAGTAAGACTATGTGTTTTTCTATCATTAATTACTATTTATTTGTACATGGCTTTTCATTTTAATATCATGGTCATTATTCAAGATTTTAGAATTGAGGTGATGGGGAGTGGTGTCTACAAAGTTCAGTATTAGCTGCATCTGCTCCACTGGTCTGAACTTCATCTGTGTTATGGGCTCACATGAATCTCATAGTTTGAAGAGTGTAAGCACTCAGCAGGCTCCCTAGCTAACCATTCTTCTCAATATCTTTACCGAATTCATGACCCAGCATACCCTATTTTTGTCAACTAAACCTAACACATTTCCCTCTTCCAATAAAATGGATATTTCATTGAACAAAAACTACCCAATAATATTCATTAAAATATTTAGATTTGCTAATATTAACTTTTAGTTGAATTCTATGTATGTGTGTAAACCTGGCAATAGTGCCTTTATCTTATAGTTAGTAGTATTATTAGCATGTTCACAATCTTATTCATCCATCATTCCTCCCACTATTACTTATTGCACACCTACTGGGTACCAGATACTATGCTAGGCAAAAAGTATGAAATTTATACTCTTTCCTCCCAAGTAGATGATTTGGGTATATCTCTTAAGAGGATAAAGTTAAAAGGACAAACTTAGAATGAAACTATAACACATGCTATAGCATATAACAGACTTTTATTTCTAAATCTAGCTTTGCTAGTCAGAATAAACTTGTCATTAGTAGATTCTGGATAGATCTAATTTCTTAGCCAAATAAACTAGAGCTTATACTTAGAATTCTTGATGAGTAATTTGTCTCTAAAGATAATATATAATTCCTAGAAATCAATTCTGAAAGGATTTCCTTTTCCATCCAAGATGGAATAAAAGGAACCAGATTTACACACACACGCCACACACAGACGCCTCAAACAACTAAATATCTGGTCAAGAGATACTAAGCTATGATTCTAGACATTGGACAATAGGGAGGACAGTGATTCCTACGAGAAGGAAACAAATTATGTGAGCCATATGATTATGCCAGCTAACGGTCCAAAGAAAGTTTCCAAGCCATGGCGCAGTCACGGGGAACCTAGGCAGAGGCCAACAGTCTCAATTTGTTGAGGAGCCATTGCTGGGAGTCTGCGGAGGCTTACTGTGGCTAGAGTTCTTAGGGCCAAGTAGTGGGGGGAGGAGAGCTGCATAGAGAGAGTGCTCTGGGGAACTGCAGAGGGATCCCCTCAAGTCTTCAGCTGCATGCTGATCTGGGCATTTGTCTGAAGAAATCGCCCAAGGTTGGGGGAAGAACCATCTGAAAGCATTAGAGTGAACACTCCTCAAAATTAACACAGGGATTTCAATCCTACTACTGTTATTTCCTGTGTATGGTCTTTGGCAAATTGCTTATGCTCACTGAATCTCAGTTTCTTCATCAGCAAAATGGATACATAATACCACTGACACCAAAGAGCTTTTGCAAGAATCAGAAGTAATGTATATTAAACACACAACATGGGACCTGGCACATAATAGGTACTCAATTTTTTAAAAAAAGTGTTCCTGCACAAAAATAAGTAAATAAATAAAACTGGCACAGGGCTTGGACTAATTCATGTTCCCACCAGCCAGAGTGGAAAACCATGTAATTCATGAGGCATTGCATAAAGTACTCAAAAGGATATTGCCTCAGTAGTGGTAGAAAAAATAGCCCTAGATTAAATGCTGCTCCAGTCCCATCTAACAAATCTTAAAAATCAAGCCTTGAAAGGATAAAATGGTTTTCAAGTAACTTAACTGCATTCCAGAACAAAGCTCAAGAATATTTATGGAAACACAACAATATCCAACACACACCAAGGTGAAATACACAATCCAAAATCCAATAGAAAATTACTAGGCATGCAAAAAGGCAGGAAAATATGGCCCATAAGGAGGAGAAAATTGATCAACAGAAACACATCCTGAAATGACGCAGATGATTAAATTAGAAAATAACATTAAAGTAATTATTATAACTATATTCCACATGTAGAAGAAAGATTGAGTGTTTTAAGTAGAAACATGCAAGATATAAAGACCTAAATAGAATTTCCAGAGATGAAAACTACAATGTCTAAGATGAAAAGTCCATTGGATAAAATTAACAGCAGTTCAGATAATATAGAAAAAGAGATTAGCAAACATGAAGACACAGCAATAGAAATTATCCAAAAGTGAAACATAGACAAAGACTAAAAGAAATGAACAGAGAATCAGTGAGTGTGGAACAACTTCAAACATCCTGCTGTACAGGTAATTGGTGTCTCAGGAGGATAGGATAAGGGGTCAGAAAAAATACTTGAAAACAAAGGGCTGAAAATTTTCTAAATTTGATGAAAACTGCAAACCTCCAGATCCAAGCTCAACAAATCCCAGGCCCCAGAAACCTGAAGAAAACTACATCAAGTAACATCATATTCAAATTGCTTAAAACCCATGAAAAAGAGAAACCTAAAGAGTTGCCAGAGAAAAAAAGCTCACAGTATGTAGAGTAACAAAGATAAGAATGACAAGAAACTTCTTGTCAGAAACAATGCAAGCTGGAAGTGAGTAGAACAACATTTCTAATGTATTAATACTACAAGAAAAAAATTATCAATCTGGAATTCTATACCCCGCACACAAAAAAAATCTTTCAAAAGCAATGGCAAAATACAGATTTTTGCAGACACACAAAAGTTGAAAGAAATCATCTCTAGCAGATCTGCACTACCAGAAAAGTGAAATGAAGCCTTTCAGGTAGAAGGAAAATGATCAATGATACCAGGTGGAAATCTGGAGATATACAGAGGAATAAAGAGCATCAGAAATGGTAAATATGTGACTAAATATAAAAGAATATTTTGTCATTTATAAAATATCTTTAAAAAAGACTTGATTGTTTAAAACAAAAAATAAAAACAGTGTATTGTGGAATTTATAACATATGTACAAGAAAAGTAAATGACAAAAGTAGCACACAGGGCAGGAGGGAGGGATGAATATAATCAATTGTGAAGTTCTTATTCTATACATAAAGTGGTATAATGTTACTTCAAGGTACACTGTGCTGAGTTCAATATGTATGCTATCAGTACTAAAGCAACCACTGAAACAGAGTTATAGTGAATGAGCCAATAAAGGAGATAAAATGGAATCATAAAAGAACTTTAATCAAATGAAGACAGAAAAGGTGGAAACATGGAACAAAGAACAGATGGGATAAATATCTATTCTGAAGGAATAATCTGAAATACAAAAGTTAGAAGCAAAGGCGTTTATCATGGCACTATCCACAATACAAGACATTGGAAACAACTTATCCAGTGATAGGAAAATGGTTAGTAAACAACATGATGGAATACTATGCAGACACTAAAACTGATGTTTATGAAGAGCTCGTAACGAGATGAGAAAATGTTGGTGTTATAAAGTACATTGAATTAAGGCAGAATCTAAAATTTTATAGTGAGCATTACCTCAACTACAAAAACCATGATAGGAAAAAGTCCAGCAAAAAAACTGGATGGTGTGGCAATGGTGATTTTTTCTACTTTTTTTTTTTTTTCAATTTTCTATAATACGCTTATATTCCTTTCATAATCAACAACAACACGCCCACACATACACACACAGTAATTAAACTCTTAAATTTTGTCAGGTCCTGTGCCAAATCTATTCACATATTATCTCCTGACTCCTCACAACAGCCTTGCAAAAAAAGGCATAATTTCTTATGTTTTTAGTTAAGGAAATTGAAGCCAGAGAGTATATGCCTTGGTTCAAACAGTGAATAAGTGTCAGATTGTTGGTAGTGACTGATGTCTTCTGCACAGGTTTAATTCTTTTACCAGAGTATTAGAAACCATGCCTGTCTGATTTCAAAGACTGTGGTTTGTATTTGTCACAGAACTAATGATAAGTCGCATATAATTCTCTTTATTTTTGTACATTTAGTTTTCAATTTGGGAGATAAAAGATACAGAAGATTAGCTGATGTAATTCAGTTGATTTTTTTTAAGCTGCTCTTTGTAAACTGCACTTGTTAAAATAGAAAAATAACACATCTTACTTATAATAAATACAAAAAGCAAAATGGCAGCTACAAAAATTCTTCAAGTTCTTATAGGCATGATCTTTTCAAAGAAGGACAGATATCTATTGATTAGGACCACAAATCCTTTGCCTGATGGAGTTTAAGACATATTAGAAGACATTATTCACAGAACAATAGAAATAAATATCAACTTGCTGTTTGCCAAGTCCCCATGCTCTGTAGTATTAGCGTATTGTGGATATTTTGTACACACTGGCACTCATGTTTACTAAATACATGTATTGTCAATTGATATCCTTAATCACAGAGTAATTTATTTATACCAACATAATTGAAACTGCTAAGAACTTTTACTATTTATAAAGGCGGAGAAATCTAGTTTTAAAATATCTCAGGTATCAAACTTGAAAGAAGGATCTATTCCAAGATCAAATAACCTAAAGAAATCTGCATGTTACTGAGATGTTTATGGCTGGCAAGCACAAGGTAGTTATATCATTTACACTTGAATGTCCTTAATATGTTGAATCCTCTAGCTAAAGAAGTCTAATCAGATGCAAAGAGAAAGCAAAATACTGTGATTTTGTTTTTGTTTGTGAATGCTGGTTGCCTGGAGAGCAGACAAAATGCTTCTACTCCTCTGAAAAATCGGAAGCTACAAAAGTGATTTTCGAAATTAGTGGCAACTCACAGCTGAAAATTATACCTTTGGGCAAAGGGCCAATTCGGGATGCGTTTCGCTCTGATTTGGAGCCCTGCCAGAGTCCCTCAGTCCCATTTGCTGGGTTATATAGCTAACAAACAAAAAGGAAACACTGAGAGTGTAGCTGAAATGCGGCTGCCTGAAAGTCAGTATTTAAGGTCTTGCTAAGATGCATGTTAACATGTAGAGCTGCATGGTGAGAACAAGAATCATTGGACATTCTCAAACAACCAAGCAGAACATGATTGTGGAAGGAATGCTGCGTATTAGTGGAGCGTTCCAGCGTCCCTTGGTATACCAGTCAGCGGGCATTGCAAAGGGGAAACGGGAGGGGCACGGAAACCAAGGGACAAGAGTACCACATTCTGACGTTAGCACGAAAAACAGGATTTGTTATAACAGCCTCGGAAGTTGACGAGACCCATTTCTAAAATAAACACACGGTATAATTTCACCTGATTACCATACTAAAATCGTTATTTATTTTCACCTTACACTTAGGTAACGGCTAAAGATCAAGCTAATTGGACTTGATAGTTTTCCCAAATAAAATGCCTAGAATAACTTTATTAATACTACTACTATTTTTCAGGCTGCAGATAAAAAATACTGATAATTGCTCATTATGAACCTAGATTAGGGAACAAATTTAGCTCCCTGCATTCTTCGACTTAAAAAGAGCTGGGGTTTGGGGGGCTTTTCTGTTTTTTGTTTTGTTTATTGGAATGTTACAACTTTTAAAAGAACTGACTGTAGAAAATACAGACAGAAAGAAGAAAGATTATTCTGAGCTAGCCATTGTTAACATGTTGGGGTAATAATATCCTGCCATTTATATAAAAGGAATATATATATTTGCCATATATTATATATATACATACATATATTTGCCATACATATATATTTTTGCCATATATATATATTTGCCATATATATTGATGGGCATTAATATCCTGCCATATATACATATATATAAACATAAAAGGATATTTTTGTGCAAAAGTGTATCATTCTGCTCTGCAATGTGTTTTGGGGTTTGGCTTTTTCTTTTTCACTTAACCATGTATCATGAACAGCTTTCCATAAGACTACTATTTTAAGTGTAGGTAAAGAAAGATTTTGAATATCCCTTTTTGAATAGTCTGTAAAGGGAATGTGAGTAACACTATTTAGTGCAAACTGCTTCTTCAAATAGGCTAGACAAAATTCATAATACGAAAAATGTAAAGGGCTGTTGCTCTTGCAGTATATAATATGGTTATTAAAAAAATCTCAGTTTCTGGAATAAGGCCATCAGACCTGTGTTGGAGTCCCCATTCCACCCAGCTGTGTAACCCTTGGAAAATTATTTAACCTTTCCGAGCCTAAGCTTAGACTTAAAATTTCATGAGGATCAAGTGAGACAATGCATAAAAAGTGCTTAACCCAGAAATGCCATTGACAGCTAGCACTTATTTATTCCCCTACACTATCTTAAAAATCATTTTATTGGTCTTACCCAGCTCTCGCACCCCAAAATCTCTTAGTGATTTTCATTTGGTGTTGCAGTAAACTTATACCTTGATTTGAGAGATCTTCCATCTTATAACATTCAGGTTTCCCTGAGTGTTTCAAGAAGTCTTTCTTATACTTCAGAGAAGTAGGCTCGGTTCAGCTGTTTTTTTCCCCATAAAAATACTAAACATTTTTTTGTTAGTATTTTCCCTAGGTAATTTGTATTTCCACTATTTCAAACATGGCCATTTTTCCCATATATTTTCTACCGACAACTGAAGGCATAGAGAAAAGTTATTATACTTATTTTTTTCACTTGTTATATTATTTAAATATATTGGTTCAGAATGATCTCTTTAATTCTCATGGTAGAAGTTCACATTATCTATAAATAATGATTATTCTGTATCCTTCCTTATAATAATTATATTTCTGTTTCATATCTATTACAGTGGTTAGACTTCCCAAAAAGTACTCGATAATAATAGAAATAAGAATTTTTGTCTTACTCTGAATTTTAAATATTCTTTATGTGGTAAAAGAAGTTTGCCACTATTTTTAATTTTCTAAGAATTTTTTAATCAGTGATAGATGTTAAATATTTTTAAATGCTTATATAAAGCATCTATGGTGATGATTTTATGTTGTTCTCTTTCTGATCTGTTAATTAAATGAATTAATAGATATTCTAACATTAAACTACTCCTTCTGGAATAAAGCCTAACTATGGTGTATTATTACTTTGATAGACTGCTCTGTTTGGAAATATTTTATTTATAATTGCTGGCATTGACATTAATAAGTGCACTCAGTCTCTAGTTTTCATATCTTTATCAGATTTTGATATAAATGTTGTGTTAGTTTCTGAAAACAACTTAGGAAGTTTTTCATTCTTTCATTTGACCTAGAATAGATAAATGATTTTGGAACAATATGTTCTTCAACGTCCACACTATCTGGGTTATGACACTTTTAATGGTAGATATTCATCTAATTAACTTCCTAATCAATTTTATGATTATTTGTTCGTCTCCTCCTCCTCCTCTTTCTAATTGATATATTATCTTTAGTTCCTCAAATGTAAATTCTCCTCTTTAATTATATCCACTAACTTTCTAGCATGGATCACTTATGGCATCAAAAATTAAGAAATCTCTTTGAACACTCTAAGAAAAGAGAAGTATTAAATTTGTCATAGGTATATTTAGTTCTTTCCATGTCAAGCCCGTTAAAGAATAGCCTGAACTCCTGGTACTATGGTTCTCAACTCACAGACCCTATAATCTACAGTCTATAAATCTATAACCATTGAGCATTGTTGTAGACTGAATAAATAAGTTTATTTCCATATGTATTTATTTAATTTCTGCCTCTCCTGAGTGACAATAACCTCCATGGGCGACAGGAACATTGTTTATCATGTTATTTATTATCTTGTTTGTACTCAATACATATTATTAAATGAATAAGTCAAGGTACAAATGGATTAAGTGCATTTTAAAATAATATCAATTAACTATAATAGTGTTAATTAACAAAAATGTCAGCTAGGAATTCAAGAGGTACACAAAATTGGCCAGACCACCTAGAGCCCTCTCTAAGACTTCTGCAAATTTCTGAGCAGCTTACATTCTCTAGTCCTCTTCTGCATCCTTACTGTCTAAGACGTTTAAGGCTTCAATCCAGCATGAAACATCTCTTTCTTTAGTGTTCACAACCAAAGTTCACGCACATCATGCATTTCTGAGTTTATTAAACTGTTGACATTTGTGGATGAGTGGGTGAAGGTCAAAGGCAGAGAGTCATCATTCCAGGGAACAAATCCTTCTCCCCATTTGCTAGCCTGTCTCTCTCCCCTCTCCTCCCCGCCCCACCTCCTTTCCCATACCCCTCCTTCTTTTCGTCCTCTTGTACTGCCTCCCAAAACTCCAAACTTCTCACACCAGCCTATTCTCCTGTCCTCCACATTCCCACCATTGCCCGTACATAATCATCAGGCTCTTTTACCAAAGAGAATTCTCTCCCTAGAAAAATCCTGGTACTAACTCTATTTTTTCCTAGCCTAACTCTTAAGATAAAAATGTCTCAGTCTTGCTACATTTACTTAGATATTAACATGATTAATATAATACAAATTAATTTTAAAGTGTTACTCAAATGCATAGCAACTTTTTATCATTATGTATTTGCACAAGCAACAGATATTAACAATTGATAACCTTGTTGTACAGGCACATCTGTGGTAGTTATTAGTGCCATTTACCCAGTATATCCAAGTTCTCTCATCCTTCGGAGCCCACACTAGGGTTGCAAATCTTGCGGCGCCATATGACTAGTTCTAGTGAATGAAAGGAAGTGGTGATTGTCACTTCTGAGCCAGGCTTTAAGGGCCAGTGGGAGACCCTCCAAAGCTCGGCTCTTCCCTCTGCTTCTGTAATCAGAGATGATGGCGCCTCTGTCAGCCTGTCTGCCAGAGTGACTATGATGGTCAGAGGCCTTCATTGATTCAGGGTGGTCTTTCTGGATGAGCTGATCCAGAAAGAAATTTTGTGGCTTAAAGCTTCTAACATTCCGAAGCTGTTTGTTATTGCCACTTTCCCTAGCCTATCCTGACTGATACAGAGTCCACGGCATCTTTTGACATGAAAAGTAACTTCTCATATTTGAAAAGGTTTAAACTACTCATTTTCAGAGTAGCGGACAGCTATCATGGCCTCTGGAATCCTAGGATAGGGAATGATCCAGAGCATATCCATGCTCCTTGGGTCCACATTTGTCCCATTCAACAAATATTACTGTAAACTCTTCAAGAGCGTCAAAGGTCTTATATTTTACTTGGATCCTCCTCCTCTCCCCTTGTGGCTGTTATAGCAACCAGCCCATACACGTACTCTAAAATTTTACTTGGCTTATTTATAACTTGTGTCTTTCCCTAAAAGCTTTGAATTAGTATATAACCAAAATCACTGACAAAAAAGTAAATAAAAAAGGAATATAAAATTAATATTATAGAGAAAAAGGAAATTGCAAATATATTGATATGCATAAACTCACTAACTCTAAACTCAACATGGGAATTCTAATTTGGCAGCCATGGCAAAAAGAGAAATGGGACATTGCTACATAGCTTTTCTTACTGAAAAGTAGGCAGTATTCCAGGGTTTTGGAGGGAAGTGCAGGGGATTATGGAGGAATAGAAAAGGAAATAAGGTTAAGGCAAAGGGAGCTCCACTTCTAATCTTTGGCCTGTAGAGGGAACAATGTGCACGACGGGCAGATTGTACTAGGCTACCAAAACCTGAATGCTGGGATCTCTGGTAAAGCCACAACTAGCCACTGACTAAAAGAAAAAAAATTTCAATTTGATTTAAATGTCTAATTTTTATGTAAGTCAAAATTGGATCCCATTCTTCTTTTTCCTTATCCAACACTAAACTGACAAAGCAAATCAGGAAACCCTTATGTTAATGACAGCTGAGCATTAAAAAAAAATAAAGCTCTGATCACAGGGGATTGTTATGTTCCTGGCACAAACTACGAGGCGAATTGTTATAAAACTGCAGTGCATTGCTTGTTGTTGTTGTGTGTGTGTGTGTGTGTGTGTCTGTGTCTGTGTCTGTGTCTGTGTGTGTTTTAATGAAGCTGGTTTAGCTACAAACAATATCAGACGCTAAACACATTTTTAGGTAATAGCTCTTTTCTTTTGAACAACAGAGAAGCTAAAAACACTATAAGAAATGAGTATGAAAGCAAAAAATTAAAATCTTGTGAAGAAATGAGCAAAACATACCGGATAGAATAATATTAAGTTATTGAATATAGAGAAGTATTAAATAAAAAGCACAGAGGTTCAACTCATCCCCATTCATTTATTCAGTAAATATTTACCAAGTGTTTACTCTATGCCAGGCACAGTTCTAGGCTCTAGGGATACAACAGTGGACAAAAGGGACAAAAATCTCTGCCCTAATGGAATTTACATTCTGGGAAGTGAGGAGGGATGCAGACAATAAATAAATCATAAAATATATTAGAAAGTGAGAAGTGCTTTGGAGAAAACCAAAGCAGAGAAGGGGGACAGGGAGTGAGGGGTGCAGTTTGTTCCCAGCACCCTAAGTAGTTCCTGGCACACAGAAGGGCTCCACATGTGTTTGAGAGGCAGTAGTCAAGAGTTCAGTGCCTTCCTCACAGGCGTGTGTCCAGCATTTGAAATTTTAGAGGCTCACTACGTCCTGATTGTTTCAATTAGCACCTTAGGGGTGCTAACAAAGCATAAAGACAAGACTCCCAACTTGGAATAAAGTTTTGATATACTTGTACCAGTTTCCTGTCAGAGAGGACTTCCGAAAGTTAAGAGGTGATTGAGCAGCAAGGATTTGGTTTTGTTTGTGTTTCTTTCTTTATTCAATCATAGGGAACACAGTGTACTCGGTTACTTTTGACTTCCTGTAATACTTTTATCCATCTTCTAGTACCAGCACCCTGATTTTTCTTTTAAGAACTGTCCTTCCTCATTCTTGGTCCATGTGGCTTGAGTGGGCATACACCACCCAAACTCCAGGATGGGACAAGTGCCCAAAGTCTGGCCAATTACCAGTGTTATAGTACCAATTTTACTGTGATATTACCAATATTATGGTAATATTTCAATTCCTTGGCCAAAATATTCGGTTCAGGGGTGTTGCTCAGTAGAGCTCAGGAGAGCCCTGAAATCCTGCTGACACTACTGGGAAAGAGGCATGTCCTCATCTCTGGATATTTTAACCTGGTTTGCTGTAAGCTTTGGGTTGCCAGGGTTCATGATGAGGAAAGAGTCTGCTAGAGAATGAAGCCAACAGGGAGGAAAGCCGAGCTGAGGGGCAGAGAGAGAGTCCCAGTGACCTTGTATGAGGTTATCATCTACCACCTATATATGACAAGATTTCTTTTATTTCAGTGAGCCAATGAATTATCTTTTGTTTCTTAAATAAATTTTCTATCAGTTTATTAGTTCATTTATTCAGAAAATACTTTCTAAGTACCTAACCAATGGGCAAGGCATTGTTTTAAGTGTTGGCGGTATAGCAGTGAACAAGACAAAGTTGTGCGCTCATAGAACTGATATTGGTGAACAGATAAATATATCAATAAACATTTAACATAATGCCGAGAATCAAGAACCATAAAGAAGAATAGGCAGGGTAGTGGGATAGTAAGTTTTGGGAGATATTTATAAAGGGGCATTAGGGAAGACGTCTCTAAACAGAGACTTAACTAAATCAGGGGTAAACACCCTGTAAGTATTTGGGGAAGGTTGTTTTAGGCAGAGAGACAAAAAGTTCAAACTAAGATGAGAAAGTGCTTTGTATATCTGAGGAAGAACAAGGAGGCCAATGCGGAGTGGCTGACACAGAAATGACAATCTTTCTCCCAGTGACTCTCTGACCCACCATTTATTTAACTCCCATCATATGCAAAACCAGTTAGTGCTATTCAAAATGGAGATAGGACTCATGCAAAGACATGACAAAACCAAGCCATCCATGAAACACATAGAACTTTCTTTGACTTTAGTCTTATGACTAAATCCTGCAAGAAGTGTCATTCATCTGGTTTTGTCCACAAGGCCAGAAAGTTCTAAGGAAGCCAGTTTAAGACCAGCCATTTTGACCCTACTGTTTGATTATTTAACCACCACCAGTGTTTTGCTGCTTGCTTATCTTACTGCTGCCACTTTTACAACAACTCTGATTTTTCAGCCAATTTGTTTACTCATCATTTTATTTCCTGGCCTTTGCCAGTTATCTGTAAACTGTAAGAAGGGTAATGTATTCAGATGAGGGAAGTTTGGCAGAGTCTTGGTCGGGATTTTTTGAGAGAAAGCATGCATGTGGAGATGGGGTGCTTGGTGAAAATTTATGAGTAGTGATCAGAGTGAACAAGATACAATCAAGAAACTTTTGTCAAGGGGAGAAAATACCCAGTGTTTTCATTTCACCCTCACACCTTTCTCCCTAAAAGGCAAATTATAAAACTTTCGGCTGTTAACTGTTTCTGCTGAATTCTCTCAACCACCACCAATACAATACTACAGAGCACAAAGCCATGTGTGTGAGGGTCCTCCCTCTATTAACAATGCCACATACAACTCACTCTTTGCATTTTAATTAGTAGACACATCTTGCTTCATTGCTTGAGAAAAGTACATTTTTTGTTTGCTGTGTGAATTGATCTGAAGTATACAGAGGAATTGATTAAGCAAATAAAATGGCTTCCTCAAAATGGCAGAGTCAAATGTTAGAATCAAAAGTGGAAACCTAAATGCCATGTGTTTCTCTGAGCACCAGAATTTTTATTCTAGTTGTCAGATATTGTAGACTCATTCCAGGTATTATCTATCGGTAAAAGTGTTTCCCAGTATGAATAGCTTATTACTCAGTCAAGTAAGTTTGGAGTACCTCGGGTCAAAACAAAGTTAAATAGACCATGTTCAATCGTGAAAGGTTGAAAGCTCTTCCCCTAAGATCTGGGACTAGACAAGAATGTCTTCTTTATGGAGACAAATTATTAGAATTCATAAGTGAACTCAGATAGGTCACTGGTTATGAGTCAATAACAAAATCAATCATTCATATATATAAAATCTAATGAACAACAAATCTAATGAAAACTACATAAATTTATTAAGAATCAGTTTTTAAAACCTGAATAAATGAAATAACAGAACATAATTATGAATTTGAAGACTCAATATTGTTAAAGTGTCAGTTCTTCCCAAATGATCAAAAGAGTCAGCACAATCCTAGCCAACACCCAAACAGGATTTTTACTTGTGTGTAAGTAAAGCTCATATGGAAATGCAATGGCCAAGAATAGCAGAGACAGCTTTGAATATGAAGAAGAAAACTGGAGTACTTAATCTCCTGGGTATCTTGATTTTTTAGAAAGTTGTAGTAATTAAGGTAGCATGGTATTTGGTACACGGATTAACAGAATAATGGAACTGAAGAGAGGATCCAGAGACATACGAACCTTACACAAACACTCAATTTATGACAAAGGTAAAACTGCAGTGGGACGCTGAAAAGATGGTCTTTGCAACAAACAGTGCTGAGTGAACTGGATAGCCACACAGAAAAAGAAAACTTTTATTCCTACCCCAGCCCATACCAAAAAAAATCAGTTGAAGGAGGATTGTTGATCTAAATATGAAAGGCAAAACAATAAAACTTCTAGAAAATAACACATAAAAATATCTTCCTGACATTAGGGTAGACAAAAATTTCTTAAAGTGGACCCAGGAAGCACTCTCCATCCTGCAGAAGACTGGTAAATTGGATTACTTAAAATATTACAACTTCTGACTATAAAAAGATACTTCTAAGAGAGTGAAAAGGCAAGACTGGGAGAAGATACTTGTAATACATATAGCTGTCGAAGGACTCATCAAATATCTATAAATAACTCAAAAATCAATTTTTTAAAACAAGATAACCGAATAGAAAAATAAGCAAAGGTCTTGAATAGACACTTCACAAAACAGGATATCCAACTAGCCAATAAACATATGAAAAGAAACTCTACATCATTATTCATCAAGGAAATGCAAATTCAACAATGAGCTATCAGTACACACCTTTGAGAATGGTTCAAATTAAAATCACTGGTAACAAGTGATAACCAAGTTTAGGCAAGAATATGTATCAATTGGAATTCTCATAAACTGCTGGTGGGAGGGTAAATTGTTACAACAACATGGGAAAAACTATTTGGCGGTATTTGTTAAAGCTGAATATATATATGCACTGTTACCTAGAAATTTCATTTCTAGATTTTCATACCAAACAGATATGTGTATATGTGTTCACCAAAAGACATGGACAAAAATGTTATATTGGTACTATTCATAATAGCTAAAATAGGTAAATACATCAAATGTCCACCAAGAGTAGAATAAACTATAGTATATTCTTAAAAAATACTACACAGCAATAAATTGTTGTGTCTGTTATTCACAACAATAGACATAATGTTAAGTGAAAAAAAACCAAAAAAGTAGTACATAATGTATGATTTCATTTATATAAAAATCAAAAACAGGCAAAACCTATTAATGGTGATTTTGGTTGATTATAAGAACGGCCAAAATACTTTGAAGACCCTTGCATTAAGAAGTAGAGTCTCAGGCTTCCCTGGTGGCGCAGTGGTTGGGAATCTGCCTGCCAGTGCAGGGGACACGGGTTCGAGCCCTGGTCTGGGAAGATCCCACATGCCGCGGAGCAACCAGGCCCGTGTGCCACAATTACTGAGCCTGCGCGTCCGGAGCCTGTGCTCCGCAACAAGAGAGGCCGCGACAGTGAGAGGCCTGCGCACCGCGATGAAGAGTGGCCCCCGCTTGCCGCAACTAGAGAAAGCCTTCGCACAGAAACGAGGACCCAACACAGCCAAAAATAAATATAAAAATAAATTAAAAAAAAAAAGACCTAAAGAAGAAATACATGGCGAATATCTTTCTAAAAAAAAAAAAAGAAGTAGAGTCTCACCCCTTGAAACTAGGTTGGCCTTGTGATTTTCTTTGACAAAGAAAATGTGACAAAGTAATATATACCAGTTCTGAGGCTAGGCCGTAAGAAGCCTTGTAACTTCTATTCCTGCTACTGTTGCAATTCTGCCACTAGGAGAACAAGCCTCCGTTGGCTTGTTGGAGGGATTATATGGAGGAGAACCTTGACACTCCAGCCAGAAGTCAACCAGCCCCCAGGCAATCTAGCGGTCACAAGCTGATGCAGGAGCAAGCACCCACCCTGAGATTAGCTGAGCCTTATCCAGATCAACAGAACTTCCCAGCTGAGCTGAGCCCAAATTGACAACCCACAGAATTGTATCAGTAAATGACTGTTGTCTTAAGCCCCTCAGTTTTGGAGTGTATCTAACGGATACTGTGGTGGAAGAGGTGGTAGTAATTCAGAGACCTGCTAATAGGGCCTTACAGGGTTTTTATAATAACCTATTTCCTGATCCAAATTTTGATAACACATATGCATTCACAGTAAGATTCATTGAACTGTATAATTACGATATTTATGATATTTGTGTGTGTGTATATATATATATAGTGAGTGTGTGTGTATATATATATATATATATCATATATTTTTTTACTTCGGTTTAAAAAGTAGAAATAAAATAAAATCTTTATGTACTGATATGGGATAATTTCCTAGATATATTGTTAAAGGAGAAAATAAGAGCTCAGAAGACGGCATATGGTATCTACCATTTGTGTAAAAAAGGGACAGAGAATACGTGTGTATGCATATGTGTACATGTGTGTGTGACTTCTTTACTTGTATATGCACCCTTTATATCTTTAAATATACATAAGAAACTCAGTAATACTGTCTCATGCTGCTTCCAGGAGGGAAATGGGTAACTAGGGGATGGAATAGGAATAGAGAGACAATTTTCACTGCTGATTATTTTATACTTTTTGAATTTTGAACCACACAAGCTTATTACCTATGTTTTAAAATTTAATAATAAAATTATAACTCTAAAAGACCATTCTCTTAGGTACTCTACTGTAAAGGCCACATAAAAATTCAGAAGAAGCAAATATCAAGAGAAATGCTAGAGAAACACCCAGCTACAGGAGCTCAAGAGTTAGGATTTGGTATGGGAAATAAAATACTGTATCACTTTCACAGCTATAATTTGTCACTCAAGTCTGCAATCAAGAAAAGCCAGTCCTTTTCATGTTTGGTAATTGCAATCATTGTTTCTTTTGTTGTGGTCATCCATTTATAATGCTTGGTGTCAGTCTATTTATCTCTTGTAAAAATAAAATACAGTGTGTGTGTGTGAAAAAAAAAAAGTAAACAATGCTTGATAGGAAAAAAAAAAAAAAAAGAAAAGCCAGTCCTTGGATCTGAATTGTTTTACATGACAGTTTTATGGGCTTGCCCTCAACTTAGGGGAATAAAAATGCAAGAATTATGAGTCCAGAGAATTGATAAGACTATTGGAAAAGATGGTAAAGAAGAGACAAATTCCAGACTCCATATTACTTGAGGACACAGGGACGGGGAAGGGTAAGCTGGGACGAAGTGAGAGAGTAGCACTGATACATATACACTACCAAATGTAAAACAGATAGCTAGTGGGAAGCAGCTGCATAGCACAGGGAGATCAGCTCGGTGCTTTGTGACACCTAGAGGGGTGGGATAGGGAGGGTGGGAGGGAGACGCAAGAGGGAGGGGATATGGGGATATATGTATACGTATAGCTGATTCACTTTGTTATACAGCAGAAACTAACACAACATTGTAAAGCAATTATACTCCAATAAAGATATTAAAAAAACAAAAAACAATTCTTGGAAGTCTATCAGAAGGAAAGACCATTTCCTGAATTGGCTTTCTCTCCTAATTACCTCTGTAATTGCCCTTTCCTATTATTTCGTACCCTTGTAATACAATACCCTCTTAACTGGTGTCTCTACCTTTTGTGTCGCCCTTCCCCAGTCTTTATTCCACATAACAAATACAAAATTATGTTTGTGAAACACATACACACACACACACACTAGACTCCAAATTAGGAGAAGTGGAGTACATTCAAAGGGATATTCTAATTGGTGCTCATTCATAAAATTATGAATCAAGTGTAATTGAAATCCTTAAGAATTAGTGGAAAAGTCATCAATTTTTTTCAGGATAATTAAGAAAATGGAGTCTTTCTTAAGAAAAACAAAACCATTTACTTCAGTCAGTTAGGGAACAGTTGACTGAAACCACCAACTTTGGCCAGGCCTGCTTGCCTGAATTGTCTCACAACAGGAGGTCCTGATAAGGAACATGGTGCTGCCTCCAAAAACTAACCAGAAGAATCCAAAAGAGGGAGGAGACAACCAACCTCCCAGAGTCCTTCTTGCTGGAATCCATCTTGGCTGAGAGATGCGTGCGCCACCAGGAAGGACCCTGAGTCAGACTACGGGCCAGACAAGATGACTGGCCAGAGACAACCCGGAAACTTACCCCATGACCATAAAACCTGAGACTGTGAGCCACGTGGCAGAGCAATTCTCCTGGGTTCACTTACCCTGCTGCTCTCCACCTGGTCGCCCCTTCCCAATAAAGTCTCTCGCTTTGTCAGCACGTGTGTCTCCTCGGATAATTCATTTCCGAGTGTTAGACAAGAACCCACTCTTGGGCCCTGGAAGGGAGTCCCCTTCCTGCAACACTTCCATGATTAATTCTGGAGGAGAATTTTGTTGGCTGGGGAGACCAAGAGACAGCATTCTTGTTGCCTTGAGTTTACCTTCTTTTACGGCCTGAATGTTTGTGCCCCATCCACAAATACACATGTTGAGATCCTAAATCTCAATGTGATAGTATTAGGAGGTGGGGCCTTTGAGAGGTGATTTGGTCATGAAGGTGAAGCCCTCATGAATGGGATTACAGTTGACTCTTGAACAACTTGGGGTTAAGGACATCGACCCTCCACGCAATTGAAAATCTTCATATACCTTTACAGTTATCTCTCTGTATCAACAGTTCCACATCTAAGGATTCAACCAATTGCAGATCCTATAGTACTATAGTATGTATAGTATGTAAAAAAAAATCTGTGTATAAGTGATTTGAACCCACACAATTCAAACCCATATTGTTCAAGGGTCAACTACAGTTTGCTTCTAAAAGATACTCCAGAGAGCTTCCTCGACCCTTCCACCATGTGAGGACACAGTGAGAAGGCACTGTCTATGAACCAGAAAACAGACTCTCACCAGACCCCAAATCTGCCAGCACGTTGATCTTGGACCTCCCAGTCTTCAGAACTGTGAGAAATAAATTTCTGTTGTTTATATGCCACCCAGTCTATGGTGTTCTGTAATAGCAGCCTGCTTGAATGAACTAAGACATCTTTCCTTTTATTACTTTTCTTTTTTTTTTTTTAAAACAATCACTTCTCCACTACCATGGTATTGGGCCATAGCCTTTGGTGGGGGTCTTTGTTTACTAGAAACTTGAACTCTTTTCAAGGGCAGAGATCACTCACATTGCAATCCCCAACTTTTTACTGCCTTTTAGATACCTTGACCTTTCCCTTACTAAGAACAAGAGAATTTCACACCTTCAGGCTCCTCTTAGTCCCTATTTCCTGAAAGCAGAGCACATCTCTTTTCTAGATAATTGGCACCAGAAATTCTTCAAGTAAGTCTCCGTCTCTAATTACATAGATTGGCCTAATACCCACTAGAGATCAAAGAGAGTAACCTAATTTGATGCAAAAATCATAGAAGTCATATAATAAAAATTAAATATACAAATTTATTTCTTGAAGAATTTTATGACTTAATGTTTTAAGTTAATTATTGGGAAAACTTAAAATATGTCTAAAATAAAGTTTAAAGGGAGGAGAAAGGTATATTTAAGTTAAAATTAAGCTACTTATGACTTGTAATAGGGTAATGTTAGGCTATGTTATGGCAACAAAACTCATTGGCTTATTGTAATATAAGGTCTATTTCTCATTCATGCAAAATTTACTGCAGATGGGGCAGCTGTCCTGTGTGTCTCTCTTTTAAGTTATGACTCAGGGACCCAGGTTTTTACCATGTCAAAGCTATAACCCAGGAACATGTGGTCTCTGAAGTCACCATGGTGGGGGAAAGGAGGGACAGAGAAAGCACACTGATCCTTAACAACCTTGGCCTGGAAGTGATGAAGATCACTGATGCTCAGGGTGACTGGTCAGAACTAGCCACACAGCCCCAATCTAATGGCAAAGGAAGCTGGGATATATAGGGGTACATGGATATTTGGTGAACACTAACTCACTAACTATCTCTGTCATGTGACTTTAGCCCGGTAATTTGGGAAAGCAAGCAATGCATCTATTGACTCATTTAATCCTGTAGGTCACCCCATGAGGCAGGAACTATTAATATTCCCATTTTGCTGTTGTGGAAAGTGAGGTATATGGAGTTTAAGTAGGTTTCCCAAAGTCACACAGCCACCAAGGGGAAGAAGTAAGATTCAGATCCATGCAGTATGGCTCCAGTGCCTGCACATTTAATTCCTATAATGCTTGCTTTCCACATTGAAAGAAAAGTAGAGGGGCTGAGAAATTGTCAACACATTGGTCAATCCTCTTCTTTAAAGGGGTTAGATAAAGGCTTGGTAGATATAGGATTCTTTCAATCATAGAAGAGGGTCAATGCATATGTTTTGTTTATAATATTCACCTAGACTTCCTAAACTACCAGAAAAAAAAAAACAAACAAACATGTAATTGTTGAATCTTGCTCTTTGCTTCAGCTACATAATCTTGGCCTTGAGGTTCCCTGAGGATTTTGGAGCTGAAATCCAGCGTATTTTCTCACCATCAACCTCTACACAGGTTGCTACTGTGTAGAGCATTTGCAAAGTGCTGAATCAAAGAGATAATTGCTCTGAATTAATGAGGAGAGAAAGAAATTCACATTTTAAAAATTTCAAATATTATTCATTTCTGTACCCTCTAGGTATCTGTGAAAAAATTGATAATAATCACAATTAAAAATCACATCTGTCAAATATTTAAAACCAAAGGGATAATATCACTGAACAGCAAGTGGCCTCATATTCCATTCCAAGGACTCTATTTATATAGATCCAAACCAGATAAAAAGACACTATGCTCTTTTTTTATTGTTACCAAATAGAGTTGAATAGTGCTCTCAGAGTTTAAAATAAAAACCGTTCAAATTTTAGTTCCATGAAAGAAACTAGAATCCATCAGGTCAAAACTAAATTTACTTATTTTACTCGATCAACTGTAATATTTGAAGAAATGGTACTTCTGCAATCGTTTGTGAGTCAGTGCTCACTATGAGATTTTTCTGGAACTACAAAAATTCATGGCTTTTTCAACCTAAACGTTTTCTAAACTTTTGGAGAGGGGGAATTGAAGCTAGGAATATCATTTATTGATTAATTTTTTAAATGAAGAAGTTACTTTTGATGTACTCAGCCTAGCGAATCATCAACAACAAAAATATCGCCGTATCTAGAACAGGTGTTTCTGTAATTGTGATACATTAGCTGGAATTTTTGCAATGCATACCGGTTCTCAAATCCATGGTTCTTTCTGAAGCAAACAAAAACTTTTTGCAAATCTGCTGCAATCAATGATCTGTAAGGATTCCTCAACCAAAGTTCCTCGAAGACCTAAGAGATTTGCAAAGGCTGTGCTGAGAACCAGGGACGGGAACTCCATCTCAACATCCTCATTCCTGCTTTGCTCTGTCCCCCAAATAGAGCCATTCTGTCTGTCAAGTACCCTTTCACAGCCCTTCTTCACTCCCTCTGTCTCTTGTTGAACTGTCTTTCAAGACTTGGCTAAAGATTTTCCTGTGTAAAATTTTCTTTAATTTGGCAAGGAACATTTTTTCTTATGCTACTATACACTTATAGCAATTGCTTTAATGTATTATAATAGTCTCCCTGGTAGACTGTGAAGTTCACGGAGGTAGGAATCATGACTTTTTACTTTTTAAACCAGGGCTCTTTAAACATTAGGTCCTGACACATGACAGATGTTTAATAAATATTGTTTAATGAATGAAACAATTCTAGGTTGAATAAGAAAATATATTCTAGTTTGAAATAAGAAAATATACTACATTTGGAAAACTGAATTCCATACTAAAATAGTTAAACTGTGCTTTCTTTACTGTTTGAGCATGAAAACCGATTTAAAATATAATATATGGTAAAAACAATTTCTATTATATAAGCCACACAGCATTTGAATGCAAGCAATTTGATCTCCCAGTGGTGGGCAGAAGACAAATAGTTTCCATCTCTAACTAGATTTCACATGCGGTATCAGGAGAAGTTGGTAGGATTAAGTGCAAGCATGAGTTGGCAAGAAAGCTAATACCATGCTGGACTGCTGAAAACTCAGCAAAACAATTCCCCAATTAGAATCTAAAAGTATAGGAAAAGGGTTTCCCCTTTAGCTAATCATCACACCATCAGTGAGTTGTAGAGAAAATGAAAGATGTGGGACACGGATCAAGACCCAAGTCTCATTGGCAAGAGAGGTCTGATGGTCTGCCCCAGAGGAAAGGTTGCTCCCTAGTCCTAGCCCCCCATGGACTGGAGCCGGATGGTAGCCTGGGGCCTGCCATGGTACCTACAGCCCAGTGCAGAACCCCATTATTGGGAAGCTGCAAACTTACTTTAAGAGGATGGCCGGGAGAAACCTAAGGCTTTCATCTGTTGCAGGCACCTAGGGTCTGATGTGGCACTATATCAGTGGCTGTTCAATGCCATTCCTTCCCCATTTCCACTCTTAATTCCCCTCCTTTCCTTGCCAACCACTCTAGTATTATTATTATTGAGCCTTTGTGTCTATGTTCAATATGTCTGTGTAGACATCATGTAGCATAAAAAATGCAGAGTAGTTGTTTCATGTGTGTGTGTTTAATTATTGTCATGGTGTTATGCTATTAATCATTTTCCATTTTTATGTCACCCCATATTATAAAATCTATCCTTGTTGCTACATGTACATTTAGTCCATTGTTGTTGATGGTATAAACACATTTCATTTACACACTCCCTGGTGATCTTCAACTCCTTCAAAGCCATCCTGCTATGAACATGACCTTTGGTAACCTGCATGAACTGAGATGGCTCCCTAACTTTGAAGTCAGACTTGGCACAGAATTGTATTCAGAGAAGCACTATTTTGATAAATTAAAATAATTAAAAAGCTACTTAAATACTTTAAATATATTCTTTTTCCTGTTTAACTCTCATTCAAACCAGCCTTTAGAAATGTTGGTCTTTTTTACTGCCACCCTCCCCCATTTCTGGGTCATTCTTTCTATTAGTTCTCTTCCATTTCCAATAGAAGACGGCCTTTCATTTCAGCCTCTTTCATTGTACACTCGTATCCCTCCTAATACCATCTTTCCCAGGAGCCAGGTAGATGGAGGAACCAAAGAGGAAAGCTTGACATTAACTTTTTCCCCAGCTTTTTTTTTTTTTTACTTTGAGTCTCTCTTAGGTTTCTCTGTACGAAATGACAGTTCTGACTGGGGAATTTTGCTATTTACTACGACTGTGCTCTCTTTCGACCAATTGAAAGGATATTTAAGAATGATGTATGACCACTGGTCATATGCATTAATTTATTTATGGTGATTTTAAATGAACTGGATGCATGCCCACTTGACATATCACATAAGATGATGCAGGCTTCCACAAGGAGCCCTGAGCACTCCAATCAACACTTACCTCGCTAATGAAGGCCTGCACCCCAGCTCCCCTGGCACCCCCAAGGCCCAGCCTCTGCTCTAAGAAAACAGCATAGCAATAGTTACTTTCTAACATACTCTATAGTTTATGTATTTATCAGGTTTAGTTCACTGTCTGCCACCCCTTTGCTACTCAAGAGCAAGTATCTGTGTCTGCTGTGTTCTCTGATGTATCCAAAGCACGGAGAACCCTGCGTACCCAGCATGTAGTACAAATCTTTGATAAGGAATGAATGAATGAGTGAATGAATGAATGACCTCTGCTGGTGCTCCCTGACCTTTAGATGATTACTGCTCTGGGACGTTTTCATAAATTCCGCAGAAAGTTCTTCCTTGAGAACATTAGCCTTGACCTCCCTCAGTTCTCCTCCGGGTGGCACCTTATGGCAACCTCCTCAGTGCCTGCAATTGGAAGCTCTCTTTCTGCCAAAGTCTCTTCATCTGGAAGGAGGCCCTCCTGAGTGGATCTCATTCTCAAATAACCTGCAGTTCCAGTCCCTGCCAGGGGACCCATGTCCGATCCATGCAAAATAGGCCTCTCTGTCCTATCCTCCAGGGAGGCGCAGCTTGCTTTTAACACACCCTCTCCCCCTTGCTCACTGCCAGGCAGATGATCCCTGCCAGTCTTTAATTTGAGTCTACCAGGCACATAACCCCAAAGCTCCTGCTCTCTCCAGGCTGCAGGTTCTTCAGGCCTTTCTCAGGAGGGGTTTATAGAAGGAAGCACACCCTCCTCTCTCCCATGAGGGTGGGGACAATGGGAATGACACCAAACTCTATCACCTGGACTCCTCAGCCTCTACACTTTGATAACAATATATTCAATGTTCTATCATCTGGACTCCTCAGCCTCTACACTTTGATAACAATATATTCAATGTGTCACTAAAAATGCTCAGACACCACCTTTTGCAAGTCCTGTAAATGTGGGGCATACTCATGCTAAAAAGAATTATTCCTTGTTTATCTGAAATTCAAATTTAACTGAGCAAGTTCTATTTTATTTGGCAAACTTACATACAGCTGGTGTATTTCTCATGTGAAATAAGGGCTATTAACACCTATTGTTTTTCTTTGGCTTTCGGCCCCCAAACGAAAAGCAATGATACCAAATAAGTCCATACACAGAACATGTTAAACCATATAGCACTCCCCATGTGTTATGTATCTCATTTATATTATTCTTTGCTCCCTGCTGTCACTCAGTATCCATACAACCAGACTTTATTCATTTTTGTATTTTCATCTACTAGAATGGATTCATCAAGATGCAATTTCTCTAAAGTTCATACCTTTAGGAGAAGCCATATCAAAACTTTTTATATGGTGGAAGTGGGCATTAGTAATATCAAATTCCAGAAATTCTCAGGCAAAGTTTTCTCTTTCATAGAGAATTGCTTGCGCAAATATCTGGAGCAGTTTCAAGCCTGTTATTCTTTGAGAAGTAGCCTGGCCTGGCCTGCGGCATCCCTTGAAGAACTTTCCGCACAGAGATCACTGCTCCTCCAGGGCGAGAAATGAAACTGTGGCATATTAAGTAAATGGATCAGCTTTAAGTGATTCCTGGTCTTTCTCAGTGCCTCATTAAAATATCTCTGAAGACACACAAAGATGAAAATTCGTAACACCAGTGAAAACTAGAACAATGAGCTTGTTTCCAAATACTAGGAGAATCTGGCTTTAATGCCACTATAACCAGACTCATAAACACCATGCCACAACAAAGGACACTGTGAGCTTTGTTTCTAAAGGAAAAAAACAAAACAAAAAACTGTATACCTGAACGAAGGAAGAAAAATCCTTTTTTTCTCCTCCAGTGTACGATGCTTAGTTGAGAAACACATGAACTGTACCCACCAGAAAACTAGCCATCTAGCCCTTCACTGAGCTCATGCTATTTTTTAGGACAGCCAGATGGTAATTTCTCATTTCACTCACCCCCACCTCACCCCTATCTATATCCAGAGACTTCAGCTCTTCAGAAAACACCTGGGCAAGACTTAGGTTGTGGGCTACCAGCATAGTAGTCTCCATAAATAAAACAAAATAGGCCTGGGAGAAGATAGAAATAGAAGCAGTAAAACCAGGGCTATAGTTTTCCATGCAGTCCATCTGTTTCATGCGTTTGAGAGCTGGCGATGGACGTAGGAGGGGATCCCATTTCTGTCTTAGGGAGCAGAACTAGACAGGAAACATGTGAGGCACTGGACTCACCAACCTACCTTCCATCTGTGACTCCAGGAAGGAGATTCAGCCACTACAGAAGTGGTCAGAGCACAGGGGTTTGGGTACCCTCCCACCAGCTCCCCAGGTAAGGATAGAGCAACCTAAAAAGTAGGGGGGATTAAGAGAAGGGTAATACCTTCTGAAAGACTCAGAAAAAGGATACCTCTAGACATTTTTGCTCAAAGAAGCAAAAAAAAAAAATAGTTGTTTATATCTCAATAAATGATGAGATGAAATGGAAAAAGAAGGTTAATGATAAAATAGACCTAAAAGCAATAAGATGAGAATAAAGTAGGGTTTACTGAAGTAAGACATGGCTATAAGGAAAATAAAATTTCAAAAGGCAGAATTAAGCCCTTACTTAAGGCAGAAATAGCAGAATTGGCATTGACATAACGAATAAGTAATATAGAGGACAAACTTGAGAATTCATTATAGAATAAAGAGAGAAAAGACAAAAATGGAAATGGGGAGAGAAAAAATGATGGACACAGAAATTCAAAGATCTAACTGATGATCTAAGTGATGTTCTACATGGAAATATTGGTGAGTCAATTAAAGATTGATGGATCAAAATTCAAGAATTTCTTCTAAAGAGGACAGCATAGCAAAGTTCACAGGAAGGGCATAAGTTGAGAGAAAATATTTGAATTGCTTAAACTTACAAGAGATTGCCATCCTGAACAGCAAGGAATGCCTCCAAGTCAGCAAGGATGAAGGAAGGAAGGAAGGAAAGAAGGGAGGGAGGGAGGGAGGGGCAAACGAATGAACAACCCCCACATCCCCCACCCCCAGAAAATGGGCAAAGGACCTATAAACTGAATTCACAGGAAGGGAAACCCAAAAAACTAGTAAGAACATGAAAAGGAGTTCAGTCTCACTGGAAATCACAGAAATGCAATTCAAAACAAGACATGACTCTTCATCTGTCCAAATAGCAAAAACAGGAATGTTAAATTATATATATAAAGTGCTGGTGAGGATGAGGAGAAAGGGTGAAATTTTAGATGACTTTCTGGAGTGTAATCTGGCAGTGAATAAAATATGTGCATACCCTTTGCCTCATGAACATCAGAAGAAGCAGCAGAAGGTGGAGGAGGAGGTAGAAGCAGGAAGAGAGGGACAAAGGAAGGAGCAAAGAAAAAAGACAAGTAATAATTGATCCAGAAGAAGAAAGTAAAACAACAAATAGAATTAGTAGAAATAAGCCAAAACTATTTTTATTTTCTTTCTACTTTTCTGAAACTTTCATTTTTAACCATATATTTTATACCATATATGTATTATGCATGAATTTTGTAATGTATTATACGTAAATATCAAAAAGAAATTATTTTTAAGCATCCACAATCCCACCACCCAAGGTTTATAACTACTGCTAACATTTGGTATATTTCTTTTGGAACATTTTCTATGCATAAGCACTTTCCCAAATCATTAAATATTCTTCAAAAATGATTTCATCATTTTTAAAGATGGCATAGCATTATATTAATTGAATGTACCATAATAATTTCTAATTTTATCCTCATTATAGAAATTGTAGCTATTTCCAAATTTTAAAATTACAATTAAATAATTTTTACACCAGTTCTGTTAGCATCCCTGACTACTTTTTAACTATTCATTTATAGATGTAGAATGACTGTGTTTAAACATTGTTAAGACTCCATATTCCATATTACACCATTTCCTTCAATAATGATTATAGAAGTTACTATTTTTTCCTACTGTGTGAAAACTCCACATAACATAACTGACCCTGTATTTTTAAAAGCTTTTGCCAATTTAATAAGTGAAATATTATAACATTGTTTGAATTTGCCTTTTATATTAGTAGTATGTTTAAAATTTTTACATTTACAGGCCATCTGTTTGTACTGATCTCCACCAACTCTGGGCGTAAGTATCATCTTTGTATGGGGCTCTGACACCTTATTCACAATTGCCACCTGCTGCCTTATCTCACCAGCCCCAACACTCCCAATTCCCGTACTTTGCTCTCTTTTATACTTTGCCATAGCAATTACCACTTTCAGTATATGTTAAAATTTATCTATTTATTGTTTCTCTTCTTTATTTTCTGTGTGTCTGTCTCCTCCCACGTTCATATAGCTTCCCAAGAGCAAAGATCATTGCATATTTTGCTCATTGATACATCCCAACACTCGAGGAGAGAGCTTGGCCCATGGTAGGCTCTCAATAAATGTTTTGTTTTTCCTTGGTGTGAGCCCTCCCAGAGTCTGCCATTAGCCCCACCAAAGAGAGGGGTAGGCTCCAGTGTTGGGTTGCCTCAGGCAAAACAACCAACAGGGAGGGAACCCAGCCCCACCAATCAGCAGACAAATGGATTAAAGTTTTACTGAGCTATGCCCACCAGAACAACACCCAGCTCTACCCACAACCAGTCCCTCCCATCAGGAAGCTTACACAAGCCTCTTAGATAGCCTCATCCACCAGAGGGCAGACAGCAGAAGCAAGAAGAACTACAATTCTGCAGCCTGTGGAAGGAAAACCACATTCACAGAAAGATAGACAAAATGAAAAGGCAGAGGACTATGTACCAGATGAAGGAACAAGATAAAACCCCAGAAAAACAACTAAATGAAGCGGAGATAGGCAACCTTCCAGAAAAAGAATTCAGAATAATGATAGTGAAGATGATCCAGGACCTCGGAAAAAGAATGGAGGCAAAGATCGAGAACATGCCAGAAATGTTTAACAAAGATCTAGAAGAATTAAAGAACAAACACCTAGAAGAATTAAAGAACAGAGATGAACAATACAATAACTGAAATGAAAAATACACTAGAAGGAATCGATAGCAGAATAACTGAGGCAGAAGAATGGATAAGTGACCTGGAAGACAGAATGGTGGAAATCACTGCCATGGAACAGAGGAAATAAAAAAGAATGAAAAGAAATGAAGACAGCCTAAGAGACCTCTGGGACAACACTAAATGCAACAACATTCGCATTATAGGGGTCCCAGAAGGAGAAGAGAGAGAGAAAGGACCAGAGAAAATATTTGAAGAGATTATAGTCAAAAACTTCCCTAACATGGGAAAGGAAATAGCCACCCAAATCCAGGAAGCGCAGAGAGTCCCAGACAGGATAAATCCAGGGGAAAACATGGAAAGACACATAGTAATCAAATTGAAAAAAATTAACACAAAGAAAAATTATTAAAAGCAACAAGGGAAAAATGACAAATAACATACAAGTGAACTCCCATAAGGTTAACAGCTGATTTCTCAGAAGAAACTCTACAAGCCAGAAGGGAGTGGCACGAAATATTTACAGTGACGAAAGGGAAGAATCTACAACCAAGATTACTCTACCCGGCAAGGATATCATTCAGATTTGACGAAGAAATCAAAAGCTTTACACACAAGAAAAAACTAAGGGAATTCAGCACCACCAAACCAGCTCTACAACAAATGCTAAAGGAACTTCTCTAAGTGGGAAACACAAGAGAAGAAAAGGACCTACAAAAACAAACCCATAACAATTGAGAAAATGGTAATAGGAGCATACATATCAATAATTACCTTAAATGTAAATGGATTAAATGCTCCAACCAAAAGACACAGGCTCACTGAATGGATACAAATACAAGACCCATATATATGCTGTCTACAAGAGACCCACTTCAGACCTAGGGACACATACAAACTGAAAGGGAGGGGATGGAAAAAGATGTTCCATACAAATGGAAATCAAAAGAAAGCTGGAGTAGCAATATTCATATCAGATAAAATAGACTTTAAAATAAAGGATGTTACAAGAGACAAGGAAGAACACTACATAATGATCAAGGGATCAATCCAAGAAGAAGATATAAAAATTATAAATATATATGCACTCAACACAGGAGCACCTCAATACATAAGGTAACTGCTAACAGCTATAAAAGAGGAAATCGACAGTAACACAGTAATAGTGGGGGACTTTAACACCTCACTTACACCAATAGACAGATCATCCAGACAGAAAATTAAAAAGGAAACACAGTTTTAAATGACACAATAGATCAGATAGATTTAATTGATATTTATAGGACATTCCATCCAAAAAACAGCAGACTACACTTTCTTCTCAAGTGCACATGGAACATTCTCCAGGATAGATCACATCTTGGGTCACAAATCAAACCTCAGTAAATTTAAGAAAATTGAAATCGTATCAAGCATCCTTTCCAATGACAATATTATGAGGTTAGAAATCAATCACAGGGGAAAAAAACGTAAAAAACACAAACACTTGGAGGCTAAACAATACATTACTAAATAACCAAGAGATCGCTGAAGAAATCAAAGAGGAAATAAAAAAATACCTAGAGACAAATGACAATGAAAACACGATGATCCAAAACCTATGGGATGCAGCAAAAGCAGTTCTAAGAGGGAAGTTTATAGCTATACAAGCCTACCTCAAGAAACAAGAAAAATCTCAAATAAACAATCTAACCTTACACCTAAAGGAACTAGAGAAAGAAGAACAAACAAAACCCAAAGTTAGTAGAAGGAAAGAAATCATAAAGATCAGAGCAGAAATAAATGAAATAGAAACAAAGAAAACAATAGCAAAGAGCAATAAAACTAAAAGCTGGTTCTTTGAGAAGATAAACAAAATTGATAAACCATTGGCCAGACTCATCAAGAAAAAGAGGGAGAGGACTCAAATCAATAACATTAGAAATGAAAAAGGAGAAGTTACAACGGACACCACAGAAATACAAAGCATCCTAAGAGACTACTACAAGCAACTCTATGCCAATAAAATGGACAACCTGGAAGAAGTGGAAAAATTCTTAGAAAGGTGTAACCTTCCAAGACTGAACCAGGAAGAAATAGAAAATATGAACAAATTAATCACAAGTAATGAAATTGAAACTGTGATTAAAAATATTCCAACAAACAGAAGTCCTGGACCAGATGGCTTCACAGGTGAATTCTATCAAACATTTAGAGAAGAGCTAACACCCATCCTTCTCAAACTCTTCCAAAAAATTGCACAGGAAGGAAAACTCCCAAACTCATTCTATGAGGTCACCATCACCCTGATACCAAAATCAGACAAAGATACTACAAAAAAAGAAAATTACAGACCAATATCACTGATGAATATAGATGCAAAAATCCTCAACAAAATACTAGAAAATAGAATCCAGCAGCACATTAAAAGGATCATACACCATGATCAAGTGGGATTTATCCCAGGGATGCAAGGATTCTGCAATAAACACAAATCAATCAATGTGATACACCATATTAACAAACTGAAGAATAAAAACCATATGATCATCTCAATAGATGCAGAAAAAGCTGTTGACAAAATTCAACACCCATTTATGATAAAAACTCTCCAGAAAGTGGGCATAGAGGAAACCTACCTCAACGTAATAAAAGCCATGTACAACAAACCCACAGCAAACATCATTCTCAATGGTGAAAAACTGAAAGCACTTTCTCTAAGATAAGGAACAAGACAAGGATGTCCACTCTCACCACTATTATTCAACATAGTTTTGGAAGTCCTAGTCACAGCAATCAGAGAAGAAAAAGAAATAAAAGGAATACAAATTGGAAAGGAAGAAGTTAAACTGTCACTGTTTGCAGATGACATGATACTATACATAGAGAATCCTAAGGATGCCACCAGAAAACTACTAGAGCTGATCAATGAATCTGGTAAAGTTGCAGGATACAAAATTAACGCACAGAAATCTCTTGCATTCCTGTACACTAACAACAAAAGATCAGAAGAGAAATTAAGTAAAGAATCCCATTCACCATTGCAACAAAAAGAATAATGCAATCCCTATCAAATTACCAGGGGTATTTTTTACCGAACTAGAACCAAAAATCTTAAAATTTGTATGGAGACACAAAAGACCCCGAATAGAAAAAGCAGTCTTGAGGGAAAAAAACGGAGCTGGAGAATCAGACTCCCAGACTTTAGACTATACTACAAAGCTACAGTAATCAAGATAATATGGTACTGGCACAAAAACAGAAATACAGATCAATGGAACAGGATAGAAAGCCCAGAGATAAACCCATGCACCTATGGTCTACTAATCCATGACAAAGGAGGCAAAGATATACAATGGAGAAAAGACAGTGTCTTCAATAAGTGGTGCTGGGAAAACTGGACAGCTACATGCAAAAGAATGAAATTAGAACACTCCCTAACACCATACACAAAAATAAACTCAAAATGGATTCGAGACCTAAATGTAAGACCACACACTATAAAACTCTTAGAGGAAAACATAGGAAGAACACTCTTTGACATAAATCACAGCAAGATCTTTTTTGATCCACCTCCTAGAGTAATGGAAATAAAAACAAAAATAAACAAATGGGACCCAATGAAACTTCAAAGCTTTTGCAAAACAAAGGAAACAAGACGAAAAGACAACCCTCAGAACGGGAGAAAATATTTGCAAATGAATCAAGAGACAAAGGATTAATCTCCAAAATATACAAACAGCTCATACAGCTCAATATTAAAAAAACAAACAACCCAATCAAAAAATGTCCAGAAGACCTTAATGTCCAGAAGACATTTCTCCAAAGAAGGCATACAGATGGCCAAGAAGTGCATGAAAAGCTGCTCAACATCACTAATTATTAGAGAAATGCAAATCAAAACTACAATGAGGTATCACCTCACACCAGTTAGAATGGGCATCATCAGAAAATCTACAAACAACAAATGCTGGAGAGGGTGTGGAGAAAAGGGAACCCTCTTGCACTGTTGGTGGGAATGTAAATTGATACAGCCACTATGGAGAACAGTATGGAGGTTCCTTATAAAACTAAAAATAGAATTACCATATGATCCAGCAATCCCACTACTGGGCATATCCCCAGAGAAAACCATAATTCAAAAAGACACATGCACCCCAATGTTCACTGCAGCACTATTTACAATAGCCAGGTCATGGAAGCAACCTAAATGCCCATCGACAGACGAATGGATAAAGAAGATGTGGTACATATATACAATGGAATATTACTCAGCCATAAAAAGAAATGAAACTGGGTCATTTGTAGAGACGTGGATGGATCTAGAGACTGTCATACAGAGTGAAGTAAGTAAGAAAGAGAAAAACAAATATCGTATATTAATGCATATATGTGGGACCTAGAAAAATGGTACACATGAACCGGTTTGCAGCGCAGAAATAGAGACACAGATGTAGAGAACAAACGTATGGACACCAAGGGGGGAAAGTGGAGGGGTGGGTGGTTGTGGTGGGATGAACTGGGAGATTGGGATTGACATATATACACTAATATGTATAAAATGGATAACTAATAAGAATCTGCTGTATAAAAAATAAGTAAAATAAAATTCAAAAATTCAAAAAAAGTAAAATAAATGTTTTATTTTGTTTTAATGAATATTACAAAATTTCCTTTAAAAATATCTAGTGCATCCATATGTAAGTGGAGAAATAAACTATGGTACATCTATGCAATGGAATATTATTCAGTGATAAGAAGAAGTAAGTTATTAAATCATGAAAAAACAGGGAGAAACCTTAAATTCATATTGTTAAATGAAAGAAGTCGGTCTAAAAGGCCTACATACTGTGTGATTCCAACTAAGTGACACTCTGGAAAAATGCAATACTATATAGGTAGTAAAAAAAAATATTCAGTGGTTTCCAGGGGCTCAACGGGGATGAATGGGTGGAGCTTAGGAGATTTTTTGTGTAATACTGTAATGGTGGATACATGACATAATGCATTTGTCAAAATCCTAATAACTATATAACACAAAGTGAGCCCTAATGTATACTACGACTTAGTTAATAATAATGTATCAATATGGGTTCATCAATGAAGACAAATGTACCAATGCAAGATGTTACTAATTAGAGCAACTGTGAGGGGAAGAGGGAGAAGGCGCATATGGGAACCCTGTACTTTCTGTGCAATTTTTCTGTAAACCTAAAATTCTAAAGACTCTAAAAAATAACTATTAATTTAAAAGCAAACAATGTATCTTTATTTTCTCCTAGTTCTCCTGTGTTTTTTTTTCTTTACATTTAAATTCCCTACTCCATCTGGAAATTGTATATAGCATGAAATGAGGAACTAAATTTAATTTATAAACTGTTATCCAATATCTGCAGCAACATTACCCAATCTTACATTTATGTATGATTCTACCTTTATTTTACATTGTCTTTAGGTATAAAAATGCCTTTTAATATTCTAATATCTCTTGGATTATTCTTGCATGGTACAGTGTGGTTTTGAGACTTAACAGCTTTTAATGTATTTAAGTAACTAGCATTGCTGGTTTCCCCTAATTGCTCTTTATTATTATTTTTTGGCTACTTCTACCCATTTATCTTCTAGCTGAACTTTAGAAACACTTTACCAAGTTCTAAACTGGGATTTTAAATAGCATTGTGTTTAATTAATATTTTGGTATGTCCTACAATATTGAATGATTTCATCCAGAGATATGGTAGATCTGTTAATTTATGGATCATTTATATATTAATTTTTAAAATTTGGGTTATTTAAATCATATATATTTATGTGAGGTTTATTCCTAAGTTGTTATATTTTGTTAGTCATTATGTTTTGTTATACTTGTTAGCAAATGAGGGCTCTTTTTTTTCCCATAATATTTCCTAAGATGATCATTATGTACTATATATAGTCATTTTCAATATTTCTTTTTTAACCTCACATATATTTCTTGTTAGTTGAATAGGTTTTCCCAGCTGATTTCCTTGTGTTTTCAAAGTTGATTGATATTATCTGCAAAATAGTCATTTTGTCTTTCTGTACTGCTGCTGTTTCTTTTTTTCCTTCTTTTTTCCTTTTTGGTCTTACTGCATTGGCTCAACCTTTACAGAATGATGTAAGTAATCATGAAGACAAATGCATCTTTGTTTCATTTCTTAATTTAAAGTAAAATCCTGTAGTGCAACTAGTACTGTTGCATACCATTAGTTCCAACAGGTACTGTGTGCATGCATGCACACACACACACACCAAAAAAGTATGGAAAACATAAATAATAAATTTATTAATTGAAAAATATACCAGAACCTTTAATATTTTAATTAAAATAGTGAATTTTTGAGAGATAAAATATACAGCATTCTCTACTTCCTTAACTGTAGAAGTCTTTAGTCCAGGACTCCTATTGATATTTCTCAGAAGCAGTGTTTCATGAAACCCAGTATGGGAAAATGTCCATTGGCTATTACCTTGACATCGACTGTTGGTTTGAAAGCTTCTATCAAGTCACACATTTACGTATTTATCAAATATGTATGAAGCCCCTACTATGTGCCAGGGCTCTGCTAACACTAAAGGCTCACTGAAGTTCTGACGATGACATCCCTGACTTACATACTTTCAGTCTAATGGGAGGTCTAGATAAGTCAATACAGAGTAACAATAGTATGTAGTAGAGTGCTCAAGGAACACAGAGAAGGGGGAACTAATTCAGGAAAGGGAGGTTGAGGATGTCAAGGTAGAAGTAATGATGTCTGAGCTGACTTCTAACGGATGAGTATTGGCGATTTGGTGAGGGGTGGGGAGGAATGGAGTTTGATAACAGAGATGGCTATTCCGGACAAAGAAGAATGTACGAAGGGCATATACATGGCATATTTGAGAAACTGAAAGAATTTAGGAATAAACTATGGAAAGAACTTAAAGCCAGGGAGTGACACAATGAGAGCTATGTTTCAGAAATACTACACAGGGCTTCCCTGGTGGTGCAGTGGTTGGGAATCTGCTTGCCAGTGCAGGGGACACAGGTTCGAGCCCTGGTCCAGGAAGATCCCACATGACACGAAGCAATTAAGCCCGTGCACCACAATTGCTGGGCCTGTACTCCAGAGCCCACAAGCCATATCTACTGAGTCCACGTGCCACAGCTACTGAAGCCCGCACACCTAGAGCCAGTGCTCCGCAACAGGAGAAGCCACTGCAATGAGAAGCCTGCGCACCACAACGAAGAGAAGCCCTCGCTTGCCACAACTAGAGAAAGCCTGCGTGCAGCAACAAAGACCCAATGTAGCCAAAAATAAATTAATAAAATAAATTAATTAATTAAAAAAAGAAAAAAGAAATACTACACAGGCTGCAGTGTAAAGAAAGAGTGTCAAGGTGGGAAAGATTGGAGCCAAGGAGACCTGTTAGGAAGCTTATGTAACATCGAAGTAAACCATGACAACTCACATTGGAAAATGATTACAGAAAGGACATAAACCAAATGATTTCTCTAGTTTCTTTAGGTTGTATTGCTGCATTTATTCATTTTATTAGAAAACAGATGTCTGGGCTATCTTCTCTCAGTTCTCTATAGAATACCTTTAGGAACCTTCAACACAACCCTACATTCATAGCTTTTAATTTGCAGTCAGTAGAAGAAATAGGACACAGAGGCCCTTCTCTGTCTACTGTAAAATTTCTACTGTGTATTTCACTGTCTCTGATAGAATCATGTAATAATTCATATTATAATTAAAACAAAATAATATTTCTTACCTTATAAGATTTCATTTTATATTTTATCTTACTGGAATAGGATATGGCTATGGTATTTTGCTTTTGTTTCCAAGAAGCTCACTACTAAGGTTTTAGCTCAATTATAATAGGCTTTCTTAGCTTATCTCTTCTCCCTCTAGCAGGTTTTTGGTTCTTATTCTGTTCTTTTTATTATTAGAGTTTTTTTTTAATATGACCAAACTTAATCTTTTATAGACTGTATTTGGGGACAGGGATAGGTGGGGAGAAAGAATTTCACACATCTTATTTCTTGTGGGGTAATAATAATAATAATGATAAAATTACTGTTCATAGTAAATATTATCCTTATTCAAGATTCAGAGGCATTGAGTAACTTACCCATGAGCACATCTATAGTAAATTTCAGGGCCAAGATTTATATCTGTATCTTTCTTTCCCCAAATCTTAGCCTCTTCTCCCCCTTTACCCAATGCCTATTAGGCAGGAGGACTTGAAAAGAATGAATTAAATCTATCAGTCTTTAAATTAAGTTTTGAATAAAACTATTGTTAAAATTGTAAAAATACACAATGTATACTTATATAAAATTATCATGTCATACACTTTAAATACCTTACAATTTTATTTGACAATTATACCTCAACAAGGGTGAAAAAATTAAATAAACAAATAAACCAATTCTAAAGGCAAAATGACAGAATGAGAAAGAACATAGCAAATGAAACCTATCCAAAAAAATTTTTGTAAGAATAAAAAAATGAATGGAATTTAAATTATTTAGTCTAAATCAGAAAGGTGAGAAGCAATTTCAAATATGTAAAATATAATTAGTCAGGTAGATGGGGACACCCAGATTTCTTCAATAAACTGGGTTGCTTATAAGGCTGCATGGGGGAACTGAAGAAGACAGAAAACTCTCCCAGCAGCCTCTTAGCCACTCTCATAGACACTGGAATGACTTTTAAGACACAAGCCAAGTTGAGCCACCTATTTCCTTTTCCTCTGCATGGCAGGCCAATGTTGCTTCTCATTCCAATGATCCACCATTGTGGCCATGCAGCTCCACACAGCTGCTCTGTATTTGCTAATACTTCTCCACTACCGACAGACTCTTAGGGGAATCCAAACCAAGGCATCCAACATTATCTATGCCCCTTGCATTTTACTCAGTGATGGAGATGTTCATTTGTTGCTTTTCGATTATACAGATAGTTCCCTGCACTTGGGGTAACCAATCCTGGTCCTGTTTGCCTGGGACTGAGGTGGTTACCATGATTTGGGACTTTTAGCACTAAAACCAAGAAAGTCATGGGCAAGATGGGATGAGATGGTCATCCCACCAGCACATTGCCTGCCTGCACTGGTGAAGGTCTGCAGCTACTTCCTTCTTATAGACAGGAGGCAGACAGCTGGAGGTTGCTCTGAATTAACCAAGGATGGAACAGTATCATTGGCATGTGGGTTAATTAACTGGAAAAGAAGCAGAATTCTTCACCCACTGTGCACAATAGGTATGCTGAGGAAGGATAATAAAGGGCCTGAGAGCCTGAGTGGACCATATGACTAGCAATCATCGCCTTGAGACACTGACAAGTAGTTATCACTTAACAATTATTAATATTTCCTAGCAGTGCCTTGCACAAGGATCTCACTATTTGCCAAAAGTCCTGCCATACTTCATGGGATGTGAAGAAAATTAAGATGTTCATTAAACCAAGTGTCACTCAGTATAACTTTCAAGTCTCAAACATATGAAAGTATGTTAAGGTCTCTTGTGGAATTAACTAGCAGATTTTCTTACTAAGTTCCGAAATAGGCTCTCAAGCATATCCTTTCTAATGGAAAAATATATGCACAAACAATACTTTCATACTATAACCAGGAACATCTGTCTAAATCTGAATGTTAAGTTATACCTGGAATGTCCTAGTAAGGATACTTGGGTTGTAATGATGTATGAAAACATTTTGTAAACCATAAAGCATCATGTAAGTTGAGTAACCCATAATTCATCCATCACACATCATTGGAACAATTAAGACTATAAAATTTTATATTAATGTTCTAGAATCTTTTTCATTTGGACTGTGAGCAGGGATTTTTTTTTCTTTTTATCACTCAATTCCAGCCCTACAAGCATGAATGGCACAAATCAGGTAATCAACAAATGTTTGCTTCATGAATACATAACCAAATAGATTAATAAGTGCTGCATTCTGAACCCAGATCTGTGCATCAGGGCATAGTGGTTCTCTGACTTTCCACTAATAGTGCCTTGGTTGGAATGCTTCCTCCAGTCTAGGTTTAAGGGAAAGGGAAAGGTTGTATTTCATTACAGTTCTTGAATTGTACTGTGAGCCACTCCATTACAAACACCTTAAATTGTACCTTCCTTCTTTCAAAGGTGAAGTCTATGTTACTTTCAGAATTTGTGTCTTAGCAAATACTTTTTCTCCGTGAGAATGTATGTACTTCCTTCTTTTTGATAATAAAAAATTATGCAGTTTTCCATGTTTCCCTTTTTGCTTTGGCTTCTAGGAAGCTCAGATGCAATATACATATTCCTATTCAAATGAACTTCCTCTTTATATTCCTTTGAATCTTAATTTTTAAAAATTACTTTTCCTTTAAGATATTCCATATGCTTCTGGGAGACAGAATATCAGTATATATGTATTTGGAGCCACACCTTTTATAAATTTAAAAGTGGGTGTCTAATTTATCAAGGCATTGTTCTAGACCTTTGGTAGTAAGTATCATCCTTACTTTACTCTGCAAGCTTTTAAAAGCACCACATGGTGCTTTTTTTAACAGGTAAGCAAGACTTTATTCAAGGCATAAATGTGCATGTTTCAACCAAATTGAAAACCAGTGGTGTGGACTTACTTAAACAATAGGAAAGTTGTTTGGACTATGTTATTCAGGGTATAAACAACATCTGTATTGTGCAGCTAAGAGACCTAGCTCCCTCTACTACCCAATAGTTTGGATTGGGTTTTCTCTACTGGTTGAGAAGCTGAAGCTCCAAACTCCACGTGGCCAATTGAGCAGCCAAATCTACCATCTGGTCCCCAGTGTGTTGTGACCAGCATTTGGGCCTCTTAAATAATAATTTCAATATTGACAATGGAGCAAAGTGATGAAGAACATAGAGTCTGGTTTTGCAAAAATCAGACTCTTCCTCCTATAGAGTGTCCTTGGGCAAGTCACTTAAGTGTTGACCACAGGGTAAGCCCTCAATGGGTGGTTGTTGTTGGTCCCCTTCCCATCTTTTCTGGGCTAAAACCTTTAACGTTAGGCTTGTTTTCTTCAGAAAAGTTTCCTGGTCCCTCTATACTTGGTTAGCTGTTCCTACCAGGTGCTCCCCTGATCTTTTATACTCACGTGGAGTTAGTCATCTCTGCTTGCTTACTCACCTCTCTCCACAGCCAGACTAGAAGCCTTGGAAAGGCGGGGACTGTGTCTGTCTATCTCGTTCACCATCGTATCGTCAACAGGTGGCACAATACCAGGTGCATAGTAGGTGTTGGATAAATCTGATGAATAAATGAATAAATGGATGGATAAATGAGTGAGTGAATGAAAGACCTTAGAATTCTTCTGATGCAGTCTCTTTATTTTCCAGAAGTACCTTAAATTTGGGCTATAGGAAGGTAATTTCCAGCAAGCTCCTAATCCATGACAATTTCAACATTTTTATTTTTTTTTATTTTTTATTTTTTTAAACATCTTTATTGGAGTATAATTGCCTTACAATGGTGTGTTAGCTTCTGCTTTATAACAAAGTGAATCAGTTATACATATACAATATGTTCCCATATCTCTTCCCTCTTGCATCTCCCTCCCTCCCACCCTCCCCATCCCACCCCTCTAGGTGGTCACAAAGCACCGAGCTGATCTCCCTGTGCTATGCGGCTGCTTCCCACCAGTTATCTATTTTACATTTGGTAGTGTATATATGTCCATGACACTCTCTCACCCTGTCACATCTCACCCCTCCCCCTCCCCATATCCTCAAGTCCATTCTCTAGTAGGTCTGTGTCTTTATTCCCATCTTGCCACTAGGTTCTTCATGGCCTTTTTTTTTTTTTCCCTTAGATTCCGTATATATGTGTTAGCATACTGTATTTGTTTTTCTCTTTCTGACTTACTTCACTCTGTATGACAGATTCTAACTCCTTCCACCTCATTACAAATACCTCCATTTCATTTCTTTTTATGGCTGAGTAATATTCCATTGTATATATGTGCCACATCTTCTTTATCCATTCATCCGATGATGGACACTTAGGTTGCTTCCATGTCCTGGCTATTGTAAATAGAGCTGCAATGAACATTGTGGTACATAACTCTTTTTGAACTATGGTTTTCTCAGGGTATATGCCCAGTAGTGGGATTGCTGGTCATATGGTAGTTCTATTTGTAGTTTTTTAAGGAACCTCCATACTGTTCTCCATAGTGGCTGTATCAATTTACATTCCCACCAACAGTGCAAGAGTGTTCCCTTTCCTCCACACCCTCTCCAGCATTTATTGTTTCTAGATTTTTTGATGATGGCCATTCTGACCTGTGTGAGATGATATCTCATTGTAGTTTTGATTTGCATTTCTCTAATGATTAATGATGTTGCGCATTCTTTCATGTGTCTGCTGGCAATCTGTATATCTTCTTTGGAGAGATGTCTATTTAGGTCTTCTGCCCATTTTTGGATTGGGTTGTTCGTTTTTTTGTTATTGAGCTGCATGAGCTGCTTGTAAATCTTGGAGATTAATCCTTTGTCAGTTGCTTCATTTGCAAATATTTTCTCCCATTCTGAGGGTTGTCTTTTGGTCTTGTTTATGGTTTCCTTTGCTGTGCAAAAGCTTTTTAAGTTTCATTAGGTCCCATTTGTTTATTTGTGTTCTTATTTCCATTTCTCTGGGAGCTGGGTCAAAAAGAATCTTGCTGTGATGTATGTCATAGAGTGTTCTGCCTATGTTTTCCTCTAAGAGTTTGATAGTGTCTGGCCTTACACTTAGGTCTTTAATCCATTTTGAGTTTATTTTTGTGCATGGTGTCAGGGAGTGTTCTAATTTCATACTTTTACATGTATCTGTCCAGTTTTCCCAGCACCACTTATTGAAGAGGCTGTCTTTTCTCCACTGTATATGCTTGCCTCCTTTATCAAAGATAAGGTGACCATATGTGTGTGGGTTTATCTCTGGGCTTTCTATCCTGTTCCACTGATCTATATTTCTGTTTTTGTGCCAGTACCAAACTGTCTTGATTACTGTAGCTTTGTAGTATAGTCTGAAGTCAGGGAGCCTGATTCCCCCAGCTCCATTTTTCGTTCTCAAGATTGCTTTGGGTATTCGGGGTCTTTTGTGTTTCCATACAAATTGTGAAATTTTTTGTTCTAGTTCTGTGGAAAATGCCAGTGGTAGTTTGATAGGGATTGCATTGAATCTGTAGATTGCTTTGGATAGTAGAGTCATTTTCACAATGTTGATTCTTCCAATCCAGGAACATGGTATATCTCTCCATCTATTTGTATCATCTTTAATTTCTTTCATCAGTGTCTTATAATTTTCTGCATACAGGTCTTTTGTCTCCTTAGGTAGGTTTATTCCTAGATATTTTATTCTTTTTGTTGCAATGGTAAACGGGAGTGTTTTCTTAATTTCACTTTCAGATTTTTCATCATTAGTGTATAGAAATGCAAGAGATTTCTGTGCATTAATTTTGTATCCTGCTACTTTACCAAATTCATTGATTAGCTCTAGGAGTTTTCTGGTAGCATCTTTAGGATTCTCTATGTATAGTATCATGTCATCTGCAAATAGTGACAACTTTACTTCTTCTTTTCCGATTTGGATTCCTTTTATTTCTTTTTCTTCTCTGATTGCTGTGGCTAACACTTCCAAAACTATGTTGAATAATAGTGGTGAGAGTGGGCAACCTTGTCTTGTTCCTGATCTTAGTGGAAATGGTTTCAGTTTTTCACCATTGAGGACAATGTTGGCTGTGGGTTTGTCATATATGGCCTTTATTATGTTGAGGAAAGTTCCCTCTATGCCTACTTTCTGCAGGGCTTTTATCATAAATGGGTGTTGAATTTTGTCGAAAGCTTTCTCTGCATCTATTGAGATGATCATATGGTTTTTCTCCTTCAATTTGTTAATATGGTGTATCACATTGATTGATTTGTGTATATTGAAGAATCCTTGCATTCCTGGGATAAACCCCACTTGATCATGGTGTATGATCCTTTTAATGTGCTGTTGGATTCTGTTTGCTAGTATTTTGTTGAGGATTTTTGCATCTATGTTCATCAGTGATATTGGCCTGTAGTTTTCTTTCTTTGTGACATCTTTGTCTGGTTTTGGTATCAGGGTGATGGTGGCCTCGTAGAATGAGTTGGGGAGTGTTCCTCCCTCTGCAATATTTTGGAAGAGTTTGAGAAGGATAGGTGTTAGCTCTTCTCTAAATGTTTGATAGAATTCACCTGTGAAGCCATCTGGTCCTGGGCTTTTGTTTGTTGGAAGATTTTTAATCACAGTTTCAATTTCAGTGCTTGTGATTGGTCTGTTCATATTTTCTATTTCTTCCTGGTTCAGTCTCGGCAGTTTGTGCATTTCTAAGAATCTGTCCATTTCTTCCAGGTTGTCCATTTTATTGGCATAGAGTTGCTTGTAGTAATCTCTCATGATCTTTTGTATTTCTGCAGTGTCAGTGGTTACTTCTCCTTTTTCATTTCTAATTCTATTGATTTGAGTCTTCTCCCTTTTTCTCTTGATGAGTCTGGCTAATGGTTTATCAATTTTGTTTATCTTCTCAAAGAACCAGCTTTTAGTTTCATTGATTTTTGCTATTGTTTCCTTCATTTCTTTTTCATTTATTTCTGACCTGATCTTTATGATTTCTTTCCTTCTGCTGGCTTTGGGGTTTTTTTTGTTCTTCTTTCTCTAATTGCTTTAGGTGCAAGGTTAGGTTGTTTATTCGAGATGTTTCCTGTTTCTTGAGGTAGGCTTGTATTGCTATAAACTTCCCTCTTAGCACTGCTTTTGCTGCGTCCCATAGGTTTTGGGTTGTCGTATCTCCATTGTCATTTGTTTCTAGGTATTTTTTGATTTCCCCTTTGATTTCTTCAGTGATCACTTCGTTATTAAGTAGTGTATTGTGTAGCCTCCATGTGTTTGTATTTTTTACAGATCTTTTCCTGTAATTGATATCTAGTCTCATAGCGTTATGGTCAGAAAAGATACTTGATACGATTTCAATTTTCTTAAATTTACCAAGGCTTGATTTGTGACCCAAGATATGATCTATCCTGGAGAATGTTCCATGAGCACTTGAGAAAAATGTGTATTCTGTTGTTTTTGGGTGGAATGCCCTATAAATATCAATTAAGTCCATCTTGTTTAATGTATCATTTAAAGCTTGTGTTTCCTTACTTACTTTCATTTTGGATGATCTGTCCATTGGTGAAAGTGGGGTGTTAAAGTCCCCTACTATGATTGTGTTGCTGTCGATTTCCCCTTTTATGGCTGCTAGTATTTGCCTTATGTATTGAGGTGCTCCTATGTTGGGTGCATAAATATTTACAATTGGTATACCTTCCTCTTGGATCGATCCCTTGATCATTATATAGTGTCCTTCCTTGTCTCTTGTAATATTCTTTATTTTAAAGTCTATTTTGTCTGATATGAGAATTGCTACTCCAGCTTTATTTTGATTTCCATTTGCATGGAATATCTTTTTCCATCCCCTCACTTTCAGTCTGTATGTGTCTCTAGGTCTGAAGTGGGTCTCTTGTAGACAGCATATATATGGGTCTTGTTTTTGTATCCATTCAGCCAGCCTGTGTCTTTTGGTGGGAGCATTTAATCCATTTACATTCAAGGTAATTATCGATATGTATGTTCCTATTCCCATTTTCTTAACTGTTTTGGGTTTGTTATTGTAGGTGTTTTCCTTCTCTTGTGTTTCTTGCCTAGAGAAGTTCCTTTAGCATTTGTTGTAAAGCTGGTTTGGTGGTGCTGAACTCTCTCAGCTTTTGCTTGTCTGTAAAGGTTTTAATTTCTCCATCACATCTGAATGAGATCTTTGCTGGGTAGAGAAATCTTGGTTGCAGGTTTTTCTCCTTCATGACTTTAAGTATATCCTGCCACTCCCTTCTGGCTTGCAGAGTTTCTGCTGAAAGATCAGATGTTAGCCTTATGGGGATTCCCTTGTGTGTTATTTGTTGTTTTTCCCTTGCTGCTTTTAATATGTTTTCCTTATATTTAATTTTTGACAGTTTGATTAATATGTGTCTTGGCGTGTTTCTCCTTGGATTTATCCTGGATGGGACTCTCTGTGCTTCCAGGACTTGATTAACTATTTCCTTTCCCATATTAGGGAAGTTTTCAACTATAATCTCTTCAAATATTTTCTCAGTCCCTTTCTTTTTCTCTTCTTCTTCTGGGACCCCTATAGTTCGAATGTTGGTGCATTTAATGTTGTCCCAGAGGTCTCTGAGACTGTCCTCAGTTCTTTTCATTCTTTTTTCTTTATCCTGCTCTGCAGTAGTTATTTCCACCATTTTATCTTCCAGGTCACTTATCCTTTCTTCTGCCTCAGTTATTCTGCTATTGATCCCATCTAGAGTATTTTTAATTTCATTTATTGTGTTTTTCATCATTGCTTGGTTCCTCTTTAGTTCTTCTACATCCTTGTTAAATGTTTCTTGCATTGTGTCTATTCTATTTCCAAGATTTTGGATCATCCTTACTATCATTTTTCTGAATTCTTTTTCAGGTAGACTACCTATTTCCTCTTCATTTGTTAAGTCTGGTGTGTGTTGACCCTGCTCTGTCATCCGCTGTGTGTTTTTCTGTCGTCTCATTTTGCTTATCTTACTGTGTTTGGGGCCTCCGTTTCACAGGCTGCAGGTTCGTAGTTCCCGTTGTTTTTGGTATCTGTCCCCAGTGGCTAAGGTTGGTTCAGTGGGTTGTACACACTGGTGGATGAGGCTGGATCTTGTCTTTCTGGTGGGCACGTCCACGTCTGGTGGTGTATTTTGGGGTGTCTGTGGCCTTATTATGATTTTAGGCAGCCTCTCTGCTAATGGATGGGGCTGTGTTCCTGTCTTGCTAGTTGTTTGGCATAGGGTGTCCAGCACTGTAGCTTGCTGGTCGTTGAGTGAAGCTGGGTCTTGATGTTGAGATGGAGATCTCTGAGAGATTTTCGCCGTTTGGTATTACGTGGAGCTGGGAGGTCTCTTGTGGACCAGTGTCCTGAAGTTGGCTCTCCCACCTCAGAGGCACAGCCCTAATGCCTGGCTGGAGCACCAAGAGCCTTTCATCCACACGGCTCAGAGTAAAAGGGAGAAAAAATAGAAAGAAAGAAAGAAAGAAAGAGGCTATAATATAGTGAAATAAAATAAAGCTATTATAAAGCAAAGCTATACAGACAAAATCTCACCCAGAAGCATATACATATACACTCACAAAAAAAGGAAAAGGGGAAAAATTAATATATCTGGCTCCCAGAGTCCCCCTCCTGAATTTGGGATGATTCGTTGTCTATTCAGGTATTCAGCAGATGCAGGCACATCAAGTTGTTTGTGGAGCTTTAATCCGCTGCTTCTGAGGCTGCTGGGAGAGATTTCCCCTCCTCTTCTCTGTTCGCACAGCTCCTGGGCTTCAGCTTTGGATTAGGACCCGCCTCTGCGTGTAGGTCGCCTGAGGGCGTCTGTTCCCCGCCCAGACAGGACGGGGTTAAAGGAGCAGCTGCTTCGGGGGCTCTGGCTCACCCAGGCCGCGGGGAGGGAGGGGTACAGAGGAGGCGGGGCGAGCCTGTGGCGGCAGAGGCCGGCGTGACGTTGCAGCAGCCTGAGGCGTGCCGTGCGTTCTCCCGGGGAAGTTGTCCCTGGATCACGGGAGCCTGGCGGTGGCGGGCTGCACAGGCAACCGGGAGGGGCGGTGTGGAGAGTGACCTGTGCTCGCACACAGGCTTTTTGGAGGCGGCAGCAGCAGCCCCAGCGTCTCACACCCATCTCTGGGGTCCGCGCTGATAGCCGCGGCTCGCGCCAGTCTCTGGAGTTCATTTAGGCGGCGCTCTGAATCCCCTCTCCTTGCGCGCAGCGAAACAAAGAGGCAAGGAAAAGTCTCTTGCCTCTTTGGCAGCTCCAGACTTTTTCCCGGTCTCCCTCCCAGCCAGCTGTGGTGCGCTAACCCCTTCAGGCTGTGTTCACGCTGCCAACCCCAGTCCTCTCCCTGCATCCGAACGAAGCCCGAGCCTCAGCTCCCAGCCCTGCCCGACCCGGTGGGTGAGCAGACAAGCCTCTCGGGCTGGTGAGTGCTGCTCGGCCCTGATCCTCTGTGCGGGAATCTCTCCGCTTTGCCCTCTGCACCCCTGTTGCTGCGCTCTCCTCCGTGGCTCCGAAGCTTCCCCCCTCTGCCACCCGCAGTCTCTGCCCGCGAAGGGGCTTCCTAGTGCGTGGAAATCTTTCCTCCTTCACGGCTCCCTCCCACTGGTGCAGGTCCCGTCCCTATTCTTTTGTCTCTGTTATTTCTTTTTTCTCTTTTGCCCTACCCAAGTACGGGGGGAGTTTCTTGCCTTTTGGGAGGTCTGAGGTCTTCTGCCAGCGTTCAGTGGGTGTTCTGTAGGAGCAGTTCCACGTGTAGATGTATTTCTACTGTATCTGTGGGAAGGAAGGTTATCTCCACGTCTTACTCTTCCGCCATCTTCTCTCTAATTTTTTAAAATATAAAATACGAAAAAACTTATTACAAAAATTTTTTTTATTTTTAAAAATAGAAAATAAGGAAAAAATTATTAAGAAAACATTTATTAAGAAAAAAAAATTTTTAAGTATTAAAAAAAAAAAAAAAGGACGGACCGAACCCTAGGACAAATGGTGAAAGCAAAGCTATACGGATAAAATCTCACCCAGAAGCATACACATATACACTCACAAAAAAAGGAAAAGGGGAAAAATTAATATATCCTGCTCCCAAAGTCCACCTCCTGAATTTGGGATGATTCGTTGTCTATTCAGGTGTTCCACAGATGCACGTACATCAAGTTGTTTGTGGAGCTCTAATCCGCTGCTTCTGAGGCTGCTGGGAGAAATTTCCCTTTCTCTTCTTTGTTCGCACAGCTCCCGGGGTTCAGCTTTGGATTTGGCCCCGCCTCTGCGTGTAGGTCGCCTGAGGGCGTCTGTTCCCCGCCCAGACAGGACAGGGTTAAAGGTGCAGCTGATTCGGGGGCTCTGGCTCACCCAGGCCGTGGGGAGGGAGGGTTACGGAGGCGGGACGAGCCTGCGCGGCAGAGGCCGGCGTGACGTTGCAGCAGCCTGAGGCGTGCCGTGCGTTCTCCCGGGGAAGTTGTCCCTGGATCACGGGACCCTGGCAGTGGCGGGCTGCACAGGTTCCCGGGAGGGGAGGTGTGGAGAGTGACCTGTGCTCGCACACAGGCTTCTTGGTGGCGGCAGCAGCAGCCTTAGCGTCTCATGCCCGTCTCTGGGGTCCGCGCTGATAGCCGCAGCTCGCGTCCTCTCTGGAGCTCGTTTAGGCGGCGCTCTGAATCCCCTCTCCTTGCGCGCCCCAAAACAAAGAGGCAAGAAAAAGTCTCTTGCCTCTTCGGCAGCTCCAGACTTTTTCCCCGACTCCCTCCCGGCTAGCTGTGGCGCACTAGCCCCCTTCAGGCTGTGTTCACGCAGCCAACCCCAGTCCTCTCCCTGCAATCCGACCGAAGCCCGAGCCTCAGCTCCCAGCCCCCGCCCGCCCCGGCGGGTGAGCAGACAAGCCTCTCGGGCTGGTGAGTGCTGGTCGGCGCCGAGCCTCTGTGCGGGAATCTCTCCGCTTTGCCCTCCGCACCCCTGTGGCTGCGCTCTCCTCCGTGGCTCCGAAGCTCCCCCCCTCCGCCACCCGCAGTCTCCGCCCGCGAAGGGGCTTCCTAGTGCGTGGAAACCTTTCCTCCTTCACAGCTCCCTCCCACTGGTGCAGGTCCCGTCCCTATTCTTTTGTCTCTGTTATTTCTTTTTTCTTTTGCCCTACCCAAGTACGGGGGGAGTTTCTTGCCTTTTGGGAGGTCTGAGGTCTTCTGCCAGCGTTCAGTGGGTGTTCTGTAGGAGCAGTTCCACATGTAGATGTATTTCTAATTTATCTGTGGGAAGGAAGGTGATCTCTGCGTCTTACTCTTCCGCCATCTTGCCCAGACCTCTCAACGTTTTTAATTCCTACCCAAGCACACCTGAGTCACTAATTACTCAGCACAACTCATGTGCTCAAATGGGGTCCATCTGAGCCTTGCAGTAACCTTGGCCTCTTTCTTAGGTGTTGGCCTCTCCAGGGTCAAGACCCAAATAAACCAAACTTGTTCCAGTAAAGGTGGGACTAGCTTCTGGTGGTTATCACAACTATACCATCCCTAGGGTTGGAACCCTCTCTATATCTATCCTTCCAATTGACACATATATACTATTGATACTATGTATAAAACACATAACTAATGAGAACCTACTGTATAGCACAGGGAACTCTAATCAATGCTCTGTGGTGACCTAAATGGGAAGGAAATCCAAAAAAGAGGGGATATACGTATACGTATAGCTGATTCACCTTGCTGTACAGTAGAAACTAACACAACACTGTAAAGCAACTATACTCCAATAAAAATTTAAAAACAAAAACCCTTCGGAGGCCAGCAAGAACAAGGAAGAGAACTGCCCACATGATTTGCAGAAATGTCAACCTGAGAGGCATACCTGCCAGACAGATATCATTAATCAGGGTTGGGAAACTCATGGCCTGGCCACTAATTTGGTGGATCAGGTCTATCTGCCTTGGTCCTTGGGATTCCTCTTCCAAACTAGAGTCCATGGCTACTAACTTGATCATACAGCCAAGTCTCCCAACCCTACCTCAATGCTGGGGCTGCGGCCTCTCCTACTGCTGAAGGTCTCCCTCCCCAGCTCTCCTCAGAGGGCTCAGAGGAAACAGAATCAACAGGATCAGCGGATTCCATGAGACCTCTTATCCACACTCTTGCTCAGACCAAAAGCCCCTTTTCATTAACTCTTCCAGGAGTTAATGAACTCTTCCCTGGCTTTCCTGGGTGACTGACTCCCAGGCTGAAGTAAGAGTCAATTCTTTCTGGCGCCTGGATCAATATACCTTCCTAATAACACGCACATATTTTAGTATGTGTACTATAATTATACTATGTTTAAATTTTATTTATTTTTGGCTGCGTTTTGGGTCTTCGTTGCTGCGCACGGGCTTTTCTCTGGTTGCGGCGAGCGGGGGCTACTCTTTGTTGCAGTGTGCGGGCTTCTCATTGTGGTGGCTTCTCTTGTTGCAGAGCACGGGCTCTAGGTGCAGGGGCTTCAGTAGTTGTGGCACGTGGGCTCAGTAGTTGTGGCTCACAGGCTCTAGAGCGCAGGCTCAGTAGTTGTGGCACATGGGCTTAGTTGCTCTGCGGCATGTGGGATCTTCCCAGACCAAGGATCAAACCAGTGTCCCCTGCATTGGCAGGCGGATTCTTAACCACTGTGCCACCAGGGAAGTTCCTATACTTATACTTTTAATTTTTGTTATATTCTTAGTATCTTTAATAATTTAATAGTGTAATTATACATATGTGTACTTGTCTTCCATCTTAGACTATGAGCTTCTTGAGTGCCGGGAGTAGATCTGGTTCATCCCACTGGCTAGCACAGTGCCTGCTTCCTAGCAGACAGTCAATGGGGGCTGAACTGTTCTGATTTCATAAGAAAGAACAAAACTATAAATTTTCAAAGGTGGTTTGTTCATTGTTAAGGCCCAAACGAATGTGTAACATCAGAAGTATAGTTTTAACAGAACAGTAAGATTGTCTAATTGTTGTATTTCAGGTAGGCCCCCCCCACCAGGCCCCCCAAAATACCTTCATAAAATTATTTTATAATTAAAATAATTAAAAGAAAACTTTTATATTTTCTTATGTAATGTTACACTATTCAGGAAGGTGTGTCAAAACCCGCATCACCTTTGGTAGGATTCCAGCAGATAACCCTTCGAAATTCTAATCAACGTCCCTTTCATCTTCATCTAAAAAACAAAACAAAACAAAACAAACAACAAAAACGAGGTGAAAATTTAAAGTAGAATAATATTGCTGTGTACACAGTTTTTTTTTTCTCCCTTCCCACTGTTTTTCTCCTCAATGTACGCAATTGGTAATTAAATATATTTCTGCTGGTCTTGTGGCCATATGCCTACAATATGTAAAAATACATTTGCGCTTTTTTTCCCCGCCATTCCTTTTGTTCCCAGTGCTGACTGCTGTCAGAGTGAACGGTCCAGATTCCCGTGTGCTGGTATCCATGGGTTCCGTCTTGCCAAGCTGCCAGTCTGGAGCGTCACACCTTACTGCCTTTAAAGATTGCCCTGCAGAGATAGAGGGAAATGGCAATTTTTACATGATGCAGTCTGGCGACCCAGGAGATTTGAAGTCAGAACTGGTGCCAAGATTTACCCAGGAGAGCAAGCAGAGGCAAAAACAGAGAACCTGGGCCAAAAGGAAAAAAAAAAAAAAAGAAGAAAAAAGAAGAGGAAGGCTGGGGGCTGGGGAAACCATAGTCAGCTCTCCTTGGGGGGGGGGGGGGGCTTCTCTCAAAAGGCCAGAACTTAAGGCCACTGCCTGGGTGATGGCCCTGTTATTAGGAGTGTGTGGGTTCTAAAGAAAGTCAAAGGGAAGAGGTCGGCTTTTTTTGCATGCCCTAAATTGTAGTAGATTGCAGAATGTAAATGAGACAATTATTACACCAACGCTCATCAAGCTGGGCTGGAAAGACTTCAATAGCCTGATGAATATGCATGCAAATTTGTTAATTAAGTTAATTATTCTGCTGAAAATTCATTTGTCTTCCAAGGACATTTTCCCAATGATTTTAACATGCTAGCGCCATTAGTCATGCTCCATGCTATTTAACATTACTTTTTGTCCACTTTCTTTACCCCACCTTTTTTTAAAAAATATTTTAAAGTTTTAAGAACAGTTGATTCGTTCTTTTAATTGACCCCTGCAACACTGGAAGATGCCTAGAGCCAGCTCGGTAGGCATTCTCAGAAGCACGTTTCAATTAAATATTTCCTTGATATATAAAATGTCTGCAAAATGTCACATTGGTGGGGAGGAGAAGGGCTCTATCTGGGATCATTAAAGCTAGAATTTGAATCGTTCTCCATAGTGACTGTAAGAGGTAATCTGTCCCTGCTGTGGGCGATTTTCCCAGCTCTGAGTGTGATGTGATACATGGGGTTACCTTGCTGTGGGAAGTGAGGTGATTCCAACCTCCTCTGTCCTCGCACTGCAAGGCAAGACCCAGTGAACATGTGTGTTCAAACAGGAACTAGTCCTGTGATACTTTTCTGTCACCCATGAGGGCCAAAACCTGTTACCATGGCAACAAAGGGGAATAGTGTGTTTAACATCACATTGAAATGGCAACTTGAGATATTTGAAAGAAACAGTCAAGTTTAATTTTGTTAAAAATTAGCCCAAAAAAGGTAGTATAGTGTTTTTTTTAAAACGGCATGTTATTTTGCTGGGTAAACCAGGTCTATTTAATCAAGGCCTTCATTGTGGGCCTTAAAATTAGAATCTTTGAGGGTTGGGGTGAGCTTTATTCAACCAGATTCTTGATCTTCAGGCACACAGACACACATGAAGCAGCCTATACAAATCTTCTAAAAATCTACATACAGAGATTATAGCTCCCCATCTCAACTCAAACATCTGAACATGAGGTCTGATAGATGCAAGTGTTCTTAGTGGGATGGTAAAACAGAATATTTGAAATCAAGGGTATTCCAGAAAATCAGAGGAATATGGTTGCTCACATACATTAGGCAATCATATTTTAAAAAGAAAGATGCATCTATGCAACACGCCAGGGGGCTGCCACACACAGGCTTAAAGGCTTAAAGTCATTTATTTTCTTTAGAAAGAAGGTAAATTCAGATTCTCTCCTCCCTTCAGTCATCCTAAAAGAAACTCTCCAATATGGTTCAGGTTACAACCTGTATCTTCACAGTTAGGGTTGACCAGACTTGCTTGGAGCCAGGCTAAAGGAAAGGGGATTAAATAACAAAGACAACAAGATTTAATTGAAAGAGTTAAAGAAAAATTAATTGGCGTGCTATCTCTATCAAGCCATTCGTATATATTTTATACAGTATGAATGGCACTGTGTGTCACACAGATCGTAAACCAATTAAAATGATACCTCTAATTTCTATAATTCCATCTGTTTTAGGAGGTTTAATTAGCGAAGTTACAAAAGCCAAATATATTTGAATATTTTGAAAGCAGCCTGAACAGCAAAAACTGAAAAGTTTCCATAAACATTTAACCACACAGCCATGTACATTTCACGAGAATATACTTCAGATTGAAATATGAATTTTTCTTAATTTTACCAACAATAAACACAAGCGAAGAAAATTATGATCATATGTTAGGCTGTGTAAATTAATTCAGGTTTTTTTTTTTCTGTTTTTCATCTAACTTCCAGAATGATTTCTTCTGATGAAAATCCCATTCCTGTCATTTAATCTCAATTGTGGGCCCAAAGAAGCAACAGTTAGATAAAACTAACATTATTGAACACTCTCCCTTAAATATTCTTTCCATAGGCTTATAAGAGAGGTTTGCCATTTTACAAGTGGAGGGGAATCTTTTTCAGAGATATTCAAAAACATTTTTCAGCCTGCCAGTAACCTATCTTTGAGAAATAAAAGTATAGGGAAGTTACATCATCTTTAAATACTGAACACAAAATCCAAAGCGACAGTAAAGTACTCAACCCATTTTTCCACTATTAACGGAAAATATGATTTTGAATTTTTTAAAATAATGGGTCAACATATAAGACCTTGCTGTATTCTTTGGTTTGGATGGTGTGCTGAGCAGCTGTGCACTGTTTTGGGCCTCATATGGCCGCGTCACCAATGACTGACAGAGTGACGGGGACAATGTGACGTACAATATTCTCTCTTATCAAAATGTTCGCCTCACCATGATTGTGACTCAGTGGGTGTCCAGCTCTGTCTTTCCTTTCTACTGGATTTCTGACATATAACAAGGTGTAATTAACTTTTTTATATGCTTGTCGTTTTCATTACCAGAAATATGGTGAGCATAGTTTATTATTAATTCTGCTCCTAATCCATACCACCTGAACAAACTACTTTTGCTTCCATGTGTATTGTATACTGTCAACTGGGAAAAAATGGCTAATAAAGGGAAAGGGAAATCAAACTTGACTGTGTTAAGAGTATACATCATGCTGGAAAACTACCCTTTATTGAGGATCTACTACATGACATGTGTTTTATGTGCATCGTCTCTTTAACCCTTGCATCAACCATCCAAGAAAAGTATAGCCTCATCTGACAAGTGAATGAAGCAAAATCCAAAGAAATTCAGTCCCTGGCTCAAGGAATAAAAAAGAAAGGAAAAATTCCAATAAGCAAGCAGCAGGAGCAAGATTTGGAACCAGAAAACATATTCAGATTGTTTGTTTTACCCCAAAGCTTTTAAGTATTCTAATGTACCTAGCTACCATTACCACTCTTTAAAAGCTCACCTTGGAAGGCCAGAATACATCCGACACCTAACATTTTTATTATGCAGCAGCATTTACATTAATCACAAAATACTATCTGGACTTCCTATCTTTATTTCATTTAACTGTATTGCATTAAGTTTTACTCTCTTATGGACTTCCTATCCTTAGAAGGATTATCTTTGCCACTTTGATGTACTTTGAGTTAAAAAAAAGATGGGAATTTTCCCAAGAAAGAAGTTAAATAGATTTTGTTTGTAAATAGTTCAGCAGCTGTGGGAGGCTTCTGTTATTTTTTGCCTCACCTGCACTTCTCTTTCTTTGGATCTGTACTTCCTCCCCACCTGCCACTGTCTTCAGGAGACCCAACTCCCCACCTTGCCCTTTTCAGAGTCCTGAAGAGGGGGCTGATATGTATGTCAGAGGAAAGAGGTTCTTTCTCCTTCTAAAATGATGATTAATAAGGGTCTATGGAGCTACAGGGGCCACCTTTGTTTCTGTGATGAGTGCGCTTTTTCCTGATAAAAGCCTACATACTGAGAAGTAGGGGAGAAAGCCAGAGATGGAGAGAGAGAGGGCGAGAGTCAGAAAGCTAATGTTAAAATTAATGCTCAGCCTGTCTGAAACTTCTCAGTGACAGGAGCCTAAAAGTTCTCTCTCTCTCTCTCTCAAGCTACTTTGAGTTGGCTAATTATCCTAATATAGGCATTTGTAAAAGTCAGAAGCAATATTATGCACCAACTGCACCAATTTATATTTCTTAATTCTGCAGGCTTTTATATGCAAATTTTCCAAGGGCAAACATGGATCAATATCTCAAAAGATCCATATATGCTGATTTTAAAAGGAAGGGTACTCCACTAGCCCATCTTTAATTACCTATGTCATTTTTGGTCATTGATCTGTATCTACCAAATATGTCAGTAGTCCTGAGGAATCTTCCATCCACCACAGCAATGTATCAATTTGTAATTATATGCCAGAATTGAGTTTCTATATTAGAGAGATTGGCCATGAGACAAAACTAAGTTTTTTTATAGTCCGTGCCCGTTCTGTAACGTTTTGAATATGACATTTGGCAATACTCACTGTGAAATGCTAGTCAGATAATTCAGACCAAAGAATACACTCTGTGGCAGAATACACATCAGCTAGTTAGCTAGTTGGTTAGTGTAACTAACGCTAACGATGTGCAAAATCCTGGCTAAAAGTCTTCATGTTTCTCAGTAGCTGTATTTGCAAGAATTATCCAGATAATTGACACCTGCCCAAACCTGCCCAAACTGATTTGTCTTAACATAGTCTTTATTATTTACATACCAGATGTACCTTAAAGAAAGTTCAATTTATTTTATTTTCATCTTAAAAAAAGTATTACATATCTCTTATGTGCAAGGTACTGTGTTGAGTGTTTATGGGGTGTGCATAGTCATGTCATGGAGGAAATGTGGACCCTGCCCTCTCATATTAAGAATAAATTCGGAAAGTTATGATATGTACACAAAAAAGTGAGACATGCTGCAAAGATAGGTGTTAGGGACTGAATTGTGTCTGTTGAAGCCCCAGTCCCTAGTACCTCAGAATTTAACTGTATTTGGAGACAGTTTCTTTAAAGGGGTAATTAAGTTAAAATGAGGTGATTTGGGTGGACCTTAATCCAATATGACTGCTGTCCTTTTAAGAGGAGGAGATTAGGACACTGACACACACAGAGGGGAGACCACGTGAAGACACAGGGAGAAGACCGCCATCTCTAGGCCAAGGAAAAAGGCCTCAATCCTGCCAACACCTTAATCTCAGACTTCTAGGCCTCCAGATTTGGGAGAAAAGAAATTCTGTTGTTTAAGTCACCCAGTCTTTGTACTTTGTTTTGGCAGCTCTGGTAAACTAATGAGATAGATAAAAGAAAAACAAAAACTACGTGGATTCAGGGAACTGGAAGCATCCTTCCAGCTGGGAGCCTTGGAGAAAGCTTTATCTAGGTGGCTTCTGTAATGGCGTTTGGAGTAGAGAATGGCCATACGTAGTTGGAGAAGCTAGGTGTTTTTCACAGTGGGAAGAGCATGTCAAGCACATGGCTGCAGAAAGCAGGAGAAAAGACCAAAAGCATACGTTAAGGCCAAATAGCGAGCTTGGATTTTAGGCTGAATGCAGAGGAAAGCCACTGAAATACCTTGGCGGCACTGTAACAAAATCAGAACTGTGCTTGAAAAAGATTAATCTGGAAGTCAGGTAATAATCAGTTGGAAGAGGAAAGCATTTTGAGTTGGGGCAGAACAGCTGGCAACCCAATGCAGTAGAGCAGAGTAAGGGGGTAAAGTAGAAGGTTCAGAAAAGACAGACACTGAAGAAGAGGTAAAGTCACTGGGACTCAGCAGATGGCTTTGCTATGGGAGGCAAGGGGTAGAAAAAGAACTGAAGAGCTGAAAGACAGCCAGGAGGTTCTGCTTGGGGTCTGGGAAGATGAGACGATGGAACTGACTACAGAAGTAGGAAGAGAGTAGAAAAACGGGTCTAGGGCTTCCCTGGTGGCGCAGTGGTTAAGAATCCGCCTGCCAGTGCAGGGGACACGGGTTCGAACCCTGGTCCGGGAAGATCCCACATGCCACAGGGTAACTAAGCCCGTGCGCCACAACTACTGAGCCTGCGTGCCACAACTACTGAGCCCGCGTGCCACAACTACTGAAGCCCGCACTCCTAGAGCCCATGCTCCTCAACAAGAGAAGCCCACGCACTGCAACGAAGAGTAGCCCCCGCTCACTGCAACTGGAGAAAGCCCACGCACAGCAATGAAGACCCAACACAGCCAAAAATAAATAAAATAAAAATAAATAAATAAACAAAAAGGAAAAACAGGTCTAGGAAGGATGATGACCAGTACAGTTTTAGAGCTCCTGGGGACTGACAATTTTAAATGTGGTTGGAAATACAGAACTGTAGACATGTAAATCGGGATATATATACACACACATATATATACATACATATTATATACAATCTTTGTTTGGAAATGTATAATATATTGGCTTTTGGTAAAGTCTGCTTGTATATGCTTGGGACATTTACAGACTTAGAACTAAGTGTGAAGATACAAATTTTGGATCATCACGGAAGCCGTAAGAGGGGATTAAATTGCCAAGAGAAATAACAGAAAAACAGAAGAGAGGTTTGGGCGAAGGACACAGGGAGCATTTAAGGAACAAGGGTCAAAAGAGAAGTAAATGGTGCATTCTTTGGAGAGGCAAGAGAAGAGCTTTTACTTGTTGGCAAATCTCTATTCAGCCACTGTAGTCGTTCCAGAAACTTGAAAAAAATTCCTTCCATTTAAATAATTAAAATTTTCAAGGGAACAGATGAAAGGATTCCCCCTGTTTTAGACAATAAAGTAGATCCATTTTTACTTGCATTATCAGAAGACGACACAGGAATCTTAATTTCTTCTTAGCTACAGTAAATCTAAATAAAAGTTTCAAAAATCAAAGAACTTAGTGGCTACTAGCTATTGCTAGCCTCAAAATTTCCTTTAAGGAAAATAAATGTATTTTCATAAAATATGAAGAAAAAAATCAAATACAGCTACATAGAGTATTGGTCCTAGAAGTGATCCAATCTAACCTCTTTTTCCCAGGAAGGAGTAGAATTTCAGTCAAAGAACTCAAGAGAGTTTACATTACTAAACACTGTTTTTCATATTTCCATTGCATCAGTGATAGAACATTGATACAAACATCAAAGCTATAAAACTATTCTTGCTGGTACATTGCATGGCCTCTTGTTTCTGTTTCTCTCTGCACAAGGCTGACCTGCAACACTTGTGTTTAAATATCCCTGGTTACAGCCCCATGCAAGGACCACCCAGTGCCCACCTGATATGCTGAGGGCAGAAGGGCAGAATCTGTCCCAACATACAAATGTGGTTGCCAGGGCTCACAGTTGTGACCCCACAGGAGGTGATGCTTATTGAAAGGATGGGCTGAGAAGGGTCCCCAAAAGATGACTTCCTCCTTGATAAGAGAACTGCCTTTAAACTCTTCCTTTTTCATTCCCCAAGCCCCTGAGCTTGAAAGAGATAATGATACTTTATATGAGTGGATTTATGAGCAGTTGTAAGCTTTATAGAGTATTGAACCTTCTGTGCATTTTTGGCTACTGTAGAATAGAGGCTCCCTAACATACTTCCTGAGTGTCTGTTTATATGATATCCAGAAATAACTAACCAATAAGATATCAATTTAATAAATTGAGTTTATTATTCCTATTGCAACATCTTTGCTGTTAATATCTATCAATCATTTGCCAACAACTACTTAATTGGCATTTTGAATAAACCTTTAAAGAATTTATGAAATATGGATTTATAGGAAACACAGAGCATATAATGCAGTTGAAGAAAATTTATCATTATTTCTCTTTTGTAAATGGAAAATCAATGGTTAGGAAACATCAAAGGTTTTATTTGCTTGGTCAAATCGATTCACAATCATTGATCTGAGAGTGTCTGTATATCTCCTTCCAAATAGGATTTGAGAGCTACTATCAACAGGTAGTGTAATTCAATATGTTTATTATAGAAATAGAAAATCAGAGTCATGACTAGTGAAACAAGGAAAACAAGAAATAGTAATAAACTTCCACAGCAAAAACAGAAAGCTAGCCTTTCTTCTATATTGCAGTAAATGCAAACACACTACCCCAAAATATGGCACTTGGCATATTGAATATTTAAAGCTGAAGAAGTTTGAGAAAACAGCAGAAGCAGGAAAGTCCCTTTGACTTTCCTCCCACCCTGCTTTCCTGAAACAGGTCATAAATCTTCATGTGAGACGTCCCTTCCCTACACCTGGAAGAAAGGAGAGCATCCTTATCTTTGAAGACAAGGGGACTGTCCTAACAAACGGGTCTTGCTAAGTTTCCCCCAGTTTGCTACGCTTACTTCATACTCCATAACCTATCATATCTCTGCATGACTGCCCACTCCGCATCAAACCCAGCATAAAAATTCTCAAGTCAAACTGTCTCTTCGGGTCTTCATTTCTTTATGAAGGTTTCCATGTCACGTAAAACTTAAACTTAGTGAATTTTTGTACTTTTCTCTGTTAATCTGTCTTTGTTAACTTAATGTTCAGACTCAGCCAGAGACCCCAAGAGGGTCGAGGAAAACTTTTTCCTCCCCTATAAAACCATCAGGCAAGGAGAAGTAAGCCTCAAAATATATTTGCTAGTGTTCAATTATACAACTCTGCTGACCATCTCAGGGATCTGGTTAAAGGAGTTTGAAAGGATTTTCTTTCCACCTGCTTCATAGGGCATAATACTAGTGCTTTCAGCAGCCTCCTTCTATACAGAAGCGTTGATGATTAGACTGGACATCATAATCATCATAACATATTTCATTGCAACATTTCTTCCCATATAAAGCCTTTCTGCATGCTTTATGTCAAGAAAGGATTGTTATTTTTGGCAATAATGTATCTTAAACGGAATTTGTATGAAACCATACTGTCTTTTTAAGCTATGTACAGACCATGTGGTGTTCCCAATATTAAATTTCCCTTTAAAGAAATTGTCAACTTTGAACTTGAGGATGTGTCTACAAGCATTGGTGACTCAAAGACAGAGCTGTTTAATTATAGTGGTACAAGGTATTAATATGCATCTGTTCTACAAAGACTAATTTTAGTTAAATTTTTTTTATCACAAGTGCATTGATGTTGCAAGAATAAAATGGTGAAAAGGCTGCTGCAGATGCTATTTGCATTGGGGCTGGAGGTGGGTAATTGGGTCAGTTGAGTTCATATATTAAAGAATTGTCTGCCGGCTATTGTGTTGGCTGTCACAGTCTGTCTCAATCAAGCATAACTGCAGATCTCCAGAAAGCTGTATTGATCAAAATAAAAATCTACATTTTATTTAGGTTCAAAGGGCTGGTGCTAATATCAACTACATTTGATCACCAAGTGTGTGATAGTTGAGTATTCAGGTTTACTGTACTGCAGCTTGTTAAAATAAAAAAGTCTTGGTCTCTTTGGAAATACAGACAGGTCTGATTATTTGTCTCAGTTTGAGAACAAAAAGTGATGTTGAAGGAATGAATGTTTATTTGATGATGTCCCATCTCTGAATAAAAAGAAGAAAACAACAAAAACAAGCAACAACCAATATACAAAAATAGTTGAACCCATCACAAAAATTTCTGACTTCCATAATCAGTCCACATTTCCTAAAGACACGCATGTTTTTCCTCATTGTCTATTTAAATGGCTCAAAAAACCGCATCGCAATGGACAGACTCCCTTGTTAGAGGAAACAGTTACTTGGTAATATAGGTTATTTTAATGGACATATCACTTTAAACGAAGCCATCACATCTGTTCCACCTTCTAATTACAAATGCAAAAGAAATACAATTCACCAATGCATCATAAAAAAGTAAAACATAAGTGATTTAATGCATATGTATGTTCCTAAGTCAATGCAGCATGCAATCTGCTATGTTTTTTACATGTTCTGAGCACAAATCAGATGGAAAACCTGTTCTCTGATGAAATGTGATCTCTTCTCCCTGGATAAGTTTGGTGCTGTATGGAAGCAATGGTTTGCACAAACGATTTGCAGACTACACTGCTGCTCTAGCAAGTGTTCTTAGCTAAACCCTTCCTGGGGACTAATATTTTATGATCAACATAATGGGTTGCACCACTCTGATGCAGGTTGAGTACGAAAATATCTTAACCTAACGTATAGGGGAAATTTTCACTGACACATTAAGAAATAACTTCTTTTTCCCTCTTTTTTCCTAAAGGGGTGGGGGGGGGGGAACATCAGAAGTATTAATAGTGTTACCCAACTGTCCTTGCTCAAGGGGGCGACTAAATGGCATTTACCGCCCCTCAATGACTGCTTAAAGAATTGTGTGTAGTTCTCATATTAGTGGTAGAATAGACATTGGTAAATGAGGATATTATTTTCTTGTTTCTAGTAAAAAATAGTCCCATTTAAAGAAAATATTTGAATGGGGTTAGCTTTCTGTACCTCTGAGTCAAGCAGGAAGGCAAAAATTTGGTTAGAGTTAGAGGTCAGGAAGGGCAAAACTCCCGACTTAGGACAAAGCAGAATAATCACAATTCCATGATAGCAACCAAAATTGAATTAACAATTCAATCTTAAATGTTAAGAAACTGTTAGTTATCATATCTCTTCCTCAATCAGGGTTGGATCCATCCAGTTTCTCTTACCCACTTTTCACCAGGGCAGGAAGTGTTGGTGGCATGTAGATGGACCTCAGTTCTCCCTCTGCTAAGATGTAGGCATCTCAAAAGCCGGGGCTATGTTTTATCCATCAGCATGGTCCATTACTGAAAATAGACCCATTACTGAGAATAGAACTGAATAAATATTAGCTGGCAGTATTTTCTGAGTGAATGAGTAAACCTGAAAGTATGGATGGGTAATTGACTAGTCCTGACAAAATTCTGTTTCCAAAGGGTCATTTTATGTGGAAATATTAAAACAAGTGTTAATACAGCCTTTCAATCTGAGGGCAATTTTTCCACCTTGTTAATTATTGCTAAATTTCAGAAAAACCCCGTTGGTATTTCTCTCCCAGAACTGTCATGAGGATAAAATGAGATAATATATGTAAAGGACTTAAACAGTGCCTGGCCCAAAGTAAGTGCTTGGTGTAAACATTAGCTATAATTCTTCTGTTCATTCTTACCTATGCCCAAATAACTCAGCCAAAGCCTGATCAATTTCTCATCCAACAGAAAATTAATCATATTAACCATTAATATGTTTAAAAACCTGACTTTGATGGCAGCACTGGATAAAGCCAAAGATTCAAATGCACTGAGTACACACACACACACATAAGCATACATAATTAACAGGCGATAGACAATCATCAGCATAAATTTTATTGAGATACAATAGAGAATAAAAGTTAAGAATATGGCCTTTAGAGATGGCCAGTTCTGCCTTAGAGAACTAACTTTGTCTCTTCTTCTCTGTGTGAACTTAGACTTAACTTGTCTAAGTCTCTGCTTCCTTATCTGTAACATGGGAATAATAAAGAATACCTGTCACCTCATAGGTTTGTTGCCAGTGATTAATAAGACATAGTGCAAAGCACACTGCCTGGATCATTGTAAGTACTCAATAAATATTAGCTAATATTATTTTTATGGTTACCACCTCTGGTAGCAATAAAAGTTTCATCACATGCTGTCAAAGCATTTAAAGTGAATTCTGTCACTTTCATGAGCAAGAAGAAGGAAATCCTGATAGAGTTTGACAAATAAGGACCCCAACGTAAATTATTTTCTCCTTTCCATACACAGCTGACTTCCTTTGATATGAATATGAAATCTCCATGTGCATAGAAATGAGGAGAGACCAAATGCTCTTCACATCTATTTGGCTTTCTAACTTCAAAGCAGAACTCTGAGGCAATCTGCTGCAGCATGCAGTCTTCACAGCCTCCTGACTGGGTTCACTAATACAGCATCAGATAGAAGCTCTAGTCTTCAAACAGCAACTGTCTATCACCTGATTGGCATAAAAGACATGTATACACCGAATATTTTTCTTCCGAGCTTCTTCTCCATCCTCTCCATTCCCATTGCAGCACCTTCATGTCATGGACATTCAGACTGTTGGTCTCCTGGTAGATATCCCTTCTGTAAATCACCCAAACTTTAATGCCACCTTTATCCTAAAACATAGTCCAATAATATTATGTCTTTACTCAAAACAAGTTGTCATGACTTCCCAATGACTCCAGAATGCAGAAACACATCCTTAGTGCTGGGTCTTCTCCATTTGCCCTTCCAGATCCACTCTCCACCCTTTTCCACTGTGCTCTGTCCAGTAGGCTCACCTCCAGAGGTGAGCACTAGGAGCTCTCGTTCTTTGGCTTCCAATTGCGTTTAACCAAAGAGAAAACCTAAAGGGTCTTAATGAGGACATTGCTTGAAGTGTGGAAGAAGAGGGAGCCACCTTATTCTTCCCTGCCAGGATATGGTTTGGGGAGTGGCTGCATTTCTCTACTTAAGGCCACAGTTCCTGCCAGGCATCCAGTTCCCACGTAGCACTTTCCACATTCTGGTAACAGTTTCCTCCTCTTGCCCATTCAGGTCTAAAGGTGAGGACTGCTTCCCTTATTAAACTCTTCTATTTTATCCCATTAAAGTATGTCATCTATTTCTTGATAGGACCTTGACTAATACAGGTTAGTTCTAGAAAACAGACCCTCAAAGTGGGATTCTGGGAATGAGTCGCCCACATATTTCATGAAAGCACAAACAAACTTCCTGCCAGGGAAAAATAAGACACTGGCAATCCATGGCATGTGCTACCATCATGAACACTCAAATTATCGTCATCTCCTAACCATTCCCCTGAGAGGACCTGGACAATGCTTTATCAAGGCATTTAGAAATGCACTGACAACAGAAGAACCAGCATCTCTGAAAGTCCCTGAGGTGGTGATGCAGAAGACAAAGGTGGAAGCTGGCATTGAACTTCCTGATTTCAAAGGAAATAATGGGACCTCAGGGTAATAGAAACCAGATGGCAGTGCTTAATCATCACATGTAATTACCCCCAATAAACCAGGGAAGGGATAAGAAAATATACATAGAAACAGGTTGTCTTCAAGTAGAAGGGACAACTGTATACTTTGCAAGGGTTCTGTCTATTCTCTTGCTTTCTGTCATAAGACAGTCCAGAGGTATCTTGATTGCCTTGGTGTCCCGCAGAATATTTCTCTGGTCCAGTTCATCCCTGATATCATGCTAGTTGGATCTGGAGAACAGAGACTAGCAAGAACTTCAGGTGTCTTAGAAAGACATGTGCATCCCAGACTATGGAAGAAAATCTCCACAAAATTTCAGGGGCCTGCCATATCAGTGAAGGTTCCAAGGGTCCAGCAGTTGGGGAGCATAGCAGGGTATCTCTTTAAAGTATAAGACAAATATTTTACCTTGACCCATTTCTCCCAAAGAGCATTAGGTTTGTTGGGCCTCTTTGGATTCTAGAAAAAACATAGGTGTACTGCTCTGACCCAAGTTCTGGATCACCTGTGAGGCTGGCAGTTTTGATTAAACATGGGCGGCCATTCAAACTGCTTAGCCACTTGGACCTTCTGGCCAATCATATCCAACTGGACTGGGGGGGTCTATGGCAGACAGGGATGCTCATGGATTCTCTGGCAAGTCCTAGTAGCAGAAACGCAGAACACCTCCCTTGGGGGTTGGAGTATGGCCATGCCAACTCCTACCAATGGCAATTCTGTTAGAAAGTCAGATCCAGACTTGCTACCCAGCCTAGTAGAGTCTGAACACCTGACCATGGAACATCAAGTGGTTACCTGTCATGAACTGGATGTGATTTGATTGACTGGGTCAGAAAATTGGGTGTGCACAGCAGTATTCCATTATCAAATGGAAATGGGTTGCTTAAGACTTGGCCCAAGCAAGTCTGTAATGGACTGTGAAGAGCACAGACGGTGACTCAGACCCCCACGGTATTTGCTCCTCATACTGAGCTATCTCTTTCCCAGCCGGAACCGATGATATCTTGGAGAGTTCTCTCCATTACCGGTTAACAGAGGAAGGGAATGCATGGGCAGCTTTACTGATGTGTTTTCCAGCCTACTGGCAGCAGCCAGAGGTGAAAGGTGGTTATGTCCCAGCCCTGAAGGCAGTAGAGGAGAAAAATCCTCCCAGGGAACCAAACTGTGGGCAGTACATCTAATTGCCCACTTTATATGCAAGGAGAGAAGGCTTCATATGTGAATCTACAATTATTCATGAGCAGTGCTCAAAGGGTTTGCCAGAAGGTCAGGTTTTAGGAAAAAATAATATTGGAAAAATGGTGGCAAGGAGGTCTAAAGGAGGAGGTGAGTAGGTAACTCCTAGGAATGGGCACTGCATATGAAGATATTTGTGCTCCACATAAATTTCTACCATTGGACATCCACTGAGGAGGAGGATCTCCGGAATCTGGTGGACAAGGTGACCTGTCTGATGGGTGTCAATCAGCTTCCTTTTCCAGCCAATACTTATCCAATGGTCCCATGTACAAAGTGGTCATGGTGGCAGAGAGGGAGGTTTGCATGGGCACAGAGATGGGGACTTGCCCTCACCAGCACTCACTGCCCACCTTCATTGCTGGCTGCCCAAACAGCCATCAGCAAAGACAACTCAGCCTCTACTATGAAATCCTCCTGCACAGCAAAATGAGGAAAAGATTTTTCATAGAGCTAAACAGATCCATTTCCAAAGACAATTCTCTATTTTGAGATTAGGTCCTTCTGCTTTTTGGTATAAAAAAATATTTTTATTTGATTGCATAATGGTGGTAGGGTTTTTTGCTTTTATTATTTGTTTGTTACTCAATGTTTATACTAGACAAAATAAAATATGACTACCTTATGTTGGTTTCTGGAAATTTTATTAGTTTGTAAAATCTAGAGGTCTAGAAACCACTAGTGTACTGGTTAAGAGCACTGAAGCCCTTGGCAATAGACCACCAACCCCAACTCCACTACTAACCTCTGGAGGAAATTTACTTACCCTTGGTAGATCTCTGTTTCCTTATTGACTTCATATGATTTGAGGGCAAATTAAATGAGGCATTGCCTATTTTGGATATTTCATATACATGCAGTCATATAATATGCAACCCTTTGTGCCTGGTTTCTTTTACTTAGCATGTTTTTGAGGTTCATCTACGTTGTAGAAAGTATCAGTACTTCATTTCTTTTCATGGCTGATACCCTATTAGTATGTACATACTACAATTTACTCATCATTTCATCCATTGATGGACATTTGGGTTATCGTAGCCATTTTCTAATCACCCTTTATCATTAATGATTTCCAGCATGGTTATTCCTTTTTATTTTTAACTTGCTTCTATTATTTTGCAGTAAAAGACATTCAGGATCATTTGACACTTTAGTTAATGTTGAAGGACCCATATTCCAAAAATGCCTTATTTCTACAGACGTTTGTTTCTGCAAGAGCATCCTCCAAGACACAAATCATCAGACCTGAGTGGCTCAGTGAAAACTCTGGAGGGCAGACAATCATATAAAGAGAGAACTTTGGTTCAGTCAGTTAGATGGCAAATGGTGCATCTTCACGGCACCAGCCCCAACACTGGCATGAGCTATCATGAAAGAGGTCTTCCCTGGGGTGTGGAAGGGCTCTGTCATCTCTTCTACTTCTGTCTAGTCACTCAGTCCCCTCATTACAGACCAACATCATGAGGACCTTTTCCCTAATTGGATACCAACTCCCAGGAAGAATAAGGAGTATGGCCCCATACAGAGATTACGGGGCCTGCTGAATTGATTATGTGATTAGGAAGTAAACTAAGTCCATGACCTCTCATATGGATTATCCAAATGTAAGGATGACATCATCACTTGCTTTGTGGTGCTTTTCCCCTCCCCTTAGACTCTGCTGCTTCACATGATGAATTCTGTCTCTGAGACTGCCTCACCCAAAAAGTTGTATCTACACCTCACTGAAGGAAATGGAGATCTGGCAATGATCCAGTTCATTTGATCAACATAGCTGGCGGAACCAGATAATTTAAGCTCCAAATTTCCCCATTAATCAAAATTGTCTGACGACGGCTACATCTGCTTTTACTTTGGGTTGTGTAGACACAGTCTAATTGTGCATTTCCTAAAAACTGAATTTTATCATCTGTAACATTCATAGAGTTCTTCTTGCCTACATTTCTTTCCTAGCCTGTTTGACTGAACAGATAACTCAGTAATTAAAATTCATAATCAACACATGTTGAGTATTTTTCCTCTTTCTTATGCTTTTACAATCCTTTCCCCTGACTTCTGGGTGGTTTGCCAACTGTCCCACTTTTCAGGAGTAAATACTAGAGATTATCTTCCCAAGGGGCCACCATATTGGCAGCCTTTCTTAACCCTTTCTTCTTGTGTCAACCTCCCACCCCACCACCTCTGGAGGCAGGAACTTCAGAAACATTGACAGTTCTGACTATACCTCAAAGGCTAGTTGCAGAATAAAGTAGCAAATAGAGAAATAAAAAATGGAGACAACAGAGAGTCTGGTTTGAAGCAAATATACCACTGGCTTTACGGCTATGATCTCCCTTTTCAGAAGGTCTGTGAGTCCTAGACAAGCCCATTAGGTATGTGCCACTGGAATGGAGCCTGGCCAAGCCAAGTTTGTGTCAAACAAGGGGGAGGAAGGGTCAGTGGGCTGGTAGGCAGCTAAGGTTGCAGTTAACAGGAGGCAAGAAAGCCCTTTGTAAAATGTTTGCCTGGGGGCGCAAAACAGATGCCTTCTGAAGAGGAAGACCAAGCTCAAGAACCTGACTTAGTTTCTTTCGGAGTTGACCATGCAGGGGAGAAAACAAAACTCACATGGCTTCTAAAGTAAACCTGAACCAAGATTATCACCAACATCCTTAACTGGAAACGGACCCTCAGCGTCAGGTCTTTTACTGGAGTCCTTGCATCCTTCCCTTCAACACGCGCATAGTTTCTTTCCTCCTCAACGCTTAGGGAAGCCTTCCTCATGAACAGATCTCCTTCATCCCACACAATAGTCCTGTTGCTCCAAAAGTCACACCTTGACAGAGCTGCCTGCCTCTGTCCCATTCCATCCCAAGAAGCTTTGCTTCTTGGGCCCCAAGAAGTTGCTGGTTCTTTAAAATCTTAAGCACTAAGATTCAAAGCTGCTGTTGCATAACCCAATTAGACAAATACTTTTAACTGGCTTGTGCATTTCTCCCAGAATTACCTTCACCCGAGTACATAAATGAGGATGCCTCCTCACTGTTCCATAAACTTGTGAAGCTGAGATGGTATTTTTAACGCACTCATTTTAAACAATGTCTGTGCCGTACCCCTTTTGCTTTTGCTGTTGGCGCAGGTGAGGAGCTGCCTAACAGCTGAGCTCCGGATCCGACATGTGTGGCCCGGGGCGGGCCTTGGATTTTTCAAAGGGTAACGTTTTCACACGTGGCAAAACCCTCAAGTGTTTTCAGTATTCGTGGCTCAGTATAGCTCCTTCATGCGTATTTCACAGACAAGCGAGAGGCATCTAACAATGGAAATTCTATCACCTTATCTGTTTTACCTTCCTTCCATCTGGAAAGCATACACACACACACACACACACACACCCCTAGGAAGTTCACTTTCTTCTTGAACTCCAAAAAACTTTTATGATTGTACACAGAATCTTCTTAGAGTAGTTAGAAGTGCTTTGCATATTCCCAAAGCCCTGAAGAAAACATGGTCTGGAATTCTTTACTCCAGCAGAACCTGCCTAGAAGCAATAAGATTTCCTAAAGTTCCCAGATAGATAGGACGTTGACTTCCTAGCAAGAGAAGGCTGTGGGCCATACCCTGCGGGCTGCGTGGAAATGAGGGTGCAGTGTTCTTAGTCATGCTGCAGAGAAACCTCAGATGGGGCAGGACTGCACTTCCTCGAAGCAGGGCCACCTACTCAGCTCTCTATGTGGAGGAAAATAGGAAATTTTGGTCTCCCTACGGTCCCCCACAGACCATGCTACCTTTGGTGGTAAAGGGTTCCCGAACACACCACTGTGGCATTAAAAACTATTTTGAGCAGAGGCATTTGAGTTCCTAAAATCTCTTTTCTGCCTAAAAGCAGAGTCTCCCAAAAGGACTCAAAAGAACTCAATCGTCATAAGTCCCAGAGCTTGCAACTGGGAAGACTGGATCATCATGGGAGATGAGACACTGTCATAAAACTATCATGTCTCCCACCTTTTCTTCTAAGCATCCATCTATCTTTGCAAAAAGTCATTTATTTTCCTGTAAGTGCCCTTCTCCCTTTTCCTTTCCCCTATTAAGATGGTGTATAAGCCCCAAATTCTAACCACTTCCTTAAGTTACATCTTTCTGTGAATTCCCTTAAGTACATTTTCAATCTCTCTTTTCTCTTGCTAATCTGTCTTTTGTCAGTTTAATTTGCAGGTCCCCAAGTTCTGAACCTAAGAGGGTAGAAGGCTTTTCCTCCTCTACAGTGGGATCAGTGTGTGCTGGGTATCCTCTTGCCCCTCCAGACCCACCCTCTCCTCTCTGCTCTCTGCTCTGCCCTAGGAGACTCAACCTGTATGGACTACTTCAACAGGCTCCCTTGGTCCTCTAGTTTCCAGTTGGGTTTGGCTAATGGGAAGCACCAGGAAGAGCTCAGAGAAAGAAGAATGAGGTCAAGGTATTTATTCCCTCCGTTCCCTCCAGTGCTGTGAGGTCACCATGGGCTGTGTCCCTCAGCTGAAAGCCCAGCTCCTGCAAGGGAGCTCACTCCACATAACTTCTCTGACTGCCTCTTCTTACCCTTTCTGGTCTAAGGGTGAGAGAGTCCTGTCTAGCCCCTGGGTACTACTGTATCCCTTGAAGCTTTCTGTAACCCCCTCTGCCTTTGTTCATGGTTTCATATGAACTCCTCCAAATTACCCAATTTGGATGTGCTTTTTTTTTTTTGTTACCAGAACCCTTGCTCATATATCAGGAAGATGGAAGACAATCATGAATTTGGAGGCAATCTCATTACCTTTGAACGTAATCCCCGTCTCTGGGGAGTCATTGAACGCCTGCTACTCCAAGCCCTCTCTCCTGATTTGGCAGCAGGGTCCCAGCCAACTTTTTCATGCTCCTTTGGAGCCGTGAAAGCTCAACCACTGCTCTTGCCACTTCGGCCACCATCCTTGTGCTTATGATCAAGGAGAGGGGAGAAAGTAACCAAGTAACACCACCAGCATGCCAGCACTTGTGAGTAAAGGACAAACTGATCTTCTCTGTCTCTCTTTCATCAGAGAGTTGATTAAGTCTGCAGGATCCGGTGAGAAGACAGCTGAGCCAGCACCCACCATGTGCCCAGAAGAATCCTCTGCAGTTACTTTGCCTCAGGTCTCAGTACAAAGCTGCACCCCCTTCACACCCTCCCCACAGAAGCCAAAGTGTCATTTAACAGAGCACTCTCCTTAGAAGTGGGAGGAAGTCTTCCTCTTCTCTCTTAGAAGAAAACTCTCATCCATCTATCTTAGCCAGAGTCCCCCCTGCATCCTCTCTCCAGTAGATCTCCCAGAAAGGGGGTGTCCCGCCTAGGACACTACATGTTAGCTGCCAGTGCAGGAAGGTGACCCCTTGCTTCTTGTCAGGGTTTATAAACAAAAGAGGAGTCACCTGGCCTCCCCATATGATAAGGGACACCTCTGGCCATGACACACTCACTTGCACTGTTTTCCCATTACTTAAAGGATTCCATCTAAACTCCTCCACCTGGCATTCAAGGTCCATCAGGATCTGCCCTCAATCTGTCTTTCCAAGTATAACTGAAACTCCTCATCAGGTGATAGGTTAGATGATCAGAGACCTTACAGGCCAAGTCAGGAGTCTTCATCTTCCTTGTAGGTGATGGGCCCTGGGCAGTGGGGGAGATAAGATGATTGCAATGAAAGATCACCCAGACCCCATGCAGTGGAAGACCAGAGTGGAGGTAGCCTGCGCAGAGGTGGGATAGGGAGGTTGGGAGGAGGGAGAACCACGGCTTCCTTGGAATGTGACCCTCCCCAAGGTCAGGAGAGGTTGCGAGTGAGCCTGCACTCTCTTGAGAGGAGCACGTGGTATGCAACCAGCTGCTGGCAGCTCCCAGGGGGAATCCAGGGGTCAGAGTCTCAGCTGCTGCAGCCCTGCCGCCCACCTGACCCCCTGTACAAGGGAAACTGGAAAAGGGAGGGAGAGAGAGGTTCAAAAAAGGAAAGGAAGAGAAAAGAGAGGCCAGTTCTTAAAAGTCAAAGTCTCTGGGTTCTCCCAATGTCCTGAGCTGAGATTTATTCTCACACCCTCCCTAACCTTCCTTGGCATTCCAGAAAGCGGATCAGACCCTGGAACTCAGGGAGTCAAAAGGAAAGGGACACTCAGAAGTTAGGGTTACGAGGCAGGGATTCCTGCACTGATAGCATCTCCCAGCCCTTCTGCCAGCCTGTGTGCTGAGATGCTGGCAGGGTTGCCTGGGAGCAGTCATGAATCCCCAAGGTGAGCAGAGGGGCTGAGAATCCTTGCTTCCTGACTTCAAGAGAGACATCCACCGCCTTAAAGATATCCCCATCAAAGACCCGAAGAGACAATTCACAAAAGAAGAAATAAAGGTTCAATAGCACACATAATGCTGGACAACCTCACTACTGACGAAAAAATGCAAATTAAGACATATTTTTCATCTATTAAACTACCAAGCACTGAGAAAAAGATAATACCCATTATCGGGGAGAGTTTAAAGAAACAGCCTGTTATAAATCACTGGTGCTCATGTAAAGTGGAACTGTCTTCCTGGTACTTTTTAGTAAATATCAAAACCCTGAAAAGTGGCATACCTGTCACCCAGCCATCTCTCTTAGTGGATTTTTCCCAAATGACTAATTAAGAATGTGACCTGGGGGCTTCCCTGGTGGCTCAGTGGCTGAGAATCTGCCTGCCAATGCAGGGGACATGGGTTCGAGCCCTGGTCTGGGAAGATCCCACATGCCGCGGAGCAACTAGGCCTGTGAGCCACAACTACTGAGCCTGCGCGTCTGGAGCCTGTGCTCCGCAACAAGAGAGGCCGCGATAGTGAGAGGCCCGTGCACCGCGATGAAGAGTGGCCCCCGCTTGCCACAACTAGAGAAAGCCCTTGCACAGAAACGAAGACCCAACACAGCCAAAAATAAATAAATTAATTAAAAAAAAAAGAAAGTAACAAATGTTCAAGTACAATTGGTGTCTTTAAAAAAAAAAAAAAAAGAATGTGACCAAGGTACTAACTTTCATCGGATGATTGCCTTATGTTCAATCCTCAATCCTCCATATCAAAGGACTGAAGATGGTATTTACCCCTCTTAACAAACAACTCCTCATTATGTTACCAGCTGAGTGAAAAGAATATTGATTTTTAATAAGCACATGTAGGACAAAAACATTACCTTAGTGGCCATATAAACAAAAGTCCCACATTTCTTAACTTTCTATACTAGGCCTTAGTTTTGGGCTTTGTTTCTACTGTTCCTTCCTAGAAATAGTTCAACTCTACACACCCTTTTTTTTTTTTTTAATTGAAAAGCTTTATATAATACATATGGCAAATAATTCAATATGGATTTGGTCCATGCTGGGTCACTCAAGAGAGATTAAGATGCAGTAACAAAAACTCTACAAATGTGTGTCATTTGTCACCACAAAGCTGTGTTTCTTGCTCATGTTACACATCCCATATGGGTAAATGGAGGGTCTGCTTCTCGTCTCCTCACTCAGGGACCCAATGTCCTGCAGCCTCTGTATCTGGAGCATTACTGGTTACGCAGGCAGGGGAAGGGAATCTGAGTGGGTACTGCAACAGCAATTCAATGCTCCGGCCTAGGACAGACACCTATCACTTGTTTTCTAGGAAGAAAAGAAGTCACGTGGTTGCACAAATAATTTCAAGGGTGTGGGAATTGCCATTCTACTACGATTGTAAGGAAGAAAAGCAGAAGCAAGTGAATCATCCTTGTGTCTACCACACAGGCCAGGGCCAGGGAGTTTGTCTCTAAGACGTGAGGCTTAGTATCAGACTGCATACTTCACCCCTGAAATTTTCTGAGGGCATTAGGAAAGAAGAAGAAACAGGATCAGTCCCATTTACTGATGATTCATTCAGTGATTATTGAGTATTCGTTCAGCATTGTGCTAGGAAATTACAAAGAATTATAATCACAATGTTTCCAGGTGCTTAAATCTAGTAGAAGAGGTAATACTCTAATATTGCATATAAATTTAATTTATATAACATTGCATATAATATAGCACATAAAACATAGGGGCTCCATAATAACTACTGACAACAATACAAGACTATGGTTTCTTAGCCTGTTTCAGGCTTCAGAATCACTCAGAGAGCTATTTCAATGATACATAATCACGTTCCAGCGCCAGAAATATTGAATATTTGAATCAGCAAATATTCAGTGAGATAAAGGCCAGTCACATGAATTTTGATTAAAACTCCCTGGATGACTCTGGGCTCACCCCATTTTAAGAACCCTTGAAATATGAAAATCCAACAGTCATGCTCTTAGGGACAAGTGGGTATTAGAGACACTAAATAGAGATTCAGAGGAGGAAGAGGAACCTGTAGCCTGTAGCCTTGTGGTCAGGAAACTTTTCAAGGGGAAGGTGGCCCTGGGTCCATGAAGGAGGCGTAGGGTTTGGCTAAGTGGATACAAGAAGTGAGGAATGGCCAGGGTTCAGGAGTAGGTGTACGTATATATAAATTATACTAGAGGGATAAAAAACATGTCAATCAAGTGAGAACTTTAGTTTCAATGATGATTAAAAAGTGAGTATTTAGTTTAGACCAATATCCAACTCTATAGAAAGCCTTTGAATCAGCGTAGTTCCTCAGCTATTTAGGCAATGACAGGCAAGTGATAAGTGCTTCATTAATATTTGTTGAATTAATTAAATTATTAATCAATCAATTCTGAATTGAGTAACTGAAGATCGAACCTCAAAAGTCTACGAAGGTAATCGATGGCTGTTTATGAATAACTGATATCCAACTTCTTTGGTTTTACTTGTCCCAGAGATCAAAACCAGAAGTTATATGGCCCTTTTGTTCTTTTTAATAATCTATAAGCTACTCCTACTTCCATAAAGCATTCTCAAAGCTCACTGAATGAGCTGAAGAGGTCATTGAGATCTCCTAAAAGGCAGAAGCATTTTGCTATACTAGCCTCTCCTAAAAGGAGAGGCTAGTATAGCAAAATGGTTAAAATCATGACTGTTGGGGTCAAACAGACCTTGCTTTGTCACTTACTAGCTGTGTGGCCTTGGACAAATCAGTCAACCTCTTTGGAAAGTTCAGATAATAGTATCTAACTCATACCTAAGTCACTTGAGGATTAAATAATATCAGGACCATAAAGACAATTTAGAAAACTCTAGAACCATGACATGGTCAGGACCAGTACATCGTAACAATTACCTGAAACTATCCCCTGTGACAGATGAGGATATCAAAACCTGCATTCAACTAAAGCAACAGAAAGACCCACAGGGTAAAACTCAAATATCAAACCACTCAGTGACCATACCTTGGTTGACATTGGATTTTAGACTTTATTAATTTATACAATTGCATTAAAAATGCTGGACATTTTGCCATATGCTTAAACTACCTTGCCGATAGATGGAGAAAACTCCCTGCATTTTGTTTTCACAAATCACTGAGACACAAATGATTTAGCCAACAAACTTTCTTTGCATTGGCCCAACCTGTATTTACAAGGTTCTCTGTTGGCCATTCTACCTCATTTTCTTCCCAGCCCTGTGCCACCAGCTTAAACAAACACGTGCATCTGCTCATAAGAAACACACTCAGGTCTTTGTCTCTTCCAGGCAAAGAAACAAAACAAACAAGTAAACAAAAAAGGTTGATATGATAAAAATTGAGCCAACCATGGTTTTTGGATATAGAACACCAAACTAGCTAAACTAATTTTAAAAATCAAAACAGACTTGACTGCATGAATGCACAATTTATTGGATACTAATCCAAAAGAGTGGGTTCATAGCTGGCCAAATAAAAGCAATAATAAGAGTAGTTCACACTTTTAAGCATGACACTGTGTGCCAGGAATTGTGCTAAATGCTTTGTATGGATTACTGTGCTACCCACACAACAACCTAATAACGTAGTACTATTTTATCCACATTTTTCTTAGGAGGCAGTAATAACACTGAGAGGGTAAGCAATTTGCCTAAAGAAACAGCAAATCACTAAAACTCAAGTTATGTTACATGGACCTCAATTCCAGTGCTTGGTTATTACCAATAATACCAATATCAGGAATGCTATGGATAAAACACATCTTGATTTTAACACGGTCTTCAGCAAAACTTCCTGAAATCCTTGTGCTCAGTATCTGAACATTTTAGCTGGGTATTAGCAAAATGAAATAAATATATGGTACACTGATTAGCCCTGGCCAAGAAGTGTGGATTACTATCATTACAATTCTTATTCAACTTTATGAAGGATGGTGTCTAGTTAGGTCCTATATAGCTCTGTCTTAATCAAAATATTACTGACTTGGGATGAAAACACAGAAGGACACTTAATATATTTATATATAACATATTTACATGCTACAAATAATGTAAAAGTTATGAATAAGAAACTGAAGATTCAAAGACTCTCAATTGGCTCATTCTTTCAGTCCACAAGCATTTGTTAAGCACCTATGAAATGCCAGGCACTGTGTTGGGCACACACAGAGTTAAGAGACACAGTCTCTGACCTCAGTGAATTCATAATCTAGCCAAAGAGACTAATAGTCTGCAAAATGAACAAATTGGTATTGATGAGACAAATACAGAATCCGGTTTCTGGACTCAAACAATCAGTCAAACAAGTACAGGACGGGGAGCGGGGAGTAATGTGGTTCAATAGCCCTGGATGTGAAAAAACTTTGGAGTTTATCTTGCTCCATGCTCCATGATTCAAGAGCAAAATGTTGCTCTGAGAGATACTAATGTACTCCTGGAATGTGTTCATGACAGTGCAGTGTTTAGAATAAAGCAGGTGATAAACTAGCACTCTGGGAAAATCCGATCTAATCCACAGTTCCGGGTTCAATTTGGGTACCAAAATCTAAGAGGTGATGAGAGACATTTACAAACTGGAGAAGATCTAGAAGCTAATGGCAACCAAGATAATGATGATTCTGAATCATGCTCCATGAAGAATGGCTGGAGACCTTTGAAAGAGAACTCAGGAGCCTTGGTAGCTGTCTTTGAATATCCCCAGAACTGACAGGTGAAAAGAAGGATTAGATGCCAGCCCCTCTCCAGAAGGCAGACTAAGTACTAACAGGAGGAAAATGTACATGGCAGGATCTTCAAACACCACAAATGTAGCAAAATCAATGGAAAAAGAAGACAGAAAAGCCTAAAGGCAGTGGTCTATTGTTGGATTATCTTTCTTACTACTTATCTTGTATAGGATGTTTGCAGAGAAAGAATGGTACCCAAGATAGTTCATAAGGGGAAGATCGCAGTGACCATCTTGTCCAGCAATTCACACCATAGCAAGCATTTTCATAAGCACCCCCTGCACATGAAGCCAAAGTGGGAGGGGGGGATTGGTGGTGGGGGGAAATCTCTGTCCTCTAGGAAGCTGTGATTGGATGACCTGAGCGTGAACAACACACAGCCAGCTGAACCACAGAGCAAGAAATAAAATACCCAAAGTCCCCAGGAAAGTCCTGTTCCTTTGGAATTTGAACTTGACAGGGTTACTAAATACTGAGAATTGTCCCTTGAAAATGTGTCTGGAGGCAGACTCTTCCTTTCCAACACCTGCCACCCTGATTGTTATCACCCTACTCCTGACTCCTTCACCAGATTCCCAAGGGACATTCCTTCTGCTTTAGTTGGACATTGTGTTTCCGTATTGGGATGGGGGAAGGGACTCACGAAATATATTTAAAGAAGATTACTCTGGTAGTCATGTAGGGTACAAACTGGAAGCAGTAAAATTGTGCTTCCCAAGATGAATCAGGGCATTCCCACACCTTCCTGAAAATTCAAGGACTGCCTTTGTAATGCTTCCAATGGTAATAATTAACGTCAGCCAACGTTCACTGAATGTTTACCGAATTATCTTGTAGGAACTTTTTAAAAAATGAATTATCTCGATTCACCACCATTTACAGATAAGTAAACTGAGGGACAGAGAGGTTAAGGACTTAGGACCCCCCATATTGTTAGTGACAATCCTTTTCCTCCCAGCCCACTCCCATCTGAACACAGGTAATCCACCTCTGAAGTCCTCCAGTTAATTACTATGCTAGTTTGCCATCTAATAACTACTTTTTATATCATTTTATGGCCTTTAAATTAGTAATCATTCATAAGGTTTTTTAAAAAAATAACGAAAAAGATTACATATAGTGGAAATAACCTTCAGCTGAGACTTCTCATGTAATAACCAAGGCTGTTTTTGTTTTCTCCTCTGGGCCTCAGTTTCTTTGTGGATGAAGGGTTGACATAAAAGGTATATGAGGTTTCTCACAGCTCTAACATTTTATGGCTCTTGGATGCAAGAGGTTGAATGCAGCACAAGCAAAAATTAGAGATTATTAGAAAATATTACTAAGCCATCTAGAGCCCTCTTTCTTTTTTGTTTTTTACCATTAAGAAGTGAGGCTAACCCCATGAAATTTAAGACAAATGTGACCTTTTCTGCCTTCGGAAAAACGCGTCTTCAGGAGGAGAACCGCGGGAGGGGCGAAGGCGGGGCGGCGGCGCGCGGCGGCGGGGACGACCGGGATGCTCTCTGGGGCCTTCAGGGAGGCCGCGTGGCCCTGGCGCCCAGCTCCTCCCGTGCCCAGAGAGGCACGTATCCGGACAATCCCTGGATCAGACTGACCCCTAGGGGCAGCGCGGCAATCCGCAGCCAGGGCTCCCGCGCACACAAAAGGAGTCGCCGGAGCTTCCAGCTGGAGCGGGCCAACAAATCTGCAGCGAGTGCTCTTAGATGCAGACACCACAAAGCCAAAACATTAACATTTTGCTTGCTATTTATTCAGCTTCTCCGTCCTGAATTCCCCCTCGCCAAGTGGCCTCCAAATGTGTCTCTTTGAGTATCAAAGTGATCACTTTGGATTAAAGTATTCCTTCTCAAAAGATACCTTAATTAAAATGTGTGTGTGGTGGAGGGAGGAGGGTGGAGAGAGACCTCTGTACTTCTAATTCCTCTATGAAAAAGAAATGACTAGTTAAAGGAAAAGGGGGACGGCCTTTTCACAACAGGAACTAGTTATTTTCAAGCTTTTTATTTGTTTCTTTCTGGTAATTGTTCAAAAGCTTTGGATAATGATGACAATAATAACAGTATCAGGTAACATTTACTAAGTGCTTACTATATGCTGCTAGGCACTGTTCTCATTACTTTCACTTAGCATACATATTGTATTATAAGGCACAGAGAGGTTAAGTGACTTACCCAAGGTCACACAGCTGGCGAGTTGCAGAGTTAGGATTCCACCCCATAGCCTCCTTCTCTAACTGGTATACTGCACTCCCTTCTAAGCTGTAGCACTCAAAGCATTTTTCAAACCTGAATTTACGCACTCAACGACTTCAGCAAATAGCAAAATTTTATTAACACTTAGATAACCTAGCACTCCAGGTTCAAAAGGAAAAGCCAAGAGTTTCTCAAATAGGATGAAAAGAAGTAGGATTATCTACAGGGCTGGATCACTGCCGTAGTAAAGACTCAACACTGGAGACTGATCCCAGTTATTTTGGGCATCACTTAAAAGTTTCTTTGGAGGAGATTCTTAAACTCTCCCTCAGTTTCCTCATCTCTAGAATGAGAATACTAAAACAGCTTCATCATAAGGTTCTTGTGAAGTTATGTGAGATGATTCATGTTAAGGGCGTACCACAGTGCCTGGTACTGAGAAAAGGTACCTAATTTTTTATTGCTTCTTATTGAAACCTGACTATGCAGGTTCAGGGTAGGGGAGAAAAAGATGGTTATGAAGTTGATTTCCACATGCTTCCCTTGGGAAGCCCACTACAGAGAAGGAAAAAGGAAGATTCATGCCTAAAAAGCTCTAATATCAGGGAAAAAATTATTGACCAGAAAATATCAGTGAGGTGGATCCTGGAGGAGTATGCACCCTAATGTGGGAAACGTGCCCCATCCCCCTGTACACCCAGAACCGCACCCAAGGCTCAGTGCCCAAGAAATGGTCCGTGACATTGCCTCTAAAGCATTCTTACCCCAAATTTCAAACCTGAGTCTGATCAAGTCTGTAGCCCTAACTACCAATTTATGGGTAATACAGAAGACAGAAGAACATATTAAGCCACGCTACAGGAATGCAATCAGCAAAAAACAGAATGTGGGAAATTCTATAGGACAAATGATCCAGTTTCTTTAACAAATAAATTATAAGGAAAAAAAGGGAATGTATAGATTAAAAGAGATTTAAGTGACATATCAACCAAATACAATGGATGGACTTTCTTGGAATCCTGATTTGAATAACCAACTATAAAACTAAGTATGGGGCTTCCCTGGTGGCGCAGTGGTTGAGAATCTGCCTGCCAATGCAGGGGACACGGGTTCGAGCCCTGGTCTGGGAAGATCCCACATGCCGCAGAGCAACTGGGCCCGTGAGCCACAACTACTGAGCCTGAGCGTCTGGAGCCTCTGCTCCGCAACAAGAGAGGCCGCGATAGTGACAGGCCTGCGCACCGCGATGAAGAGTGGCCCCCACTCGCCGCAACTGGAGAAAGCCCTCACACAGAAACGAAGACCCAACACAGCCAAAATTAAACATAATAAATAAATAATAAATAAATAAAAATTAAAAATAAATAAATAAATAAATAAAACTAAGTATGTAAACATTTATGAGACAGTCAGAGAAATTTAAACATTGACTATAAACTTGATATTAAAGAATGACTTTTTATTTTTTTAGATGTGATCATGGTATTGTGTTTATGTTTTTTAAAAGAGTCCTTGTCTTTTAGAGATACTTACTGAAGTACTTATGAATGAAACGGTATGGTGTCTGGGATCTGCTTTAAAATATTATATTAAAACGCCACTTGCAGCAACATGGATGGACCTAGAGATTATTATACTAAGTGAAGTAAGTCAGACAGAGAAAGACAAATATCATGTGATATCACTTACATGTGGAATCTAAGAAAATGACACAAATGAACTTATTTACAAAACAGAAACAGACTCACAGACATAAGAGAACAGACTTGTGGTTGCTGGGCGGGGGCGAGGGGAGGGATGGTTGGGAGTTTGGGATTAGCAGAGGCAAACTATTATATATAGAATGGATAAACAACAAGGTCCTACTGTATAGCACAGGGAACTATATTCAATATCCTGTGATAAATCATAATGGAAAAAAATATGAAAAAGAAAGTATATATATGTATAACTGAATCACTTTGCTGTGCAGCAAAAATTAACACAATATTGTAAATCAACTATACTTCAATAAAATAAATTTTTTAAAATAAAAAATAAAAATAATCTATTAAGGGTAAAGTTGAAACAAGTCTGCCCATGTATTGGTTATTGTTGAAGCTGGGTGACAGGTACATGAAGGGTCTTTTTACTATTCTATTTAGTGTATACAGTTGGCCCTTGAGTAACAGCGGAACTGCCTAGGTCCACTTATACATGGATTTTTTTCAATAAATGCATTCTACAGTACTTCACAATCCGTGGTTGGTTGAATCCATGGGTGCAGGACTGAAAATACAGAGGAACCTCAGATACGGAGGGCCGGCTGTAAAGTTAGACTTGGATTTTCCACTGCATGGGGGTCAAGTGCTCCAAACCCCTGAGTTGTTCAAGGGTTAACTATATACATGAAAATTTACATAATATTTTTTTATGAATGACTGATCTAACCATGGATAAATAAGGAACCAGGTGAAAAGACATACATGGGTGCAAGTGCAGAGGTGGGAACATCCAGCCTGCTGTAAGGAACAGTGAGCAACGTAGACTAACACAGATTATGTAAAGAGGGGTGGTGACATATGGGTTTGGGCAGAAATGATGAGAACTGATTAGGAAGAGCCACGAATACCTATCATAAAAAGAGCAGCTAACGTTCTTTGACAATTTCTATGTGCCAAGCATATAGTTTCCCTAACACTGTTTTGTGTTAGATCAATAATTAATTCCATCTTCCAGAAGAAAGTGAAGCTTACAGAAGGGATGTGACTTTTGCAAGCACACAGAGTCAGCAAGCTGAGGAGCCAAGATCCAAACCGAAGAGTCTGACTAAATAGTCCACTGTCTTAACCACTGCTGGCGAGGAGTGTGGGATCAACTCAGAGTCGGGGCCGGGCTTACTCAGTGCTGTGCTCCAGGAAGAGTCATCTGGCAGCAGCACATGAGATGTCTTGGAAAGAAAAGAGACTGGAGGTGGGGAAACCAAAAGATACTGTAGTTGTCAAAATGAGAGGTGGAGAAGGCTTGAACAAAGAAATGAGAGAGAAAATAAAGAGACTGAGAGCAGAAATGAAGAACGTAAGAACACATAAGGGTCAAACAGCAGATTGGATTCAAATGACGAGAGAAAGCGAACCATCAAAGAGAGCTCTGAACTTGGAAGGATATTTAGGGAGAATAATTCCTTTCAACTGCTGCTATTGGGGGAAGGAGGACATATACGCTGTTACATTTGATGTACTTATGTTTGGGCGCACATTCTTTGCTGTGGAGTATATTCAGATGTCTTTTTACAAAATGATGCTTTGCCTCATGATTTATACACCATTATCTATATAATTTCAGCTATGAAATTGAAATTAGACATGTCTTTTAAAGGAAAAAAAAGCAGACTTTGATGCATTTTTGTGCCTCACAATTCCAGAGGCACCCTTGGATTCTAGTCTGGAAAATGGTGCTCCCTGGAGCCTTCTTGACAGATCTGGACAAAACAGCCAAACCACCTAGAGCTTATGGTGGGAGAGATTAAAATGGCCTCGAGTGAGAGGAAGAACCTTCTTATGTAGGCAGAAAATTGAATCCCTGATGCTCCAATAATGTCACCATGCTTGATTTATTAGACATGTAAGGAACTCTCATCCCCTATGAGTGTGAAGCCCAGAAGGGTGAGGTGACAAGTCCGAAGTCACACAGCTAGATGTTGGCAGAGGCAGGCCTAGAAGTCAGGGTTCCTGCTGCCCTGTTTCATGCAATGTGTATGCCACTGGGCCTTGAGGTTTCTAAAACACAGCACCTTAGGAGCAAAAGAAACATACTTAATAACTCCTCCAGTGAACTAATAATTTCTCATATTTTTTCAGATTAAGAAACCAAAAACCAAAACGCAGCTTAACTGTCAAGGTACCGATCTGCTCACTTGGCTGGTAAATAATTGGACTTTACAAGGGTCTCCTCACCAATTTTAACAGGGATGAACATGATTAATTGGCACTCTGGGGAGAGCATCTTAGCCCCTTCATCCCAGGCACAACACCAGTTCATCATAGATATAGTCTATGCCTACTTGGTGAACACATAATGTGGGGTTCAAGTTCAAGAATGAACTTGACCTAGTTATGTCTCCACTCTATGACAAGATGATCTTAGGGAGGTTTTGTTAGCTTACTTTAAAGGCCCATTGAAAAATTAACAAATACAGATTTACAAGGCCCAAGACAGACATCTAAGAACTCGGACAGTTTTAGAAGAGTCCCTATACTCAGGGCAGGCGGGAGAGCCTGCTCTGGCCGCTTGGCCTGACATCCTGATGGAGGTACACTGGGAGAGGTGGCAGTGTCTTCGGATGCCAAGCCTGCCAGAGGCACTCAGAGACATCTGGTCACTCTTTTAAGAAGGCAGAGACTCCAAACGGCAGGGAAAGTTAACTCAACGGAGCAGGATGAGCAGTGCCATGCTGTTTATGGTCCATCTCAGCAGGATTCGAGTGCCATCCAAGACGGGCAAAGAGCACCGAGAAACGGATCCAGGCTTCCTGTCAAACCACGATTCTGCATCTGAAGCAGAATGGTAAGCCTTTGGGGTTGAACAGTAAGCCTTTGGGGTCTGCTGGGAAGTCACCAAAATGGGAAGGAAACGCACAGCAGTGTACTAGTAGCAATGTTCACTCGTACCAGTAGGAGTCAGTGCAAGTTAGCTGCTCCGTGCAATTTCACCCCCAAGACTTGCAGAGAGAGAACTTCCGCTGCAATGACCCCATCCCTGTGCAGACGGACAGCATCAGAAATTAACACATTGTACCACGGGAGAATTTGGTCATAAAATTGGAGTGGTGGTTGGTCAATATACATAATAGATGAATAACCTCACTCATTTATTCACTTTCTGGGCCAGCCACTGTGCTAATGCCAGAGACACAAGAATGAAGAAAACTTAGGCCACTTCCCTTGATGACTTAATGATCTAGCGAAACAAGATAAACACTTGTTTACAATATGGGGTAGGGTCCACAATAGAGGCATGAAAAAAAGTGTTGTGGGAACTTAAGAGGAGAAAGCAACAAACTCCATCTGGGGGGAAAACGATGGTCAGGAAGGCTGCACAATGGAAGTGACATCTGAGTAGAATCCATACGAGATTAGCTCACCAGGTTGGGCGAAACATCATTCCCAGGATGCAAGGATGCAGCAAGCTTGGAAACAGAAGGAACAGCATCTTCAGCCTGTTGCTATGGCTTCACAACCTTCCTTATCAGAGGACTTGTAGCTCTGATTATTGTCTCTCCCAAATGTATGCTTTAGGTCACTCACAAGAATTGTTTGGTTAGTGCCAACTCTTATAATTGCTTGTTTATGGGTCAGTGATGGAATGAGCAAAATATTATAAAGCCTCCCTTTAATTTACAAAAGTACAAGAAAATAAACTTTTAAAAAGGTATAGAGCTAAAATAGTCACTATTAAAATCCCTTCCACTCAGCCCTCAGACACATCAGAAAGAAGAAGCATTTGTAGTCAAGCACATGCCCTGCTGACCATCTCGCTCAGTATTATTGCAAGAGGAAGGAGGTTATCAGTAGCCAGAGTATTCTCATTTCCCACACAAATTTCCAGTTATCTTGGGCAACCACCTTGGATTGTTCTGTCATGCCACTTTTCAGAAAAGGCTCATTGCTTGCTTATCCCTTCTTGCAATGAAAGATGTTATGCTCCCTGAAAAATTCTATTTTTATTTTAAATGCTCAGTTGGGAACTTTAAACTTTGTTTTGCTAACTCATTTGCAACTGAAGCTGAAAAACAGCATATGATCCAAATTCTATAAATTTTCCTCCTAGCTTCAAAGACTTCCACTCCCAAGAGCTTGAACTCTGGCACTTTACACAGCCACGTGGTTGGAATGTGTCAGAGGACTATGGGTAAAACTTTCCATCAGAATAGCATTTGGGGCTGAAATAGTCCCACAGTCACAATTGGGGCATCCCCACCCTTCTGTCTGGATTTTTGCTGCCCTCACCCAGCCATCCTGGTTCCCACAGTGACCCCAGTAGGAAATGAGCTAAAAACAGAAGCAGAATATAAAAAGGTCATGGATGTTCCCTCGTGATATCCATGCATAGAGGCTGCCAAATAATAGCACTTATTCACCATTCTTGGCGTGCCAAGCGCTAGGAATACCATGACAAAAAAAAAACAGTCCAGGCATCATGGTGCATGCATTCCTGTGGGGAGTCAGAAAATATATACCATCATGTTAGTTATGTAATGAAATGTAAAGCTGGCTAAGTGGGCAGAGAGTGACGGTGTAGGTGGAGCCTATTTTTGTTCAGCTGATCAGGGACTGCTTCTTTGAGAAGCCAATATTTGAGCGGAGATTTGTCTAAAGGGAGGAAGAATCCAGACGAGTATCCAAGGGAAGTTGCTGCACCATCTTCTGGGAAAGACATGTCTAAGTGCCTAGACCCAGAGTAGGGGGGCAAAGGTGGACTCTGGTTCCCATTTGGAACCTGCCCAGGCATAAGCAGACTGGTGATCCTGGTGGTCTGTTTTCTGTAAGAACTCTCAGTCTGCACCGCAAAAGTGCTTTGGCTGTGTCAGTGGTTAAGATGAGTAGGTTTCATGAGTGCTCAAGACACCGAAGGGAAAGGAGTGATTCTGATTTTCTAAAACCAGTAATCTACCCAGAGGAGAGAAGAATCCATTCAAATTCAAAACAAGATGAACAAGGTGGTTATCAGCATGTGTTTCCAGGTCCCTCCCTTATAACCATCCCTGAACCTGTCATGGGAAAGTCAGGCTGATATTCAAATGGAAACACTGAGTCAGCAGTTAGCTGTGAGTATAGAGTTTGGAGTTAAGGTCAGGGCTGTGCATGTATATTTGAAGGCATTAACATGGATACGGTATTAACAGCCAGGAGAATGCATGAGCACACCCGCTGTCCTGCATATAAATAGTGAAGAGAAGGGGTTCTCTTCTTCTAGAGCAGATCTCTGGAGTTGCCCCATCTAAAGGTCAGCAAAAGTCAAAGAAGAATGGGAACATGTGGCCAGTGAAGAAAGGGGAAAATCATCTAGTTCAGTGGAACCAAAATGAAAAAGAATTCAAAAGGGGGGCAACCATAATTCTGACAAATGTTATTGAGAGGTTACTTAGAACTGACATTTGAATTCAGCAACATGATCGCTGGTGATCCTGACGGCAATTTGGTTGTACTTAATGAAAGTAGGTATACATATATAAACACAGTAGGTCAAGCAGTTCCACTTAGAGTGTGTAACCCAGAGAAGCTCTCTAATCGTCACATGGGGACATTTATTAGGATTTTCATTGTAGCAACATTTATGAGAACAAGGAATTGGATATAACAACAGGAAAATGGGCTTCCCCGGTGGCGCAGTGGTTGAGAATCTGCCTGCCAATGCAGGGGACACGGGTTTGAGCCCTGGTCTGGGAAGATCCCACATGCCGCGGAGCAACTAAGCCCGTGAGCCACAACTACTGAGCCTGCGCGTCTGGAGCCTGTGCTCCGCAACGGGAGAGGCCGCGATAGTGAGAGGCCCGCACACCACGATGAAGAGTGGCCCCTGCTTGCCACAACTAGAGAAAGCCCTTGCACAGAAATGAAGACCCAACACAGCATAAATAAATAAATAAATAAATAAATAAAATTTATAAAAAATAAAATAATAATAATAATAATAACAACAGGAAAATGGATAAATAAAATAGGAGTTTAAGCAGGATGGAATATAATTTAGCAGTCAGAAATAACGGACTAAATTATGTATGGCATTTTAGATAGATTTTTAAAAATAATATTCAGTGACAATAAAGAAAAACGTTTCTTAAATTAAGAAATAGTAAGATTTAGAGCATGATACTACTATCATATAAATTTTAAAACTACAAACTCAAAACAACACTACCTATTTTTAAAGAATATTAGGAAAGTAGACTGAAGGGACCTAGCTTGAACATACCAGAGTGGGTGCATATGGAGTAATGAGAATGGGGCTGGAGAGAATGAGGAATGGGTGGAAAAAATAAAACCAAACCAAAGAGATGTCTCACATGGACCAATGATGTTCATTGCCATGAACTGAGGAGTCTGATTGACTCAATTCTGTTCACCTGAGGTCCTTACCTCACATCCTTGCCACAAGAGGTAACAAAGCTAAGAAACAAAGGGCAGAGTGAGAGGGTGAGCGATTTGTCACAAACTCGTTCCCTTTATAGGCTTCACCATCCCTATCATCTCCCTCCCATCCCCCTCCTCTTCCTGATCTTTCTAAAAGCACCTCTGGTCAACCACCACTGCTGGATGTGTCTTTCCCCATTTGCCCACTTAGGGCCTCTCTTCTTAGGGCCCCTAGTGCACACTCTGTATACTGTCCTTGTATTGTCAGTACTCACCACAGTGTATGGGATTCTCTGTTTCTACCTCTACCTGCCTATTCTGGGCTGCCCCAGAGGTTTCAGAGCCCATTTAGGAATTTTCCCAGCGATTCATCTAACATTTCTGCACTAACTGAGAACTGCATATACTGTTTATCCTTTAGCTTTTTCTGCACAACGCTTGGCACATCTGTAGCCATAATTGTACTTTAGGTTTATGGAGTGAATGATTCAAAATATGTGTCTCAGACGGACAGATTTGTAACATTGTGGAGAAATTATACCATATCTTCCTTCTAAAAGCTTTTATACTGTTGCCTTTAATAACTTTTGAAAAGGGATTTCTGTGACGGAAGAGACAAATTTCCCATACAGCAGAATTCCAAATCATCGCTGTAGAGACTCTGCCCTCAGGAACAGGGAACATAACTCCCCACTCCTTAGGTGTGGGCTGCACATAGTGGGTGTGGGAAAATCATAACTCTGCAGTGCTGAAGTATGACACACACTACCTCATCCAGGTTATCAAGGTCAATATTAACAATCATAAATCACGTTGATAGGGTGTACCTTTGCAATGCCGTAATGCAAATGGCACTTTACCTCTGTGATCTGCCCCCCAAAACACATAACCCCAGTCTAATCACAAGGAAAGCATCAGACAAATCCCCAAACACCTGACAACTCTTTCTCAAAACAGTCAAGGTCATCAAAAACAAGGAAAGTCTGAGAAATGGTCCCAGCAAAGAGGAGCCTAGAGAGACAGGATACCTAAATGTAATACAGTATCCTGGATGGGATCCTGGAACAGAAAAAAAGACATTTGGTAAAAACTAAGGAAATCTGAGTAAACTATGGATTTTAGTTAATAATAACAGACTAATATTTGTTGACTAATTAATATGCCAAACATATTTATATATAACACATATACCATACTCCTGTAAGTGTTACTAATAGGGGAAACTGGGTGTGTGGTGTATGGGAACTCTCTGTACTATGCTGTCAATTTTTCCATAAATCTAACACTGTTCCAAAAAATAAAGTCTATTAAAAAATAAATTGGGGCTTCCCTGGTGGCGCAGTGGTTGAGAATCTGCCTGCCAATGCAGGGGACACGGGTTCGAGCCCTGGTCTGGGAAGATCCCACATGCCGCGGAGCGACTAGGCCCGTGAGCCACAACTACTGAGCCTGCGCGTCTGGAGCCTGTGCTCCGCAACAAGAGAGGCTGCGATAGTGAGAGGCCCGCGCACCGCGATGAAGAGTGGCCCCCGCTTGCCGCAACTAGAGAAAGCCCTTGCACAGAAACGAAGACCCAACACAGCCATAAATAAATAAATAAATAAATAAAATTTAAAATACCTCCCTGCTACTCTTCTAAAAAAATAATAAATAAATAAATTAGATTTTTAAAAGTGATTGCCAATACCGTAAGAGCAACGGCTATGTGCTTTCCATTATTGTTAGCGTTGTTAGCTCATAACCATAGGTTACCCTCTCTTCTCCCCTCGCCCAACTAGTTCAGCCCACAGGTAATGAACATAGTCACTCATCTATAAGGCTGACACAACCAAAAAAAAAGAGTCAAGAAATAAGTGCCGAGGAGACAAGTCAGCCCTCTGGCTCTTAGTAGAGTGGGATCAGGACTAGGAAGTCCCCCAACCAGTGAGTGTATGAGATGAGTCTCCTCTCAATGGAAAAGAGGTCCCAGCTACTTTACTGCACTAGTAGCAAGGAGATGCAACCCCAGAGAGGAGCGATGAGAGACAGATACCAGAAGATAGAGAGATAGAGATAGAGAGAGATAATAGAGATAATGTATTAGTCAGGGTTCTTCAGAGAAAAAGAACCAATGGAATATATATGGTCACTTTTTGCACATTTTTGCAAAGACAATAACCTAATGCGATATTTTGCTGAGAAAATATGATTTTCTTTTCTGAGCAAACACGTTTCATTAGGATTAGGGGAGATCTGAATATGAAAACAGTTTATAAACTGTGATAAACTATTCACATATCAGTTATATTATTCAACCTTATTAGCATCGTAAAGTAATCAACAGAACCAACATACACTGATCTACAGGCTCATAGCTAACAAATCAAGAACCATTGCTGATAACAACTAAGAAACCTCAATTTGCGAAAGCCATAATGGAAAGCCCAAGCAGGTTACATACGGAGATTTCAGCAAGTTAATGTGGAATGGTGATGGACACTTAGGCAAAGAGACCGTCCTTCCAAAACGGATGTGAGAATTAAGCAAGAGGAAAAAAAGCTGAGTCAGAATAGAAGTGATCTTTTTCATTAGTTGAAAGTGTTCGATTTTCTTTCTTTTTTTCTGGGTCGTTTCCTGCAAGAGAATGGACTGTTAATTTAAAAAAAAAAAAAAAAGCAAGATGGTATTGGTATTTTATGTAGTGCTAACAGAAATATGCAAATGCAATCATTAAATGCTTAATGTAAGACTAGTTAATAAAACCAAACCCTCCCTTCTCCCAATAGCTTTTCAAAAGTTTTCTGCCAAAAACCAATCACAACAGATAGCACAAAGGAGAATGCAATTATTATGCAAGGATCACTCCTGCAGTTAACTGACATCAGAAGCATTCAGCAAGAATGGGAGAGTGTTTTTGGATGCTCAGAAACAAAGATGAATTTTTCTGCTTGGAAATCTGACTGCTTTTGATCTCTGTGGTTTCCATTTTGTTGCCTGTTTCTGCTGCTGTGCAATGCTTGATGGTGTTAGGCCAGGATTGAAGGCGGGAGAAATGAAGCGCTGTGAAAACAAAATGATCATTCAGAGACTTCCCTGTTGAATATTGCAAAACCCTAGGGGAGGGGTGCTTAAGAAAACCCAGTGTGGAATCTTCATTCCTCCATCCTAGTCCGTTCCTGTGTTCTTCCTCTGTTCCCAGGTTCCTTTAGGGAAAAAGAAACATCCACTAAGTGCCTCTTCATAGTGTCTGAAACACCTAGTAAAGCGAATCCCAAAAGGTTAAGTCTAGATGGTTCCTACTATCAGAAAGAATTGTTTTAATAACTTCAGTTGCTGAGAGTTTTTTGTTTTGATTTGGTTTTCTTTCTTAAACTAGCTGATTCCTGTTGGTGAATGAAAGTTTCTATCTGGTTAGGCTTTCTTCTCTGCACAGAAGCTGGAGAAGGTCTTAAAACAGTAGTTCTTAAACTTTTGTGAGGTAATGCATCACCATTCTGAGGATTCCTTCACAGAGTGACGTGCGCGTGCACACACACACACACACACACACACACACGGATGCCACGTAAAAAACCCTTGCGGTAAATAATTTTCCACAGTTCCTCGTATTTCCATAGTTTTATACATTTGGTGTGCATTCCTATAAGCTTATACAAGTTGCAGCAAAATTAAACATGTTCCTAGAATCCTTGCAGGTATCGTTTCTGAAGGCACGCAAGTGCACGTTTGAGTGAGGAAATGACACTAGGTGTGAGAAAGCGAGGCGGCGCCGTCTGGAGGCTAAAGCATGCATTTCGGTGCCCAGGCTAGTTGACCTGCTGAGGCACCTTGGGCAAGTGACTTTAGCTGTTTCCTCAGCTGTGAAAAGAAAATAGCACTACCTCACAGGACCGGTACTGCCCAACCCTGCCAAGCACTTGGTAAGCTCTCAATAAAAGTTAGCAATTATTATTTATGCTTTAATTACTTAAACTATGTTCCCTTTACTACTTGGCTACTCTATCCTCATTTTTCTTCCAACTCTTAAGATTCAGAAACACAGGTTCATGGGAAGTGGAAGGGGATGGAGAATCCATTCCAAGGACAGCCCAAACAGGGGGTCATCCTGTCTCTACCTGATGCTTCCTCTAGGACGGCTAAGATCCCTCGTCACGCTAACCTACCACGAAGCCCTGCAACAGGAAGCCTTGCTGTGTCTTAAGCAGCCCTTTCTAACTTGGGACAGGTGCGTTTATAAACGTCCTTTTCCTTTTATTAAACTGACACCTTTCTGTCTTAGAGCCGCTACTGTCATCCCAGTTTGCTCTTTAGAAGCACACAGAGTCAATCTCATTTTCCTTCCTGCATCCGGAAGGCAGGATGTATCCATATTCATCTACTCATCCCAGGCTCCATGTACTGGGCTGGCTCTGAGCTGGTGCTCAGATTTTTATTTAATTCACTAAGGCTTTAAATATTTGGAAGCAGCTATGAGGTACCTCCACGGCCTTAAGTGTCCCCTCTTGAAACCTAACTTTCCTGTTTCTTCAAAATTCCTCATAAACGCGATTCCCAGACCGTCACCATCGCAGTGGTCCTTTGGTTTGAGCACAATATTTCAGGCGCAATCTGGCCAGGTCAGAAGGAACATCATCAACCTTGTTCTGTTCAGTTCATTCACTCACTGGCACCTTCTATTCTTGTTCCTAGGAAATTTTTGGAGTTCTCAAAATGGGAATTGTACCTAATACACAGCTCAACACACTTGACTATTGATGTATTACTACAGTTCCCTTTAGGGAAGAGCCTTCCTAGTTCTTTCTAAATCTGTTGCGGCACTAATTCCAGCTCACATGGACCGTCAGATTATTTGCTGCTCCTCGCTTTGGACACTGAGCTTCTTTCACTTTCCTGATCGACCTAACCTTTCTCGAAAATTAATTTTAAGAAAATAGAGTTCGATTTTTTTCTTCCTTTCACAGTTGTAAGTTTCTTATTCCTTCTTTTTTCTAATCCCTTCTGATTGTCAATCTTCCTGTTTTTCCCTTCACTCAGTGGCCAACGTATATCTCTTCTTCCCTTTTGATCTATGCAGTGGCAGAAGATGTCAGCCATTCCCAGAGGAACTTGGCCTTCAGATACTAATCACCACCACAGGGGCAGGAGAGATAAAAGGAGAAATATTTTGCTAACTCTAGATTTAAAAAAACAAAACACTGCTTCCATACTTCTGCAGGCAAGTCAGCTACACAAATGTCTGAAACTTTGTGATTCTCCCAAGGAACAGCCGACAGGTTTAATTTTAGCACAATTCTTGAAAGAGCTTAGGGAGCTCAGGATAACTGGTGTGCTATAAACCCATGATACAACAGGACAGGAGGGGTGGGCACCCCCTAATAAATATGGATACTGGCCCTCAGATTTTCACATGATGACTGTTTTCAAAGGGAGAGTCTTTTATCTGAAGGATCAGATTGACAGGTAATGTTTTAGAAGCTCTTTCATCAACAAAATGGGTGGAGAGACACTAGCATAATTAACTATTTTAGCTGCTGCTTATTTTTTTTTAAGAGCTGTGATTCCACAACTCTTAGTTCACTATTCTCTTTCTGAAGTAAGTTCCATTTCCCACATGGTCAAAGACGGTCTACCAACTTCTTCAAGGTCAAACTACAAACCAGTGGGATATTTGAAGTCAGGCTGCTTCGGTATGATTGTAGTTGAGTCAGACAATAGCATGGGGTGTGGCGCATGTGACCCTCTGTGGGGCAGGTGAAGGTCTAAGGGAGGGACAAGAAGGGGCTCGTGGGACTTCCCTGGCAGTCCAGTGGTTAAGATTCCGCCCTTCACGGAGATGTAGGGAATGGACATGTGGACACAGTGGGGAAAGGGGAGGGTGGGATGAATTGGGCGATTAGGTTTGACATAAATACACTACCATATGTAAAAATAGATAGCTAGTGGGAACCAGCGGTGCAGCACAGGAGCTCAGCTTGGTGCTCTGTAATGACCTAGATGGGCAGGAAGCCGGGGGATGGGAGGGAGGTCCAAGAGGGAGGGGATATATGTGTACATATAGCTGATTCACTTCGTTGTACAGCAGAAACTAACACAACATTGTAAAGCAATTATACTCCAATTAAAAGAAAAAAAAAAAAGACTCCGCGTTGCCAGTGTATGGGGTGCTGGTTCCATCCCTTGTCAGGGAACTAAGATCCCACATGCCATGTGGTGCAGCCAAAAAATAAAAAAAAGAAGGGGCCCGTGTGAAGACCCTGGAGAAGTGAACATGGCTGTCCTCCAGTGTGCATGCGCATAAATACTTGTGAGTCAAATCTACCAAAGTACCTCAAACCGGGGCTTCCCTGGTGGCACAGTGGTTAAGAATCCGCCTGCCAATGCAGGGGACACGGGGTCAAGCCCTGGTCCGGGAAGATCCCACATGCCGCAGAGCAACTAGGCCCATGTGTCACAACTGCTGAGCCTGCACTCTAGAGCCCACAAGCCAGCACTACTGAAGCCCACGTGCCTAGAGCCCGTGCTCTGCAACAAGAGAAGCCACCGCAATGAGAGGCTCACGCACCACAACGAAGAGTAGTCCCCACTCGCCACAACTAGAGAAAGCCCGTGCTCAGCAACAAAGCCCCAATGCAGCCAAAAATAAATAAATTAATTAAATAAATTAAAAAAAAAAAAAAGTACCTCAAACCCACGACTCTTCCCACTTACACAATTTCACAGAGAATAATCACAGAGCTGGGAGAAACGTGGAGTGCAACACCAGGGAATCTGAGTTGAAAACAGAAGGTAATTCAGGTGGTGTTTTCATCTCCTCTTCCCTAGAAAGTTTTTTTTTTTTTTAACTTTTATTTATTTTTGGCTGCACTGGGTCTTCGTTGCTTCGCGCGGGCTTTCTCTAGTTGCGGCGAACGGGGGCTACTCTTCGTTGCAGTGCGCGGGCTTCTCATTGCCGGTGGCTTCTTTTGTTGAGGAGCACGGGCTCTAGGCAGGCGGGTTTCAGTAGTTGTGGCTTGTGGGCTCTAGAGCGCAGGCTCAGTAGTTGTGGCGCACGGGCTTTGTTGCTCCGCGGCATGTGGGATCTTCCTGGACCAGGGCTTGACCCCGTGTCCCCTGCATCGGCAGGCGGATTCTTAACCACTGCGCCACCAGGGAAGTCCCCCTAGAAAGTTTTGATTCTGGAAGAGAAAGGAGGCTGAGGTAAGTAAGCAGCTGGACTGGATTTTAAGGTGCCTCTTACAACGCCAACATGATGACTACTGGCGTGAGTGCATCCCGTGGGAACCGGGAAGACATCGCTGGCAAGAAAATTCTGAATAAAGAGGGCTTTAAATCAGGCAAGAGAGAAGAGCGCCCACACGACATGGTAAAAACAGAGTATGATGGAAGACAAATCCACATTCATATATAAAAAAGAAGAGCATTTGGCTTCTTCAGAGAACATAAAAACCCTAAACTCTTAATATTATTATTCTTATTAAATTTTTGTATAAACAGTTGATAGGATGACTTGAATTCAGCAGTGGAACACTGTATACATTGCCCCTTTCAAATGAATTTTATTTTATTTTAACAGAACCAAATGAGATAACGCATACAAAGGGCCCGTCAGTTAAAACTCTATTCATTCACTTATTCACTTATTGATTCTATGAAGATTTACTGCTCAGCAACTCCATGTCAGATCCTGCACTACAGACACTGCAGCTACTTAAGAAAGTAAACATAACTACTTCTTGCTCTTATACAGCTTACTAGCTAGTGAGGTCCCCATAGTACATGTCATGTCAAAAAGAGATATAATTGAAGTCAAAAAGGGGGAAAAAAGATTCTAATAAAGATCACGTGGAGAAAAGACCATAACGGGCAGAGCCAAAGTGAGAAAGCTAGGTCAGCCCTGCAAGAATTAAATGCAGTCCAGTGCGATGATTAAGAGAATGGGTTTTGTTACCTGGTGGACCTTCTGGAAAAACGATTTAATCTGCGTGCCTCATTTTTGTTATCTGCAAAATAGGAATAATAATGCCCATTTACAGAGTTGTTGCAAGACATGAATGAGGCTATGTATATAAAGCATATGGGACATGGTTAAGTACCCAACAAATAATAATTTTTAAAAAAAAAATTAAAGAAGCTTTCACTTTCTGTCATATATTTCTGTACTATTTGCATTTTGACAATAAGTATGTATTATGATAATAGAAAAAAGGACAGAAAAGAGCCCTACCAAAAATACAAGGAAATATGCAAATTAATCCTCAAAAACATTGATTTTAAAAAAATACGAGGTAGTATATAGGTGAAATGCTGATCTCAAAAACAAGGACAGAATTAACCAAAGCCAACTTCTTTTTCCCAGAGGTCATGCTACGGATTTAGGTACCCGCCCAGTCAGCACCATACTTGAAGAGGAGCTCCTTATGTGCTGGGACCCAGCACTCCAGCACTGGTGCCTGCCACACACTGAGCCTGCCAATGTCAGATACTGAGAAGGGAAATCCCAGGCCGGCCTCAGAAGGGGCAAAGTGTGGCTTCTCTGGAAGGTCAAGCTACATGGAGATTTTTCACACAGGGATCACCTTGGGTAAAGAATGTTCTTTCTGATACACACAGAACTGGATATCAAGAGGATACTCTGCCACATAAAAAGGAATGGTGCTTCAGAAAACAGCCCCTCAACCAATACAGACTGACCCATGTGAATCATTCAAACCTTTAGACATTTAATACATGCTGTGCCTTTGAGCTCTCCAAATACTCTGTGTTCTTCAGTGGGAAGAGTAGGGCTTGGATTCAGACAGACCTGACTTCAAATCTGCTTTCAATCATTTACTACTATGCGGTCATCTCTAGTTTACTTGACTATCTCCTTCTATGTACTGGACTGTAAAAATAGGGATAATACTACCTGTCTTGTAATAAATGATCTTTCAGTCTGTGAAATCTCCTAACCTAACGTCATTTAAATCGTAAATGCTGTAAATGCTGTAAATAGTAAATAGTGGCTGTTAATACCTGGCTTTCCAGATTATGATGACTCTATTAGTCAAGTATATTGAAAATTTGCCCAATCTTTACTTAAATTTGATTGTGTGAATTGAATCAGAGATAGTAGAATGGACAAAATATTGGATTGGGGTATTTTATGGCCCCAGAATAATAACCACTGACTATTAAGACCTGCTGGTCTGCTTGTTTAGACTCTTTGTATGGAGCTTATTCATATTTCTTTTTTCACAGATTCAAATGGCTAAACAAGTAGTAGTTCCCAAATAATAATAATCTATGATTAGAACATGAAGCATGTTCAGGGTGACTAAGACGGAAGCCTGGGGAGCTGTGCCCGGAAATCTTGGGCCTCTTTGGTGTTTCCCTGTGCTTTCTTTCTCCTGCTGTACTATATTCTCTACTTGACTAAAGGCTTACAGGAGTACACCCTCTGGAGTTTTGTGAATCCTTTCAATGATTCAAACTTGTGTAATTGATGCAGGAACTGTTCTAGATTAGAAGATTTAAGAAATGCAACAACTAAGTGTAATGTGTAATCCTTTATTGGAACTCAGATTGAAAAAAAATGCTATTAAGAACATTATTGAACAACTGAGGAAATTTGAATATGACTATATTAGATAACTGTATTTATCAATGTTTAGCATAATCATTATTTTGTGCTAATATATGAGAATGTTCTAATTCTTAGGAGATACATGATGAAATATTCAAAGATAAAGTATTATTATATCAACAATTTACTTTAAAAAAATTTGGCAAATAAAAGTAAATAATGCACACATGTATAGACAGAGATACAGAGCAAATTAGTAAAATGTTAACAATTGGTAAATATAGATGAAACATATATGGATGTTGGCTTTAATATCTTTTCAATTTTTCTGGACAGTTAAAATTTATTTAAATAAAAAGTTGGGGAAAAACTTTACTTAAACAATAAATTTAAAAATGTAAAATTCTGTTTTGAAAGGACACACTAAATGTTGGAAAATTTTATCCAGAATGGCCAACACCAAGACAGAGTCTAGTAATTTTATCAAAACTTTAACAAAAATATGGGCTTCCCTGGTGGTGCAGTGGTTGAGAGTCTGCCTGCCAATGCAGGGAACACGGGTTCGAGCCCTGGTCTGGGAAGATCCCACGTGCCGCGGAGCAACTAGGCCCGTGAGCCACAACTACTGAGCCTGCGCGTCTGGAGCCTGTGCTCCGCAACAAGAGAGGCCGCGATAGTGAGAGACCCGCGCACCGCGATGAGGAGTGGCCCCCGCTTGCCACAACTAGAGAAAGCCCTCGCACAGAAACGAAGACCCAACACAGCCAAAAATAAAGAAAGAAAGAAAGAAAAAAAAAAAGAAAAAAAAGCCCCTGTGGCACCCCGTGCTTTGTGTATCCTGCACAATGCTGCGCAAATCTGACCACTAGTTGTTTCAAGACTAACACTCCTTAAATAAATAAATAAATAAATAAATAAATAAATAAATAAATAAATAAATGAAAACATATATTGGCTATCCAGACAAAAAGACTAAGTCACTGTTAGGGGAAAGAAAACCAGACTGTCCTTTTGTTTTTGACGGTAATGTGATATGCCAGATGATAATAAGAGTAACAGTTTATATACTTAAAAAAATAAAATGTGAGCCTTTTATATCAGGCTAAACCGACCTCAAGAACAGAGGACATCAACATTTTAACTTTCTATTTTGAAATAATTTTATAGTTACAGAACAGTTATGAACAAAATAGTACAGAGAGTTCCTGTGTACCCTTCACCCAAGTTTCCCTAATGTTCTCATTTTCCATACCACAGTGCAATTATCAAAACAGGAAGTTAGCATTGACACAAGACTATGAACAAAACTATAGCCCTTATTTATTCAAACTTCACCAGTTTTTCTAAATTGTCCTTTCTCTATTCTGAGATCTAATCCAGGATCCCACATTGCATTTATGTCCCTTTAGTGTCCACCAATTTGTGATAATTCCTCAATCTTCTTTGTCTTTCATGATCTTGGCATTTTGAAAAGTACTGGTCAATTATTTCATATGAAGTCTCCCACTTTGGGTTTGTCTGATAATTTCTCATGATTATATTGAAGTTATGCATTTTTGCAAGAATATTTAGAAGTGATGTTGTTCTCTTTCCAGTGCATCATACAAAGGGTTACATGGTATCAATATATCTTATTACCTGTGGTGTTAACTGATCACCTAGTTAAGATGGTGTCTACTGGGTTTCTCCACTACAAAGTCACTATTTTTCCCTTTGTAATTAATAAATTTCTTGGTGAAAACACTCTGAGACTAAACAAATATCCTGTTTCTCTTCAAAGTTTCATCCACTGATTTTAGCTTCCTTTGGAGATCTTGGATCTTAAATCCAAGTTGTTGCATTTCTTAAATATTATGGTGTTTGCCTAACAGTGACTTTCTATTGCCTTATATCTTCTACATTTGTAAATTATTATTCTTCTATAAGGAAGAGCTACCCCTCTTCCCGCTTTTTTATTTATTCAATGATTTATTTGTACCAGTATGAGTTAATAGCTATTTATTTTATTCTGTGGGTTATAACCTAATATTATCATGATTTATTTTGTTGCTCAAGCTGTTTTAGTTTTGGATATTGGGAGCACCATCTGATTGGCTCTTGTATCCTAGAAAAAGACTTCTTAAAAAAGAGATGTAAACATCACTATTAAAGGAAAGATTTAAACGCTTACCATTAAAATAAGAAAAAAAAATTATGTTCATCAAAAGAGGTCACTAAGAGAATGAAAGGTAAGCCACAGAACAGCAGAAGATTTCTGCAATACTTATCACATTCAGAATAAGTAAAGGACTCCTAAGTCAGCAAGAAAATGTCAGCTGACCAAGACCAACAGACTTGAAATGGCACTTCAGGAAGGAGGAAATTCAAGCGGCTAATAAACATGAAAAGGAGCTCAACCTTATGAGTAATCAGGGCAGGGCAAATTAAAACCACAATAAGATGTCACTACACACCCACTAGACTGGTTTAAAATGAAGTACAACCGCTTTGGGAAGCAGGCTGTATTTTCCCACTATAGTTAAGATACCTGTAAACTATTACATGTTAATTCTATTCCTAGGTATATACCTTATAGAAATGCATGCTTAGGTGTACCATATACATATATGATGACATTCATAGAAGCACTATTCATAATAGCCACAATAATTGGAAATAACCAAATGTCTATCCATGTAGAATGGATAAGTTATAGTATCTTTACTTAATGGAATACCATATAGTAATGAAAATGAATAAACTATTACTATACATAACAATATTGATGAATCTTAAGAAGAAAGCATAAGCAAAAATTATACATATGTGTGTATATATACATATATATGTATATATATATATATATACACACACACAAGTGGTGTTAAGTGCTATGGTGAAAAAAATGAAATAAATAAAAACTTTTAAAAATAATAAAGATGTAGAAAAGGTAGATTAGCCAAGAGCCCTGAAATCAGTTAAAATTTTGGTGAATTATAAATTATAAATATGGTAGAAAATGGAATACAAATTTAAATGAATTTTTAAAAGAGAAGAGATATAGTAAAAATATAATCATAAATCAATTTAATAGAGTATTAAAAATTAATAATTATATATGATTAATAATCAAACATTATAATCACATAAAATTAATAATCTTACAATAAGAACAAATCCAAAAATTCCTGTATGAGTACATTTTAATTATTACCATTTTATATATTATAATAATGAATAGAGAAAATCATTCCCCCCTCTCTCTCTTTACCAAAACTTTCTTAGTAACTTCCTTCCATTTATTATTATATATGACTTTCAGGATCATGTTGTCACATCCCAAAAAAGGCATATATTTCATAAAGCTTTTCAAACATATGAGTATAAATCAGCTCCCCTTGAATTTGGTGGCCAATATGCTTTTTCTAATTTCTGATTCTGTGTCTGTGTTTTCTTTTTTCTTGACAAAATCAGCCAAAGACTTAATTATTTTACTTTCTCTTTGAATGAATGGTTAGGCTTATTTATTGGCTTTACTTATTTTCAATAAAATATGTTAATTTTTATTTTCATGTTTATTATCATCTTCTTGTTTGCCTTAATCAAATAGCCACAAATTGGGACATCTTCATGACTCCCAGTAGTGGCCATATCTGTGCAACTCCAGACCCTTCTGGTAACAGACCCAACCCTGGTCAGAGGAGTGTGTACATAATTCAGCCCATCCTATTATCTTATCCTCCTGTCTACATTGCAAATTTGAATTCATCAGAATCCTTCAGGATTTTGCTCTAGCTCTTGGGGAATGTATCCTAGTCACTATAGTATCTGACTCATTTAGATGAGGTGAGGTTATGCTATGGTAGCAAAGCTCAAAATTTATTTCTCACTCACATGAAGTCTTCAGCACGTCCATAGGCACTCAAGAGCAACCCCTCACAACTTGTAACTCAAAGATCCCTGTATCTTTGCTTCTCAACATAGCACTTCTAGGGTCACTGTGCAGGGGAGGAGAGAACAAAGAGAATTCTTAAGTACCTCCAACTAGATGTGGTTTGTGTCTCTTCCACATAAAGCTCACTGACAACTTGGCCCCAAACTAACTGCAAAGGAGGCTGGGAAATGTCATAGTCCTTTGTGCAAGGAAGAGCCCACAGAGTAGTAAGCACATAGTGGCTTTCTCTGCTACAGCCACTGAGATGGTCCAAGCCACGTCCCCAACTCTGGGAGAAACCCTCTGTGCAGAAGCTATGAGAGGAGTGGAAATTAAAAATAATGAGGGAAAGTCTGACAGCTTTTGGTCTGAACCCACTTATCTTCAATGCCAGGCCCACCTCACCTTTCCACAGTCTGGGTAAGTGTCCATAAATCCCTCTTCTAGGCTTGAGTGAATTGGTATTGGGTTTCTGTCTTTTGCAACCAAAGAATCCTAACTAACATAGCTGAGATTTTTTATAGGTGTTTTTCTAACACTAATAGAACACTTAATTCACTGATATTTGTGTTTTTTTTGTTTATGCATCTAAAAAAAATTAATGTAGTGAGGAAATTTTTGAGACCCTACATATTATACACTAAATAAAATTTTGGAAAAAGTGAATTTTTTATTGTGTATGCAGATTTTTATGTATTTACTACCAATCACATTAATTCTGAATGATCAGATACCGTATAATCTTATTCTGGTTTGTGGATCTATCGGAGGCTAAGGACTGCTTATTAAAGTGTCCAAATACAATTGTGTGTCTGTCAACTTGTCCTTGTATTCTTAACATTTTATTTAATCAATATATTACTAAGTTATTCTGTACACAAATATTTAAGCATTGAGGATTATAAATTTCCCTTCACCATTGTGCCACATCCTAAAAAGTTTAATGGATTATACAAGTTTTAATGTATAGTATTTTCATTGTCATTTAGTTCTAAGTATTTCTGAAATTTCTATTAAGTTTTCTAATGTACCTGAAGTCAGAAAACAAAATCATCTTGTTGAAATTGCTGTAAATTCTTATACATGTTTCATTGTGTTTAAGACAAACGCATACTCTATTTGACAGGTGCAGAATTTTTTGCAAGCTCCGTTAGCTCAAACTTATTAGATTATATATTTAAATTTTCGCTGGCTTTACTAATATTTATCTGCCTTTCTATAATTGTTGAAATCTCCCATCATGATGGTACCTTTGTCAATTTCTCTTTATAATTTTTATCAATCTGATGTATGTATTACTTATATATTTATATTTCTCTAGATTATTTTCTTAGATGCCTAGAAATTTATAATGGTTATGTCTTCCTGGTGAATTAAAATTTTTATATTATGTAGTGACCCTCCTTGTCCTAAATTATTCTATTTGACTTAAAATTCTATTTTGACTAAATTTAATGATGCTGCTCTAGCTTTGTTTTGGTTAGTGTTGCCGGGTATATATTTTTCTATCCTTTCACTTCCAATCTTTCCAGATTCTTCTTTTTTTTTATAAATAGCATAAATAAGTGTATAACACTCCTCTCTTTAAAACTCTCCAAAGGCCTTAAAATGGCCTGAAAGGGCCAGTGTTGTTGAATCTGGTTCAATGCTGCTTCTCCAACATTTTCTCGTACTACTCTTCACCTTTGTGTATTGCACTCCAGCCACGTTGATCTTCTTACTGTATTTCTGACACCAAGCATACTCCCATGTCAGGGCCTTTGCAATGGCTATTCTCTGTCCCTGGGATGCTTTGCCTTAGAGAGCCTCACTGCTGCAAGGTGCCTGTTTAAAGAGCTCCTTGCCAAAGAAGTCTTTTCTGACCATCACAGAAAATAGAACTCACTGTCACTTTCTTTTCCTTCTTACACAGCTTTATTATCTTTTTTCATAACACTTAAGTCTTGTGATATATATTTGTTTGCTTATTACCAATGTGTTCCTAGTAGATTTAGGCAGTGACTTATATGAGCTAAGGGGCTTCTGTTTCTGTTACTGTTACAGCAGCTAGAAATAGAAGACAGGACTTATAAAAGAAAGACAATTCAATTGACAGGAGATGTTAGTGGCAATAATAGAAGATAGATGATAATGGAATAATGTTTTCAATTGGTTGATTTAAAATAATTATCAACTGAGAAAATTATCCTGCAAGGCGTTTTCAGGTAAATGAAAACAAAAGTAATTTACCTTTAAGAGACATTCATTAAAGGAACATTGGTTCATGTAGGAGGAAAATGATCCTAAAATGTCTTTGATCTAAGATGCAAGAAGGAAAGGTAAGAAATACATACATACTTAAGTTTATAAACCTAAGCAAATATTATTTATCAATAAATAAATATTAATGTCCAACTTACAGAATTTAGGAAAACAGAATCAAAATGTAAATAGGAATGTAAAATTCCAAACCAGTAGAGGAGCAAAAATGGAAGAAGAAAAGAATGAATACAAGTTTATTAAATATAAAAAGGGGAAAAAAAGAGAAGAAAAATCAGCATAGAAAAAGTGAGACAAAGATGAATCAGTTATTAAGGTTGTAGACACCAATCAGAATATATCAAGAATCACATTAAAAGTAAACTAAATCCATCAGTTACAAGATGAAGTCTGTAAGTTTAGATTAAAAGAAAAAAATACACTTATTTTTTAAAAAATAGGCCAGATTTTTATGTTTCCCCAAAATTCATATGTTGAAGCATTAAATGTGACTGTATTTGGAGATAGGGTCCTTTAAAGAGGTAACTAATATTAAATGAGATCATAAGGGTGGGGTCCTAGTCCAATATGACTAGTGTCCTTATAAGAAGAGGAAGAGACACCTGAGATGCACATATACAGAGAAAAGGCCAGGTGAGCACACAGGCAGAGGCAGCTATCTGCAAGCCAATGAGAGTTCTCAAGAAAAATCAGCCCTGCCAGTACCTTAATCTTGGACTTTCAGCCTCCAGAACTTTGAGAAAATAAATTTCTGTTGTTTGAGCCACCCAGTCTGTGGTATTTTGTTATGATAGCCCAAGCAAACTAACACAAGGAGTGACATGACCTGACTTCCATGTTTTCTGCAGGCAGTCCTTTCTTCCCAGCCTCTCCCCTCTAATTTAGGATATCATACTGTAACTCTGCCAGAACCTTCATCTCTTACCTCCAAGGATTTTTGGTTTCTTGGAATGGTCTAACATGGACTGATTCTTTGTAGTCTTCTTTCAATCTGCCATATAAAATCTTGCATAAAATTCCTTCATGTTTCTGGCATGGGGAGGCATCTTCTCTAGTTTCCAAGACTGTCATATTTTAGCCCTATTTTATATTCAAATAGCCGTTTCACTGAGAATCTGCAAATATGGTATTATATGCACATACTTACTTCTTCAGCTCTCCAGGAAGTCTGATGAACAGCCTATTTAAATGAATATTGGCTATAGTAACAGATTTGTTAAAAATTTCTGGATGCAGTAAGGTTATGAATTTAATAGTCTTTCTAGTTTATGAAAATCTTCTAACCTACCTGGTAATGAAGCAGCAGACAAACAACATCTGGGCAGATATTTATCTTGTTAAGTTAAACATGCACCTGGCCCCTTAATTATCAACTGTAATTGACAACTTCATCATCGCAGAGCACTTTTCTGTCCATGCCACAGTGGTGCAAGTAATTAGGTAATAATTAATGATTCTTTAAATGCATTATTTCCTATGAGTTCAATTTTCACTGTAGGTATATTTAAAGAGCAACAACTCTTGTTTGTTTTACCCTTATAGACAAGGGTTAAAATGAATGAGAATCACTGTGCTTATCCTGGGTATCTAGAGGATCATCTATAATCATTTCTGACCTTTTTTCTACTCAATGTAGTGCTTATTTTATTTTCATTCAGCCTTACCAAATAACCATAAAGTATTAGAGCTAATCATAGAGACCAAATGAATATACATTCATAAAGACACTCATCACTATGTTACACATAATAAGGAAACATGTAAATGACCAACATTGGAGAAAGGATAAGTAAATTATGGTACATGAGCTAAACAAAATATTATGCAAAAGTTTAAAATAATTTTGAAGACTATAAAAATATGAAAAACTTATCTTAATAAAATAACAAATTCTCTAATTATAATTATGTAAAATATGTATGATAATAGGCAAATAATGAAAGGAAATAGGCAGTTCAGTAATGCCCACAAATGAAAATTATTTCACTAGAGAATATGAAAATGCATGTTGTATTTTTAAAAATATTTCACTTACATTTTTGAATAGGTAACACATGCCCACAGTATAACATCCAAAACAAAGAGAAGGATATGCACTGAAAACTTAATGTCCACCTTGAACCTGTTCCTCAGTGACCTTGTCCCAGTCCCCAGCAGTAACTTTTGGAGAAAGTAGTAACTTTTACTAGTTTTTGTATATATTCCAGACTGTTTATGCATTTATAAAAAAAAAAAGTATACTTTTTTTTCACACAAATTATAGTAGTAATATCATACACATTCTTCCACGATTTGATATTCTCACTCAATACCTCTTGGAATAGTTACATGTCATTACATAGAAAGTTACCTCATTATTTTTAATGGCTATGATGTTTTATTATATGAATTTATCATAATTTATTTAACCATTCTGTATTCATGTACACTTAGGTTTATTCTAATCTTTTGCTATTTTAAATAATGTTCCAGACAAAAGCCAGAGGGATTCATTTAAAATTAAAATGAGATCAGACTCCTGATTTGAAGATAGCACTATAAAGTTAGAATTTTTTCCTTCATCTCCCCAGAAGTCTTTGTAAACTAAAAAGAACAGGAAATATAAACACAGAAACCACAAACATTTTCTTTGTAGCAGTGGGTAAAGAGAAAAATCCTACAGATATCTATCCAGTTCATAGGGAAAAAGTTAAAAGTGAAATGAATTTATACACCAAATCCTGGATCATAAGAAAAAATTTACCTTGATACAGAGCCCTTACTATTCTTCCACAGAAATCTCCTGTAAAAACTCATCCAGGAAAATTATATATACTTCAAATATTAGTAATCAGAGATTTATGCTTCTAATAATTACAGAGTAGCTGGTTTCAAATCAACTTTCCCACTAAAATCAACTAGAAATACTTGGAAATATGTTTTTAAAATATGTATTTGGAAGTTATTGGAGAGCTACAAAACAGTGAGAACTTGAGGAAACAAGTCCTAGAGAGAATGAGTTTACAATGAGGTGAGCTTGGCATTAATTTCATACTGCTTTTCTGATCAAGGAATTTGATGATTCACAAGTGGTGGCTAACAGACAGAGAGTCTGAGCAAAGATCTCCTACACTTTTATAAGACTTGGGGAAAATAAGTGGAGGGGGGGCCCTAGTAAACAACCTAGGATTTTGGGTGAGAGCCCTAAAGGACCTATATTGTAGGAATAGAGATGAACCAGAAATACACCATCCCTAACAAAGACTGAAGCCCAGCTTCAAATTAACTCATTATCTGATTGTGTTAAAATTATTGTATCCTACCCTAACTGCCTATCAGGGGCAAAATAAACCCTCTTTATGCATAGATAACACCATCCAGAGCATCTCTAAAATGTTTTTATATTCAATGTAGGGATTTAGTCAAAATTTGTTACTACATCAGGAAATAAAACCAAATGGCTTAAATCATGAGGAAAAAACCAGATAACAGACACAGAGCCACAATATTTATTCAATATTGATGATTCAATATTGGTTTTATAAGACACTTAAAATAAGTGATTGCTGCTGTTCAAGAAATTAGGCAACAAGTTGGTAGGTTTGATTAGAGAACTGTAAACAGTACAATAGAAAAAAATAGAATCTTAATTTCAAAACCAAAATTAAAAGCTCAAAAGATGTGTTAACAGCAACATATATATATATTATATACACATATATAATGTATATATGTATCAATACAGAGAGAGCTCTGTATATCTATCCATCTACTGAGAGAGAGAGAAAATTAGTTAGCTGGGAATAGATCAGAAGAAAATATCAAAAGTAAAGGACAAAAAAGGAGGAGGATAGAGTAAGAGACATAAAAGACACAACAAAAAGGTCTAATACGTATAATTGTAGTCCAGGAGAGAATATAGAGAATCAGTGGGACTGAAGCAATATTTGAAGTGATACTTGATAGAAATTCTCTAAAACTGATGAAAGACATCAAGCAACAAGTTTGAGAAACACTATGAACCCCAAATAGGAAAATATAAAGAAAAAACACACCTACATTTATCACAGTAAAACTGCTAATACACACACACACACACACACACACACACACGAAAAATCTATTGAAAGTAACTAGAGGGAAAAGGAGGCATTTCCTTGAAAGAATCAAAATAAGAATTACAGCTTACTTCTCAATGAAAATAATAGAATCTAGAAGACAATGGAACAGCATCTTCTAAGTACTTAAAGAAAACAACTGCTAAACTTGAATTCTTTCCCAGAAAAAAATATCCATCAAAAAATTTAAAAAGACATTTCAGAAAATGAAAAACTGGGAGAATTTGTTAACAGCAGATCTACAATAAATGAAATATCAAAGGCATAAGGGAAACGATCCTAGAGTAATCATGGAAATGCAGAAGAGAATAAAGAGCAAAAGAAAGTTCAATATGAGGGTGAATCTAAAAATAAATATTGATTGTATAAAAATAATAATTGTTTAAAGGGATTAATAGGTACGTAAAACTAAAATACATGATAACAATTCTAGGGTCTTTGCATTAACAGAGAGTGGTTAAAATACTAATTTATGTTCCATTTTAATAAGTCAGCATTTGCAGATGACATGATTGCATGTAGAATATTTAAAATTTACAGATAATTTATAATGCTTGATAAGTAAGGTAACAAGTTTGTTTATGTAAAAATTAACTGTATTCCTTTAGGCAAGTTACAAAAATTAGAAAATAAATTTTTAAAATATTATGCCATTTTCAAAAGTATCAAAAAGTTAAACACCAGAAATAAATCTAAGATGTCATCTCTTCACAGAAAACTATAATATTTTACTGAAAAATATTTTTTTAAAGAAATGGCTTAATATTACCATGTTTATGCTTTGGAAGACTTAATATTGTTGAAGGTGTCTGTTACTCCCAAATGGACCTACAGATGCAAAGGAATTTCAGTCAAAATCCTAGCCTATGTTTTTAAGAAAACTGACAAACTGATTCTAGAATTTATGAAGAAATGTAAAGGGGAAAATAAGCCAAGACAATCCTGGGGTTGGGGGGGGCAGGGAGAACATTATTGGAAGACTTACACTACTAGATATCAAGATATATAATAAAATCACAACAATGTAATAATGGCACAAAGAGAGACAAATAGATCAATGGAATGAAATTGAAAGCCCAGACAGACACATACATGAACACCTGATTTATGATAGCTGGTGATTGTGGTAGGCTGATAAAAATGGCTCCAGAAAGATACCAAGTCATAATCCTTAGAACCTGTGAATATTACCTTATATGATAAAGTTGTTTGCAGAGGTGATCAAAAACACTGAGATGACTATCCTGGATTATCCTGGCAGGCCCTAAATGCCATCACGAGTGTCCTTATAAGAAAGAGGCAAAGGGAGATTACACACACCCAGGAGAAGGTGATTTCAAGATGGAGGCAGAGATTGGAGTGATGTGGCTATAAACAGGAACGCCTGCAGCCACCAGAAGCTGGAAGAGGCAAAGAATGGATTCTCTCCTAGAACTTCTGGAGGGAGCACAGCCCTGCCAACACCTTGATTTCAGCCCAGTGATACTGATTTTGTATTTCTGGCTTCCAGAACTGTGAGAGAATAAATTTCTCTCGTTGTCTTAAGTCACCAAGCTTGTGGAAATGCATTATAGTAGCCACAGGAAACTAATACACTGACACTGTGGAACACTGGGGAAAGGAAGGATGGCCTTGTCAGTAAATGGTGCTGGGTCAACTGAATAGCCATATGGAAAAACAATGAACATTGGCTTTGGCTTCACATTATACACAAGCATAAACTTGAGATGAATCAGAAACTTAAATGTAAATGATTTTTAAAGGAACATCAAAAAGATAACATAGGGAACACATTCATGAAAATGAGATAGACTACGATTTCTTAAATAGAACCCCAAGAGTAACTAAGAGAATGTACACAGAGAAAAAGATTGGTAAGTTGGCCTACACTGACATTAAGGTTTATTCATCAAAATATTACATTAAGAGATTAAAACTGGAAGTCATACAGTGGGAGAAGATATGATCAACTACATATAACTCTCAAGAGATTTGTATCCAGAAAATATTTTGAAAACACCTCCAAATAAAAACAGAAAGACTGTCAACTCAATAGAAAAATAGACAGGAGATTTGAGCAGTCACTTGAAAAAATATAATATCCAATTGTACAACTAAACACATAAAACTATGCTTAATGTCATTATTTAACAGAGGAATGAATATTAAAACTATAATGAAATATACTGTTACCTACCCATGAGAATAACTAAAATTTAAAAGATCGACCTACTAAGTGCTGGTGAGCAATTTTTAACTCCATATACTGCTGGTGGGACTGTTATGTTGTACAGCCAGCCACTTTGGAAAAGTATTTGTCAGTATCTCCTAAAATTTAACATATACATACCTTACTATGTCCCTGCTGTCTGATATTTGGGGGATGACTCTTTCAATTTCTGTGTCCTCATCTGAAAAAAACAAGGATATAAAACAAAAACAAAAAGATTCCTATTACATAGGGGTTGTTGGGTAGATGAAAGGTAAAAATCTTTATGAAAAGCTTAAAACAGTGCTTTGGTATGTAAGTTTAGCTTCTCTGTTTATTTATTTAACAAAATGAATGAATATGATTACTTCTAGTTTATTTCGGAAGGATCATAGCATACCAATATTTTTTCTACATGAGACCAGAACAAGAAGGCCTGGTTCAAACCAGTGACTGAAATCGTGCCTATTCATTCACTAAATATTTCCGAGGCTCCAAAGCTCCCATCAGCGGCTCTCAGAGACCCTGAGAATAAAGTCTGCAGTGGCGCCAATGGCTGCAAGAACGCTCCATTGGCCTTGGGGAGAGTCTAAACTCCTGAGTGCAACTTTGCAAACTCGGGTCTCTGGCTACATCTCCCCACCACTCCTTCTCACCATAATAAAACCCTTCAAGTGCCTCAGAAAAGCCATGTTCTCTCACCCCTCTGCTGCTTCCTCTGTCACAGGGTTTCTCAACCTCAGCACTATTGACATTTTGCGGGGGTGGGGGGAGGCCGGTGGATGATTCTCTGTTATGGGGACTGTCCTCTTCATTGTAGGATGTTTAGCAGCATTCCTAGCCTCTACCCACTAGATGCCAGTACCACCTCCTCCTCCTTCCAGGATGTAACAACCAAAAATGTCTACAGACATTACCAAAAGTTTCCTATGGGGCAAAATCACCCCTAGTTTCCAGCTGGGAACCACTGTTCTACTGTGAATGCTTTTACCCCCACTTGCCTGGCTAACTTCAACTCATCTTTAAGACTTCAGGGTAGATGTTACCGTTGAATCCCCAGTGTCAACACCACTGCTATATTCAAACACATAGGTGATCAGACAAACAGCAGCATCACTCAGTGCAAATGCAGAGGAATGGGGGGACCGAGGAAGCAGAGGTGAAGTGAAGCATCACTGATCGGTAGCAGGTTGCACAGGAGGGTGAGAGTTCTGTAAGGAAACAGGATGGCTCTGAGGTTCCTGAAATGATAGGGTTATGAGAGTGTAATATATCAGGAGGGAACTAGAAAGAGAGGATTGGGTGGGAGAGGATAAAAAGAAGGAAATAATGAGTTTGGTTTTTGAAACGATAGAGGTGCCTGTTGAAAAGCTCAGTGGGGATGCTCAAGAGAGGGGAGGGCTCAAGTATGAGAGTAGTGAGCAGTTGCAGTACCTTCTTTCTTGCCCAGAGTTAAATCTGTACCCTTAGAGGGGCCATCCAAAATTGTGTAGAACTCACAAATTCCCTCTCCCTCCCTACCACCCCATGCCATAACACACATACACACACACACACTTGTCTCCTCTGCCTTCAAAATCACACAAAAACTGCTTCTGGAAAAAAACCTAATTTTTAAATGGGGTTGGGATGGGGTAAGAAGATGGAGAGAAAAGTGGGAGAATGAGAAGGACAGTGGCAGAGAGGGGAAGCTATCTTCAGACCCTGCCTTCGCTCTGGGAGGAAGAACCTACAGAGCTGGCTCAATAAAGCACTTTAGTCTGAACAGCTGGTGCTATCTAGTGGCTGATTCTTATAAGTACTGTAGTGGAAGTGGAACTGACACCTGCTTTGAGGACCGTCAAAGGCAGACAGAGGGGAAGAATGGGGGAGTTAGGGAATCAGGAAAGGAGAGTGGTAGTGATTGGAAAGGCAGACATGAGATGTTCTTCTAGGACCCAGGATTCATACATCCAGCTTGGAACAGGGTTCCTGAACTACATTCAGGCTGCCCATTGGCGGTTTTCCATCTGCAGTCTTCCGTCAACTCCTGGGAGGCTGGCTTGTCAGAGCCACATCATTGCCCTATAATCCTCCCCAGACCCCTGGTCCCTTTTCTTTGCCTGATCAGCAGATTTCTCATGTCTGGTTGATGTTGTCCCTTTCTGATGTTTTCTTCCTGATTATTAGCAGTCTTTATTACTAGTGCTTGGATATAGTATTTCTTGTTTGGATATCCAACAAGCTTTTAATTAGAGAAGCAACAGGAAGAAATATTAAGCTGTATTAATGCAACTGAAAACCCAGCACAGCTAAAAGAAAGATAATCTCATAGATAACAGCATTGTTGAAAATTACGGGAACAGCTTCCAGTAAATAACTAAATGGAAAATCCCAGAGAGGGTCAATTGTTGTTAGTTAATATTTGTAGCAAAGTACAGCACTTAATAATGCGGCTGTTTCTTATCCTTGTGGGAGGCAAATAACAAGAGTTGGGATTTCCACATTAGATCGTAACTCTGGTTCATTTTTAAGGGCCCCAGGTCCTGCAATAATGAGCATAATAATAGGTTATCTTAAAAATAATTCTTTCACCATCAACTCCCAGAAAAAAAAAGATCTCTAAGATGCTTTTCATCCCAAGGAATGTCCAAAAATGACCTTATATCAGGTCATCAGATAGACACTGAAATAGATTGTTTGCAAAAATTGTCACAATTATTCCCCTCCCTATATTTATTCCTTGAGTCTGGGCTGGCTTTGATTTGTTTTGTACCCCCCAAAACACAGTGGAAGACACTTGCCTATTCTGAGTCTGGGCCTCACGAGGCTTTGTGTGCTTCAGCTCAATCTCTTGGAACCCTACCAGCTGCCAAGCAAACAAATCCAGGCAGCCTGGTGGAGCTTGCAAGAACACACAGAGTAGAGACAATCATCCCAGCAAGACATGGTGACACATGGCAGGGCCCAGCCAAGATGAGCAAAGCCATTCACAGATACCTGGGAGGGCCCAGTAGAAACCAGAAAACTACCCAGCTGATAACAGCCCAAATCACCAGTCTTCACAATCATGGGCTAAATAAATGGTGATTGTTTTAAAACTCCTTTGGGGTGATTTGTGATATAGTAACAGCTAACTCTTATAAGCATTATGGCTAAATTACATCTTAGAAAATTTATATTTCCTGACTGAATAAGAAATCATGATGCCAAAAAGAAGACATTTGAGGAATAGGTCAGATGGTATGAAGGAAGTTGGGCCTTCTCATGTTGCCTGTCTGAGGACTCCTGATTTCCCTCTGGAGTAATCCAACACTGGCTGTAAGTAACCTTATGTAATCATTAGTACATTCTGGTTAAGCAGAGAGAGGCAAATTTTTAATAAACTATAATTCCTGTTGTTCCCACACGTACCTAAATTGTTATTTATTTTATACCTAATTTAATGTAATAGTTGATTTTCCTTACTGTAGATTTATTTCTACTTCAATTTATATCATTGTCTACAATCAGACCAATTTCTGTTTTCATGTCTCTTTCAAGATATTGTTCCCCTGCTCAAAATTCTTCAAAATCTGCCTACTTCCTACTGCATAAAAATGCCTCTGAAAACAAAATTAGTGAAATAAATTTAAAAATTGATAAACTGGACTTTATAAAATTTTAAAGTGATTGTTCTTCTAAAGATACTATTAAGACCCAAAGCAATCTACAGATTCAATTTACCAATGGCAGTTTTTTACAGAACTAGAATAAAAAATCTTAAAATTTGTATGGAGACACAAAAGAACCCGAACAGCCAAAGCAATCTTGAGAAAAAAGAACAGAGCTGGAGGAATCAGACTCCCTGACTTCAGACTATACTACAAAGCTACAGTAATCAAGACAATTTGGTACTGGCACAAAAACAGAAATACAGATCAATGGAACAGGATAGAAAGTCCAGACATAAACCCACACACCTATGGTTGACTAATCTATGACAAAGGAGGCAAGGATATACAATGGAGAAAAGACAGTCTCTTCAATAAGTGGTGCTGGGAAAACTGGACAGCTACATGCAAAAGAATGAAATTAGAACACTCCCTTACACCACACACAAAAATAAACTCAAAATGGATTAAAGGCCTAAATATAAGACCGGACACTATAAAACTCTTAGAGGAAAACGCAGGAAGAACACTCTTTGACATAAATCACAGCAAGATCTTTTTGACCCACCTTCTAGAGTAATGGAAATAAAAACAAAAATAAACAAATGGGACCCAATGAAACTTAAAAGCTTTTGCACAGCAAAGGAAACTATAAACAAGACAAAAAGACAACCCTCAGAATGGGAGAAAATATTTGCAAACGAATCAACAGACAAAGGATTAATCTCCAAAATATATAAACAGCTCATGCAGCTCAATATTAAAAAAAACAAACAATCCAATCAAAAAATGGGCAGAAGACCTAAATAGACATCTCTCCAAAGAAGACATACAGATGGCCAAGAAGCACATGAAAAGCTGCTCAACATCACTAATTATTAGAGAAATGCAAATCAAAACTACAATGAGGTATCACCTCACACCAGTTAGAATGGGCATCATCAGAAAATCTACAAACAACAAATGCTGGAGAGGGTGTGGAGAAAAGGGAACCCTCTTGCACTGTTGGTGGGAATGTAAATTGATACAGCCACTATGGAGAATGGTATGGAGGTTCCTTAGAAAACTAAAAATAGAATTACCAGATGACCCAGCAATCCCACTACTGGGCATATACCCAGAGAAAACCATAATTCAAAAAGACACATGCACCCCAATGTTCATTGCAGCACTATTTACAATAGCCAGGTCATGGAAGCAACCTAAATGTCTATCAACAGAGGAATGGATAAAGAAGATGTGGTACATGTATACAATGGAATATTACTCAGCCATAAAAAGGAACGAAATTGGGTCATTTGTAGAGATGTGGATGGACCCAGAGACTGTCATACAGAGTGAAGTAAGTCAGAAAGAGAAAAACAAATATCATATATTAACGCATATATGTGGAAGCTAGAAAAATGGTACAGATGAACCGGTTTGCAAGGCAGAAGTAGAGACACAGATGTAGAGAACAAACGTATGGACACCAACGGGGGAAAGCAGGGGTGTGGTTGGGATGAATTGGGAGATTGAGATTGACATATATATACTAATATGTATAAAACAGATAACTAATGAGAACCTGCTGTATAGCACAGGGAACTCTACTTCGTTGTACAGTATAAACTAACACAACATTGTAAAACAACTATACCCCAATAGAAAAATTTAAAATTTAAAATTTTTAAAATTTTAAAAATTGATACTACTAAGAAAATAAGGACAAGCTACAGACCAGCAAAAATATTCGTAAATCACTTATCTGATGAAGGACTTGTATAAAGAATATATATATATATTTTAAAACTCTCACAAATCAATAGTAAGAAAACAAACAACCCAATTTCTAGAAAAAAGGATATAAACAGACATTTAACCAAAGGAAAGATATGAGTAACAAATAAATCCTGGAAAAGCTGTTCATCAGAATAGTTCACTAGGGAAATGCAGATTAAAGCTAAAGTGGATATCACTACACACACTAGAATGACAAAAATAAAACTAATACATGAAAAGATACATGCACCCCAATGTCCATAGTAGCATTATTTACAATTGCCAAGGTATGGAAGCAACTTAAGAGTCCATCAACAGATGAATGGATAAAGAAGATGTGATACACACACACACAGACACACACACACACACAGCCATAAAAAAAATAAAATTTTGTCATTTGCAACAACGTGGATGGATGGACTTGGAGGGTATTATGCTTGGTGAAATAAATCAGACAGAGAGAGACAAATACTGTATGATATCACTTATATGTGGCATCTAAAAAATACAACAGATTAGTGAATATAACCAAAAAAGAAACAGACACAGATATAGAGAACAAATTAGTGGTTACCAGGGGGAAAGGGGAGGGGTAGGGGATTAAGAGGTACAAACTATCACGTATAAAATAAGTTACAAGGATATATTGTACGACACAGAGAATATAGTCAATATCTTATAATAACTCTAAAGGAGCATAGCTTTTAAAATTTGTGAATCACTGTGTTGTACACCTATAACATGTAATATTGTACATCAACTATATTTCAGTTAAAGAACAAAAACAAAAAAGCAAAAAAATTTTAATAAAATAAAATAAAAATAAAGTGGGGTATTGTAGTCTCCAACTATTACTATTGAATTGTCTATTACTTCCTGCATTCTATCAATTTTGTTTCATGTACTTTGATATTCTGTTATTAGGTGCACATATGTTTATCGTCATTATATATTCCTGATTGACTGACTCTTTTATAATTATAAAATGTCCCTCCTTATGTCTGTTTTGTCAAATATCAGTATAGCTACTCCAGAATCCTTGTGGTTGCTGTTTGTATGATATTTTTTTCAGCCTTTTACTTTCAATCTATTTGTTTCTTAGGATCTAAAGGGTGTTTCCCCGTAAGTAGAATATAGCTGGATCACGTTTTTTAATCCAGCCTGACAATCTCTGCATTTTAATTGGATTGTTTAATAGAACTTTTATTGTAAGATAAATACAGATATAGAAACTATACCCCAAAAATGCATAGCTTTAATAAATTATGATAAGGTAAATACCCTGTAGCCAGGACCCAAATCAATGGAGTTTTCCTAAACCATTTCAGAAGCCCATCCATGTGGTATAACAATCCCAATCCTGTCCCAGCCCCCCAAATTAATGACTATCTTGACTTTTATAGTAATCCCTTCCTGGGTTTCTTTAAAGTTTTATTACACCAACGTACATCCCTAGATACTACAGGTTAACCTCTCTTATTTCTTTTTACTCTAGTAAGTTTCTTTATATAAGTGATATGGTTTGGTTCAAGCTGGCCTGTCTGAAATGAGACTAGAAACAGGATTCAGCCTTGTTAAGAAGGTCTAGAACAAATACGGTATGATATCACTCATATGTGGAATATTCTAAAAATAGATAAATAACCGAACAAACAAAACAAAACAAAAACAAACATATAGGTACAGAAAACAGATTGGTGGTTACCTGAGGGGAAGTGGCAGGGGGAGTGTGAAATGGGTCGACTTTAAAGTGATGGATGGAAACTAGACTTTTGGTGGGGACCATGCTGTATTGTATTCAGAAGTCAAATTATAATGTTCTACACATGAAACTTGATGTTACATGTTACCTTAATAAAAAATTAAATTACTAAAAATTTTAATTAAAAGACGAAGGTCTAGGAATTCAAGAATCAGAAAATCAAACATCTTGCAGAACTACAAAAACAAAACGTGTGTGGTGTACTAAAGCCTGTATGAACAGAGTCACAAAGTGAAAACATGGCAGGAAGTAAGATTTGGGCCAGAGAGGAATCAAAGAAATGGGGGGAGATGATATCTTCAGTCCGTTCCCACCCCTGCTGTCTGCCAGAGATAATGCCTGTTGCCATTGTGGAGTGCCAGCTGGAAATGGTGTCTGGAGAGACACCATCAGGGAACAGATGAGTTCTACCCTCCACCCACCAAACACAAGTCTAACCTTCAGAAGCAGAGGTCAGAAGCAGAGAAGAAAGTCACCACCGGGGCTTCCCTGGTGGCGCAGTGGTTGAGAATCTGCCTGCCAATGCAGGGGACACGGGTGCAAGCCCTGGTCTGGGAGGATCCCACATGCCACGGAGCAGCTGGGCCCCTGAGCCACAACTGCTGAGCCTGCGCGTCTGGAGCTTGTGCTCTGCAGCAAGAGAGGCCGCAACACTGAGAGGCCCGCGCACCGCCATGAAGAGTGACCCCCGCTGGCCGCAAGTCGAAAAAGCCCTCGCACAGAAACGAAGACCCAATGCAGCCAAAAATAAAATAAATAAATAAATAATTAATTAAAAGAAAAAAAATTAAAAAAAAAAAAAAAGAAAGTCACCACCTAGCTGACGCCTAGGATAGAGCAAGAGCCTGTTGCTGAGAGACAGGAACTGTAACGTTAGGATGCTGATGTAAAGGCCACAATACGGCATGATTTGTGAAGCTGGAGAGCAGAACACAGATTTTCCAAGAATCAGGTTTTCAATCAACCTTTTAGAGAATCCCCAAACTAGCAAATGGGGGTCAGGGAATATTTATCCCCAAGAGCATCCCCTGGTTCTCAAAACAATGCCAACAGGAAATGAGCTGCTGAAGCATAGCAGTACCTGGTAGAGGGAAATCCTCCTGAATCTTGCTTTCAAGTGTAGCCGTGGAAAACAAGGTATAAAGGAAATCCCTCCAGTGTGAAGTTTGAGCTCGGCCAGGTATGGTGAATGATGGGTTGGGGGAGAAAGAGGGCACAGAGGGCCACAAGGATCTGGGAGCACCATCCTTTCCAGAAGCAGCTAAGAACATGAGCTGCCTGCAATGTGCTCCTGTTCCCCACAGACAGCTAGTCTCAGCTGAGCCAGCCCAGCCCAAACACCACCATCTCCTGAACCAAGTCTGGCCATCTGAAACCGGGACTAATGGGAAGGCTGAGATGGGGTGGAAACCCCAGAGATCATCACGGGAAAGAACTTGTGTGATGAGCTCTAACAACCAAATGAGGAAAAGTTAGGGATGCTCAGAAAACATCCATGGCATTTGAAGGTGCTGGCCTGGAGGGAATCTGCATATCCAGCCCTCTGGGCGCCACTGTGCTGCTCTAAATCACAGGTCCTAGTGCCAACATCAGAGATAGAATCCTGGAGAGTCAGGCCATAGGAGCAACCATCCAACATGTGCTAATAAGAACAAATCAGCTTAACAGAATCAACTTTAAAAAATCAGCTCAACAGATTTTTAAAAGAAAGCTACTTTTAACCAAGTCAGTGTTGGGTGGTGTTAGGGGTTCTGAAGAAGTATGAAGAAGCATCCTTCTTCAGAAACACTTTGGTGCTTCTTAAGGAGGGTAAAACCAGCCTCTGTTGGCCACTTTGGAAATTTTAGCTGGCGGGGAGGGGGTTTGATCATCACAGCAATTGGAGTTGGGGTGCAACTGGCATTTACTGGGCAGGGGCCAGGGACAGTAGACATCCTGCAATACACAGGGCAGGTGCACACTATAAAGAATTGTCCCACATTCTGCACGACTTTCCAACATCCTAACAGACCTTTTGCCTTCTGTTATGTAGGCAAAAAAAATGTAGGTTTTTACTTAAAACCTGGGCCAATTGTAGGTTACATTTAAACCTGGACCAGGAACACAACTCCTGTTTATACTTAAACACAAAGTATTTGGAGCGTAGTTTCAAAATACATTGCATTTTCCCAGGAAGCCAACTGCTTTGTTAATCAAGGGAGGATTCAATTTTCATGAAAAACTTTACTGCGATTTGTTCCTATTTTTGGATATTCATGTCAGTGACAACAGCACTGCCAGTTATGTTTGAGTCACCGGCATAGCTCTAAGAGTCTGCATTTGCAGCTGCTGTATTCCTAGTGCTAAGATGTATAGGGACAAGCACCTCCCTCTTTAGGTCTGCTAGTGTTGTCAGCTGAGAGCATTTCCTACTGAATATATATCATTACAATTTAATGCCCCTTTCTTTCTCCTTCATATTGCAGTTAGACCATTATATCACTTTTTTAAATTAAGTAAATATATATGCATATTATATATATGTATATGTATATAGGTATATACATATAGACACAAACACACACACGTATACTATGAATTTCATTTTAGGAGACTAAAATGGGTGCTTCAGTCATAATGAGCTATATTCCGTGGCAGAAATTAACAACCTGGGTTAATCCCTGTGACTTCAAACAGCCAAAGTTTATTTCCAATGTAATTTGCAGATCCATACTGTTCTTCGCTCCAGCAGAGGGAACAAGAACGTGACAAATCTTACACGGCTCTTTAATGCTTCAATGGCAAAGTGGTCCAGCTCACTTCTGCCACAGTTCGTTGGCCAGTGCATGTCACATGCCTATGCCTGACTTCAAGAACCTTGGGTGAATGCCATCCCAAGAAAGAGAAGGATCAGAATATTCAGCAAAGCCCTAACGACAATCCAAAGTGTTATGTAAAAGGAAGGTAGAATTTCATAGGATTGTTTGCTGCTGCGTTAGGAAGATCCTATCCCATACAAACTGGAGAACAATAACTGGTTCTAAGGTCAGTCTGCATCACAGTGATCATGGGAGCCTTTGCGGAGGAGGTGAGATTTGAAAGGTAGATGCTGTTTGGTTATGAAGATAGAGGACATTTCAAAAGCAGACCGGGATGATGGGAGAACTGGAGAATGACATACATTGAGTGCCTACTATGTACAGGCAGGAGTGGACACTGTGTACGAAGTTTCTATGCAGAAGCCATTTGCCCTAAGTCACACACTTTGGGATTCCAGTGCAGGCTTGGCTACCCCAAAAGCCCAGGGGTTTCTTTCAATTACCCAGGCAGCCACCGAGCAGGAGAGCAGGCTGAGCAAAGGCACAGTGGCTGGAAACGGCATCAGCCTTGAAGAATGGAGAGAGGACTATGGCCTGGTCACTGGGGACCATGAGTAAGGCAGGTAAGTAGGGATTAAAAAGGGACCTGGAATTCACTTATTAACACAAATGTCACTGGTTAATTCTCATGCAACACGATTTGTTTGTGCCCTTGGGGCACAGGAAGATGAATAAAACACTCTCTGCCTGGGAGACCTCACAGACCAGAAAGAAGAGGGGTTACCTTGGGAAGGCACATTGGATCAAAGGACAGTGTGGTTCTGGGATACTGGCATGGAGAACGGGACTGATAGCGGTGCAGGACAAGTCAAGCCTGAACTCCCAGGAGAGCCAACTTCTCCTTGTTCCCAGAACCATCTGTCAGGCAGCCACAAGTACTCACTGCCAGCAATGGCAGCAACTTGCATTCTACCAGTTTACAGCATTCCCAGTCCTCTAGAGGGATTCTGCTCTGAATCCAGACTAAATGAAACTCTTCAATGCTTGAACTGTGGAAAGCCTAAAGAATGTTCCAAGATCCCAAATTCAGGCTTTGGACGTGTTTGAAACATGTTTGGGGTCAATGCTCTGGTTTAAAATAACCATCCACAACAGGAACTCAGTGGGAATTGACACTGACTGAAATCTGAACCATTGGATGTAAAGAATTATAACCATTGGGAGAAAGGTTGGACTGAATTACCTGTTCCCACGGGTAAGTGTTTGTAGAATGGTAGGAAAGAGAACTGGTGACATTAACCAGTTACCATGCTTTATTTTCACTATAGAACTTATCTGAATTCATCTAATCGTCCATTATTTGTTTTCTTATTTCTTTCCTTCTCCACCAGAATGTAAGTGCCCGTGCAAACAAGACTGTCATATTTGCCGCTGTGTCCCTGAGGCCTGGAAGAGTGCCAGGATCATAGAAGGCACTTGTCAATAGGTGTCTGTAGAATGAATGAATATTTTCTAATGTGCTCAAATCTAAACTAACCTTCAAGGCACATTTTCCCTGATCCTGAAACTAGACATCATCTTCCCTGGGCCTCTTTGATAGCACATGTTTTTGTCTGGATTCCCAAGAAGTAGAGCCTGAAATGGAGATTCTTGAGCAAGGAACTTATGGAGGGGCTGCCCTTGGGAGAAACTGTAGAGGCGTGAGGAAAGCAGGGAGGGGCAGGGGAAAGAGTAGGCAAAAATGTCGTTTCAGGAGAATCAGCCTCTTCCCGACCCTGCAGGGGGCTCTGGGGTGTACAGGGCACCACAGAGGCGGTCCCAGCCGGAGGGCAGGGGGCGGGGCCCACATCAGTCAGTCTCCGGCCACAGGCAACCCCGGATGGGAAGTGTGGAGAGGGGGTAGTGTTACCCCTCAGGCATCCCTCAGCAAGCGTCTGGAGAAGGGGCAGGTGGATGCCGTTAGCAGCCCACACCTGCAGCAACTGGACCAGCGAGGGAGCCCTGGGCGGCCACCAACAGCATCTGGGCACATCCCTCTGTTTGCCTTCTTTCAGCCTATTTATCAACTTCCCTACAAACAACAAGCTCCTTGAGACCAGCATCCTTATCTCTTTCACCTTCGTGTCCCCCAAAAGCATGGGAGAGACGACATGGCAAACATCTCATTGAAAAACTGAGGAAGGAATGAACGGATAAATGCGAACACTCATGTTTACAATTAAGTGTGAATATTCTTAGACACATATTCACTTCCTAAATGACACCAAACATATGTTTCTTATATTTATGTGACCTTCAGAAATAAATTTTCTGTATGATCAGGAAAACAATGTAAGCGCATGCTTCATCAACAGGAAATGCGGAGGATTAAACCCACGGCAAAATCTTCTCTAGGCCACATTCTTTCCACAGGCGATTTAAGATACAAGTTTTTCCACCCGATGTTAATTATATTTAATATTTTAACTTGCTCTTATCCCTCATTATCTCATTTATGAGTCACTGTATGGAAACAAGCCCGGTTAGCAGAACACTCCATTCTGGGGAGAGCTCCTGCGATTTCCAGGTTAGTGCCGGGCTGCCGGTGTTGATAACCAAGTGACCGACAGAGGGCAGTGCAGACCCATGCACCGATTTTTTGCCAAGACAAATCAAGATGGGAGACCTTGCCCGTAGACATTTTGGTTGGAGGGAAGAATTGGCTCTTGGTTCCCAGGCTTTTTATATTTGCTGCTGCCTCACCTGCTTCAGGTTAAGTGACTGGTTGTGTCAGGACCTGTTTTCAGTTTTTCTCTGCTGGAGATGCAAATGAATGACGAGGCAGGACCCCTCGGCAGGCCGTCTGCAGAGCCCACGAGGCCTGTCTTCTGCCTTCTGTGTGCTTCCCTGTTGTCTGTCTGCAGGCCAGGGTCCAGCCTCAGGCCTCGGGTCACTGGGAGGCTTGGTGCAGCCTGGACATCATGCAGGTCCACAGACCAGTTAGACCTTTCCTCAAACCTCGGTGTGTGGTTCCGTTCAGGGATGCGGCTTTGGCCAGTCCTGGGGTTCCAGTCAAAGCAAGGGATGCAGACGTCCTGGGGCCACGGCTGGGTCTGACATTTTGAGTGCTTGAGCGGGCCAAATAAGGCAGCACTCCCTTAAATGTGCCTAAAGGTAAAACCCATTCCATCTTCAACTCATCCCTTCCCCTGCATCCCTTTCACTCCAGCGAAAGGCCTGCTTTCCGGCAAAGTTCCTTCCTGGGGGCAAATAAGGACTGAAAAAGGATGGGTTCCTTTTCCAGCAGGGCCTTTCCACCACCATCCCCACTGTCTCCAGGGCCTGGTTCGCACACCTGGCAGTGCCCTCTCCTTCCTTCGAGAGGCAGGGATGCAGACTGGACTCTCATGAGAGAACTCTCCATGGTTTCTACCAACACTGGGCCTGACCCAACCCATCCTGGAGGGAGAAGAGACTCCCAACTGAGCCCCTTCCCTGAGCCAGCTGCCAGTTCTTCCCGCCCAGCCCTTTTTGCAGCCTGGACTCAGCTCTGGAACCCTGGGGCAGGCTGGGACGAGGCCTGGATTTTGGTGAGAGAGGCTCGTGGTTCCTAAAGGTGCTAGGACCCGCCCCTAATAACCAGGGTTAGTAAGGACTGCAAAGTGACAAACCCCCTTTCGCGCCAGCTGCCCATCCTGCCACCACCAGGTGACTTTTAGGTCTCAAACCCCTGGGAGGTCTGGATGAGCCCTGGGCTCTCCTGTGCGGAGGCCACTGTGGTCCCTTCAAGCACAGCTGCCTGCCCTGCGGAGCCTGGGGTGAGGGGTGCTCCTTAACAGGCACCACTCCTCCCAGCCGGCCGCTGGTTTCTGCCCTAAACTGCGTAAGTCAGGAACAGTTTAGGGACATATGTGTTTGCCTATGTATTTTCTGCTTTCTTGATTAGAATGTATTCCCTGTAAGAAAAAAAAAAAATTCTTATCCTTAACTCATAGTTTTACTGCCAGGCATCTGAAGAACGTAAAACCTAACAGAGGTGCCGTTAATATTTATTGTGTAAATGCTTAAAACTCAGTGTGCCTTCCGCACAGCATTTTATGAGAAAACATCTAACAGGCATTTAATCAGATCTGGGCTCTTGGAAAGCTTTTCAGAAGAAAGTGAAAAAGTCTTCACTATAATTTCTCTGCTGCTAATGTTTTTTTTTTTCTTGTCTCTCTTCTTTTTTTCCCCTCATTCATACTCAAGCTTAAGAGCAAATTCTCATGGAAAAATTTACTGGCCACACCTCTCCCCCAGCTAGAGCAGACAGCTCTAACAGTCAAGACACAATATGCTACAAGAGACTGAAAACTGAACACCATCTCACATGCGTGGTACTGCTGAACAGACCATGAGCATTTTGGAGATCCAGCTAAGAGGAAGTTATGTTGGAGATACATTTAGTTTGGGTTATGATTAAGTAGTGTACTATTGCTTCAGTATATAGTTAGATTATCACTACCCTATATTCTACTCAGCATGACATACAAAGGCAGAGGGCCAGAGATCATAACATGAAATGTCCTGCAATGTCCGGCACTGTGAGTAATGGTGGAGAAACAAAGCTTGGCATGTGTGGAACGAGGCAGTAAGCTGTGAAAGAAACCTTCCAGTCATCAAATATGTAAAACTTTAAGTGGAGGATTCTGTTCTCATTGGTGCTGAGTCCAAACTATCAATAATAAAACACATATTTTGATCATGTGACTGAATTCCATTTCCATTATCTGTCTAGAAAATGATATAAAAATTGTTGCCCAGTAAAGATAGAATCAAAAAATATTCCACCAAAAAGTAGGTTAAAACTATCATAATTAATACAAATGTTATGTTATTTTTCTGGATTTTGTAATATTTGATAGTTATCAACTTTTTTCATTCTAAAAAATTCATTTTTACACCTAATTTTGAATTTTAAAGTTTTCATTTTTTATTAAAGAGGACCTCCCCCAAAATTATGTTTCAGGCCCCATAAAACTTAGATCTGCCTTTGTTCACATCAGATAAATTGGCCACAATCTGCTCTCAAATAGGTACAGTGCCTTGGAACTGTCTGTGGTGCTGGAGCCAAGTTCACTCAGCTCTCTTCATGGTACTTACTGCACCGGCCCCTGCCTGTGCCACTAGATTGTCCCTGGAGATGAAGAGTCAGGATTACCAACTGAGATCATGTTTAATGCATAGGAATAGATGCTTCTGCTCATGGAAGGAGTGTCTCAAGAAAAGGGGGTTAAGGAGAAAACCACAGACAATTCCCAAGTATCAGGGAAATTCAAAAGATGTGAGCTCCAAAAGAATATCAACTCAAGGAAAACACTGACTGCCAAGCCATGCCCAAGTCTAGATCAAGGGCAGAGAGAAGGGACTTGGGGTGAGGGAGGAAAGGCAGTGAAAATATAATTGACTGGGGTAGGGGCTATCTGGAAGGCAAAGAGAGAGAAGAGTGACTGAGCGGGGTGGCCTGGGAGAAAGCCCTGAGCACCAGAACAAAGATGCTTCCCGTTGAGCTGGCTGGGGATTAGCCAACTAAAGCTGAGGCTTCGCTCCCAGACCCCTATGAGAGTCTATGTGAATTGGAACAGATGTAAGTGATGGTTTTGTACAAGTCTTCTGGCATTCACGAGTGTAGATGGCTATCGGAAGATGGTTTTGGTTTGCTTTTGTTTCTGCTTTGAAATGGGCACTCAGTTTCTTTGAAAGTTGGGGTTGTTTGCAGAGTGAAAGGAGGTCAGTGTTCAGCCAGCTTGAATGAATTTCATCCGGCTTCACTGGCTAAGACTGAGCCCGCTAAGGATTTGGATTCTGCTGTGCAGCTTATGATCTAGCAGGCAATGGAATATTAGGAGCCAGTTAATTTCTGTGAGAAATGCTCAAAAAAGGACCAAACCAGGACCAGGGTGAGTTTTTGTTTGCTTTTTTACCAAAACACATTGGTGGTGCCAGGAGGTGACTGTGGGTGAGAGGAAGCTGTCACCCTCTCTTGCCCCACATATCCATCACTGACCCCCACCTCTTCCAAATTATCCAAGTCAAAGCAGTGTGCCAGCTCAGCCAGTGACGCTTCAGACTTTCTCTCCCTTTGTTGTGCATTGAATTGTGTCCCCACCCCCAAAAAGACACACTGAAGTCCTAACTCTAGGTACCTATCAATGTGACCTTATTTGGAAATAGGGGTTTTGAAGATGTAATAAGCTAACATGAGGTCATACTGGATTCGGGTGGGTCCTAACTACTTTATTTTCTTCATAACACTTTCCTCTATCTGAAACCAGCTCGTTTCTTTTCTTCTGTACTTGGAATGTAAGCTCCTGAGAGCAGGGCCCTTATCACCAGTGCTCACCAGTGACAGAACAGTTCCTGGCACATAGTAGGCACTCAAGAAATAATTATTAAATGAAGAGTCAGATGCTCAACAAGTATTTGTTGAATAAATAAATGAAAGGTACAAACCCTATTGCCACCATCCTCCTTCTAAAAGGATTTACACCCCAAGCCTGTCCTTTATAGAAATCGAGGAAATGACAATTTCAAGAGGCCAAGAAAAACTATCTCCATGTGAACATATACAATACCACATCTTAAAAGTTAAAAGAGCTCTTGGTGGCTGAGTTTCACACGTGGAATCCTTAATCTTGCATCCAGGACAGGGAAAAAAGCCATCTCTATGATCAGATCAGAAGAATGGCTGTGACAGGCATCCACCAGGGGGCAGTCTAAGATAGTTGGGAGGCTCAGAAGTACCTAAGTTGGGTTCACTTGAGGACAACTGACAAAAATTAAAAGCCCCCCCCCCAAAAAAGTGAACTACATCACCGCTCTGATGATCCCCCAAATTAAAAAGAGATTAAATAATGTAGCAGCTGCGAGGCAGCAGAATCCACTCAGGAAATGCAGTCATGGGAGAGCAAGAAAGATGTAGGAAACCGGAAGTGAGGCAAACATGCCCTCACACCTCACACCTCACACCAGAGTAGGTTCCTGTGGGTGGACATAAGCAGCTCCCTCAATTCTGACTGGGGACCATCTCGAGTTATTCTTTGGTCCAGGTTGGAGACTGCATCCCCTAGTTTGTTTCCAGGTGTAGAGTGGGACATCAGTAGGATCAGTTAGGCTCTGGGTTTTCACAGGTGTGGATGAGCTCAGTGACCATCATCTAAACCCTGAAAGATCTGGGATTTTGAGACTATGGCACAAAATACTGTTTGCCAGCCAGTATCCATTCTCTCTTCTATTTTTACTAGAGGTGCATAACATCACCTGCCTTGAAGTGTAGCCTTGTGATTAACTGTTGGCCAATGAGATGTAAGCAGATCTGAGGCTTCTTCTAAAAAGAACATTAAAAAACTAGGAGGAGGGACCTTTTGCCTTCTCTCACTTTCCCCTGAGTCTGGTGACATCCAGACCTCTGGGAGCCATTCTTGGACCATGAGGTGACCCTGAGAGGGGAAGTCACATGCTAAGGATGGAGGAGCAGAAACGGAGAAGCTTGAGTCCTTAGAGAAACCACACAGCCACCCTACCAATTCTGGAGTGCCTACCTCTGGACTTCTTTAATGTGAGAAAAATTAACTTCTATCTTCTTTAAGTCACTTTTCACTGGGGTTGTTCTTTTATAGCCCACTGAACTTGATCCTAGTTGATTCAGAGATGGTCTAATACTTACTTTGATTGAAAATAAATGACATCCATGGGCTGATTTTTCTCTTGGAACTTTCTGCTTCCTGCCCCTACACAGTGGCCTGGGAAGAAAAGTCAATGAAAGTTCATGTTGTTGATGTCCCTGCTTGTCCTCCCTATGCTGGGAAGTTAATCACTGTCAAGCCCCAAGGTTCCCAAAAAGGGACTGTGATACCCAGCCAGTGCCCTTGGGTAGAACGTCTAGAACAATGGTTCCTAAAGCATTGTCTGCAGGTCAGGAGCAGCAGCACCTAGAAACTTCTTAGAACTGCAAATTATCATGCCCTACCTCAGACCTGGATCAGAAATTCTGGGGGTGGGCCCAGCAATCTGTATTTTACCAAGCCCTCAGATGATTCTGATGCATGCTAAAGCCTGAGGACCACTGGGTACCCAAGAGGAACTGCTCACACTACCCGGAGGAAAAAGCATCATCAGAAATAACCAGGGTTGAAGGCATTCTTTTATGGGGTTTGGGACAAAAGAGAGCTGGAATAGTTGATGAATTGGGAGGAATGGATAGAGGAAACAGGATTTAATAAGTGCTCATCTGGACTAAGTCTTTGATTGATCTTCACAGTTGCCAAGAAATTCAAGACTGGGATGGAATTCAAGGCTTTCCATTTACCTTTGGTTCTTTATCTTTGCTTGTTGAGTGTGACCTCTCTCTACGAATGAAACATATAGAACCTCAATTTATCACGGTCACACCAGTAAGAATATTTTTCTAAGCACTAGGGAAGTCATCTTTGTGAGCGGTCAGCATAGTCTGACACACAAGGAGCCTAATTTTCACCCTTCGAGGGTAGGTTCCATTTTGGAAGCAGCTCAAGATATCTGCCAGGTTAAGTCATATGACATAGCCTGATAATTTCCCTTAGGAGTGGAAGAAGAAGTGGACCTGGAGAGGAGAGAGCAGGGGTGACCTCAGGCAGCCTCCCAGCTGGGGAACACCCGCACCGGATACCTAGGAGCTTTCGGCGAGTGGTCTAGCTGCTTGTAGGGATCACGTGCAGTTGGGCTGGGATTCATCTTTCCATTGACTTGACTTCCTCAGAGTGGCCCACCTGAACACTGAAGGGAGCTGGCTCTGCAACTGCTGTGGACCTCAGGCCTGCGGTGGTAGGCATTTATTTCAGGACTGTTTAACAACACCCATGTTAAATCTAGAAATTCTCCAGATGTATGAGCCTGACCTCCCCAAGGTAGAATCCAGAAAAGTCCAATTTCCAGCCTCATTGCAGCTAGAACACAGTCAATCTGATGGACTCATGTGAGACTCTGATTCAGAAGTGAGCAAGTGGAAGAAAGGGGCTGCATGTGGAATTGGGCTTGCTGGTGACAAAAGACAGCAAAGCTATTTGTTTTCAAAAATGGTAATTTTTGAAATGGGTCCCTGGCACAGAGGAGACATCCCTGGGCTGGCAGCAGCAGCAGGCAGCAGCTTTGCGTCAGTTCCATGACATCATAAGGCTTGAGACCCCTTTTCTGGTTCTTCCAGCCTCAAAAGAATTCTATGAGCTGCCCAATCCCTTCTTTTCTAAACTTATTTTCTGATTCATCAGCCAAAATGATCTTCTGTAGCTAGCAACTAAAAATTCTAATATAAATATGGGTATTGGAAGTTGTGAAAAAAATCAATAAAACCTCAAGGAAATGGGGGTTACCTGGAATTGGTTATCTGGTCTGGCAGGGGCTGATGACTCGGAATGTCCAGAAGAATTAGGGGATGGGACTCTGGCAGCCTGTGGTTACCTGTGGAATGAAATGCTCACTGCAGGCAAGCTTTGGGGATAGCCGGTGGCCACTCTCAGAAAACAATATAAAGGCCATGAAGCAACAAAGACTATGAGGTGAGCTGCTTCCATTTCTAGGAACCCAAAACATCCAAGTGACCTCGATTCCACTCAGGTTGCATGATCCTTGCAGGTCCTTTTGAGGTCAGGACTTTACTCTTCCAAGTCCATTCTAAGGTCACTCAGGCCCATTCTCATACCTTTCCCTTGGACTCGAAAAGGCCACAGGACCTTGTAGACTGGATTACTCTGGGGGATCAGATTTCCTCCCCTTCCACCTCCTCTCCTCCCTGCCCTCCACTTCTGCCAAGTTACAGCCACCAGGAAAAAATGATAAGACATTTATTGAATCATCTATAGCAGTTTGACATTCTTAAAATCCCGGACAAGGTTGTGAGCACAGCGGTAGCAGTGAGGTCTGTGGGGCTTATCTTTTATCGTGGAAGATGAGACCCAGGTGGGCCCGGCTCCCACAGCGAGCCTGGACCACGTCTGGGATGCCAGGGGCGTCCCCACTCCAGCCCTCACGGGCGCAAAGCTACAGAAGACAGACATAAGACAAGACACACATGGCCAAGCACAGACACATCCCAGGACATTGAGTTCAGGAAAAGGAGAAAGATGGGCACACAGCCCACTTGAGGGGTGTCCCAGATTCTTGAAGGATTCCCATGGGGGTGGCATGGAAACACTAACATTACCCACATGGAAGTCTCCTCATTCTATCCCAAGAACAAACGCCCAACTAATGGGAATAAACCTGGAATTCTGTGTCCGTCAGAGCCCACAGGCCTCCCCCTCCACCCCCCAGTGCTGGTGGTTTTACAAATGGGGCAAAGGTTAACCCAGGAGGGCTCAAAGCAGTTGACAAACAGCATGGGGTCCCCCTTTCACAGGTCTTCACCCCAGTAACCAGCTCACACCTGTGTAGTTTCCAAAGCCCTTTCACATACCAGGGCATCTCACCTCAACCTTACCCCTGACCTGTGGGGCAGATTGAAAATCACGTCCACCCATTTCTCAGATTAGGAAGCAGAGGCCCAGAGAGGTTCTGTGCCTTGGAGCACAGAGCAGGTGGTAAAGTCAGGCTAGAACGGAGGTCTCCCCTCACCACACCGACTCCACTGTTCCTCCTGCAGTCTGGAGTCCTGACAACCTCCGTAACCAGAGCCCTTCTCCTGCGCAAGGCTGAATGTTTTCTGGTCGGAAGCTTTATTGGGTGTCTTGTTCTGGCTCACGTGCAGGGGGGCACATATTGGCAGGCCCATTTCCCCATTCAGGTTTGTAAAGCATACTGGGTCCCCAGACGGTGCAGGCACTGTGCCAAGGCCACCTGTCTGTGTTTTCTCATCAGCCCGATGGGGAGGTTTGACCTGCAGATCTCCAAGTTTCCTCCCAGCTCTAGTACTTTGTGAGTTTCCCTAAAGATACATGAAGGAGTCCAGGCCAAACAACAGATCAGTGGCAAAGCTGGAAGATGCCCAGGTCCCCTGCTCCCAGCTCAGGGCTCTTCCAGAGGCATCCATGGTCACTGGGCCCAAGTAGGAACTTACGATGACGAAGCACTCCTTGCTTTCACTCTGAAGTGGCCTTGAGTGGATCAAGGGTACTCACAGAATTACAAAGAAGCCTCTTGTAGCTTTCCTTCTGGGAAGGTAGAGGGTCAGATGAAGGAGGTGGGTGATAATGGACTTGAGGGTACTTCAAGGCTTGGGCCCCGGCTCCAGCTCTCTGGCCCTATGACCTAGAGAAGCCGGTTCAGGGAGGGGTGTGGGTTAGAGAAGGAATCACTGCAGGCCCCTGGATATGTCAAGGAGGGTCACGGAGCTGCCCACTGAGACAGAGAACGTGGCCTGGCCTCAGGCACGGTGGGAAGTCATGAAGTCTGTCGTGCTGGGGACCGCCAGAGAGCCCCTGAACCCCGATTCCCACACTCTGACCCCTCACAGTTTCCCTGACAGGCTCAGCATCTTTGACTTGGAGTCCCATTTCCCCCAGGGCTGGAGTCTCTCTCGACACTGCGTGACAGGACAATCATGACAGAGGATGAGAGATTTCTTCATCCCAAGGAACACTCGGCCTCCCCTGGGTGGGTTCTGTCCCTTAGGATTGCACAGAACAAAAACAACCCCATTCTAGAGACACGGAGTCAGATAACTCTGCTCCTCTCCAGCCCAACCGTTCCCAAGGCCCTTCGGCCCCTCCTTACTCAGCATGATTTCCTACCTGTTCCTGGTCCAGGTGAATACTGCAATCCTTGCCTGGGGCCCATTCCCAGTAGATGGCTGATGTTCAGATGAGAATCTCAGAGATACAGTGGGCTCTAAAAGCTAGCTAGTCTTATTGCCCATTTTACAGATTTGAAAAAACAGGTCAGAGAGGGAAGGGTGGTACCCAGACCTTATACTGTCCCCCCACTGCCTGTGACCCTGAAGGACAGCTGCCTAACCTCCTGGAGCATTCAAAATACATCGGGTGCATCTGCTCACAAGGCTGGCAATAATTTGTTCAGAGACAAAGGGCAACCAACAGGAACCTGGAACCTCTACGAGGATGCAGGCCCACAGCTCAGGGGGCAGCATGGCATGGAGATTCGGGGTAGATTTTGCTTTTGCTATTTTGTGATGATATATATATAAAATCAAATCCTCTTCTTCCACAGTGAAGCACACCTGCTGGTGGGGGCGAGGATGAAGAAACAGGGTCCAAACTCAGGGTACCGCTCCTAGGATCTGGGGGTAGCCATTGCCCACCCAGACGTGGCACCCTGCCCCAGCCGGGACACAGCTGGGTCTGCACATCATGCCCTGTCCAACTGTCCCTGGCCTGAGCCTTCCCTCTCACTGTGGTGTCCAAATGGAAGAGACAGATGTCCCATTTCTAAGAAAGGGAAAATACACAGCATCCAACCTCCCTCCACTCACACACAAACACAGATGTTTCAGAACCGTAGATGATACACATAACAATGATGCATGCCCTTTTACCCGCCTTGGCTTTGAACTGGAGAATTACTGAAGCACAGAGCCTGGAGAAGCACTAGAAGTCGCCTCATGTCACGAATGGGGAAACTGAGGCCCAGAACAGAGAGCACTGCGTCCACTATCTCAGCAGTCTGTGCCCAACTGGGGCAGATTGTGTGTCTCTGAATCCAAGCCTGTGAGTCCTTCCAAGCAACTCAGGTCTCCCAACAGGACCTCAGATGCAAGGACCTCAAATGCAAGGACCTCAAATGCAAGCCACGTGTGCAAGGTAGTGTGACCTCAAATGCAACACACGTGGCTCCCAGACAGAGGGAAGGAGATCATGAGGCAGGTAGGTGTAGGGTGGGAAGGCCGCCACACACTCCATGGCCAGCCTGAGTCGCCGTGTGTGCCTGGAGCAGGGAAAGCAGGCCCTGTCCTTCTCTGGCTTAGCCAAGACCCAGGGTCCACAGTGCTTCACTGGACATGGGGCTTATCTCTAAACCAAGCACTAGGCCCTTCTCCAGCCACTTCGAAGGCCTCTCCAGGAACACGTCCCTAAGTCCCCTGGGCCTCTTCCTCTTTATAAAACCAAGCAAAGCAACATTCCCCATCCTCCCAAACTCTCCAAGTGTTCCAGAATGTGCCCGTGAAACAAGCCCACAAATACACTTGGAAACACCACAAGCTGACACAAATGAGGTGGGCCCCGCACATGGGCCACGGCATTCTAGCACTTTCCTCCACCTGCCCTGAACCTGGTTCTGCTCCATTTTAAGTTCTTAGGGTGTGGTCTGGTAACTTGTGGCTGGGCAGCCAGGACAGGAGTTGGGGTGCAGCCGCTCCTCCCATCAGCAGCCCCTGCTAACAAGCACGGCAGGTGTGGCTTCCCCTCCCAAACCCTAGGACACCCTGGCATCCATGCTGACTCAATGTCTAAAGCACACAGAGGGAAGTCTTTGCAGAGGTCTCCGATTTCAGTAGCTGAGCCCAAGCCAGAGAAAGCTGGTGACTGGGGCTCCTCGTGGTCCATGGGGGCGGGGGATGAAGGGGAGCCCTGGGCCCTGGGCACACGGAGGTGTAAGGTGCTTCGCGATTCACTGATATCACAGAAAGGTGGCTGGTTCATCCCAGTCGTGGCTTTGACTTCAAGGGGAACTGGGAAGGGGGAGGGCTTAGGGGCTCTATATGGTGAGTGTAGTTGGGGAAGAGTTTCTCTGAGGCATCCACCTCTCAACGTTCTGCAACTGATGCCTGGGGACAGGAGGGACAGAAGGGAGGCCACCAGATGAACCCCCGCCTACCTTGAGTCAGGGGTAAAATAATGGAGGTGGTGAAGGTCTTCTTCCATGGGTCCCTCCAAACTCTTTCCATCTCCATTCCAATCACATCCACTTTTCTGGTTCCTGGCAATATTTCTTGGGCCAAATGAAAAGCACCAGAACTTTCTCTGGCCTTAGCCCCACATCCAAACTGAAGTCTCTGACTGGAAGAGCCCTGGAGCTTTCCCACTGTCTGATACCCAGGAACTGGGCACCTGGACACCAAGATGGTGGGTGAACATGGGTCTCGCCTGCACCGAAAAGCACTCCAAGCTGGACCTCTGGCAGCCTCAGGGACTGGGCCGGGCCTAAAAAGGGCCGCGGGGTGGCGAGTAGACTCAAAGAGTCCACACCGAGAGTCAGACACTGCAGGGGGGCTGTCGGGCAGGGCCCGCCCCATATCCGCCAAAGCAAGGTCACCAGCCTCAGCTCAGAAGGCCTCCCACACAGGGTCAGGCGATCACTGAGGCTGGTGGGGACGGGGTGGGGTGGAGCTGGGGACCTGCCTGAGGTGAGCAGGGACACAAGGTAGAGGGGTAGGGATGGGATGACTTTCCCGAAATTAAGGAGTATTTACATGTCTGGGGTCAACGCCCAGGGGCCCACGGTGGGCGGGGCCAATGCCAAAACGGGGAGGGGAAATACCCATCTGCGCCCTGCATCCTTCTCCCACCTCGGGGAGCTGGGCTCCCAGCCCAGGGCCGGCCCGAAGGGAGAGAAGAGGCACAACACGCGTGGGCCGGCGCCCACCCACCCGCAGCCCCAGCCGCTGTTCCGAGGAGAGGAGGCGGGGGGGTGGGCTCAGGTGGCCAGGTTGTCGGCTGGGAGGCCAGACATGCGGATCTGGGAGCTGCTCTTGCTCAGGATGGAGAGCTGGGTGCCCCCGTTCACCCCGCTGCTGGCCAGGGACGGGTGCCGGTGCTTGAAGTCCATGGTGAAGTAGCGGTTCACCTTCCAGCTCCGCCACTTCCGCTTGATCTCCGCCTGCACCTGCGGGGGACAACTCGGGTGGTCACTTCTGGGCGGACACCCTCTCACACCTCACCTGTCCGCCTGCCTGCCCTGGGGCCCCTCCCAGGCGGGTGCTCCCATTAACAGTGGCTACAGATGAGGATCGCCTGGAGAGCTTTTAACAACCCAGATGCCCAGGCCATACCCCGGAACAATGACATCCAAATCTCTGGGGTAGGGCACCCATATGTTTTAAAGCTTCCCAGGGGATTCCAATACGCCGTTAGGGTTGAGGATCACTAAATAAAGCACCCTTCTGGGCGAAGACCGCCCCGTGTTGCTCTTAGCATGGTGCACGCAGGGCATGCCCAGTTTCAGCGTCCATGTACCCACCCCCTTCGCCAGCACCTTCGTGCGGTGTAGGCACCCTCCACCTCCAGTTCCAGCTCCCACTTCCACCGTCGGTCCTGACAAGCTACTTGTACTCCCAGCCACTCCCTGCAGGGCCCTGTTTGCCTCTCCATATCTACCCTTATCTGACCCTTCTATAGGTGGTCTGAGCTAATCTTATTTCTCAGATGCAAAAAGAGGAGGAAGCCTGCCATGGTCACCCAGCCAAGGCCCAAGCACTTGGTGCAATGACTTCTGCCCGCTCTCCAAAGCCATCCACCCATTCAGCCCCCATCCCCATCTCAGCATCTGTTCTGCACTCTGCTCAAAAGCCTCACCCTAACAGGCCTGGAAATGGAGCGTTACTAGAAGGTTCCAAGCCGCTCCCCAGGGTCCCTCAAGTCCCACTTGTACAGGGGATGGGTTTGGACAGGCAGGCTGGCCTGCTGGGGGCAGTGCTGAACTTTGGATAGGTCCCCACTCAGCACCCCTGCCCATCAACAGCCTCAGAAACTGTATGTACCATTTCCTGTGCCTTGTCCTTCCTCACTTTCAGTTTGCCCTGACTAAGGTGTGTCTTATGGTGAGAGCCCCCCCAGGTGGGTCTGCACTCAACAGTTGGTGCCTTTATGGAGGGAGCTCGGCTCCGGAGGCTGGGCCTCAGCTGCACAGCAGGCAAAGCGGGAGAGAATCTGGCACAGGGTGGAGGCCGTCAGGAGACGCCAGCACGGCTGCCGCCCCCCTCCTGTAGGTGCTGGGAGTCTGGCAGAGTCCAGGTCGGGAGGATCAGCCCTGTGCACCCAGCAGGCCACAGCCCTGTCTGCTCCCCAGCAAGCTGTACCTCCACTGCTAAGAAGGCCAGGATCTTACCTCCCCATTCAGAAAACAGTAGAGAACAGCCACCACAAAGCCCTAGGGAGAGAAGACAAACAAAACCTGAGAATGCCAGCAAGGAGCCCTCCACCCGGGGTGTGTGGGAGGCCGCAGCAGCAGGGAGTGACACCAGGAAGCAGAAAAATAAGATGATCTGAATGCAGGCACCTGCCTGGGAATCTGCGGTAAGATGGGAAAAGTTCTGTTCCACCAAGATGGCCACACCCATGAAGCCAAGTGGCTGGTGGGGGCATTCCCTCCCACCGACAACCCTGGCTTTGGATCTCATGTCCCCTTGGTCAAATCCTTCCCATTCCCAAGGGCCAGCTCTAACCCACTTCCTAGAGGAGGCCTTCCCTGCATGCCCCAGAGTGTCCTCTGGGCTCCCCAGCCAGCCCGCAGGCCCCCTGAGGGCAGCACTCCTACAGGACAGAGCAGACCTGTCTGTATCCACCACCACCTCCCCACTCCACCCTCCCTCGGCCAGACACCCTTGTACGCAGAACACACAGAACATCACGGAAGTGCCTGGTGCAGAGTAGGTGTTCGGCTCTTCTACACATATTCTTGACTTATATTCTGTGCATTTAGAATTCTTGTGCTGAGACAGGAACCCCAGGCTCTGACTCCCAGGCTGGGGCTTTGTCAACAAACCTCCCAGCCTTCCCAGGCTAAGAACCCGAACAGGTAAAATGGCTTTGAATTAAAATGGGGGAAGGGAGAGAGTCCGGTCAGATACACAGAATAACTTTGTGACCATCAAGGTCAAATACTCCTCTAAACAGCTGGGCTAGGGAGAGGCGCTCTATCCTGGGGACTTTCAAGAGAGCCACCCACCGCCTTCACTGCCCCACTCATGCGCCCCACCTGTTCATTTACTCACTATGCAACCTCGCACTGACTCACTCACCCCTTCACTCACTCATTTACAGCCCCGTTTACTGATTCCTTCATGCACGGACTTACTAGTCTCTGGCTCTCTCATTCCCTGGATCACTTATTTACGTATCTGTTCGCTCATCCCCTCTGTTCAGCTCATTCAGCTCCCTGTGGCCAGATCCTGTGCTGGGGATCTGTCTTACTTGGGTAAGACAAAGCTCCAGCACTCATGGGGTGCATGTTCTATAGGCTGAAGTCAGAAGTGGACAGAGAGGTCTCTTGAGGCCACTCCGCCCACCCCCGGGGCCGATGGTGAGGGGCGGGGAGCTGCCGCCTTTGATTGCCCAAGGGAGGCCTGGCTCAGGACACCCAGACGCAGCAGCAACATGAAAGTATCAGCATGTCTTCTCGTGGGAGCCTAGAGGGTGGACAGTAGAAAGGGCTCTCCCAGCTCCCTTCTAATCTAGTACTATTATTCCAGAGGTGGAACCTAGAATAGGTTAAAGACGTAGAACCATCAACAAGGTAGAGGCCAGGGCCCTGGCTCCCCGTGAGTTCTGCCCTCCACACACACCACGCCTACCTGGAAGGAGCCCAGCCCCAGCTCAAACACAAGTCTCTCCCTCTTGCTGACGTCCTCTGGGGAGAAAGCAAAGACCGTGTAGTGGATTCCAAATAGTGGGATGAGCAGCAGAGTGGACCGGGCGAGTCGTCTGTGGGGGAAAGAGCAAGACATCTGCTCCGGGGGCCGCCAGGGCTTGGGGCCAGAGCCATGGAGGGCAGAGAAGCCCAGTCCCAGCCCCTACTCTCCCCCAGAGCTGGGGCCCCTATCCATGGGCTCCCTCAGGATTCTCTCCCGGTGCATGCGGCCTGGGGGAGATGGTAGCCAACAGAGCCCAGGCTTCCAGAACTCCCTGGGAAGTGCTGGGGAGACATCCCCCTGTCTGCAGGGCACCCATCCCTCTAGGCCATGCCAGTATCCTGTAGAACCACTAAACATGCACATGTGAGTATGTGATTTACACAGACCCTTTTTGGGAGGTGCGAAACCTTTGGGAAAAGTGCAGTCAGGGCAAAACCCTGGGATGGGATTTGGAAGGACAACATGATGTGTCCTCAAGCAAAACAAGCATTCTCCTGCTCTGAAAAGAAGCTCCCTGTGCCTGGAAAGAGCAGCCCCTAGGGGACCACAGAGACAGTCGGCTTTCCTGAGTCTGCTGAGTCTGGGGCTAGCCAGGCACGCTCGTGGAGAGTGAGGGAGAGGCGCTGATGACAGGGAGGCAGGTGGGGAACACTGGGTAGACCACAGAAGGAGAGACTTGGGAGGGGTCCTAGGAAGGATTTACTGACTCCGAGCATAAACAATCACCATCTAGCAGGAGGAACCTGCCACCTGGGAAACTGAGTCGGGGGAGGGAAGGCTGTCTGCTCAGGTGGGAGTAGAACGGGCAAGGGAGAAACGGCCCAAGGGACCTCAGTACTCCCTGAGGCCACCTCTTCTGAGGTTCCTCTGACTGCAACTGGTTCCTAGGCCCAGTGGGGTGGGGCTCTGGTCTGAGAGGGTGGGGCACAGAAGCCACGGGAAAACATCAGGAGTAGGCATGGCGACATGTGCTCTTGTGGGTCCTGCTCTGGGGGGAGGGCGGCTCCCAGAGGGTCTCCAAGAGGGGGACCCCGTCTCTGCCCACCCCAGCAGACTGGCTCCCTTTGGATCTCCTGGAAGAGCCAGCCCCGCCCTACAGGTGCAGTCCGCCCCCTGAGCCCTCCTAGTAGAGGTCGGCCCACCAGGGTGGGCAGCGGGGTATGGAGGTGGCCGTTTGACTTGGGGCAGTCAAACCGTGTGCCCCTCCCTCCCTCCTCCCCATCCCAGGCTTTCTGGGAGAGAATGTTCTACTCAATGTGGGGCCTCCGGATTTCAGGAGAAGTAGAATCCATGGAGTCTGAGTGATGCCCTTGGCTTACCGGCATCTACTGAAAAGGAAAGGATGGGGAAGGGGAAGAAAGAAAAGCAGGGGAGGGGACACAGCGGAAGGGGAAGGAATAGCCTGGGGAGACCTTCAGGTGGACCAAGGCTCAGTCCTGGAAGGAAAAAGCCCCTCGAGTGCCCAGTGCCCACCAATCCTCCCCGTGCTCACAGACTGCCCATTCTACAGGACCTGGGGGTGCCTGGACCAGAGCGGGCGCCAACAGGATCTGATCGGGTCCCACTCAGAGCCCAGCTGAGTTTTGGAGTGGTCTAGCCTCTCATCTGTCTGTCCTCTCTCGGATGTGGCTCTTTGAAGGCAGGCATGGTACCTCACTTAACTGTCATCTGCCCTGGCCAGCACATGCCATGCACAGGGCTCACACTCGGAAAGTGTGCGTCCATGAAGGGATAACCACACGGGCCCGGGATGAACACCTTGGAGCCCTTGACACTGAGCGTGACCTGGGAGCCCAGGTCCTGCTCATGCTCATCTCCAGGCACCCAGAGGGCAGCAGGAAGTGTTGGGTGGAGAATGAAAGTCCAAAAAGAAGAGGAAAGTGGTCTGGAAACGCAGGCATGTGGACATCTTGGGGGTGCCTCTGTGACCCTGCCTAAAGGGGTTACTGTAAAAGAGCAGCTTAACTGAAGAAGCTGAGGAGGGAAGGCAGCCTTGGGATGTACCTGCGGTCCCTGCCTTCTTGCCTCCTCTCCCCAGAATGGATCTGTTTCCAGGGATCTGCCCCTGAAGTTTGAAAAGTGCCCTGGAAACCAAAAGGCCAAACTTCTCCAGCTTTCGTGGTGGTGGTGGATGGGACGGGTTTGGTACGTGAGAAACACCACCTTTCAGGCCCATCCCAGCCCCAGGCAGATGTGGCAAATGCAGCAGGGCATCCCACAGTATAGTCCAAGGGCAACACCTTCCCTCCCCTGTGGCCCCAATGCAGCCCAGGAATAATCAGGGACTTCTGCCAGGGACCCAGGGCATCCCCATGACTCCTTTTGGTAGATGGGACAGTGGAGGCAGGTGAGGAAGTCACTAGATCTCAGAGTCCGAGGACCTCTGTCCTTCGGAGGCCTTGGAATGGGAACATATGGTGTGAACCTTGGAACCCCGCGTTGAGGAGTCACAGACTCACACTACGATCTGATTAACCCAGAGAGACCGCAGCACAGGGCCTTAGCCTCTGTCTTCCTGCCCCAAGCAGGCATCACTGGGCAGAAGAGGCCTAAAGAATACAAAGAAGAGCTCCAACGGTCAGAGCCCCCCAAATTCCAGTGGGCTCCCCCACTTAAAGGAATGTGCAAGTTGGAGCTGAGGTTCCAGCAAGAGATGCCCCAGGGACTAGTGCCTAGGACTCCCTGGGTCCAAATCCTCACCCTGCCAACTGTGTGGCCTTGAGCGAGTCATTTCACCTCTCTGGGCTTCAGTTTCCTCACCTGTAAAATGAGGATACTACAAGTACCCACCTAATAGGCTCGTGTGGGGAGTCAGCCACTCAGCACGTTCGGTGGGAGTGAGGTGCATGGGGTGAGGGTCCCGCCCCCTGCAGGAGGACGGTCTAAATGAACTCAAGCTCAAGGCCCTTAGAAATAATTTGGCAGTTGCAAAGATTGAAACCCAGAGAAGTGGGGATTTGCGGAGGACCACACATCACGACAGCAGCAGCGGCAGAGGCTTCAAAGCTGCTTCCCGCTCAGCACCGGCCGCGCCCCAGCTGCCCCACAGTGGCCACAGCCCCATGCCCGCAACCTCCCCTCCTGCCCCAGGCCACGAGGTTGCAGAGAACTCACAAGACACACAGATGTCAACATGCAACAGCTGGGAAAGGGCTTGGGGCTGGAGGCACAGGCTCGCTCCCTGCTCTCCTCCAGCCTGGGCGGACGCAAGCTCCGGGCGGTGGCAACAGCAGCATGCGTCCCCCTCCCGTCCAGAACAGCCACGCCACGCACACTTACAGAGTAATGGTGGACAGTTCTGACATCTTGCAAGAGTGCTGCTGAGCCCGCTGTGGCCTGCAGTAGCATTTCTGCACGCAGCTGCTGGGTGTGACAAGATGGGCATTTCTGTCAGCTGAGGGCACTGGGCAACGAGAAACTGAGGTGGGACTTAGGGTGACACGGCTCACAGGGCGGGCGGAGAGGCCCAGGGTGTAGAGACAGGGCTGGGGCATCACGTGAAGGAGAAGGGGGAAGCCAAGGGCCGAGAGGTGGTCAGCTCTGGACATAGAAATACACACCTCTACACATATACGTGTGTGCACGGACACACAGGCACATGCGAGCCCTCACACTGGGAAACCGACAGGTGGTGGGGTTCGGGAGGGGGGGAACACGTGTGTTTGGAAGGTGGGGCCTGACTGGGGCTCACACAGGGGACCAGGAACTGTCTCCAGAGTCAGCTCCAGGCACAGAGCATGGCCTTGATGGAGATCCCTCAGCTAGATGGGCAGCTGGAAACTCACGCCATGGACCTCACGCTGGCCCAGCCCTGGAATCAGGCCATTTCTGCACTTGCTTGTGAAAACCAACTGGAGCGTCCACTGGTCTTCCCCCCCTCCCTCCCCTCCCGCACCTTCTTCTGACTGAGCCCCCGGGTACCTCAGTGTGGGCCTAAGGGGAGCAGAGGTAGGATGGATGGAGCAGACCCATGAAACACTACACATCCACCATGTAAGTTAAAACGAAGTGAAAAATCCACTTCCTGGGTTGCCTGAGCCACACTACAAGGGCTCAACAGCCACAGGTAGCTAGTGGTTCCTGTGCTGGACAGCACAGATCTGGGGCATTTGCAACACTGCCGAGAGTTCTACTGCACAGTGCTGGCTAGACTTCTCGATAAAAGTTCAGAGGGCAGGGGCTGAAGGCTGAGAGAGCACCTTTCGGGCTCTGCCCCGCCGCCTGCAGAAACGAGTCACCTTAAGGAGCCACCCACAGGTGGGCCCAGGATGCTTGTCCAGCTCTACCTGGCACTGGGCGAGGCACAGAGCTCTGCCTCCTCAGAGAGCTATCAGGCTCAATCTCCACCTCTTCTAGCCCCTCACGGTCCTGCTTATGCTTCGGTTGGCCCAACTCATTTGTTTCCATCTCTGACAAACATGGAAGAAATGGAGTGAGAGCTGTGTCATCTCGTCAGACTGCAGGAGAGGTGCCCATTTCACACACCCTCCTCAGGCACCGTGTGGCCGAGCTCCTAGTAGCTGCCGGTGAACTGATCAACCTGAGGGGGTCGGATGCAAATGAGAACAGATATGCACAAAGAGGCCAGACCTTTGGCATTCATGGATTCGTAATTTGTGATTCCCACTCTTTAAGAGTAAGTCTGAAGGTCCCTGACATGTAGTGACACGTCATTTTGCTGAGGCGAACATGTGAATCACACACTTCAAAGATGGGGCAAGCCGAGGTCCACCCAGCATCCTTGCCTCAGTTATGTCTGTGATTCTCTCATTTAATTAACAACATGCTTCAATTCACACCAGACTGTGAGATGGGAACTAGTGAACCATTATACAGATGGGGGATGTTATGATGCTCTGCTACCCAGACCAGCAGTATCAGTACCACCTGAGAGCTTCTTAGAAGTGAGAATTTCAGTGGCTGGCTCAGACCTGCTGCCTCAGAATCTGCATTTTAACAAAATCCCTAGGTGCTCCACCCGCAAATCAAAATTCCAGGAACACAGTTGTGAGGAAGTCATGTATTTGAGAAGTTTTTCATGTGCCTCAATGAATGTCAAAGGTCTGTTTTGTACACATACAAAGAGACAGATGGACACATATAAGTATGTTTTCCTCAATAATTAAAAGAGCTTAATTGGGTATTCAGGAATGGAAGCCATTCTAGTCTTCAAATTTATTCTCTACCTTGCCCAGATTGAAAGGTTGACTACTCTCTCCTACAGCCAGTGGCCTGACCCCTCAACCTTGGCCTGGGTGAGCCACAGAAATCAGGGTCCAGGAGCCCAAGAACCCAAACCTCAGATGTCACTTCCTACACACCCAAACTCTAAACCTTCAGCTGTTCTCCTCTGAGACCCCCTTTCCCCAAACCTCCAATGACTGTTCAAAAGGATCCAGTGAAAAGAAACAAACAGGAAAATGGGTGGCAGAAAAGCCAGAGACAGGCATGAGAAAGAAAGACGTCAGAATCTCTGAAAAGTCACTTGTTAGTGAAAAATAGAAAAGAAATTCAATCAAGAGGAAGAGATAAACCTAGGCTGGCTGATCAGCTCAGTTCTTATTTGGATCCAAGGGAGGATAAGAAACTCAGACAAGGGTAGCAGATGGGGGCTGCTTGGAGAGCAGCGTCAGCCTGAATGGGAAGGCAGGAGAACCCCACAGTAGGGGCACGGCTCACACCCACATCTGGAAGTCAGGGAGCCCTGGCTCCCAGGCCTGACTCTGCCAAGGCTTTGCTGTGTGTCTGCAGGAAGGTCAAAGCCATTTCCAGGTCTCGACACTGCCATCTATAACCCAGGGATGCAGCACCTGGTTTCTTCTGACCCTGCTTTGGTCTCAAGCTAAACTCCACGAATGCTGCAGTGCCTTTTGCGTGCAAGGCTGCCTGGGCTGTAGCCCCAGGATGCTAGACAGAGACCCCTGCAGGGGAACCCTTTGTGGGCAGCACCCCTGTCTATTTCACCCTGATCCTAGTGGTCAGCATAGCACTGGACACTCGGCAGGCCCACAGAATGTTGTGACCTGAGCTAAACATTCTCCATAGGGTCCCTCCTGGTGCTAAGATGCCGTGTACCCCCAGAGCCCTGGCCCAGTCCCCAGGGAGGCACTCCCCACCACACTGGTACTCCAGCCACCAGCCCAGTTCAGCAGATCTTGGAGTTTCCCTGCCCACCCTCCTTCTCCCCCACCACTGAGGACCAGCCAGCCCTCAGTGCCCCTTGCCTAACCTGGGGGGTCGGGGCACCTGAGCTCAAAGCTTTGTTTGGCCACTAACTTGCTGATTTTAGGTGTTGCCACTTTCCTTCTCTGGACTTCAGTTTCTCCATCTGCAAAATGGGGGCAAACATTCCCTACTGCCAGTCTCTAACAGGAGCTGTCAGGATAGGGTGCTCCCAGACAAGGGAGAGAGTGCTTTGGAAGGAGAAGATAGAGCCCCATGTGAACTGGGAGCCTTAGGCTGTGGGCTCAGTTCCTGGACTGAGAGCTTCCCGGCTGCACTTCTGCCTAGACATGGAAGAGTCTGTCTTCAGAGGCGAATACCATCCCTCCGACGCTGGGTAGGTCACAGCCCTGCTGAGCTATATACTATTGGGTTGGCCAAAAAGTTCGTTCGGCTAACATGTTACGGAAAAACCTGAACAAACTTTTTGGCCAACCCAATACATCACGGTGTCTGTTCTCCTTCCTTTACCCCAAGGTGCCGTGGGGACCTGCTCTGTGGGGTGCCTTAGGGAAATACAGATGGGGTTTCCCTCCCCGACCCCAGACCCAAGAGGCAGCTCCCAATGCCCATCGTGCAGCAGGGAGAGCACTGGAAATAGAGCAGCTCCCTACAGGGCCAGGCCTGAGATGCTCTCAGCACAATCAGTGTCTGCCCTGAAACCTCACCCTCCTTTTTCTCAACCAGTTGGCTTCTCACAGAGGTAAACTCTGGTCCCCAAGACAAGGCAGGCTAACCCTGACCCCAGAATGGGGCTGAGCCCAAACCCTCTGCCCCAAACCAAGTCGAGCCTAAGCGCAGGCTTAGCCCCGACCCAGGCCCACACTCCATGCCTGGCCACTGCCCAAGTCCTGAGCCCAGCCACTCCTTCTACCAGCCAGTGAGAGAATGGAGGTGGCTCAGGGCCACTGTCCCCCTGCAGGAGCCCCAGCCCCCAACAGGTCCCTCTGCGGCTGGGTCGGGAGCGCCGTCTTGGTCTATGGAGGAGGACAAACCCTTATCATCTGAGCAGCTGGAATCAACCTACAGAAGGGGAGTGAATGCTGGTCTGAGGGCACAGGCAGGGGGTCCTCTCGGGCTTTCTTGGGGATGTCCAGGCTTAAATTTGTTCTGGAAACAGAGGGAAAAACCGGAAAGCTGTTGTGGGCAGATGTGAAGGGATATCAGTCCATCACATAACTCTGTTGACCCAAGGGCACTCGGACGCAGCCCCGAAATCTCCCTCTCCTACCATGTCATGCCCCTTTTTTAATCCCCCCCATTGTCTACCCACCTCCCCACCTGCAGCAGACACCTCCCAGCTCAAGGCACTCCAGGTGGGGCAGTTTTTTACAAGGCTGGAACCCACTGGGGCCTCTTCTTCCAGGAAGCCTTGTTTAACACTATCTTCTTGCCTGTAAAGTCTTTGAGGGTAGAAATGATGGTGCAGTCAAGTTTGAAGTCAAGGGTCTGCCTGCATTGTGGCTATGGCTTCATTCCTGCTGGATTCATCTAACTTCACTGATAACTAGTTCCCTTGGCTGTAAAATGGGGATTATATTTAATCCAGATTTGCTGTGTGGGCATTAAACGTGCATGTACTGAATGGCAAGTGTTTTTAAATGCTCTGCAGTTCTTAGCGGCATGGCCACTTTGAATGTCCCTCACTTTCGCCAGTAGGGTCTCCTTGACCCTGGAAACACTCAAACATGTTGCTGCATTTAATGGGATCAAGCTGATCCCTTGTCCTGTGTCAGCCCTCCCACCTGGCTTGCAGACCACATCCACCTGAGGTTTAATCTTTGGGGCTTGAGACGAGCACAAGTTTAGATTTCTCTAAAAAAAAAAATTTGCTGAGATTTGAGGGGGATTTTTTACATGATAAAAGTAAACCAACTACAGCCATACCCCTGAGATATTGTGGGTTCAGTTCCAGACCACAGCAATAAAGCGAATATCGAAGCAAATATTGCAATAAAGCAACTCACATCAATTTTGTGGTTTCCCAGTGCATATAAGGGTTATGTTTACACTATCCTGTAGTCTGTTAAGTGTGCAATAGCATAATGTCTAGAAAACAAATGTACATACCTTAATTTGAAAACACTTCATTGCTAAAAAATGCTACTCATCTGAGCCTTCAGTGAGTCATAGTAGTAACAAAGATCACTGATCACAGATCACCACAACAACTGTAATAATGAAAAAGTTTGAAATATTGCGAGAATTACCAAAATGTGATGCAGAGACACGAAGTGAGCAAATGCTATTGGAAAAATGGGGCTGACAGACTTGTTCAACACAGGGTTGTCACAAACCTTTAATCTGTAATAAAAGCAATATCTGCGAAGCACAGTAAAGAGAAGCATGATAAAACGAGGCATGCCTGCAGCTGGTTCTTTAAACGTTTGTACTTAAATGTATAAACGCTGTGCTAATTACAGATGGTTCTTATCTATGCATTAGGAAGGCCTGACAAGACTCTACAGCTCCCAGTCTACAATTTACCTTGAAAACCCTGGCTCCACACTTCCCTCCCTCCAGACCCTGGGGTTCTTGCTGCCTGGGGCGGGATGTCCAAGCTGGTAAAGTATGTCCGGGGGTCGGTAGAGTGTCCTTACTGAAGCTGCAGCTGAGCCACCATGTGTGTCCCTGCACAGGCAGAGTGAGGGGAAGCTAGGAGAGGCCCCAGAGGAGAGTCCCAGGGACCTCAGAAGAAGAAACAGATCCTACCAGGAAGCAAGGTGGGGCGGGAGCTGGGGGAACCATGGTTGCTTAGAGCTCAAAGGAGAGACAAGGCCGACTTTGCTACCCACCAGCTTCAGAGGTCCGAGATGACTGCTGGCGTGGGAACCAAGCCACCCTCAAGCAGGATAAGCAGGCCAGACTTAAGGACGTGGTTTCTGACACTGGACCAGAAAAGGTGAGGGGAGCGGCGGGGCCCTGTTTTGTGGCTCGTGGAGACGAAGGCAGGAATGATCTCTCCAGGGCAGTTACTTGCAGAGAGCTGGCCCTACCAGCCCCTCAGGGCAGGGCCTCCAAGAGTTTATGACTTATGTGGATGAACAATTTTCAGCTACATAACATACACGTATAAGCAAAGGTTGGTAAACATTTGCCAAAACATGAAAAAAATAAAGGGCAATAAATGGAGAGCCAAAAGAAGGAGGGGAGGGGCGGTCAATGTAATCATCCTACACGCGGGGAGAAACAAGCCTGACGGAGCCAGGCCCTAGGCTAATCCCTGCCCCCAGCGGAAGGGCTGCCACAGGAGAGGTACCCAGGCTGAACAGAGACCAAGGCAATCTCCACTGACCCAGGGAAGCCTCAAGGAGCCTGAGGGAAGGATCTGGCGCTGGTCCCTGAGCAGTTCCTGCCTCTCCCTCTCTCGGGGACAATGGCAGGGTGGCGGAGCCCTCTGCTGGAGTCTCTCTGCTGTCCCACTTGTCCACTGGGCAGCCATCAAGGTTCTGAGCCCCAGGTTGCAGCCTCTGACGGAGGCCGGACCAGCCCCCTCTGGTGCCACGAGAGCACTTCAGCTCCTTCTCACCTGCTCTCCTCTTAAACTGAGGACGCAACACATACGGCTTCCACGGCAGAGACTGTCCTCAGATTCCCTGTGCCTATCTGGCCCCTCCAGCCAATCACAGGGGACCAACCTGCCTCCCCGGGGCCGGAAGTGCCTCCACAGCACACACACCCAGCTGGTCATGCTCCTGACCACAACGCAAGAAGGGTGAGATGGAAGACGGCTGAAGGAGAGGTGGGCAACTATATTTTAAAGGTACTCTAACCCAAAAGAATTCTTGCCAATGCCCATGCTAGGGTACCCCGTCAGCGACACCCAGGCCTTCTCCTCTGTCCTGTGTGCAGGGCCCATACAGCTGTTGGACTTGACCATGGCATTCACCTAATGGTACTTACAAGTAGATGCTGGACTCATTGCCTCCCATGTCTGGAGACTGAAGTTTCTGCACGAGGATGACAATGATGCCGATGAAAAGCACAAAGTTAACCTGAAAAGCAAAGAAAAAACAGATGAAAATGATTCTGAGCAAAGACTTTCCACGTCCCTGCCTCTGCACTGTCTGTTATTCCCCCAACAGGGCCCTCCTCCCATCCAGTCAAGATCCCATCTAGGCTTATAATCTAAGATGGCAGCATGAGAACACTCATTCACCCCCCAGCCTCCCTCCATATCACTGAAATGACAGAAGAGAGAGAGATGAAGAATTCCATAAGAGTACTGAGAAATAGCAAAGATTATCATGAGTGAGCCAGAAAAGGGAGCAATTTCTGGAAAAGAAAGAGCAAACAGTGTCAGGGTGATGGAAAAACTACAATGCCAACCAGAGAAGAGGCTATCGCAGAGGTGAGAGCCGTCCTCTGGAGAAACTCCAAGTCCAGAGTCATTGAATATGGAAAACCAGAATGGACAACCATAAGCATTATTAATTAAAGGACTGCCTGGGAATAGCAATAGCGTTTACCTTCAGACAAAAGCTCTCTAAACAAAGTGGGAAGCTGTGTGTATGGTGAGAAAGGAGGAGGGAGGGGAGCAAATAAAAAGAAACAAGGTGACTACACAGCAACATCTGGCTGTAGCAAAGCAGCACTCAAGGAGAAAATGTAGAGCCTAACACTAACTTAAGAAAAAATAATAAATATTAAAAATAAAATACTTAACCATTCAAATCAAAATCTAGGGAAAGAGTACCACAAATTTAAGTTATACAAGAAAGAAGTTAAAGATAAAAATTCATTAAAGAAATACAGGGCTTCCCTGGTGGCGCAGTGGTTGAGAATCTGCCTGCCAATGCAGGGGACACGGGTTCGAGCCCTGGTCTGGGAAGATCCCACATGCTGTGGAGCAACTAGGCCCGTGAGCCACAACTACTGAGCCTGCGCGTCTGGAGCCTGTGCTCCGCAACAAGAGAGGCCGCGATAGTGAGAGGCCCACGCACCGCGATGAAGAGTGGCCCCTGCTTGCCGCAACTAGAGAAAGCCCTCGTACAGAAACAAAGACCCAACACAGCCAAAAATAAATAAATAAATAAACTCCAATCGCTTTGGAAAAAAAAAAAAAGTAGACTTGATAGATAAAAATAAAATGTTTTGGTTTTGCTCTGCTTGTTTCCACAGATCAAGTAGAATGATAAAGCATCCTCCAGAGGGCAGGATGTCAGTCCTGCTTTCTACTGCATGCTCAGTGTCTAATCAGTACCCGGGATTTAGCACAGTAAATACTGTTAACTGCATATGTTAGTCCAAAAGGAGAAAATGCAATTAAACACATTTAGGGATGAGAAAGAGGACAACAGATGTATAGAATATTTTAAATCATCACGAGGAAAAAAATCAAACAAAATGGGAAAATATAAATTAATAAAATTAAATCAAGATGTAGAAAATCAGAATAGAGCAATGACCTCAGGAGAAATTTAAAAAGTACTCAAAGATGTATGCATTAAAAGGCACCAGCCCAGATAATTTTACTGGCCACTTTCATAACACCTTTAGGGAGAATGTAATTTACATACTACTTCATTATTTAAAAGCTTATAAAAAGAAAACCTCCCAAATTACCTATGAAGCTAACAAAACTCTAGTACAAAACCTAGACAAGGACAGAAAGTGTGTGCGTGCACACACACGCACGCACACACACACACCTAAAACCAGAGAACTTACAAAGAACAATGTAAAAACTATAAACAAAATATTAACAAATAGAATTTAGCAATGCATTAAAAGAACAAACAGATCACGGCCATAAAGGTTTTATGTCAGGAATGCAAAAAGAAATCTACTAATATTTGTTACATTAACAGATTAAAACAACGAACTACCTTTATCCCACATAAGATTGGTGAACAGTTCAGTAATGGAAACATCAACAAAAACATAAGAAATGAGCACTTTCGTACTCTGCCTGTGGAGGGCAATTTGATATCCATGAAAATGTTAAATGTATACATCCTTTGTCCCAGAAATTCCACTCCTGGGATTTACTCTAAAGCATATTCACACGTAACTCGAGTATACACAAATATATCCACCACAACATTGTTCATCATGAACATAAACTGGAATATTATAAATGTCCATCACTAAGGGAATGATCAATTAATGTCTCCAAAACACATTTGATAAAATTCAACACCTATTCCTGATTTTTTACAAATAAACACTAAAACAAGCCAGGAATAGAAACTTTCCTAATTCAGTGAAGGCAACTGCCCAAAACTATAGCAAACACCATCCTCAAAGAAACCAAGGAATAAACAGTATAAATATTGGAAATGAAAAGTAAAGAGTATTTCCATTTATAGATCATGTAATTTTCCATGAGAACCAACTGAAAATGGATAAGAACCAATAAAAGAGCTTCAAAAGGTAACCAAGAAAAGAAAAAAATACACAAAAACTAGTAGCTTCCCTAAGTCCCAGCACAAATACACGCACTAGAAAATATAACGAAAGAATGATTCCTAGACACAAGACGAGCACAAACTGAAAGACACCATAAAGGGAAAGCTAACAAGACAACTAAAAAAAAAACTGTCAAAATGACTCTATGAGAAAGACTGAATAAATGGAGAACCACGCCATATTCTTGGAAAGGAAGACTCAATATTTTAAGAAAACCACTTCTCCAAATTTGTTTATAAATTCAATGGAGTTCCTATAAAAATCTCAACCAGCTTTTTTTGCAACTTGACAAATTTGCAACTCGACAATTTTGAAAGTCCATCTGAAAAAGTAAATGTGCGAGAAAGTTTGGAAGGGGAAAAAAATAAGGAAGGGGATATGAGCACACCAGATATCAAAACATGCTGCCAGTTTACAGTAACTTGCCACAGGAACAGCCAAATAGAGTAGTAACATGGAGTAGGAAGTCTGGAACTAAATACAAGTAGAGTACATTGAGTGTTTACGATAAAGTGGCGTTTCTACATAATAGAGAAAGAAGGACCTATTCAATAAAAAGAACTGAGAGGGTGGATGTCCACCCATTAGGAGAAAAATAAGGTTAGATATCATTTCAGATCAGACAGAGAAATAAAATTTCAGATGGATTAAAGGCATATGTGTAATAATGCAATCTACAAAATTGTTATAAAACAAGTAAGAATACTTTTATATCTTAAGGTTGGGAAAGACTTCCATAAATGAGAAATAAGGCTCAGAATTCATGATGAGAAAGCCTGACGGTTTGACTATATAAAATTATGCAATCTTGGAAGTATACTTAAAACATGTATAACAGATGAAGCATTACTATCTATCGAACAGTAAGAAAGATAACAACTGGACTAGAAAAATGAGCAAAGAATAGATAATAACCAGAATAAAAACAAATTGTCAATAAATATTTGAAACAAATGCTCTGCTGCACTAGCAATGTGGAGAAATGCACATTAAAACAATAAGCTACCATTATCTCCCACAAGGCTGTGCAAAAATTTAAATGATTGAAATTACAAGTGCAGACAATGATATGGGAATACCCTTTGTGGCCCAGCAATTCTACTTCTAGGGATTAATTCTAAAGAAATATTCACACGTTTTCAAAACTATGCACAGAACCGTTCCTAGTAGCATCTTGCATAATGAGGGAAAATGGGATAAAGATAAATGTCCAACACTAGAGGAAGAGCTGAATAACCCGTGCGCCCTTTTTGAAGACTATAACACAGCCACGGGAGGTTGCTTTGTGTGGTGACCTCTTTACTTCTCCTCCTCCCCTGCCTTTCAGCCCAGGCCTCTGTTTCTTCCCTGCTTCTTGTCCCAAGGACACTCACCATTATGGAACCAACCACAGGGGCTTTGATCACCCACCACAGAGCCGTGTTGTCATTCATATCCCAGCAGCTGCAAGACAGACAGAAAGAAGAGAGATGATGCTTGGGGGCATCATCTCTCCTGGCTGGCTGGAAGGGATGGAAGGGCACCATCGTCTCCTTCCAGCCAGCCCCTCCTGCAGCTCTGGAAGGAAGGAGAGCTCTCCTTCCTTCCAGCTCTCTGGCTGGAAGGAGAGCTCTCAGGCGGGCTGCACACCCAAGCCCAGCCCTGGTTCAAGTTGCCTTGGTCCTTCCCTCTGCTCCCCTGTCAAGGCAGGGATTGGAGCCCAGGAGTGAGGGCACCAATGGGCTCCTGGGCAAGGGCCATGTTTCCCCCTCAGACCTAGGGCTCTGGGGGATGCGACCTCACCCTTGATATTCCTCCTCCCCTCCCTAAAAGGAGAAGAGCCACTCAGAGTTGGGCCCAGAAGCAGAGCAGGACTCTGAAACCTTGCACATTCCCTCACTGAGTCCCGGCTGAGATGTGGCTGGGTGGGTCCACCCGCAGTGGGGTCAGGGCACAGTCACTGCCCAGGGCTGGGGGTGCAGCCATGCCTGGCATTGGATGGTTTGTCTGAGACAGTTAATGGGAAATCAGGACAGCCGCTGACAACCATCTGTAAGAGCCTACTTGGGGCTCCGGCCCTGGCTCTCGGGCATGTACTCACCCTGTGTCATCGAAGTAGAGCCTCAGCACAGCCCACACGGACACACACACAGTTGGGGTCCCTGGAGAGCAAGAAAAGGAGCCCCGTGATAACTGGAAAACCAATAGGCCCGGTGTCCCCCTCAGACTTGGGTCTTCTGGGGGCCAATGAACCCCTCAGAGGTGGGGTCCCGACCCATGGGGCATGTCTCCCTCTCAGACCTGGAGTCCTGGGGACCCTAACTGTCCCTCACACCCAGGCCTCCTGGGGGTCCATGTCTCCCCCAAACCCTGTGCTACCTCGCCTCTCAGGAGGACTCTTGAGCATATTCCCTCCATCAGACAGTGGGCTTTCTACGAGAAGAGCAAGAAAGGATCCAAGAACCGGGAGTGTGTCATCAGCTGCGAGGCAGGGCAGTGCCTCCCTCCTGACCTGACGTTCCCGGATGGCAGGACCAAGGACGTCCCTGGCCATGAGGCCTGAACCTGTCTGGGCGACAGCCAGTGACCTACCCCAGCCAATGATGATGTACCAGTAGAAGTATCTCCTCTCGGGGAAGAAGGTCTCCACCAGCAGGGTGAAGAGGTACAGGCCCTCAATGAACAGCCAGAAGTAGTTGGATACGACACAGTAGTGGAAGAAAACCATCACAGCCTTGCATTCCACCTACAGGGAGAGTGAGGAGGGGGAGGGTGGCACGAGTCCCCACCGAACCCTGAAAATCCAGCCCAGCAGGACCAGACAGGATCCTGAGGGCCCTTCAGCTGAAGCATGCTCGGGCTTAAACACCCCGTGGGTCTGAAAGACTCAGCATTCCTGGGTTCAGAGTTTAAAACTGCAGCATCCTATGAGTCTGAGTCGAAGTTGCCATGGAGGCAGCTCTGCACAGGTCAGAAAACATGGAACCCCCTTTTCTTCCCAGGCTCATTCTCCCCGACTTTCCCATCCCGTCTCCAGTCCCCACAGGAGAGGCGAGTAAGGAGGACCTTGCAGGAGGCTCCTTGGTAAAATAAAGGTTTCAGGCATCACATAGGTTAGGGGAATACCCCTGGCCCCCCGGATATCTCACAGATCCCCCTCCAAGTGAGCTCTTTCAGGTCAAGGTCTTGTGCTCTGGGCTGTTCTTTCCCTCCTGCTGCATCAAAACCTATCTTTTCTGCTTACCACCAAATGTATCAGAACTGGGGAGGTGGTCTGGGGGGAACCCCAGCCGATCAGCCCCTTGGCTCCATCTTGGGTTAAACGACCCACGGCCAAGCCAGCCCTCTCTCTGAACCTAGTCAAGTGGGACTTGACATTTCCACCCAACCTTCCTCAACTGCTCTGCCAAGGACACACAGAGGCCAAGGGACAGGAAGTGAAGTCACGCTGGGGTCTCACTGGCTGCTAGTAACCGCACGGTCATTCCTGGGTTTCCGTGTTCACTGGGGTCGATGCCTTAACCTGCAGGAAAACACCTGGACGGCAGGGCGTCGCAGGCAGGGCCAGTCCTGGCAGGGCTCCGCGCACTCACAGTGGAGATGAAGCAGTGGTTGCTGTCCTGCTCAGCGTAGAGGATCCAGTCTTTGATGAAGACGGAGATGGCCCTCAGCATGAACGACACAAAGAGGTTCATATGGATGAAGTTTCGGGTGCAGTGCAGCTTCCTACACCAGCGGGCCAGGGAAGCAAAAGGCTTTGAAGTAAGGAACTCCACAGCCTTCCACCCTCCATCTCGGGGTCTGCTTTGGGCCGACTCCACGGCTTTGTCTCAAGGGGGTCCTCCACCTAGACCACCCCCTTCTTCCCACCTAGACTCTAAACCCTCGCTCACTCCCAGGCCCCTGCCACCTGGCCCCACTACTCCGTGACCTACTCCCTCCTGTGACCTCCCTTTATCTAGACCGGAAGATAAAATGAGGAACGTAGGTCTCCTGCCCAGGGTCTTCCTTGCTGTGTGGCCCTGGACAAGTCAGTTGCCCTCTCTGGCATCAAGTTTCCCATCTCTTATCCTACGGGTGGGGGAAATGTCTTCCAAGGGACTTCCAGAGCTGACATCCAGGGAAGGAGTGGGAGGTGGGAGGGATGGAGCAAGGGCTCTAAGCTGGGGTGGGCCGCGCTCGCTCGAATGCTGCCCAGGGTCTCACCGGAAACGACACAGGATGACCATGGCAGTGGTGAGGGTGACGAGGGACGTGCTGTAGCCAACTGTGTACAGGGTCTTCACCGACAGGTAGTAATAATCCTGGAGCAGAGCACAGGACACGCAGGGCTCCACACGGGGCCTGCCCCTGGCCCCTGGCCCCCACGGAACTGCATCCGATCTCCCAGGCCAGGGCCTGCTGCCCAGCTCCTCCTTCCTCTCTTGTCTTGTTGATGGCCTCTCCTCCACTCCCCCATCAGTTCCTCCACCACCCTGACACCCCCAGCCCCCACCCCCACCCCCAGCCACCTCCTCCCTCTGCAGGGTCCGCACTGTGCAAAAGCTGAGTGCTGGCAGAGCGCAGGAGCACTGACCAGCCAGAACGGGGCCCAGCCTCATCCTGGAGGAGGAGCCAGGAGGCCCCCTGCTCTGCCCCACATTAACCCTTCAATGGCCGGGCCGCAGAAAGGCTGTGTATCCTGAAAGAGTAGCTACGGAGGTGGAGGACCCGGGCTGGGGGCCAAAGGAGCTCAAGCAGCAAACCAGTTGTTTCTCAGCCCAGAATGAGCGAATGAAAGTCCTGCCCTCTCACGCAGCAGGGTATGCAGCAGGTGCTCATGAATGCTGCCTGGGGACCGGAGCTTCTGCACGTCCATCAGGAGGAGTCAAGGCCTCTGGGAGACACACCCTTCCACCCACCTCCTCATCCTCATCCCTCCACCTCCAGGTGAGGAGCAGACACTCACCTGGTCCCCGGTCTCAGACTCGTACTCATCAAACCCACAAGCATCGAAATAATGAGGGAACGGCTCCGACCATCCACCCTCTGTGCAGTTCCGGCTCACCACCCTCATGCCTGCAGCAGAACAAAAACTCAGCGAGCCACTGAAATGATTGAAAAGGGCTCCGAAATTCTTAATCGAAAATTACTTCTTAAGTGGGAATTCCTGGAGATCCACATGCCCATCCGAGAAGCATGGCAGCTGAAGGTTCATGAGATCCTCCACTGTCCAAGGGAAAGTAGTAATTGCTTACCCTTTATACACAGGACGAGGAGGGTAGGAGGACAAGGTGCAAGCTGATCTCTAAACAAGGGGTGAGGGGACTGAGCCCGAACGAATCCAGCCTCCTTCTCCCTAGGGAAAGGCCTGAGCCCCTGCCCTAGGCCCTGGGTCAGCACTTGCCAAACTTCAGTGAGCAGAAGAATGACCTGGGATCACAAATGCAGATTCCAGGCCCAAAGATTCTGGCCCAGGAATCACCTCAGGTGGTGGTGCAGCAGGAGTTCTCGTCATACCTGGAGCTCTAGGTGATGCCTTTACTGGGAGCTCTGGGCCTTCCAGCAGCTGCAATATCCCATGTCAAGGGGACACGTGGCTGGCTTAATTAACAAGGACCAGACCTCCATTAACCTAGCATCAGATCTTATTAAGATACATATTTAGGCTTAAAAAAAAAAAGACTTTGCCTTTTCAGGTTTAGAGGTCTGTTTCCTGTCACTAATACACTTGAATTTTCTTTTGCTCGACTTTAAAGGCCATTTTGCAGGACACCAGAGGGGGCAGGAGTCATTTGCTGGCTGCAGAGTGCAGTCCAGTCTGGTTTTCACCCCGCCTGGGTGCCTTTTGGCCTTTAATGATTGCTTGTTTCATCTTCCCCGCTCCTGATTGTCTAAAGGTGAACCACGGATGTCTGGGGGAAGGCAGAAGACAGCAGCCACCTCTGCCTCCAGCCCAGCCCCTGAGTGTGGCCCCAGACTGACCCCTCTTCCCAGACTGGCTTCCTGGGAGTTTACCTGGTGTGTTAGGACACCTGGGGTTGGCTCTTCCTTTCAGGATTCAGGGGCCAGAAAATCGTATACAAGAGACATCTGCATAAAAGAGGCTCCAACACCCATGTTGTTGGAAGAATCCCCCCCTCTGTGGCCAAGGCCACCTCTGGGGCACTCAGGAAGGGGGCAAGGGCAGAGGCCAAGAAAGGAGACCCCTACACTTTTCCAACCTCGTGTCCTGCTGGTTGAGTTGGAAGGTCTAAGGCCAGTGCTTTTTAGGCAGGAGTCAGAAACGCACTTCCTGGGACTCTGGGAAGCAGCAGAGGGTGGGCTATCCTGCCATAAAGAGAGCTCTGCCCAGAGCGGGGAGACTGGTCTCCATCGCTGCTCAGATTCTGAGTCTTATGACCCAGGACAAAAAGGACATCTGGCAGGCCCAGGGAGAGAAGGGCTCACTTCTGTCCCACAGTTTGATGCCAAATGGTTCTTTCTTCCAGCAAATCTGTTTCAGGCTGCTACTGGCAACCTCTTTCCAAGTCCCTCTGAATGTTTCTTTCAGAAAGTCTGCACGTCCTAGGGGACCACGGCCTTGGCCAAGCCCTTCCCTTCCCTGGGTCTCCTCTCTGCTTTGCCCACATCGGGGTGGTGGGAAGATGAAAGGGAAGTTGCTTTGAAAAACATTTTTTTAAAAAAGTATCCTGGAGATACAAGCCATTTCCTTTCTTTTATTTTCCTTCTTTCTCTTTTTATAATACAGCGTGGGCTCAGAAAAGTATAAACCTTTTTGTTCAGAACTATTCCATGAATCTGCCACTCTACTGTTCTGATAGAAATCTCCGGAAGATGTAGTACTCTCCAGATTGTCAACACCCTGCAGTGGTTGCACCTACTTCACTAGGCTGTTTTGCCCCAGCAACTTTGTAGGAGCACAGAATCTTAGGGCAGGGGTTCTCAAAGTGGGTGCCCTCCCCAGACCAGCCCATCAGCATCACCTGGGAGACTGGCTAGAAATGCACGTTCTCAGGCCCCACCCAGGCCTGCTAAATCAGACTCTGGGAGTGTGGTCCAGGAATCTGCTTTAACAAGCCCACTAGGTGACTTTTAAAGTATGAGAACCACTGTTCTACATATGGGAGTTCAACGCTATCAGAGACCACTTAACCAAGGAGCTCTTTCCTGAGATCTATGCTTCCCTGAAATTGTATGCACAGTGTTCTGTCTGAGCACTTGCGTGCAAATTTCCATGGAGAAAATCCACAGCTTTATCAGAGAAGGAAAGCGAGCTGCCAAAGATCACACAGCCACAGAGAGGCATAGACCGGCCTGGAAGGAGGGGTTCCCCAAGTTCACGGGTTAGCAGATGCCCTCCCTCCAGCCAGCCCATGGTAAACCCCAGCTCATCCCTTACCTGAGAGATCCAAGGAGTTACTGTCAGCAAAACCAAACTCTCCTGCAAAACAGGCGTGAGCATGAGTCGGGACACCTGGCCATCAGCTTGCCAGGGCTATCCACTGCTTACTCTGCACCGTGGAAGGCCAAGGCTGCCCCTGGCCTGAAGGATGGGGGCTGGGGGGAGGCGGGATCTTGGCCAAGAGGCTGCATCACACAGAGCACCCACACACACCTGTCTGACACACTGCACCTTCCAATGACATCTCATTTGCTTTGTATTTCTACGATGCTAATGGTGGCCCATGACTCAGTTCTCTGCACTGGACCACAGGGACTGGAAATGGGACATTGTCAGGAGGATGGGAGGGCCTCTGGAGTGGGAGAGGACTGGAAGAGGGTAACTGGGCCTTTCCTCTTTTTTTGTAGGCCCTTGTTGTTTATCTATTTTATATAAAGTAGTGTGTATATGTTAATGCCAAACTCCTAATTTATCTCCGCCCCCACCTCTGCTATCCCCTTTGGTAACCATAAGTTTGTTTTCTATGTCTGTGAGTCTATTTCTGTTTTGTAAATAAATTAATTAACTGGGTCTTTTCAAGAAAAGGGCAAAGAATAGCAATATGTGTCCTGGGCTTGCATTTTTTCTTTGGTGCTCAACCCTCAATCTCAGCCCACAAACCACTCCCATCAAAGGGAACCCAGAACTCCAAAGACTTCCTCCTCAGACATTCTTTCTCTTTCTCTCCTGACTCTTTATTCCCACCTCCACCCTTTCTTTAGGCTGAATCTCCTGTTAGCAGTGAACCCCAATTTCCCCTCTACTTCTCAAAATTCTGTTTTCAAGGTTCAGCTGACATGCCACCTCCTCCAGGAAGCCTCCCCGACATCATCGTTATTCTGCCTGAATGCCACCTGGTTAGGTCTCTTCTACTCTGGAGCTTGCCATACATTCCAACTCCACATGTGGGCTCACTCACACAATCAGGCCTGTATGTGTACATATGCACGTGCCTATGCACACGGGTGGGCTTGTTTGCTAACCTCTCCACAGGCAAGTCTCAACTTCCTAAACAAGCTCATGAGCACCCTGAGACCAAGAGCTCCATCTTCCATCCTCCTGTGTCTCCCCTACCTCCAGATGGCCAAGGAGGGAGGGGGTGGGGGGGGGGAGGTGGGATGAACCCAGCCCCTGATGAGCCTCTCATTCCCCCCACCACCCACTCCCAGCAGTCAGAGCCAGGCTCCTGCCGGATGGACAGATGGACAGATGATCAGCAGTCTGTCCTCTCCAAGGTTCCTCTTACCGATGGTTTCCGTCTCCCAGACTGAAACAGAGAGAGAGAGAGACAGACAGACAGAAAGACAGAGAGAGAGAGAACACAGAGGTGAGCAAGGGGGCTAAAGTCAGGTCTGCTCTCTCTGCGCCCTGCTGATGATTTCCTCCTCTTTCCCACTCCCGGACTCTGGAGAGAGGCTCTGCTGGGGGTGACCAGAGGCATGAGAACTACAAGCTGGGGCTGGACCAGACACTGGAGACTTCTACGATTCCGTCGGGAACAGGACACAGTTAAAGAGAAATATCAGAGGCATGTGTAAGGAGGAGAGCGATCAACGCTCCTGTCTCTCCAATAGCCTGCAGAGCAACAACTATTACAATGAGCATGAGATTCAGCCCTGGGAACCAAGAAATAAAATGAAAAAAACGCCACCTTCAGCTTTCTAAGTATTTAAGGCAAGTCTCACTAATCCAGCTTTGTGAATGGAGATGCTAAAAAGCCCTGCCTTAATGAACCATTAAGAAGCAGGGGTAAATAACACATTCATTGTGCAATTGCCAGAGGGAGGCATAGAGTCTGAAGGAAAGTTTATCTTTAGAAAATTTTATTTTACTGCTGATTCATTTTACGTTTTTTTGTGGTTGAAAAGAAGAAGTCCTGCCATGGTACCTGACCCAGAGTAGCTGTTCCGTCAACTTTAAATAAACGACTGAACGAAAGGAGTACGTGAGTGGAGGAAGTGATTAAGTCGGTTTCTATAGGAATGAATTAGAACCTGGGCTGAATCAGCGGGCTGCCACCTCGCCTGACGTCCCACCATTCATACTGTGCCTCTCGCTTCAGCACTTCCCATCCTGCCCTGGGTCACACCCAGTCCCCACGCTGTCAGGATGGAAGAGTTCAACTGCCACCCTCCTGCTGGGCTGGCTGGAGATTCTGGAGGTGGGAGGTGCGGCTAACAGGCCCCGCCCTGGAGGGGAAGTTGTGGGGAGGCGAGGCAGGGGTGCGGTGCAGCTAGACCCTGCCTCCTCTGGTCCTGGGCGGGGAGGCAGAGATGGGGCCCTGGCACCCCGATACAATGCCACTACCTCCCTCCGCCACCTCTTGCAAAAGCTCCTTCCCCTCCAGGCACAGTCTAGGTTGCTGGACTTACAAGTGTGAAAGACTTTGCCGCTGCCTCTCACACACACATTAGGGACAGCGGCAGGCAGGATTCTGTAGTGAAGTGGAGCTTGGAGACTCTCCACTTCTGGAAGGACACTGGCTGAAGCCTTAGGCAGGTGGAAGGACGAAGCTGAGACCTAGGTCTCAAGGGGCCCGAGCATGGCCGCACACATGTGTCTCAGACTCTCTAATCTCCTCAGGAGCCCCACCCTGTGTCCTCCTCAAACCAAGGCCCCAACCCAGGGCTCAGCGGTCCACGGGTGGTTCTCAGTACATCACCGGCCTGGAGCCCAGCCCCGCCATCTCTCCCCGCCCAGCCCAACTCAGCGCCCCTCAGCTTGCCACCCTGCTTCCCGTGACACCCCCAGGATTGGGGTAGAGGGCCGGTCTGGCTCCAGGCCCCTCCCAGTGTCAATGTGGACTCATCAGCTTCCAACCTTCTTTAGGAGTCCACGAGACCTCCACCAAAGACAGGAACAGGCCTGGAGAGACCACCAGACTCACATTCAAAGGAGAGACTCCCCAGAACCCCTTCCCCTCAGACCCCTCCCCACGGAGAGGTGGTCACCCAGGCCTCTCTGAGTGAGTGATAATGGTGATAACATCAGCTAACACTTACCACTGACCATTAAGACATGCCCAGTCTCGCTAAGGGACTTCCATCTGCAGCTTCCACCTGGTTCCCCGGTCACCATGCCACATTCCCATTTGACAGACTACAGACTAGGAAATGGGGGACAGAGGGGTGAATGCCCTGCTCAAGGTCCCCGGCTGGGTTAAGTGATGGAGTCCAAGTTCGAGAGCCCAGCCACAACGATGCACCTCCACGTGGACTTGCCACGTCTGAGGGGTGCTTCTGTGTCCCTGTGTGCACGAGGGTCCGTGATTTCATCTCCCCACCAGCACATGAGCTCTGGAATGGGAAATATCTGCCTGCAGGGCGCTCTATGTCTCTGGTGCTTGTCTCTCAGAAAAGCCTGAGGTCCGAATATGGGGAGTAGGCTGGACCCAGAGTGGCCTGAAGAGGCCCCCCGGGGGAACCCACCTTGGTCTGGGTTGAAGATTCGGAAGAGCTCGGGGCAACTGACGAGGACCATCTCTCCCACATGGGCAGGCTTCCAACATGTGATGTTGTCCCACATCCCAGGGCAGCCTGTGAGGAAGGGAACCATGGTGAGAGGGCATCCAGACGCCCACATACACACACACACGTAACACGCACACATCACCCTGCGTGAGCTCTTCCACGTCCCCAGGCTCCACATCACGGTGGGGTCCCACTTCACATCGACCTCCTCGGTGGGCCCTCCCTCCCCCTCAGGGGAGGGGCAGGAACCGTGTGGCCCGAGGATGCCGCTCCACGCCCCCCCCCCCACCAGTCGCCCACCGCCTTTCAGGGCAGGCCTGGAGCAGGAAGATGACACGGAGCTGGGACCTGAAGAGGAGCACAAATTGGCCAGATGGGGGATGGGGAGGAGGGGAGAGGCCTGCAAAGCCCAGGCCCCGAACTGTGAAAGGGCTCGGAGCACAGAGAGCCAGGAGGCAGGGACCCCCTCAGAGGCCACTGTGGTGGCGAGGCACGCCCGGATCAGGCGGGCACCGAGGGCTGGAGAAGAGCGAGGACAAACTGAGAGCTATTTAGGAATCGCCAAGACGGGTGACTCGCTGGACATGAGCCTGTGAGAAGGAGGAAGACGTTGAGCTTGGCCACCAGATTTTCAGAACTGGGGGGCTCAGTGGACCCTCCGACCCCTGTGCCTGCTCTCCTTCCAGCCCTTGCCAGCCTCTCTGTGGAGTTCTCTGTACTCCCATCACCACCTCCTCACCTCCCCTTCATGCTTCACCCCTCATCTGACTCAGCCCCTCCTCTCCACCGAGAGGCCTCTTGCCCTTACTGACCTCTCCGCCCTTACTGAGTGGGCCCCACCCTGCCCACCCCGACTGCATGCAGGGGCTTGTGTCTGCCCTGCCCTCGGCCCCTTGTCCCACTGCCCTTAAACGAGACCACCAGGCCCAAGGACTTCAGGAGAGAATTACACAGACAACTCCCAACCCTGACTCCTGCACAACATGGGAGCTGCCTTCCATGGCTAGGGGCCTGCTGGATATCCCCACCTTGCAAGGCCCAAGACAATCCACACACAGCGTGTCCAAGACTCAACTCAGCGTCTCCTACAAAACCCGATTTCCTGTCTCAGCCCCAGCTAGAACCCTGGAGGCACTCTTGCTTTGTCTCCTTCTCCTTCATGCTCCATAGCCGATTGGTCACCAAGTCCTGCTGGCTTGACCTCCGAATATTTGTGGAATCCACGCCCTACTCTCCATCCTTGCACTCCCACCTAAGGGATGACCACCTTTCACTGGGACCATGGTTACAGCCTCCCCAGTGGTCTCCTCACTCAACCGCACAGAGCTGTGACCGTGAGCTCTTCCAAAGGAAGATGTGGCTGGGTCACACAGCCGCCACCCCCAGTGAGCGCCATCCAGTGGTCCTATCACCTCAGCTCCTTAACGTGGTTCCTAAGGCCTGGCCCTTGCTTCTCACTCTGGCATGTGGGGCATGGGTGAGGCCCTGGGATGAGAGCTCACCCAGGGAAAGGACGTGATGTGAGAGGAGCATGGAACCCCACATTTTCCAGGCAGGCAGAGATGTAATCATGACAGGGGGGCAAAGGCAGAGAAGGGAGGCAGCAGTGTGGCATGTCTGATGGCAGAGTACAGACTTTCAGAAAAGGGACCACATCCTGCTGAGCGGTCTATAACAAGGGCTTGGGAGGGCTTCTCTGCCATGTATGGGACAGCCAGCGCTTGTCCCACCCCACAGGACTGCTAGGAGGACTAATGAGTTCATACATGTAAAGCTCATGGCGGGCTCACTCAATGCATGCTCGCCATTGTTATTACCATTAATTTCATTATTTCAATTAGGTGTCCCTGGGGATCATTCCCCCAAGAAAGAGAGATGAAACACAGCCCTACCAGGTGAGAAGGAAGGCCAGTGGAGGGCCACTGACAGACACAGAGAAAGCCCAGCAGGTGCTGGGCAGGCACTGGGCAAGGATGGGGGCCCGGGGTGGTCCTCGTGAGCTCACAGCCTCTCTGTTGGGGTCTATGACTGACTTTCCGGTCCCGTTTGGACCAGAAGGCGCCCAAAGCTTCCAGGTGCAGAAAACCCTCTCTCTCAGAACTCAGACCTGGCTACTTTAGAATTCACACCCAGTCACATTAGCCTATAGTATCCTGCTCCCAGAATGCCTGAGTTTGGGAGACAGAAGCATCATAGAAAGCTCTGAGGACAACCAACCAAGAAGATGAGGATGCTGGGGCCACATGAAGGGAGATGGGTCCCAGGTCTGTCACTGATGGCTCCTGTCCACCCATCACAGCAGGACTCCAACCTGCACGTGGCTGGTTACGACAACGTATCCTTGAAAAAAGACCTAACAGTACATCTTTGGCCGCCATGGCCCGTGTTGACCGTGGAATGGTCATGGAGCGTGGCTGTGTCTGGCCCATGCCCTGGGAGCCCCAGTCAACAGATGTTCCCTTAATGTGGAACATTAGGCCCTGGCACGGCCAGCTGCTTCTGCCAGCTGACGTTCCTAAGGCCTAGGACTCGTTATAGAGCGAGCACACAGGCTCCCAGGTTGGAGGTCAGAGGTGTGGAGGCGAGGCAGGGATTCATCCTCTTAACAGCTATTCACTGAGCACCTACAGTGTGCCAGGGCCCATCAGGCCCAGGGCTACAGAGGTCGAAAAAACAAATTTGCGAAGTCTGCATTTGAGGGCAGGGGGAGGGAAAGGGCAGGGTGTCCCCTCCACACCTGCAGGGCAGCCACAGACTTGAGTTGTTTTCTTTTTTTTTAAGTTTGTTTATTTATTTATTTATTTTTGGCCGTACCGCGTGGCACGCATGGGGATCAAACCCGTGCCCTCTGCGTTGGAAGCGCAGAGTCCCAACTACTGGACCACCAGGGAAGTCCCAGACCTTCTGCCAAGGGCTCACTGCATGATTCTGGTAAGTCTCCATCCCCCCTGTCCTGATTCAGTTTCCCTCTGTGCACAGCAAGGGCGGGGTGTCTCTGAGGGGACTCCCAACTCTCAGTGATTAGAACTCAAATCGGGAAGAGATTGACTCAGGATATGCTGGGGCCCAGAAGGATGGCTGGGAGGCTGGGGCTGCCTTCCCTGGCCCCACTGCCAGGACAGACATCCTCAAAGGGGCATCTGCCAAGGTCCCCTCACCCTGCCCTGTGACCTGCCACACTCTGGAAGCCCTCCTGGTTCCTAGCCTGAGTCCCCTCCATACACTAAGGATCCTAGGGGCAATTCCTGTAGTACCAGGGCAGGTATGAAGCCTGAAACTAGAACCCATAACTCCAGGGCCCAATCCCAGTGTCTGGGTTTAGGAGACTATGATATTGTGATATAATAAGAATTATGGATTTGGCCTTCATCCCGGATTCCTGGCACAGAGCTCCTAAAACCCTGGTAACATCCTGGGTGATGGTGTCAGAGGAGTATCTTTTGTTACTCATAAGCCCCTTTCAGCCATATCTGAGTGTATGCTAATGAAATGGCTCTTGGAGGATTGGGGCTGATCCCCGGAGGAACCAACTATGTGATTAGTGAATTGGAATTTTCAGCCCCACCTCTCAACCTTGGGGGAGGGGAGAGGGGCGGGAAATCGAGTTAATCACCAATGGCCAATGATTTAATCAATCATGCCTACATGATGGAACATCCATATACCCCTAAACAATGGGATCTGGAGAGCCTCTGTGTTGGTGAACACATCCATGTACCAGGAAGGTGGCACACTCCAAACTCCACAGAGACAGAAGCTCCCGCACTTGGGATCCTTCTGGACCTCACCCTATGTACCTCTTCCTCTGGCTGGTCATTTATATCCTTTATAACATCTTTTATAGTAAACTGGTAAATGTGTTCCCGAGTTCTGTGAGCCATTATAGCAAATTATGGAGCCTGAGGAGGAGGCCATGGGAACTCCTGATTTGTAGCCAAGACACACTGAAGTGTGGGTAACCTGGGGACCCACGACTTGCAACTGGCATCTGAAATGGGGGAGCAGTCTCCTGAAGCTGACCCTTAGCCTGCTGGGTCTGTGCTAACTCCAGGTAGTTAGTGTCAGATTTGAATTAAATTGTAGGGACATCCAGTGGGTATCCGGAGAAAACTGGAGAATTGCTTGGTATGGAAAAGCCACACATTTGGTGTCAGAAATGCTGTGAAACAGTTTTGCTTTACGGGACAATGTCCCCGACCCCATCGGGAGCTTTCAGCCATCCACACACCTCTCTGGCCTGCATCACTGGGGTCACAGGAGACGCAGGTCACCATCTCGGGGCTTCCCAAGATGCCTTGTGCACATTTCTCCTGTAGTTATCACCTCCTGGCCTGACCCACACAGGAAGAGAGGTGGGGTCTGTCTCCTCTCCTGTTCTTGATGGGGTCTGCTCTGGCCTCAGGAGCCTTGGAGCTGAATCCTCCCAGGAACGTTTTCCAGGGAGATGAGGATGGGATTTGGGCTCCTGAGAGCGCCTTGGGTTTTTCTAACTAAGGACAGCAACTCATTTTCCTTCCACGCCCACAAAACACATCCAGTTTCTCTTTCCCCATCTGCTCCAGACTCCAGTCCCAACAAAGCTTAGTTCTGTTGAGGCTAGAAGATTTCAAGATGCCTTTTCTCCCCCGCCCCCCTTCTCCTTTTACCTTTTTTGTGTCTTCTCTTTCCCCTTCCCTTCCCTCTTCTTCACTCATTTATTCAAGAAATATTAAGTGCCTGTTACAAGTCAGACACTGAAGAGCAAAACTGGGGTGAATAAACCCCCCTGGTCTGTGCCCGCACAGGGCTTATAGCCTGTGGTCATGGGAATGAGTTTGGATTTAATGCCAAATGCTGAGAAGACCTTGGATGGTGTATTATTTTCCTGTTGCTGCTATAACAAAGCAAACTTGGTGGCTTAAAATGACACAATTTCTTATCTTACAGTTCTGGAGGTCAGAAGTCTCACTGGGCCAAAGTCAAGTTGTCAGCATTCCTTCTGGAGGCTCTAGAGGAGAATCTGTTTCCTTGTCTTTTCCAGGTTCAGGAGGCCACCCACATCCCTTGACCTGCGGCCACTCTCCCCATCTTCCAAGCCAGTAGCATAGCATCCTCAAAGCTCTCTCCTCTTATCCTCCTGCTGCCTCCTGTCACCCATAAGGACGCTTGTGACTACACTGGATCCACCTGAATAATCCAGGCTACTTGCTCCATCTTAATTATACCTGCCAAGTCCCTTTTGTCATGTAAGGCAACACATTCACAGGCTTTGGGGATTAGGACGTGGGCATCTTTGGTGGGGGCATTATTCTGCCTCCCACAGATGGGTTTGAAGACACAGTCACGTGATCTGATTCAGCTGTGTGGGAAGGTAATATATTTCAAGAGCAGGAAAGCAAACATGGAGACATGTCTGCCAGGATATGGCAGCAGTCCAGAGGAGGGTGGTGGGGCTCGATTAGGAGCCATGGCAGCCAAGGTAGAAAGGAGTTCTGCGTAGGAGAGTCTGTAGGCAGGACTAACAGGACTTGGTGACACTGGCTGGACCCAGCCGGTGAGTGTGCCAGGGAGTGTTGTGAGTGAGTGCTCACCCATGGGAAGTGGGGGGAAGTGATGAACAGGTCTCAAAAACATCCCTCACAGACTCCATACCCTTTCTCTCTCTCTCTCCCCTCTCTGCAGCATCCCTGGAGGCCGCATATCCAGGGTGGCAGTGTTGCGAGATGAAAGGAGCCTGGATCTCTGAAGGACCGGGCAGAGTCGAACTCCACCTCCCACCTCTGCTGACCACGCTGGCTGGTGACGTGTGCAAGCAAGAAATGTTATGGAGCTAAGTCTCTGAGATGTTAAGGTTCATTTGTTACCGCAGCATGGTCTAGGCTACCGTGACTGATGCGCGGAACGGGAGAGAGGGGCCAAGGACGGCACCTGGGTTTGAGTGTCTAGATGGCTGGCTAGCTGAGCCACTCGCCACAGTGGGGAGGGCTGGATGAGAAGCGAGTGGTGGAGGGAATCGGCAAGCTGGAACTCAAGAGTGTCATCTGGGGTATGTTTAGTTTGAGATGATGCGAAGAGCCAAGTGAAGCTAGATTTCAAATAGGCAGTTAGACAAATTTCTGGTGTTCAGCGGGGAAGTTGGAACTGGAGGAAGAGAATGGGAAGTGGTCGGCACAGGGAGGCTCTGTAGGGCTGTGGACCCGGATGATATGTCCAGTGAGAGGGCGTAGATTTGAGAAGAAAAAAAGAGAAGAGACTAGGGCCTGGCCCCAACAGAGGAGATGCCACCACTCAGAAGAGGAGCCGGCAAAGAAGACTCAGGAGGGGTGGCCAGAAATACAAGGAAAACCAGCAGACGCTGGTGACACAGCAGCAGGAAAGCCTGCTTCAAGGAGGAGGTGGTCAAGTGCATCAGACACGGCTGCGGGGTTGAGAAAGTTCCTGTCCTCTTCTTCCCCGTGCAGAGGAAATAAGAACCGGCCCTCTTCCCTGGGAGAACTCTCCACTCTGACACCCCAAGCCTTCCGATCTACCCCCCTTGTGCCCCAATTCTACACGAAGCCTGCCTGTGCCCTCCTGGCTCAGTCTGTCCCGCCGAAAGCCTCTATGGGACTTGATGGGAGGAATTCAGGCACCGGGGGATTCCCACTCGGGGGGAGAATGCTGGGCACACTCTCCGGGGCTGCTCCCACTAAGATGCTGACACACAAAGCAGCCAAGGAGAGGCAGTGCCTTGTGACAGCAGGAGGGGAAAAGACCACTTGGGCAGGTTGAATGGAGAGAGAACGCAAGAGCCATTAGCCCCGACTGGAACAAAATAAGGAGCTAATCTCGGGTTGTCATGGTGATGATTCTGTCCAGTTCCACACAGTGTTCAAAACTCATGAGACCAGGGGCGCCAAGGGGACTCAAACAAAGGCGCAGTCCTCTCTTTGAGAAGCTGCCTGAGGATGCCTGGGTATTGTTAGAACAAGCCCCTCATTTCGGCATGCGATTCACGGGTAAAAAATGATTCAATTTACTGAAATCTACTTTACAGCCAATGTTTCTGATCCATAAAATGAGGACCAGCTGTGAATTCCGTGCTAGGGGAGTGGAGGAAGGACTAGAGATGCAGCCCTCCCCTCTGGAAGTCAGTGGTTCTCAAAGTGCGGACCCCAGAGCAGGAGCGCCACCGGGAGCTTGCCAGAGATACAGACACTCGGGCCCCATCAAACCCACTGAGTCAGAAACTGGGGCTGGGCCCAGTAATCTGGGTTTTAACAAGCCTTCCCGGAGGTTCTGATACAGGCTTAAGCCTGAGAACTACGGACCAAAGGAAAACAGGTTTGGACAGAAACAGAACCCTTTGTCAGATTTGGGGAGCGAGTTCCACAGAGGGAGGGTCCCTACAGACCCCGCCCCCTCCCCACGCTGGGGGTCTGTTCGCTCTCAGAGCAGCTGGGAGGCACAGACAAGAAGCTGATCGTGCTCCGAGGATGGGGAGCCTGGGCCCAGCCTTGCAGTGGTTCCCCCGCCCTCCTCCAGGCCTCTCTTCTGGTGAGGGTGGAGCTGGGGGCTAGGATACACACTCTGCAGCCTGGACAGGCCTCAGAGGCTGGGTCAGAATAGCAATGAGCAGGCTTTCTTGTCCCTCCTCCAAGCCACTTCCCTCCTGCCCCTGCCAAGGCCGCTTCAGGCCTCCCTCTTCCATCTTCTCCAGAGTATGGGGCGTGGGACCCCCAAGGAGGACCACACCTGACCAGCCCACTTAGATGCAGGGAAGGCCTCCAGATTGATGCAAGCCCGCAGTCCCACAAAGAGGACGTGCTGGCAGGACTCACCCTGGGCAGGCAGGCTGGCCGGGCTGAGCCGAGAGAACAAAGCGGCCAGCCCAGCAGGCGGTGCCTGTGCCCTGTGTGGGTCTGGGGACGCTCCAGAGAGGACGCGCTGGTTCCCACGCACAGGAGTCCTTTCTGCTTCTCTCTGGGCACAAGAGCACTGCAGCACAGAGGGCCCTCCCTGGCTGGGACAGCAGACCTGGGTCCTGTCCCAGAGCTGGCTCTGGCCCTCGGTGTGACTTGGCCAGCGACACCCAACTCAGGCCTCAGCCTCTCCGTGTGTCACATGATACAGCCGGACTTGGTGCTGTCTCAAGTTCTGTTTAGCATTCAGGAGTTTGGAATAAGGGACAAAACCACTAAATATATCACCTCAACAACGGTCCCAATAAACATCTTTAAAACCCGCCAGGGACGCTGTGGACAAAACCACCCAGTCAGAAAGCTTGCTTTCACCCTCCACTATCTTACCTATATTTTCTACCCCCTTCAGCTGCCTGCTGAGCTCCGGTGCCGCTCCCCAGCATACCTCTGTCCCTCGGCTTCCATTCTGAAGGCCCCTATATGCATTACGGTCCCACGTTCTCTTTGCGGTGGAGGTCCCAGGATCAGTGAGGGATATGGATTTGAGGGGATGCAGGTGCCCTCCTGGGAACCCCTCACCATCCCCCCAACCACACGTACATGCCACAGACACACCTCCCCTCTAACAGATCAGTGTCTTCATTCCAATGCACTCACTTTATGGGATTTAAAAGATCATGGGGACATACAAGTAATATATATATATATATATATATATATATATATATATATATATATATATATATAAATACATAAAAATATATATCCAAGCATTGCTGTGAATACACACTCACAGTCACTGGAACAAGCTGACAGATTTTCTTTTTCAAGTGTGTTTCCGGGACATCGGCTGACCCCTGGCCAGCGTTCTGTGCATGGTGCATGTGCTTGGGACAGAAGGGGGAGGGGAGGCGCAGAGAAGGGGTACAGCAAGAGGGCTGGCCTCTCTCATTTCACCCCAAGCACAGATATTAATACCATAATGCTGATTCTTGCTTATAGTCAGATTGGACTCTTGGCTCCCAGCCGGGTTTGCCTGGACGCTGGGGGCTGCTCTCTGGCCCAAGTTGACATAAGCACCCTGGTGGAGGCTATTCTCTGGCCAACCCAGTGGCTCTCAAACTTGGATACACTTTAGAATCGTCGGGAGGCTTTTAACACATGCTCTCAACAAGTCCCCCTGTCCAAATGCCAATCACGCTGGTGTGGGGAGGGCCTGGCCATCAGTCTCTTTAAGTTCTCCCAGAAGCTCTGCAGGCCCCGCCCCTGGCTTTGCCCTCACTCCGCTCGGGCTGGACACCTAAGATCCCAGCTCGTCATGTGAGTTGAATGAGTGCAGTAGAGCGTGAGGGGATAAGTGAGTGAATGAATGAGCAGGTGGATGGGTCACTGAAATTCTTCCACGGGCTTGGGGTCCTTTGACCAGGTTCAGGTTTGGGGGTGACCGGACTCACAGGGCCCCCGAGGCAGGGCTAGAAGAGGGAGGTCCAGGCCGGGTCCTGGGGAAAGCTGGAGGGATAGCAGCTCAGGGGAAGCTACCACTGCCGTCCCCTCCAACCTCCGACTCCGGTGGCGGCAGACGTGCAACACACAGATCCCTGCTCCCGGGCCCTCAGCCACGCGTCCCTCTAGCCCATCCCCACCGACTCCAATGCAGGGTTCCAGACCTAGGGGCGGACTCACTCCCCTCCCCCACCCGCCTCTTGCTGCCGTGGTTCCCTCAGCCCAGAACGTTCTCCCCAGTCATCCATCCCTCAGCTCTCACCTGCCATCAAGTGCCTCCTCCTCCCTAGGGCCTAACTCAGGGGTTCTTAGCCTAGTTTCTCGTCAGAATCACCTGGGGAGCCTCTAAAAACCACAGTGACTACAATGGAGTGAGGTTCTGGTTTAACTTGTTTGGATTGTGTCTTGGGTGCATTTTCCTCAAAGCTCCCTGGTGACTCTGACGTACAGCCAGGTCTGAGGACCAAGGACCTGATGTAAACGCCACCTTCTCGATGAATCCTTCCCCACAGAGAATTCCTTTCATCGTCCTCTCCTGAGCATGCCTGGGGGTGAGAGCCCCTCCCGGCAGCACTGGTCTGCCCCTCCTGGGGTGGTATCCATCCTTCCATCTGCCTCACCCATGCTCACACCTCCACCTGGATGCCCCTGTGGGGGAAGGCGGGGGGGTCTTGTCCTCTCCCTGCCCAGGGCTCCACAGGTGCAATTCGCCTGCATGCCTGCTGGCCCAGTCCCGGCCCCACATCCCACCTCAACCCATCCCTACAGACGCTTCCTACTACTCGATCCCAAGTATATCTGAGACCTGCGAAGCAGGAACAATGGCCCTGGGTTGGGAGGGAGGGCACCTGGGTTCCAGGCCCACCTGAGCCTGATACTCCCCCTTCCCATGCTTCTAAAGAGTCACTGCCCTCCAGGCTCCACATTCCCATCCCCTACACAAGAGGCCTGGAAAAGATATTCTTCGAGTCTCCTGCAATTGTGCACCCATCTAGGCCCCCTGCCTCAGTTTCCCTGGCTGGTGAGGCCTCAAATCCACTTTTGGCCTCAGCTAGAGCTGAGCAAGAGCTCACCTGGAGGGAAAGGCCAGCATGGCTGGGAGTGACTCCATTACCAGTTAATGCCTGCTGAGCTGACTGGCTAGGGAGCCCAGCCCAGCGGGACGATTGCATTTAACTGGGCTGCAGACTAATCAAGCATTTAAACAGATGGTGCTCAGAAGAGCTCCCTGTAAATGGGGAGGATCGGGGGAAAGTGGACCCCTCTAGGGTGGGTGGAGAACCCCAGCTCCAGTGACTGAGGCATGAGAGAATCTGGCGAGTCCTCCAGTGACGCCCCCTACCCCCAGATCCCCAACTTCCCGCACAGACCCTCTCCCTGGCCCTGCTGGAGTCAGGAAGCTGAGGGTACCCTTGCTCTATGGGCCTCAGCGTCCCATCTGCACAGCAGGGGAGTTAGGAGGAAAGGGGTTACACAGGACCACTGGTTCTCAGCCGGGGCCATGCCACTCCCTTGGGACATCTAGAAAAGTGAGGCTTTGGGGACTGTCATTGAGATCAGGGGGTGTTAGGGGTATCTCATGGGAGAGCGAAGGCCACTAAATGTCCTGCAGTGCGTGGTACCATCCAGCACAAGGAAGCGGCATCCGGCCCCCCGTGCTGGTAGCAGCCCCGGGAGAATAGCAGCACCAGACACGCACAGGATTGGGGTTCCTGCTGCCTTGTTCTCTGCCTTCTGATGGAGTGAGCCGAGGACACGGGAATGATCCCACACCTCATGCTCTGGGGGGACCAGGTGCTCTCTAGCTCGGCCACCAGCAACAGCTGTGTCCCTTCCACCACCAGGCCCAGGCGGCCTGCTAACGAGCTCTCTGACAGCCACTGCTCAGCCCAGACACCAGCTCTATCCCAGCTCCCATGGGAGTGAAGGCGGCCACGTCCCGTCACCCGGAATAGCCCCTTCCAGAGGGAGGCACCCAGGGCAGGCCATCCCCAAGGAGGGCAACCCCAGTGTCACTGCCTAGAGCACAGCCAGGGCTCCATCACCCCAAAGGGCTTTCTGAAGGACCCGGGGACCTGTACCCTCCACTACTTCCTATAAGTTGGCCAGAGGCTGGGACATGACTTCTAAGGCTGGCCTGGATATGCCAGGGGTGGTGGCCCTCCCCGCCACCCTCCTCACCTGGGGAGGAGTCATTCAGGCCCAGCAGCTCGTTGGCCCTCTGGATCTTCTCCAGGCACATGGCTTGCTCCTTCTTGAACATGCAGTCAGAGTGCATGGCGGTAGCCTGCAGGAGGCACAGGGGATAGACGGTGAGAAGGAGCAGGGAGGTTCACCTACAAGCCCTGCTACCTAAGCCTCAGGGGCAGCGGGGGAAGGGGAGCGACAGAAGTAGGAAGACGATAGTGACAGAGAGATTTCAGAGCCAGCGGGGACCCTGCCTCCACTTCGTCACAGATGCCATGGGGACTCTTCCCCTTCACCAACTCAGTGTGGGACCTGGGCAGATCCCACCCGCTTCCTGGGTCTCAGTTTCCATGTCTTATGATAACATTAGCAAGCACACACAGAGCACTGTACTAACTGAGTGCATTACTCTGTCATATGCACGCATATATTTATCAAGAGTACTACAAAGCAGGCACTATTTTTACCATTTCCCATTCTACAGATGTGACACTTAAGCACAGAGATGTTACGAAACTTGCTCAGGGTCACACAGTTTAGTAGTCTGTACAGCCAGGATTCAAACCCATGCAGTCCAGCTCCAGAGACCACGAGGCTACAAGTGCACTTTAGGGGAGCAAGCAGGGGGTGAGAGACAGGAGGGGCTGAGAGAGCTCATCCTCTCTCTCCTCTGGGGGCCCGGGAGCTGCAGGTGAAGGACAGTGGTAGCATTCCGTGGGGCTTAGTAGCCACTCTCATCTACTCCTGCCCCATGTGACAAAGGAGGAAACTGAGGCTCAGAGAAGTTTAGAAACTCCTGCCCAAGGTCACACGGCTGGTTAGTGGCAGATACTGGATTTAAGTGTAGGACCAAGTAACTTCAAAGCCCACGGATGCTATCACGACAGCTGCATCCTAATGTTGTCACTTCAACGCAAAACTCCAGGGCAGGGATGGTTCCATAAGGGGATGCTGGCGAGTGTGGAGTTAGGCACAAGGCATCCCGAGCTGCCGAGAGCAGTGCTCAGGGATCCAGTCTAGCTCTGACTGTTCACAGATGTGCACAGAAAGGGATGAGCTTGTCTGTGGTCACACAGTAAGGTAGGGCAGAGGCAGGACCGGCACCCAGGGCTCTGAAGACAGCTGCATCCATGCTGGTCAGAATTCCCAGGTTGAGGGGCAGGGGCCAATGCCTGGGCACCCTGCACCCCATCCCTCTTTTTCAGAGACATGAGCAGAGAGCAGCCTTCTGAGCTCTAACCTGCCAGAGACTAGTGAGCTGGGGACCAGGATCACAAGAGCCTTCCGCGGCCTTGACGAGGGCCCCTGCATACAGTTGAGCAGGTTGTGTACTGCACAACTCTAAAGGCTGCTGCATATGTTACTATCATAATAGATTTGTAAATTATGTAACAATTTCTGGTCAAATCGGTACAGGGTCTTGAGGAAGGGACACCCTTTTTAGTTCACACAAAAGTGCCAGATGGTCCAGGGGGGTGCTGGCAGAGATACCAGCCATGGGAATTGAGCTTGGCTGATAGCACACAAAAGACACAGGTTATCTGGGGTGGGAGCTCAGGTGAGCCTGGGGCTCCAGCTGGTCATGGAGGGGAGGGTCCTGGGCCCTTACCATAGGCAGCAGCAGGAGGGCAGCCAGGGAGGCCTGTATGACGCTGGCCATGATGTTTCTCAGCCCAGAAGGAGGCTCAGGCCACTGCTGCCCGCCTCTCACTCACAGCAGCTGCTGCTCAGCCCCAGGTATCTACAGGCTAGAAAGAAAGGAAAGGCATGAATCCTGCGGGTCCAGCGGCATAAGAGGGGCGGCGGCAGTCCCCCACCCCTACCTGCAGCAAAGCCTCCAAGGGTAACCCCCCTCCATGCCTGTGTGCTGTTCTTTATTCTTCTACCCCACAAGCATCTGCCGAGTGCCTACTCACTACCAGACACTGGTGATACAGCAGGGAACACGCTGGGTCGGGCGCCGTCGGACTACAAGAATGGTCTGAATGGCTTTCTCCTCTGCAGCAGGTGGCTGTGTCCCCAAATCTCCCTCCACAGGAAGAGAGTTTTAGCTGGCACATGCGTGCCCACCTGGAGAGGACATTTCCAGGTCCCTCTTGCTCTCAGGTGCGGGCATATGATGAATTTCCCACCTATGGAACGTGGGTGACAGTGACACGTGCCACCTATGCACCACCTGTCCCTAAGGCATCACGTGCTCACCCCTGCTGCTCTTTCCCCCTCCCTGATGCCAGACCCAGGTTGGACAGAGCGGCCAGGACAACACCGAGAGGTGGGGAGCGACACACCAAAAGGAGCCAGGATGACTGAGTGCACCCGCGGCGCTGAGCCAGCCCGCCAGCCTGACAGCCTACCTAGCTTCAGGCTGCTACGTGCCCTTCTCTCTAACTCACTCACTCATACAGGGCCGCTTTGTTCCAGCAGCCGAGCCTGGTCCCCAACAAACATAGCCTCCTTTCACCCTGCCTCAGCCCACTTGGCCTCCAGGATAAAGCCTTCACCAATGCAACAGACAAAAAGACTACCGAGGAGGATGTGCCCGGACCTCGAGGACCTTCCCCCCAGAGCTCCCGTGGCTCTGAGGCCCGAGTCACTACTAAGGACCAGAAAGGGCACGGGCAGTCGAGTGAGGAGCCTGAGGGAGCCCCAGCCCATGCCCAGAGGAAGAGTCCGGTCTGCTTCTACAACTGATCGTTAACACATATTCCCTGCAAGCCAGCAGTTCTGCATCTGGGTATCTATCCTAGAGAGATATTTGTGCTTATACAGAAAGAAGCATATGCAAGGATATTCACTGCAACATCATTTAAAATAGCATCGACAGCAAAAAATGCGGCAGCCAACCATCCATCAAGCAGGCACTGTTAATAGGCCCCTGCGTAGCCATACGATGAAATACTATACAGTAATTAAAATTTTTTGTTACTATTAAATTATTATTAAAAAGATTGAGTAGGCCCATGTCAGGGCCACCACTAACCCACAGGTGCCTGGTTTAAGAGGCCCGTGGGGGCTGCATCCCAACCATGAGTCCTTACACAACCCCCATCAATGAGCAGAGCAGCCGGTACCCTGGGGCCCTTTGTGCCCCCAGTGGCTGCCTCCCACGCCTCCCTCCCTCTCTCCTTGCCTCAACAAGCTCCCCTTGGCCTCTCCAAACTCAATCTGGTGACAAACAAGCACCCGAAAAGGAGAAAGAAAACCAGCTGCAGGAAGGTTCAAGGAAAAGGGGGTCCATTTTATCTACCCACTGTTCTGCCTTTTTGGCGCCCACTTGGAAATACTGAGGGACGCTTTGGTATCCCCAAGAGATGCTCTGAGAAGCCCAGGGGGGCCATGGGGATGCTGGCCCAGCCTCTCCCCCAGGTGTCAGGAAGGGCTGGGCAGGCTGGGGAAGCAGTGGCCTCAGCACCCCCGGGCACCCTAAGCACAGGCTTCAGCCTCTGTACCCACTCCCAGGACCTTCCATACACCTGGTGGCCACAGGCTGCCTCTGGCATGATGTGACACCAGTGGTCCACAGGGGGGTTGGCCATCTCCACTATCCCTGGGGAGGCCAAGGCCCTGTCTGCAGAGAGCTGGTGCTCCCTACCCACTCGGCTGGAAGAGAGGAAGGCCGGGCCCACAGCTTCTCAGCAGATGCTACAGACTGAGGGCCTAGAGAAGCTACTAAGGCAGAAGGCCTCCGAGACATGGATTGACTCTCCTGCACATAGGACAATGTCAAGCCACGGCCTGGTGGGGTCTGGGGCCAGGGAGGCTTCCACCCAGGACAATCCTGGGTGCCCCCAGCACCTCCCTTGACCCTCCTGGCAGGGGCGAAAGCAGCCACAGCCTGTGGCCTGGGCCTGGGTTCTGGCCTCAGCACTTGGCCACAGTCAAGACCTTTGCTTCTGCGGGTCTCAGCCTTCTTAGCCGAGAGGAAGGGGACTCACCATCTCAGCTCCCTCCTTGGCCTGCCTCACAGCCAGCCGGGCCCAGACAAAGCCAGAGGAGGGAGATGGGTGCATGGCCTGTGTCTCCGGGTGGACACACGGCGCTCCTTCCTGGAGGCCGTCGCCCTTGTACTCCCAGCAACGTGCCACCAGAAACACATCTCTTGGGAGAGACCTCTGCCCTGGGACACAAAGCAAGCTTCCTGGAGGAAGAGGCCTGGGAAGAGGGAAGAGTGCTCAGGGCCCCCTGAGATGGCAACAGCACTATCCCCTTCCTTCAGGACTGGGTCTCTACAAGTGGAGACTCACGGCCTCCTCCCCCGAGCCATGACCCGGGACGCAAGGTGAGCTCTGACCTCTCAACACAGTCCTCAACATGGGCTGCTCAGCACAACCACAGAGGACTGTTTAAAAATACCCCTGCCAGGGCTTCCCTGGTGGCGCAGTGGTTGAGAATCTGCCTGCCAATGCAGGGGACACGGGTTCGAGCCCTGGTCTGGGAAGATCCCACATGCCGTGGAGCAACTAGGCCCGTGAGCCACAACTACTGAGCCTGCACGTCTGGAGCCTGTGCTCCGCAACAAGAGAGGCCGCGACAGTGAGAGGCCCGCGTGCCGCGATGAAGAGTGGCCCCCACTTGCCGCAACTAGAGAAAGCCTGCGCACAGAAACGAAGACCCAACACAGCCATAAATTAATTAATTAATTAATTAATAATAATAAAAAAAAATACCCCTGCCCAACTAAGTCGGAATGCCTTGGGCTGGGGCCCGGGTATCAGTGTTGTTTAAGCTCTTCAGGTGATTCTCATGTATAGATAGGATTGTAAAGCCTCCATTTTAACCTTAACTTATTAGAACCAAGAGGGCTGGCCTGGAAGAGCTAGTGGCTTGCCCAGCTGGGGGTGCTCTGGAGGGCAAGCCGGTGGCAGCGGGCAAGCAGAGAAGGAGTTTGTGTTTTGAGGACTGGCGCGCTCTCTCTCTTTCTCTCTCTCTCTCTCTCAGGCGCGCGTGCACACACACACACACACACACACACACACACACACACACACACACACACACACACACACAGAAACAGGTCTACAGAGAAGAGCATAAAGACACGTCAACTCCACAGAGAGAGACATTTATCCCCAGGGCACGCACCTGAAGGCATCAATACAAACACCCATGTGTGGAATACACAAAGGTGGAGATTCCTTCAGGGACTGAGAGACAGCTCCACACACCTTCACAGACATGCAGAGGCACACTCAGAGCACAGCACAAAGGTATGTGCAGATGCATCACACAGCGATTTAGATCTTCACATATGTTTATCAAATTATTGCTGCATATAATCACACACACACTCATTCTGCAAAGCCATTGAGATATTCAGCAGCAGTTAGATTTATTTGGATTCAGATGTGGCTGCAGGTACACATACATATGAGCATGCGCGGACACACACACACACACACACACACACAGACACACACACACACACAGACAGACACACACACACACACACAGACACACACACACACACAGACACAGACACACACACAGACACACACACACACACAGACAGACACACACACAGACACACACACACACACAGACACACACACACACAGACACACACACACACAGACAGACACACACACACACACACAGACAGACACACACACACACAGACACACACACACACACACAGACACACACAGACACACACACACACAGACACACACACACACAGACACACACAGACACACACACAGACACACACACACACAGACACACACACACACAGAGACACACACACACACACAGACACACACACACACACACACAGACAGACACACACACACAGACACACACACACACACACACACACAGACACACACACACACACACACAGACACGATGCCCAGACTTGCGGGATGCTTATCCCTGCAGTGGATTAAAAACAAGCTGGAGCAAGCAGAGGTCCCGCCTAACCATCCCCTCGCTCTCTGCTTTGTCACCAGGCTGCTCAGACAACGCGGTGAACCAGGAGAGCGGTGTGCCCCCAGCCCAGTGCCCCAGGGTGGAGGGGTTGGGGTACTCTCAACACGAGGCCTCCTCTGGCACTAGACCCGGGTTCCTGATTCCCACTTTCGCCCCCTCTTGTTCACCTTCCCCAACTACAGTCCACCCTCTGCCCGACAGGACACAGACACTCACTAGCCAAGAGGTGGAAATAGGGAAAGTGGGAGCTCCCAGGCCTTGACCTTCCCACTCCCGACCTCAGCTGGAAACCTCAGGGACGACCTCCTGCGGCCTCTCCAGGATGGTGATCTCAGCCCCCACCTCTTCTCCCCTGACCCCGCCCCGAGGCCACTGGGCACAGCCCCTGCGGGACAATGCTCAGAGCTTACGGTCTGAGGCCACCTGTCCCAAACCTCATGCTCCTCTGGACCACATGCCTGGCTCCTCTGTCCCGGGAAAGCACTTTGAGATGTGTCCCCTGGGTCAGCCACTCCCAGCCCTGTCCCCTGCGCCCTGTCCCAGCTGCCTCTCTCCTCTGGACTCCCCCAAGCTGCCAGTGACCCTCCCAAGGGCCAGGCCTGGCCACTGCAGCCTGGGGTTGGACTCTCCCCTCCCTGAGAATGGATGCTGGGCTCTTTCAGCCCAGCCACGCATGTGGCTCTGGATGACCTGGTCACTGATATTCCCAGGTGCTCTCTCTTGGGTCCAGGCTCTGCTGGGATAAACTGGCTTGTGCAACTAATCTGAGGACAATTAAACTACCTCCTGGCATTTAGTGTGGTGGACTCGTGAACCATTTTGCTAGGGTTTTAAGCTTAAAGACCTCAGGGAAGCCACTTAACTTTTCTGTGCCTCAATTCAATTATATGTGAAAATGGAATAACAGTAATATCTACTTCATAGATGTTACTGGGAGGCATCAACCAATTGATATAAGTAAACTATGGAGAGCGGAGTATAGCCTGGCTCCCAATAAGGGCTATACATGTGTTAACTATTATTATTATCTTACCACTTTGTGTTCAGGTTTTTCCACCTTCCTGCTGACACCTCCACCACCATAAGCCCTCTGTCATATTCAAAATAGGAATATCAGACCTGCTGCATTTTTATTTGCTAATGGCTAACATTTATTAACCACTCGGTACATGCCAGGCACTCTTCCAAACAATCAATATGCATTAACTCATTTCACCTGCCCCAAACCCAGGCAGTCGTTCCTAGCATTATCCTCATTCTATAGCTGAGGCGACTGAGGCACAGAAAGGCTAAGCAACTTCCCCAAGGACACACAGCAAGCATGCGGTAGAGCTGGGAAGTGAACCGAAGCAGCCTGGCTCCAAAGCTTGCGCACTCCATCCCTATGCTCCTGCCACTCTCTGTTATTGGTAAAAGGAAGACCAGCTCAGAGTCCATTGGTACCCTATTAGTACCCTCTCACATCCCTGGGGACTGGCCAGGCCCTCTGCTACCCCTCTGCCTACACTTCTATATCTGAAGCACCCTCCTTAAGAAGAATGAATTATAGACACAGCATTTCAGACCTGAAATGGACTTTAAAGGTCACCTCCCCCACAGTACTGAGTTTCCTGTGGGGAAACTGAGGCCGGGGGGGGTGGGGGAGACACTTCCCAAGGTCACACAGGAGAGAGTCCTGGAGCCCTCCTGGCGGGAACGCACGTGTCCCCCTTACAGACTTGGGAGGACCTGCCCTCTTCAGGCCCCATAAGCCCAGCGACTGGCCTGGGGCGGGAACAGAAAGAGCAGCTGTGTCCTCCGGCGAGCCACTGCGCCAGGCACGCAGGAAGACGGCGTCATCAGTCAGCACACCGGAGCCGGCGGTGACTCACCGGGCTCTGACTTTCCGCGTGGAGTGGGAGGGGACTCGGAGACCCTGCAGCCACCTCCCACACTGCCCCACTGCCTGCAGGACCCTTTCTGCAGCCCCCCAGCTGAGGGTGGTCCAGCTCCTGGGCTGGGGCGCTCACCCCTCTCCAGCAGCTAGTCCAGGGCCCTCAGGGGAAGCTTTGATGTCTCTCCACTGCACCCTCCCAGGCCAGCCCTGAGCAGCACAGGCTCCTTTGCCTCCTGGGAGCCCCCCACAGTGGGAGGGCAGCATCTCACTCCCCCTCTCCATGGGGCCACACAGCCCTGGGTCCCTCTTCTGCCCTCATGGAGCTGAGGCTTCTCCTATTGGACTCCCCTGGCCGCTCAGCATCCCTCTCCACCGTGGGGCAGTGCCAAGCCTGGACACCACACCGAAGATGACCCAGGCAAGGTGGATCATTCACCTCCCTTGCTCTACACACGCTCCTTTTATTAACGAAACCTGAGCAGCACCCACCTCCCACTTCCTCCTCGCCCGCCTAGTACAGAGGACCAGATAGGGAAGCCTGAAAGACGAAACACTGCCCCTCCAACTCACCCCTCAAAGGGAGGGAACCTGACTTCTTTCTGGGAAACAAGAACCTCCTTCCTCCTCAATAAGGTCAGAGCTGATAAAGGTCAGTGTCCAATGCCGGAGTGAGGGGTGTTCTGGCAATCAACGGATTAATCATTAACGCTGACGTTCCCCTTTCAAAGCCTGGTCCCCGGAGTCCTGTGTACAGCAGGTGACAGAAGCCAGGTCCCTGGAAGGCCTACGATGAGTCCACCCAGGCCCTGCATTTTACACATAGGGAACCTGGGCTCAGGGTAGGAAAAGGCTGGGCACACATGCACACAGGTAGTAATATCCCATTTCACAGGTGAGGGTTTGAGGCCCAAAGAGACCCAGAGCCTTTCCCAAGGTCATGGTGCAAAGCCCTTCCACACTGGCTAGTTCAGGCACACCTCCTGTCCTGGAGGGGTCCTGGGAGTCCTCTGCCTGGGACTACCCCCCAGGGCCTGAAAGAGGATGAGGGGAGAAGAATGGGAAGGAGGAAACAGAAGATACCAGAAAGGGGAAAGGAGGGGCGGGAAGTGATGGAAGGCGGTGGGAGGTGTGTGGGGAGAGGGCGGGAGGGAGGGCACAGGAAGCAGGCTCTGGCTTGTGGATAGTTTACTGAGCACCTCCCAGGCGGGGGGTGAGGCTGGGGCAAAGTGGGATGGAGAGCACTGCCACCTGCGCTGACCCCTGCTAGCCAGCAGTCCCTCCTGAGTAGCTGTGAGTCCCTGGAAGGGCGGGCCAGCTCTGACTGGCAGGTGCCCTGGCACCTGGCACAGGTAGAGCATGCGGTGGGGACCCTCAAACCCTGAGGAGTGCCGGGTGGACGGGTTTAGGAAGGTGAATGCAGGGTGTCGAGGAACCCAGCAAGATACCAGGAGTTGGGGGTGGACGAGAGGGTGGAAGGCTGGTGCTAGTCTGCGGATGCCAGGGACACTGCAGCCTAGTTCCACGGGAGAGGGCTGGGGGCACTGAGGAGTGTTAAGCAGGGCAGTGAAGTGCTAAGCTTCCCATTTAGGGAGTATTCCTCAGAAGGCTGGTGAGCTGAGTGGAAGGAGAAAAGCGCAGGCAGAAAACCTATCCTGGATTCAGGGTAGAGGTGATGGGGGCCTGGGCAGGGAAGGGCAGCTGGAATGGAAAGTGGGGGACAGAATCCAGAGGCTTGGGCAAGTGGGAAAAGAAAGTCTCCCTGGCCCACCCCTCTGGGGAAATGGCAGGAAAGAAGTGTCAGAAGAGTACAGACAGGAGGGATAGGAAGAAACCAAAGGCAGGACCTGACTCACCACACGACCTTAAATCAGAAACTGGGACATCGGAAGTGCCCGCAAAGGAACTGTATGTTTATTTTTTTGTCTCAGCCACCCTTCTCTGATGCCCATTTTTCACGAGGGAAAGGTGACAGCTAAGGCAATGCCTGGAGCTGGGATGAGAACGTCCAGATATTCCACAAGGCCAATCCAACCTCCTACCGCCACCTCCAGGAAGCCCACCCCGGCTGCACCCACCTCCACTGGCCTCACCCTCCTCTGAGAACTACCAGCCCTAGATGAGGAGCCCCTTACTCCTGCCTGGGCTGTTTCAGGTCTCGTCCTTCTCTTCGTGAGTTTGAAGCCTGTCTGGGAACAAGGGGCATGTCCAGGTTTCCCTGAGGTTTTCCTCCTGGTGGAGATGGGCATGCACCTGGCCAAAGAGGGTGAATGGGAATGGGGGCTCAGGACCTGTTTGGTGAGCTCAGCGATGCGATGTCCTTTCATTTTCAGGCATGAATGTTGTCTCCGGGTGTCCTTAGTGCAGGAGGTTTATCACATGAACACAGCAGAGGCCTGTCTAAGGTAGGATGCTGAGGCCAGGCATTAAATAGATGTGCACCCTGAGCTCCAGGCAGGGTGAAGGGAAGCATCCAAGGCCCCCCCTAGGGCGGCTTGGGCCCCCAGGACTAAGCCCCTCCCTTCTTCCACCTCTTAAACCACTTCTCTTTGCTAACCTACAGCCCAGGGGTTCACAAACCCTTCCAGCAGGTCAGATCCGGCCTGTCACCTATTTTTGTACAGCCAGTGAGCCAAAAATGTTTTTTAATTTTCAAATGGTCAGGAAAAAATTAAAAGGCTCATACTTCATGACACAGGAAAATTGTACGAAATTCAAATTTGTGTCCATAAATAAAGTTGATCAGAACATAGCCCTGCTCATTTGCATAAGTATCATCTATGGCTGCTTTTACGTTACGACAGCAGGATGAAGCAGTTGCAACCTAGTGTATGGTCAGCAAAGCCTAAAATATTTACTATCTGGCCCTTTACAGAAAAAGCCTACCCACCCTCATTCCACCCTCACGCAACAACACACACACGCTTTCTCCACTCAATGCAACATGCATCTGGACGCTCATTAAGGAAGACTTTGTGATCTTCGTTGGGCAGATGTCTGAGTCTCCAGGTGTCTCGAGATCTGTGTGAGAGGGTGTGTCCCATTGTCGGTATGTATGTCGTGCTCTGCTGTTGTATGTTTGCCCCAGCTCTCTGGCAGGTGTCATGGGAAACCTTTATGCCACCCCGGCAGTGTGTCACTCTCTCTCTGTGTGTCACTGTGGAGGTGGCTGTCACCATGTGCCTCTGACGGCATCCAGGGCTCAGTACAAACACGCCGCAGCTGAAGAGTTTCCAGCCTGCATGTTGCCAGGCAGCTGGACCACTAGGCCCAGACCAGTCAGACCCTGGACTTGTAGATTCCTCCATTCAGAGGTGGCCGAGGCTTCCACGGCCTCTAGTCCCACCTGTCTGGGGCATGGGACCTCTGCTCACATACCTCCCCAGACAGGAAACCCACTGTCACCCCAAGTGTCGGCTCCACACTGGGTAGCTCTTGGGGAAGCAAGGCCTTTCTGGCACTGAGCTGAGCTCGTGCCCTGTGCTTGGCACACCTTGGTTCTGCCCTCTGGCAGACAGCACAAGGTGTCCTCTGCTTAACAGTGCCAGCCCTGGGCCAATGAAATCTTCACCCCTAAGAGGCCAGAGACCTGGGACACTGAACCTGAGGCCACATCCCCAGGAAGAAAGCCACCTCATGGCCTTAGCTCTTGTCTTTCCTACCCTCTTAGGTGTAGATACTGATCTCTAAACACCCATTTTGTTTTGTTTTGTTCATTCAACACAAATTGAGGAAGTGTCCCAAAGTAGGAGCATGGCAAAGAGGGGTGGCCGCACGAAAAAGGATGTATTCCAAAGTGTATCTCCAACCAACGCCCTGCCAGCCTGAACCTTACACAAAACAGGACCTTAATGAATCTTTTAGCCTGATTAGTTCTTAGAATGTAGGAAAGAGTCCTTCAAGAGGCTCCCCAGAGATAACCCCTCTCACTGCACATAGGGGCAAACAGAATCATACGGTCTTGTCCCAGACACAGAATCATGGATGAACTACCCACCACAGGGGAGGGAAGGCACCGGGTTCGCCACCCTGGTCAACCCACACACACTTGTTGATGAATTGTTTGAAAGATCTGGACAGGGCCTGCCCCAGTGTGTTCTATCTCTAATTCATATACTCAAATTTTGACTTGTGTCCAGACTGGCACCTCGTCAGTGGAGAGCAGGAGCCCCAGATTCATCTGGGGACTGGGGGTTCTGCCAACCCAACCTGCACCCAGCACCAACTCAGACTGGGCCCCTGAGAAAATCTGAGTGCTGCTGCCCCCCAACCAAGGCCCATACATAGTTTTGTATCCCCTTCAGAAGCCCACAGCCTCTCAAAGCCTCTAGCCTGACCTTCACAATGCTTGTATGCCTCTGCCCAAGAGGGTCCCAAGGCAGGGTGCCCTCCACAAACTGTGTAGCCCCCTCCCATCCCCCAGCCGCCCCCCAAGCAGTGCTGCTCACTAGAAAAGCCAAATGCTGTGTATTTTCTTTTGGTGTGTGTGGGAAGGTGGGGGGACCGGATAAAGGAGACAAGCACCTGCACTAAAAGCATAGAAATCATCTGGAGAATTTAGCAGGGGTCCTCCATCCTTCCCCCAGCAGCTTTCAAAGGGGGTCTGAGCACGGGCCAGGGTGAGCTTCCACTCCCAGCTCCACGTGAAATACAATCAGCTCCTGGCTGGGCTCTCCCCTGAGCGTCTAGCTCCATCCATTGGCACCCTGGCCCCTTCGGACTACCCCCCCACCCAAACTGCAAAGGTCCTGCCTGCCCAGGATGTGGGCCCTAGCCTCCCACAGCTGCAGCACGAGCCTGTGCCTTTAAGGCAGCGGGCAGGGGTCTCATCTCAGGCGAGCCCGCTTCAGCCAGGGGAGGCCAACGCGTTTCTCCCACACGCCCCCGTGGGGCGTTTCCTCGCGGGACCGCAGAAGCCCAGGCATCCGGACCCCCACCTCTCTGCGCCGCGGGAAACCGAGAGACGACGCTTTTGAACAATCCCGAAGGTGTCACTACAGGGGGACATTCTCCGCCGGCCCATACTCCACCCTCTACACAGCACATCGCTTGCCCACCCCTAAAATCCCGTGAGGACTGCGGTACCCAGCCCCCTGGGGACCCTCCAGCTTCGCCTAGCCGCGTCCGTCTGCCCTGGGAGTAGGGAGACAGGTCCCTGTGGGTCCCTCCGGCCGCAGTGCCTTCCCTGCCCCTGGTCCTCCCTTCTGGCACGGAGAGGGGCACGAGGTAGCTAGCTGACCCCACCCCCTGCGAGCTGCAAGGATCGGTCGCCCCCGAGCATGATCCCAGATATTGGGAGGGCGGGGGGGGGCGGCGAAAGGGAGGGTATCAGACAGTCGCGCAGGATGGGAGCAGCGGCGGGAGACGGCTTCATTTAGGTTTCGGGAGGTTGGCCCCGCTCTGGCCCTGGCCCGCTCTCCGTCGGTGAAGGACGCTGCTTGCGGAGACAGCCGAGCTGGAGGAGGGGCTCCGTGGTCCCCAAGGGGCGAAGGTTCTGGAGTCGGGGGAGGGCGGACAGGGCTTAGAGGGGCAGGGGCGGCGGGGCGGCCCTTACCTGCTCACAGCGGGGCCTCGCCGCGGGGCCGCGGGCTGCGGGTCGGCCCGGGGCAGACTCCGCGCGGAGGGCGCGCAGCGGCGAGTCCGCGCCCCGAGCCGCCCGAGGACGGAGAGCGTGTGCGCTCAGCAGCGCGCGCCGAGCCCGGGTCTCCGCGTCCGTGTGTCAGCCGGCTGCCGGTAGCCGTGGGTCCCTGCGCGGCAGAGTGAGCTTGTGCGCACGCGGGGACCGCGCTCGCCTGGAGCCGCCGCTGCCGCCGTCAGTCGCCGCCCGGGGCCCGAGCGCTGCGCCCCCCGCCTGCCCTCGCCCGCCCTGCGCCGCGCGCCCGCCCAGCTGGGTCTGCGCTGCGGCAGAGGCGCCGCCTCCGCCGCGAAGGCAGGCCGGGGGCAGGAGGGAGGCGACCGACCACCGCCTTCCCCCGCGCACTTCTCAGGCTGGGGGTGGGGTACAGGCCAATGGGCGCCCGGGGGAGGGGTTAGGCCGGGGATGGAGGGGAGCGGGACCCCGCCCGCCGCACATGGGAGCAGGAGCTTCGGCGCAGAGACCTGGCGGGGAGGATGCGGAGGCAACAATTCCCCTCTGTAGTTCGGCTTCCGGGGCTCAGCGTCGGGCCTTCCCCGGGGCTCACCGCCCTCCTTTCAACCCTCCCAAGGTACCCAGAGCGAGAAACCCTCTGCCTTCTCCCTCCTACGTCCTCCTGATTCCCTGTGTGAGCCAGCTCCTCCTCCTCCAGGAAGCCTTCCTTACAGGGCAAGTCCCAGACTCCCCTTGGGATTTTCTTTGCCCACACAGCCCTGGCCTGGGAAAGTCAGCTAGCTCCAGGATGCCTGCCTGGATGTCTTCAAATGTGATCGCCTAGAAAACGCCTCTATGGCCAGAAAAGGGAGGTGGGGGCCTTACCGGGGCGGCCTACAGCAACTTAAGATGACAGTGCTCTGGAGTCAGACTGCCTGGCTTCAGTCCCTGCTGTGCCAGGGCTAGCTCTGTGAGCTGGGGCGGGGGACTGGGCATCTCTGAACCTCAACTTCTTCCCTGTACGTGGGAATCATAGGACCTACCCCCCACCTCTTAACAACAGCATTAAACAAGAATGGTACACACATCCCAAAGTAGGTTTTCACTGATTTTATTTCCTCACTAATGAATTAATACCTATTGCTACTGTTATTGTAGTACCACTCAGCCTCCTCCTAGTACAGATGGATAAGTTGAGGCTTAATGTGGGGAACTAAACAGGTCAAAGCAATGTAGCCAGTTGGTGGTGGAGCCAAAGCCCAACATAGGACAGTTACCCTCTCCCACCAGCCAACTCATTGCTCCCACCTACCCCTGCTCACAGTTTCTGGTCACTACCCCCGGTGTCAGCATCCCAAGGCTCCCTCCATACCCCCATCCACAGTTCTGCAACCAGGCTCTGTCTTTCCTTATTCAAGTCATTGTTCAGCCTCCCTGTGGGCCTGAGTTTTGGGTGTGGCCACCTTGTTGAGGAAGCTTCAAGGAAGAGGAGGGAAGAGAAAGAGACTTAAGCCTTTCCTTGGGAATTCTAGTCCAGCTGAGGAGGAGAGGACTGGAGCGTGGAGCAGGACTCCATAACGAAAACGAAGGAAGTATCTGGAAAGATGCGAGGAGTTCCCTGGGTCCGCTCAGTGAGTTGATGATTTTTCTTTACTGCACAGTGAACCCTGCCCCCCTCTGTATACCACACTGTTGGTCTTCACGGATCACATTTCTTTCAGTCCAGAAAAGCTTCCTGGAGGAGGAGAATGTTAGTTCTTCTCTGTATCAGTATAGGGTGAGACCCCTCTGGAAAGAAGAGGGCCTGGTGCCTTGCTGGAGTCAGACAGATAAGATGGACAGGACTTCCCTCTGGTCCTGGGTACACCCCTTTCTAGATTGTTGCCATGACCCCTGGGAGCCTACTCTCATCTGTCTCCAGCCCGGGTATCTGAAGATCAAATGAGATGCTGTGTGTGAAAGTGCTCTGTAGACTGTGAAACATCGTGAGGGGGAAGGAGGGGCTGCGGCAATCTCTGAGTCAGGAGGGGAGCATGGGGCACGGGTCGCTGGAGGCATGAAGTGTGAGGAAGGGTGGAAATCAGAGTCACCTGCAGCAGGCCAGCTGTCCCTGGGAATGTCAATGGTCGGGCGGCCAGATGAGGACCCTTGGCTCTGAGTCAGCCTTCATTTCCAGGTTTATTCCCTTTTCCATACTCCAGGTCCCTCTCTGGGCTCTGGATCCCCTGCCCTCTGTTCTGTGTCCCGGATGTATGTCTTGGTGTGGGCAGTGAGCAGGTTGGGCACCCCTTCCTCTCTGCCTGGGCAGCCAGTGGACAGGAATGAACCCGCGGTCCTCTGCTCACACCCCTTCCCTTCACCTGTTCTCCCTTTGCTGCAAGACCCCTAGCCAGAGGGTGGGCTCCTAGCTGACCATAGCTAAGGGTCAGTCAGGGCTCCAGGTCCCACTGTGCAGTCCATTCCCTGCATGGGGCAGGTAGGGGTGGAAATCCAGCTCCTGTTCTGCCCACTTCCCACCAAACCAGGCATGCAGAGTCCACCAAAAGGGGTGCTTTTTCTAGCTGGTCCTGGACAGGGCACCTCTCTAATTTTCTCCAAGGTGTTGCAGTCCTTTTAGGCGGCTTCTAATCCCAGCCGTACCTACTAGCATCAGCCTGGATGAGGCACAGGAATGAACATCATCAGAGCTGGGATCCAGGAAGAAGGCTGGCTAGTCCCCTTCTCTATGAATGAAGTGCCCAAGCCTGGAGGGGCCACAGGACTAGCCCAAGGACACACTTTTCAGACTGGGGACTAAAGCTTGTGTCCATGTGCCCAATTTAGTGTAGTTCTACCTAGTGGGTTACCCCTATCATGCTGAAGCAGGCTGGGCTTTCATGCCCCAGACCGTTCTCTGCCCATCCAGGCATATGGCTTTGGTCTCTCCAAACAATCTTGCTTCTCCTTGAGCAGGAGCTATGCCAGGTCTGGTCCCCCAGACTGAGCCTCCCCAAGGACAGGACCAGAGTTTCCTTCTTCTTCCAAGATAGCCAGCCCCTCCTCACCCTGCCTGCCTGGCTTGAGGGAGACGGGAGGCCGAGGGACCACCCCTGGGAATGGTCTCCTTCCAGAGGACCCCTTGAGTTGCCTTCTTTCCCCTAGGGTGGGAGGCTGGGGCATCTCCTCAACAGCTTTTTCCTGCCCTGAGGTGCTCACTGCCTCAGCTCGCTTCCACAAGCCAGCCAGCCAAGCAGGCAGCCGCCGAAAAAGATGGATTTTAATTCAATTTTCTGAGATGTGGCTGAGGGAGATGGATGCCAGGCTGCCCTACCCAGCATTCATCTCTCCTGAACAGCACTTCCCTCCGTGACTCCTGGCCCCCAGCCCGCTCCAGCCACACCAGCCCAGCTGCGCAGGCAGGGAGAACAGCACATTCGAGGACACCAAGGAGTTTTTATTGTAAATAGCTGACATTTGCTGAATGTTCACCTTGTCTTGAGCCAGGGCTTCTCAACCCTCCTGCGCTACAGAATCCCTGGGGAGCTGTAAAAATGTACCCATGGGGGCTTCCCTGGTGGCGCAGTGGTTAAGAATCCGCCTGCCAATTCAGGAGACACAGGTTTGAGCCCTGGTCCGGGAAGATCCCACGTGCCGCAGAGCAACTAAGCCCGTGCGCCCTAGAGCCCGTTCTCTGCAACAAGAGAAGCCACCGCAATGAGAAGCCTGCACACCGCAGCAAAGAGTAGCCCCCGCTCGCCACAACTAGAGAAAGCCCGCGCGCAGCAACGAAGACCCAGCGCAGCCAAAAATAAATAAATAAATTCATTAAAAAAAAAAAATGTACCCGTGCCTGGGCCTCACCACCAAGATCAGTAGACAGTTGGTCTGTGGTGAGGCCTGGCCAAAAGTATTTTTTTAAAAGCCCCCCAGTGGATTGTAGTGTGTACCCAAGTCTCAGAACCACTGCCGTAGGCCCTCTGCTAAATGCTTTACCTGTGCACGTCCCAAGGTGGCGTGCTCATATGTCCAGAAGCCATGAGAGGCATGCCAAGGTGCTGTCCCTCAGAGCCCTTGGTAACCATAAGCAGCCTCTTCTACTTCCTCTGGGAGCTGTACACACGTTTTTGTTTTCTATGTGCTCCAGGACATGAAAAGGATGCGAAATAGCTGCCTTATGGGCATTTGCCCATTTAATTCATATTTGGGGAATGTCCTGGGCATTCATTGAATGGCAGTCTATGGAGTATGGGTTTCTTTCTATGGAGGAGCAAAATGCTGATCCTGGGTCACTTCTCACCCAAGCCAGTGGGAGCCAGAGTTCTAGATTGTGCAGCTCTGGGGAAAGTTTGATTCTGAAGGCCCTCTGGTCACCTCCTGCATCTGTGCTGGAGTCAGACAGCCAGGCAGGCTCTGAGAAGGCCCAGGTGCATCAGGGAGTGCCCACTGGAAGGCCTGGAAACACAACAGGGTGAGCAGCAGGGAGGCTTTGGAAGACTCAGCCCCATGAAGGTGCGTAGGCCAGGCCCATTGCCTCATAAAGGTCCCCTCTCCCGCAGATACGCAGGCTGCAGGGACATTCCAGGTAGCAGGGCCTGGGCTCCCCTGGGCGAGCACCATTCCAGAAGTAGGCCCCGTGGCCACTCACCTGGAGGCAGCATCCTCATCAGATAAACCAATACCCTCCAGAGCCTTTTCAGCTACCCCACGGACTCTTGGAATTTTCTAAGAAACCAAGGCAATGAACATCAGGCTATTTAGATCCATGGTTTTCAAACTGTATTCCAGAAGCTCTAGAATACTTGAAGCTGCCTCACCAGAAACCTGGAGTACAGAAGGAAGGGAGACCTGTCTTCAGAGCTTCCTGGGAGCTCCTCAGAGCTGAGGAGTCCCAAGTCCTCTCTGTTCCGTCCCCCACAGGGCACGGCAGTGGGTAAGGCTGAGAAAGGGGAGGACTGTCAGAGCAGGGGGAAGGGACCAGGGGGACAGGGATCTGGAATCCTAAATTCTAAGTGCAGACTTGACTGGTTAAGCACCCCATTTCACAGAGGAAGCAAAGGAGGCTCAGAGAACAGGAATGGGTGGCTCAAAGTTATAAGGCTAACTAGTAGCAGAGATGGGGTCACACACCAGGTCTCTGGACTTCAAGTCCTGAGTTCTGTCCCCTGAACCATAACTCTTAAAAGGGAAGATACACTTCCCGGGAGCTGGAACGTGTGGGTGTAATGGGAGTAGGTACCAAAAGAGGTAAAAGTGAGAGATACATATGAAGAGCCAAATGCCCTGTCTTCTTCCCCCATGTACATAAATACTCAAAGGCAGCCTCTGGCCCAGAGAAGCATACACCCAAATACACATACTGCTGCACGCGACTGTACTCTGCACACACGCACATGTGCATTTCCATCCATTATGTATGCCCAAATGTATATTCACACAGGGTCCAAGCGTGTTCACGCACATACACAAGGGCACCTTCCAAAGATCTGCCGTGTGAAAGTACATCGTCTCTACCAAGAGAGGTGTTTTCTCTCTTGCAGAATTGAACCAGCCAGTGGGCCACTCTGCAGCAGCAGAGCTTCATTGCTGTCAGACAGTTCTCCTCAGAGAGTGACGTTTCCCATCCACCTTCCGTAGTCCCCTCTCCAGGGGATTCAGCTGTTTACCCATGGGAGCTGAATACCCTGCAGGGAACTCTGGTTGAAGGAGAATGTGCTATTTCCATTCCATGTCCAATTCTCCTCTATCCACAGGGCTTTCTTTTCTTCCCCCACCTCCATCCTCTCCAACATCTTCAGCACACTCTGGAGTTGGTGTGTAGAATTCTGCTGCTGCAAGAAAGGCCCCCTCCTGGGCATCCTACAAACGGGCCACATTGTGTGTGTTCGAGAGCTGTATTGCTCACGCCTTGCCCTCTGATTGCTAGGTGCTAGCTCACTGCCCTCAGTCTGGCTCCAGCTTCTGTTGGGGTGGCTACCCACACTCCCTCTGCCTGCCCTCCCCTCCCCCCTTGCAGGTCCCACAGTCATGGCCAGGTTCCACTTGCTCTTGTTTCAGTTTCCTCAGAGCCTGACTTGGCTGCCTTGAAAATCATAGTGCGCCTGGCCCAGCACAAGTCCTTGCTTTTACAAAGGACCTCGGCAAGCAAGCACGGAGGTGTGGAAATTACAGATAATTCATGTGGGAGGAGGCGGCAAGCGTGAGGCATGGATACAGCCGTTCCCAGAAAAGCAGCTCGGGATAATCGGGGGCCTGTGACAGGCTGAGCCCTGACTCGGTGTTGTGCAAATGATGCTGATAATTATATTAAAAGTAGGGCAAATAGAACATTCTTTGACGACCAACTTTGGGAGCAGGTTGGCAGCTGATGAAACAATTCTTTGCCATGGCTGATGGGAGCATTGTCTGCGGGGAATTCACTGGGGCACTGAGGGCTCTAGGCCCTGAGCAGGGGCTGGGAAGATAGTTGGAGCCAGCAGGATGGCACTGACCCAAGGCCTTGCATGCACTCAGGGGCAGGGTTTGTAGATCAGGCTTCTATTGCTGGGTGACAAGTTCCCGCAAACTTAGCAGTTTAAAACAACGCACACTGATTATGTCACGGATTCCCTAGGGCAGGAGTGCAGCGGGGGGATCCCCTGCTCAGGGTGTCTTAAGACTGCAATCAAAGTGTCAGTCAGGCCTGGGGTCTCGTCTGAGGCTTGGGGTCTTTTTCCAAGGTTGTTGACAGAGTCTGTTCCTCATGGTTTTGGGGCTGAGGCCCTCAGCTTCTAGGGCCCCATCTGGCCCTCTCTACCACGTGGCAATTTGCTTCTTTAAGGCCAACAGGAGAGAGACTAATGCCTCTGTCTTTGAGTTCTAGACGCTGTCTTAAAGGGCTCATCTGATTATCTCAAGCCCTCTCAGGATAATCTCCCTTTTGACAAATTTAAAGTCAATGCATTTAGGGACTTTAACAACCTCTGCAAAATCCCTTTCCCCTTTGCCACATAACTAGCCTAACCAGGAAAGTAAAATCCCATTATATTTCTAGGTCCTGTCCACATCCAAGAGGAGGAGCTTGTGTGGGCTTGTACTCCAGGGGACCTTACAATCCTGTCTACTGTAGTCCGTATCACCTGGAGACTGAATGTGAGGGATGGGGTGGGAACACCCTATTGACCAAAGCTCTCTGAGGTCAGAGCCTGTGTCAGTCTTGTTCCATCCAAGTGCTTGGTATGAAGTCAGTCCTCAGAAAATATTTTTTGATTGAATAAGTGAGTCACCAACTCCTACCTCCGTTGTACAAGTGAGGAAGCCAAGGCTAGAGAAAGGAAAGTACTTTTTCAAGTCATCCAAGGCAACAGATGACAGAGTTGGAACAACAATAAACACTACCATTTATTGAGCACTTACTGTTTACCAGGCACCACGTTTGGTTATTTTACCAGCTCCTCGAATTGCCATAAAGCTGTGTGATTAGGGATGATGAATACCCCAGGTTTACACATGAAGAGACCAAGTCTCAGGGAGGTGAAGTAACTTGTCCAAAGACGCTGCTGGCACGATCGCAAAGCCAGGACTCAAGCTCACTCAGCTTGATCCCAATGTCTCCAGTGCTCCCTTTTCCATGCTGACTTGCCTATGTATGCAGGCAGGACAGACTGAGAGCAGCATCAGGAGGCCAGGTGTGTGGGGATGCTTGGCGATGCTTGGTCACCTTCCCCCATACCTCTGCCCACCGCTCCCCCTTCCTTCCCAGGAGGATTAAGTCATCACTCTGTTTCACACTGGGCCACCCAGGGCCTGACAAGGCGGGGAGGTGTTTCTAATTACTCGTAATTAGCAGGCTGATTAGTCCTGTCACATGGGATTGTCTATTTTAGCTCTTTCCTTTGCATTCTGGGGACACTTCTTTGGAAAGGAGGGGACCCGTCTGCACGACCAGGGAGGAGAGGATGCAGGGGAATCTGATTGGGATGGGCAATCAGGTCGTTTATGACCACAGAGGCAAGCATCTTTCTGAGTTTACCCCTCCCACCAGATCTCCATGGGAGCCTTTTTCCAGCCCCAGAGCACAGAGAACATGTGTCCTCCATAGTGGAAACAGAACCTGGCTTACTCCCCAGGGGAGTGTCCTTCCCCAGAGATGCACATGCATTGCCACCTTGCCTTCTGTAAGGCTCTGGTCAAATGTCACTGCCCTCCCTGTGTGATAGCGTCCTCACTCCATCACTGTGCATACCCTTATTCTGCATGATAACACACTGGTTAAGCGCAGATTTTGGAGCCAGACTGCTGAGTTCCAATCCTGGCTCTGCCACTTGGACAGATAATTAACCTTCTGTGCCTCAGTTTCCTCATCTATAAAGTGGGACTAAACAGTAGCACCTACTTATTAACATTATTATAAATGTAAATAAGTTAATATATTTAAAACATTAGACTTCCCTGGCAGTCCAGTGGTTAAGACTCCGTGCTTCCACTGCAGGGGGCCTGGGTTGGATCCCTGGTCGGAGAACTAAGATCCCACATGCCTCATGGTGCAGCCAAAACTAAATAAATAAATAAAGCATTAGAACAGTGTCTAGCACAGAATAAATACAATAAAGTGTTAATAATTCCTTTGTTCCCTCTTTTTCTTTGTAACGCTTATCACTATCTGATATCTGACATGTTGCATATTATTTGTCTATTTGTTTAACATTAGTCTCCCCTAAGAGAATGGAAGCTGCTTCAGGGCAGGGTCTTTCTTTGCTCATTGCTCTATTTCCAGCACCTAAAGGGGTTGGACAATATTTGTTGAATAAGTGAGTGAATCCCACCTTCCCTCTTCCCAGGCAGAGGTTTCATTTCTCTCTGTGCTCTTCAGAAGTTCTCATTTAAAGAGAATAAAAATGCAACTTCCATGCCCTCATCATCTTCCAACCTCTGTCACCCTGATTCATGACCACAGTCTCCATTTCTGGAACCACAAGACCCCTTTGTCCCACAGTAACCAAATTCTAGCCTACCATGAATGGTCTGAGACCCATAAAATCCTGGAACTCTAGAATTCATGGATTCCTAGAATGGACTCCAGGCCTTGAAGAATTCCAGAATGGAACTCTGGAATCTCAGAATGTAATCTGAGAATTGCTGAGAATAGGACCCAGGAATCTTGCAGAGGAGGCCCAGAATTTCAGAAGAGACTCTCAGAACCGGGTCATTGGGAGAATCTGGTGAGACCAGCTGGCTCCACGGTGTTGGCTTCTTTGCAGAGATAAAAACACAAGAGATGCTGGTGCTCAGAGCTGGGGGGCAGGGGGAGAGGCCAGGATGGCACTGGGAAAGGGCTCCCCTGTGAGGGTTGCTGGGCGCTGGCACTGGCCGAAGACAATGAGGCTGGCTGGGTAGGTAGAGCCAAGGGCTGCATCCTAATCAGGAGCAGGAGGAGAAAGGGAGGGAGGGGCTTGGGGTTACAGGCAAAGGGTGGGCGTGGCTGGCCCTAATCCCATTACAACTGGCCATCCAGCTGCCAGGCCTGGCTCTGCCCTCCCCTCCAAAGGCAGGCTCAGGCCGCGCAGTGCTTGGGTTTCAGAAGGTACCCCATCTTATTCTGAAGTCCATACCCTAGAGCAGGAGTGTGGTTGGGTCTTGAGCCCCAGGAGACTCAGGGCTAAAAGGAGGATGTGGTGAGGGGTCAGAGGATGGAGGAATCCCTCAAGAAAATGAATTGACCCAGAGTAAAATGGTGGTACTTGGTGAGAATTCTGGATATAAGACAAAGGTTCAATTAATGGATGCCTGACACTACTTCTACCCTGAAAATTGACTCAATCCCAGTCAGCCCTTTGACCTGGGCTGGACACTGAACCCTGAACTTGTCTCAAATTAGGTCCCCATTCCAGTCTCAGAGGACACCCTTGTCCCAGCTACAAACTAACCTCTAGACTGAGCCCTGGTCCCAGCTACAGATTCTTCCGAACAGTGCCTCATGAGCCCACAGATCTCTGAAAATAGGATTCACCTCAAAGAATCCAAAGACCAGTAGGATTCCTTAAAATGGTAACGTAGTCCCACACCTCTGAGGCATGCTGGCTTCTAGAAGCAGCTACAAAGACCCGGGCTGAATCCCTCTCAAAGCCCAGAGCAAGCGGACTCTCCCCTCCCTGCTGTGGGAAGGTCTTCTGTTCAGATGTAGCCCTGCACCATCCTGAGCTCTTTCCAACATGAGAAAGAGAACCTGGAAGGAGGTCAGTGGACCAGGGGTTAATCTGACCCAGAGTCAAGACGCTGTTGGAGACAGAGATACAGACTGTGGCGAGAGAGTCGGGCGAGTGACCGTGGAGGTGGTATCTGAGGTGGAGATGGCCACGGGGATGCTTGCCTTGGTGATCTTGGCAAATGGAGTTGGTGACATAGATGAATATTTGTAAGCCCGGTGATAGCCACATACCCCATGCGGGTCTCCCAACTTTTCTGCTCTTCCCTCAACTGCACTCCTTTCTGCCCTTCTGCCACCCACTGTCTTGGCCTCGACTTGGCTGGTTTTAGTGTCTTGGAATAAGTCACTGTTTTTCCTTAATGAGCCTAGAGCTTTTGGAGGAGGAACCCTGTAACAATCCAAATAACAAATATGTTGCAGTCTTTGTGTGTTCCCTGTTTCTCCTTTCAGCATCTCCAAGGTGGAGGGACGGCTGCCTTCTTCCCATCAATATGGTGCCCAGCAGAACTGGAGGCTTCCCCCAACAAGGCACTTAACAATGTCTGACACACGCACTGCTCACTCCCAGGAAGGTAAGGTGGTCCTGTCTGGAAAGGATGGATGGACCCACCGACCTCTCAGAGCTGTAATCACCTGGACGAAGAAGCGAGAAACCATCACCCGTATTCCAGGGGCTGTGCCAGCTGCACTACTAAGGGGCAGCTTGTCCAGCCTCACTTGTCTCAGACGACCACAGGAAGTGAGGTCACAAGGAAAGGGCCTCTATCCTCTGGGCGATCTTCCTGTTCAGTGCTGCACAAAAATCTCTCCACTGGGATGCATTTTCTTTTGGGGGGAAGTGGAAATATACAGTGCAGGGAGCTCTCGTGTGATGGGGAGAGAACCTGCCTTCTAATCTGGGTCACAATGCTGCTTCTAGCCCGTACTGGTGCCACATAACCCCACACTGTGAGCGTTCCGGTTAGGATACTTCTTCTTTATTGCCAGGCTGTCCATTGCTACTCAAACCATTAAGCATTAGTCCAGTCTCCAGGTCTAAATGCTAGTGGCATTGCCTCGTCATTGTGACATTAAAAACACTCCTGGGCTTCCCTGGTGGCGCAGTGGTTGAGACTCTGCCTGCCAGTGCAGGGGACACGGGTTCGAGCCCTGGTCTGGGAAGATCCCACATGCCGTGGAGCAACTAGGCCCGTGAGCCACAATTACTGAGCCTGCGCGTCTGGAGCCTGTGCTCCGCAACAAGAGAGGCCGCGATAGTGAGAGGTCCGCGCACTGCGATGAAGAGTGGCCCCCACTTGCCACAACTAGAGAAAGCCCTCACACAGAAACAAAGACCCAACACAGCCATAAATAAATAAATAAATAAATAATTAAAAAAAAAAAAAACACTCCTGTGCATTCCCACCACTGCCCACTCCCTACCCCCTTGAGAAACTACTCAGAGAGATTGTCTTTGAAGGACTTGCCAAGGGAAGAGCCTCAAACCTGCTTAGCCAACATCTTCCCACCACTTCCAGGCTATAGGAGAGGGGGTAAGGAAGAGATGTTCAAATTACTGAGGATGCATTTGTTGGGGGTTCCCAAGGGAAGGCAGGTAGAGAAGGGCACTTCCCTCACCTCAACCCGCTGAAAGGAGCTTGAAAAGACTCACTTGGAGAGGTTGGCAGTTTTTGATGAAATTGGGTGACGCAGAGACTGACAGCTGACTACCCAGAGATACGTCCCAGCACAAGGTGCAGGAAGAACTATATCAAGAGATTGGATTTATCTGTGGTGGTTGCAGAGCCAGGCAAGGGCTTAAATCAAGGGATGCTAAACAGAATCATTTGGGCAGCTGGACAGTGGATGTACGGGAGGCACTGAGTAGGTAGTTAGAAACCTACTTTAGCAGTCCTGAGGACAGATGTTGAAGGGCTGAACTGAACTAAGGCAGTGGCCACAGAAGGAAAAGGGAGGGGCTGGATCTGAGGAAAACAATAAGGTAAATGAATGGTAACTCTTTTTGAAAACTCCAAGAGGCAGAACCCATAAGAGGATCTTTTGTTATTGTTATTATTCAATGTTTTAAAATGTAAAACTCTCTGGAGAGGGAATATATTGAGTGTCATTATCAGTCATTAACACTTCAGCATGAATTAGCTGATTCATCCATGGAGCCATTGAAACTTAGCAGAAGCAGATTTTAAACAACCTGGTGGGGAAAGGCAAAAGGAAAATGAAAGACCTAAGTGGGAACAAATCTGGACACTTGGAGAAGGTGATGCAGGCGGAATTGATATGAAGTGACTTCAGACAGACTGCTTTGGACAGGGAGTCTGGAGAACAAAGTTTAAGTTTCTGTCCTATCCACAACCTACCAGCCCCAGGATCCCAGCAAGTCACTTAACCTCTCAGAGTCATATGTGACTCACGGATGATACTATTTATCTCACAGGGTTAAGTTCTATAAAGGAACTTTTTAAACTACCAAGCTCTGTGAAGGGGTATTATTCCACCAGTGTGATGAAAGTTAACCTTGGCAATGGTTACCCATCACCTTTCACTGAAATGCAGCCAGCCCATCAGTTGCCTGTCTTCTTAAAACTAGTTTTGTGTCTTCCAAGGAAAACTGGATTAGTCCTAACAGGTACAAAAGGGAAAGGGCTAGAGAAAGGCAGAGAGAATTAGTGCAGCTAGGAAGTGTTATATTCACCAGATCGTTTTCCCCATCTATCTAATGGTAGTGATAATAGCTAGCCTCACTATTACAAAATAATCCCGCACCTCTAAGCGTTTTTAAGCAAAGGGGCTATAGTTTTCTTTTTGCCACCAAGTAGCTGTGATCTTGTTTTGACTTTTTTGTTGCTTTGGTTTCCCCAGCTGTAAAATGTGAAAAATAATGACACACAGGGCTGTTGAAAGGATTAAATGTGTTTCAATATATAGTGCCTCGGTAGTGTCTGGTATGAGTACGCTATAAACAGTAGCTACACTACTCTGCTACTGCCACCACCATCATGATTGATCCCCAGGGCTCTGGCATTCAGTAGACAACACGTACGTGTTTGCTGAACTAGGCTGCTCGTGGGTGTGGAGCGGGGTGGGGGGAGAAGTGTGCCCTGTCACATAGGTGAGGGAGTGCAGATTCCAGCCCTCCCGAGCTCGCTGTGCTTGCTACTCAGAACCTCAGCTTCCCTGACAACCAAAGGGCTCAAACAGTCCCTTCCAAAAAGAGAACTCAGTAAAGAAAATTGCAGTAGAGAGTTTTTCTGGTACTTCCTTCCCAATTCCTCTCCTCTGAAGTTGGACACAAGACCAGGACCCCTATCTTTACCCCCCAAATGGCTGCCTTTCTGGCCGCCTTGACCCACGATAACCTTGAGCCAGGTGGAGAATCCAATGTCAGTTGATTCAAGCAGGACATCTCCCGAGAAGTCCAGGGTCACTATCCAAGAGCTTAGTTGACATCCCTGGCCCAGCATTTCCAACATTGAACACAGGATCCTGCCCCAATCTACACCCACCTCCTAGGGCTCTGTCTGCACAAATGGTACCACATTCATCTCCGTGGTGAGCCAGAGACCTGGCAGTCATTCTTCACACTCTCCCATGCCTCACAGTTCACCCAGGCAACCAACATTTCATGAGGGCCTGCTATGGGCCAGGCACCATGCCAGGCATGCGGGTTGCAACGGTCCCTGCCCTCCTGGAGCTTACAGTCAGATGGTGTGCACAGAAGTTAAGCAATGATCACACAAATAACATAATCCGAACTGTGATATTGAAATAAAAGAAAAGGCACCATAAGTCTATGTAACAAGTGGCCTGATCTTATCCACTAGGTCAGAGAGGCTTTCCAGAGAAAGAGTCCACTTACCTTAGATCTGAGGGACAAGATCTGATGGGGCTGGGAGTGGGGGAGATGTGGGGAGTCGGGTGGGGAGAGGATACTGCAGCAGAGAAAGCTACAAGAGCAAGGACCATGAATGGAGAGATGGGGCCACCTGCGCTCAACCCACTGGCCTCAGACCAGTGCAGCTGGAGGACAGACAGCAAGGGAGAGAGGCTTGATCTGAGGCCAGAGGACCAGGTCAGATCATGAGGGACTTTATCCTGAGGCAGTGGGAAGCTGCTAAACAGGTGATGAGGTCTTATTTGCATTTAAACCAAATCACTCAGGATGCAAGGGAAAAACCAGGTTGGAGGATGTGGGGAGACCAACTGGGAGGCTATTGCAGTAGGTGAGGTAGGAGATTATGGTTTGGACTAAGGGAATGGTGGAAGAGGAAGTGGAGGCACCGGAGACCATCTGAGGAGATGAAATCCATAGGACTACATTTCCCAGTTTTCCCTGCAGCCAGGTGTGAGCCTGTGTCTAAGTTCAGGTCAATGTGATGTTCACTCAGCGTGATGTGAGCAGAAGTGATGTGAATGACATCCAATTTGTGCCCTAAAGGAAGGGCCATGACCTCCCCTTCCTCCTTGCCCCTTCCCACTGGCTGGAATGGGGGCGTGACGGTGGGAACTAGAGAAACCGTCTTGGACAAAGAGAAGAAAGCTGCTTATGAAGGAGAGCAAAGACACGTGATTGAGAGGAAGCCTGGGCCCCCCGTGATTACGGAGTGGCCACACCAGCCCTGAATTTCCTACCCACACTTTTATGTAAAAAAGAGGTAATCTTCTATTTTGCCTGGGCACTGCTATTTGGATCTCTCTGTTACAGCTGCTGATCAGATCTTCACAGTGATGGATTAGACATGAAGAATACAGACAAGAGAGGCAGGGCTGCCCTCCGGTCTCTGGCTTGCACCACTGGATGGTGTGGGTCAAGTTCACTAAGACAGGGAGCCCTGGAGGAGAAACAGGCTTCAAGGTGGCGTGACGTGTGGGTTGTCCATATTGAGCACGTGACTTAGGCAAGTTGAGTTGGAGGCATTCCAGGAGGAAACAAAAGGAGATGTCCAGGGAGCAGGTGGGGAGCTTGGGAGAGAGATCGAAGTTGGAAGAAAGTGTGATCGGAGGATGAATTGGTGGTTCTCAACCCTGACCGCACAAGAGCATTTAACAAATTCAGATACTTGGGCCCAACCCCAGAGATTCTGATTTGTTCCGTCTGGGGCAGGGCTTGGCATCAGCATTTTTTAAAAGCCCCTCAGGTGGTTCTAACATGCAGCCAAGGATGAGAGCCACTGGTGGGGGTGGTAACGGAACAACGGGAGTGGATGAGGTGGCCTAGGGATGGAGTAGAGAGTGAGAAAAGTATCCATCTTCCGGTCCTGTCAATTGCAGGCCTTCTCACCCCTCCCGGGCCCCACTGGGAGATGAGAAAGAGCAGATGACACAGAGCACCTGCCCAGCCATCTCCATCAGAGTTCTTACACAGAACATGGCAAGGAGAGGCAAAGAGGACACACAACAGTCCTCTCCGATGTGACCAGGCTTTGCAGTGACAAAATGGATTCTCCTCTCTCGCTCCCTCCCTCCCTCCTGGGGTTGCCTGGTCACCACTCAGGAAGCTGCTCTGGTCTTCACAGCTGACCTGGCCAGAAGTTTCGAGGGAGGAAACTCCACTTTCCCTGCTGGGATGGAGCCCCTGCCCCGGGCAACTGCACCAAGGCTGTCACCGCAGCTGGTCACCCTGTGTGCAGTGCCGGCCTGCCTGCGCTGTGAGCACACACACAGGGAACCCTCGGGGCCTCTACTGCTGCCTTTCTTTGCAGCCAATTTGTTTTTTCTGGGCCTCAGATTCTCTTCTATAAAATAGAATAGACCTACTCATCCATACCAAAATGGTAAGTTTTTTTGGTAAACATCAAAGTGGTCAGTAATAAAACTATAAGGATTTATGAAACACCTTGTATCTCTCTACCTCTGCTGTTCTCCAGGTCAGGCGGAAGACAGAGCGAGGAGGGAAGCAGAGAGAGGAAGGGGACCTCTGCCCCTGGGGCGCTTACGGAAGAATGTGCCTGACTTCAGTGAAACCCTAGAAGGGGAAAAGCCTGTATCATTTGGGCCAGGAGGAGCCCGCAGTTCAGGAGGGCAGAGGTCAGTACAGGAAATCCCCCAGAAGGATGCCCCAGCCCCAGCATTTCCTTGAAACCAAACATTCTCTTCCCTCAACTGGGTCCCCACGGCACATGGCCCATGTCTGTTCTGGGATGTCAGGTGGAAAGTGGCAGGGGTCACCAGACCCGCTTGAACATCAACGCTGCCACCCTCTGATTATGTGACACTAGGCAAGTTGTAAAGCACTTATCCCTTCTGAGCCTGTTTCTTCATCTGCAAATTACCTCGCACAAAGCCTAGACCATAGCAGTAGCCAATAATAAATATTAGCTACGTTTGCTGTTGACAGGATTATACCAACTTTGGGGGGCTGTAAGCTAATCAGGAAAAGGCCTGACCCAGAGTACGTGTTCCGTTCATGTTGGTTCCCTTTTTTCCTTTAAGTTTAATCAAATAACCCTTCAGTGTGGTACAAGTGTAATGTTTGAGGACTGTCAGTTCTCTGTAACCAAGAGGTTTCTGGCAATGTTACAGGCTGGTAGGGAGAGGACTTGGTGAGCCAGTACCTGAAATGACCATCTACAAGGTGAGAAGTCAGTTACTCCACCTGGGGTGTCAGGAGCAGATGTGAAAGGTCAGACACGCGGCCAGGATGAATTGACTGACGCAAGGGATGGTCCACAGGGAATAATATCCACGGCCCATGGGTGGTGGAAGAGCCCCAGGCAAGAGTCAGTGGGAATGGGGGCTAGGGAGGCGGCAAAGGAAGGGCAACTAGAATATGTTCCTTGAATGAGTAGGCAGATGAATGATGGAATCCTGGAGCCCATGTGTCTGGCTGAGACTAGAAGACCTGACAGACTTGGATAAGTGACGCTGAACCCCTACACTGATGCTGACAAGTTGTCCAGCCGCCACCTTTGACTGTTGCTGCACCCCTGGCGCCAGGGTGGCCTGTTCTGCCCTGTGGGAGTTGCTCTCCCAGTGCCTGGACTGGGCCACCGCCCCAGAGCCCTGAGCTGGGAGGTTTCCCCAGGGCCTCAGCCCACAGTCCCCACACTCAAGCCTGTGGCAGGGCCCGAGCTCCTTGTAGGAGGGCTCGGGGCCTCCTGCTCCAAACTCTGCTCTTCTTGCCCTCTCCAGTCTTTCCTCCTCTGCCTGCTCCCCCAGATGGTAAGTTAGGGTCCCAAGTGCAGGCCAGGTCTCCTTGTACTCTGCCACCTCCCTGCAGGGCGTTCCCTCCCTCCCATCGCCCAGCCCCTGGCCTGCCTCCTCCGTGGCCCAGTCTCCTCTGTGTGCGGAGCCCAGCCACAGTGAAGTGCTTTGGCAGAAGCTTGGGGTTCTCAGAGAAGATACCTGATACCCGCCTGAGCCCAGGGTCCCTGAGGCCCCCTAGTGATGCAGGGGCTCCCAAAGACCCGGGCCAGTGAGCTTGTGAGCTGAGAAGCAGGCCGAGTCTGGTCTCCGCAGTGGCCGGACTCAGGAGGTGAGGGGAGGCAGCTACCGCTGGGTTGATCCGGAGCCCTGGGCACTATTAATTGAGGCTCCTGAAAGTTCCAGCGTAAGGATGGAGCTCTACTAGCATCTGTTGCGTAAATTATACCCGAAGGGACCTTAAACACCATCAGTCCAACCCCCCTCATTTTACAGGCTGAGCCGAGGAGTCACCGAGAGCGGTACTAACCTGCTGGGACAGGAAGGCAGGACTGTGGTTTCCCCACATCCCTGCAGAAGGCTGTCCCTTCTCACTCTACACTCAAAGCCACAGAACTCTCTGGCCCTGCCAGCTGCTCCTCTCTCAGGACACACTCTTTCCCAGCTGGCCAGGGACAGATCCGAGCGAGGTGTGAGCTCTGACAGTGCCCTGAAGGCTCCCTCCTGCCAAGGACCCCCCTGCTGACCGGGTGGCCAGCCTCGCATGGTCACCCAGAGGCACGGACGATGTGGATGCTGGAATCTCAGACAGAGCCCTCCTCGCGACATCACCCCCACTGGCCAGCCCCCGTGGGTGTGAGCTCCGACCAGGAGATCCCAGCCACTCAGCAGAAGCCAAAGCAATCAGGTTGCAGAAATCCATGAAAAAGAATGGATTTTCTTACTGCGCTTGGAGTCTTTAATTTCCTGTGTTTGCCCCCAAAGGGCTTTTTCATCGACAAAGCACTTGGTTCTGTGGGCAGTGCGGTTGAAAAGAAGCTGCTGATGAAGAGATTAGCGATCAGGGACATGCAGGGGCTGGTGCACTGGGGCGACCGCTCTGATGAAGCGGAAGGGGAGCCCAGAACGGACGTGCGCTAGGGGCGGGGGGCACTCAGAATGCCAAGGTGGGCACACTGAGAACAGAAGCCGGGTTGGGCTATGGTCAGGAGCCAGGTGGCAGCGAGGAGGTTGCCAAAGCAGAAACAAGTGCTCTTGAGAACAGATTCCTGAACAGAGACCTTTCAAATCAGCTGAGAGAGACCGTGGGAGTTAGGGCTAGGGGCCAGCCGGAAGCTTCTAGAACCAGAGGCAGGACACGGGAAGCTCAGATCAGAGTCTCTACCCATCTCTCCCACTCTGAGTCCTGAGCTAAATCTGTGGACTATTGCAAGGAGGAGAAATTTCTTACCTAGGTGAAAGAAGGAGGAGTAGCCTGGGAGAGACGGGGTTGATGGGTTTATGAGAGGGTGGAGGGAGAAACAAGCATTTTATCTGTCTCCAACCATAAAAGGGATGTGTATGAGGGGGTCTGCTCAGCTTAGCTACAAAGAACTGTAGGCTAACTTTGAAGTAGTTAGGATTATAGTCACACATAAGGGAGGACTTCCTGGTTGCCAAACGAAATGTGGGTCCCACTCCCACACCCCAGGGCCTGCCTCTCACTTTAGCTGGGGGCACTTGACGTAGCTCTTTTCAGGAACCAGGGATGCCTAGTTCTGGGAACTCAGCATGAGTCTGGCCACGGGTGTGCCCACGGGTGAGCCCAGGCCCCCCAGAGGGCCTACCTTGGGAATGAGTTCTGCCATCTTGCTCCAACCAGACAGAGGCTCACAGGCTCACAGGTCAGCCTGAAAACTGACCACACCCTCTTTCTTAAGATACCTTCTTTTCTTGCCTAGTTTTCCTCTTGCCTCACTGGCTTCTGTCTCTCAGCTTCCCATCGGGGCTCCTTCTCCATAGCTCACACGCCAAGTGTTGGTGTGCTCCAGGCTCCATCCTGATCAACCTTTCCTCCAACATCTGCAGTCTCTCTTAGTGATCACATTACCCCCTATGGCTTTAAATTCTGTTTATCTACTGCTGACCCCCAACTGTCTATCTCTACCCCAGACGTCTCCCTGTAAACCCACTGCCTTCTTGATGTCTCCAGTCGGATGTCTACAGTCATCTCAAACTTGGCAGGACCACCCAGAACACTTGAGTCCCCTTCCGAGCTTGCTCTCACCCCCAGCTTCCACTTCTCAGCGACTGGCTTCACCCTCCACCTGCTGTTCAAAGCAAACCCAGTGAACCAGCTCTATACTTACTCCCTGTGTGGCCTTGGGCAAGTAACTTAACCTCTCTGAGCCAAAGTTTTCTTAAATGGAAAGTGAGAATAATAACAATATCTCCCTGATGAAGTGGTTATGAAAAGTAAGTCAAATGGTGTATGTAAAAAGGACAGTGCTTGGCACATAGTAAGCATTTTAATCAATATTATCACTGTCTAACTCAGCACCATCCAGTAGAAACATAATGTGAGCTACATATGATTTAAAATTTTCTAGTAACCACGTTAAAAAAGATAAAAAGAATTGGAATTAGTTTTAATGATATATTTTATTTAACCCCATATATCTAAAATATTTTGATTTCAACATATAATCAATATAAAAAGATGAATATTTTACATTATTTTTATTGTACTAAGCCTGAAATCTGGTGTGTGTTTTACAATCCCAGCACATCTTGGTTGGGACTATCCCATATTAATGCTCCAAAGCCCCACGTGGCCAGTGGCTGCTGCGTGAGCCTGTGCGGTCTAAGTATCTCGAAGTTTCCATTCTTCCTCTACAGCAGAGTTTCTCAACCTCTGCACCGTTGACATTTTGGGTAAGTGGTGGAGACAGAATTTGAACCCAGAGTATATACAGAAAGAGCTAGAAATGTGACTACAGTGACCCTGGGTTATCCATAAAGAACAGCAGACCTGGGGAGCACCAACATTTAGATCAGGGTTTCACAACCTTAGCACTATTGACGTTTGGGGCAGACAATTCTTGGTTGTGGGGACTGTCCTGTGCCTTGTAGGATGTTTTACAGCATCCCTGACCTCTGCCTACTAGAGGCCAGTAGCATCCCCAATCCCACTTCCCTTCTTATCATTCAGGCCCCAGTATCAGGCTCAGTGGGGCCTGCCAGACATCTCTATCCGCCTCCAATCTCCCACTGCTCTTCACTCACTCCCCACCCCCGAGTGTGAGTCTTTGCATGCTGCCTGATGTTTTTCTAGGTTACCATTGTCTGTTTCTTCAGTCTGAAACATAAGCTTTGGGACCACAGGGACCTTGTCTGTCTTGATGACCACTGTCCTCCCAGCATCCTGAAGAGTGCTCTCAATTAGTATTGAAGGAACCAACGCCCTTTCTGTCTTGGCCTCCAGGCCTCAGCTCCAAGTCACCAAAGCTTCCCCACGCAGCTGTGCCAGGAACCTCTCTTGAGTCTCCAGGGGATTGGTCAAAGAGTCACTACCTCTCCAATTGCTGCTTGGCCGGCTACTGTGGATGGCAATTCAGGTTCAGCCCTGAGCTATGGCCACCTACACAGGTGGTGAGGGACTGAAATCCATGCGCTGCAGGGCTATGGCTGCCAAGAGAGGGCGTATTTTTCTAATTCACACAAAGGGGGCACAGGGGCTGGCAGTATCCTTGCCTGACTGCCTGATGCTGCCAGCTGCCCAGTCCCAATGGAGCTCCCCATCACAGCAGTGGTCCCTTCTGGTGCCCCAAGCCAAGACCCGGGGGACCCAGCATGGATGGGGAATGCCTGTGTCTTTGCTCTGGACCTGGGAATCTGCTGGAGGCGGGATGATGCCTCCTTCCCATGTCCTTGTCTTGTGGGTGCTGGGAGATCTCCGCTCTCTGCACCCCGCCCCAGCTATTCACATGCAGAAGCAGCTGTCCCCAGGACTCTCTCCTCTCTGCACATCCCCCTTTGGTCCCACCTCCCAGGGCCAGCCCCAGCTTCCACATCTGTCAGGACAGGGATGGCATGGCGGCCTTAATGCAGGAGCAACTCTAATCTAACAAAGAACTGCCCGGCCACCAGAGCCTGCCAATCCTGGGAGTGGCAGCTGGGAGAAGGCTTGTCACCAGTGGTGTGGAGTGAGGGGCAGAGCGTGGCTTCTGGATCTTGGAGCAAATGGTCCTGGAGACTTTGTCTAGTAAATGCCATGGAGAGATACACTCTCTGATGTCCTGCTGGGGCAGTTGGGGCAGCTTTCCAAAGACTGTTCAGGGCCCATTCCACAGGCCCCTGACATCCCAACTGGGATCTTGTCTCAGGCCTTTAGAGTCTGGAGGGCTAGAGATCGGCCCCGACTCCTTTGATAGATGGAGAAACTGAGGCCCAGTGCTGTGAGATTCCAAACGGAGTGTTCTAGAAAGCAGGGGTCACCGAGAGGGCAGTGTTAGGAGGATGAGGTAGGCGGAGGGCAGCCAAGGCTCTGAGCTACTTTCCCAGGGCCCCTGCCCTGGCACCTCCCCTCTCAACCCCACTCAGCCTTTGTCTGATTTGCTCCCTGCGACAGCTGGGGAGGATGGGCCTCGCCCTGGTTCTGCCATCAGCCATCTCTGCGTGGCACTAAAGATGTGTGCAGGAGCCAGGCCTCGGCAGCGAGCTTGGCAGGCAGCTCGCCGTTGCCTGGGAGACCACAGTGGAGGAAGGCTGCTCCACAAGGCTGCCGAGGGCCAGATGGCTGGTGGTCCCAGAGGTGCCTCTCCAGGGGGCCACAGCCTCAGGTGCACCTTGCAGGGGTCTCCTCGACACCCAGGAGGCAGATGGGGAAACTGAGACGCCGAGGGTGAAGGGCTTTTGTGGTTGACACACTGGGGGTCAGTGGTGGGGAACCCAGGACAGAGCCAGGGGCCCTGCCTCCCAGCCCTGGGCTCTGCAGACCTCCAGGACCTGCAACCCAGGAACACACCACCAGGGGGCGTATTGGTCTCCACGGCCAGGTCTCCCATCCGTGCCCTCGGGAGAGACCTCAGGCTTTGTTAAAGTCCCTACTAAACCTTGCTCTCTGAAACAGCCGGAATGTGTAACCACAGAGTCTGAGGAAAACTCCCAGCTCTGGATGCACTGGAAGTGAATAAGCCAACACTGAGATATGGAAGCTGGGCCCCGACTGGGGAGCCAGAAAAGGGGTGCTGAGATGGGGGCGGCGGGACCTTGGAGCCGGGGAAGTCCACCCCCTTCCTTCCACACGGAAGGAAACCAAAGGGTGTGTTGGGTCGGGGGTGAGGGGGAGTGCAAGCCCCTGAGAAAGGCTGTCTGGGCTGGTTCACCTCCTTAAAGCTGGCAAAGCAGCTATGGGGCCTCCCTCAGACCTGCAGAGCCGCTGAGGGACGAGGTCGCCATCCTCAGGGTGGATATGGCTGTTTTGCTGAAGGTGATTCCAAAATAGCCACTCCTCAGCCCTGCTGTGTTCAGTACTCAAGCCTTCTGGCCAAGTGCTTAGATATGCTGAGCAGGACAAGGGCCTGGAGCTGACCCTCGAGCAGAGGAGAGGCTCACCTGTGGCCTGTCCACGGAGACCTGAAGGCTGGCGGCCCCTGCCCTCATCCCCCAGTTCGTGAGTCCATGAAGAGTGCGTCCTGGGCTGGAGCCTGAGGCTGGGCCTCTCAGGGTTGTGGAGACAGGTGGGGTGGGACCATCAGCAAGGGACAGCGGGGAGCCAAGGAAGTCTTCCCAGAGAAGGGGAGGGAGAGGGGAGAGTCAGGTCCCTGCCTGCGGGAGGTCTGGAAAGACCCAGCGCAGCTCCAGGCACAGATCTTGATGGGTCTCTTCCCTTGGAGCAAAGGGGTGGCTGGATTCAGGCACGAAGCAGCCAGCCAGGCTCTCGGGGTTCACGTAACTCAGCTAACTGCTCCGCAGCCCCCTCCTCCGGGGCGCAAATGGAAATCCCTACCTGCCTGGGGTAGTCACCCACGCAGCGTCTGCTCCCTGAGAGCTGCCTGCAGCCAGGGCCCTCCCGCCCCCAGCCCCCGCCTGCTGCCTGAGCTGTCAGCCCAACTCCCAAACAAGCTGATTATCCCCATCTGGGGAAAACAGAACCGCTGTGCCTGAGAAGAGGCCTGTCTTTTTAGTGAGAAGTAATCTGAGGAAAACCCCCAGCTCTAATCGGCAATAGGAAGTGAATGATCGTCTGTCAGCTTGGCTTTCTCCTGACACAGGGGCAAGCTTCCACCAACATCACCTCCTCCAAGAAGCCTTCCAGGCCTGCCCAGGCTCACTGCAGGATTCACTGGACCCTCCCAAGGCCTGTGGTGAGTTTTCAGTCAATATTCCCCTGTGTAGTCTAGAGCTTTGGTCTGTATTTTAAGAGACTCCTCCAGGGAAAATTCTGTTCCTGCTTGAATGGGGTGGTCTACGCAAGAGGTAGGGATGGAGCAGAGTTTCAGATCCAGCTTGCCTCCTTTGGGGAAGAAAAATTTGCAGCTTAGACCTTCACTCAGTCTACTGAACACCCCTCATGATTTCCTACCCCTTTCCTTGCCCATGAGTTCCCTGAGCCTGGGATGCCCTTCAACCTATCTGGTATGCCGACATTTCTTCTATCGAAGCTGTCAAACCCCAGCCAAACAGAACAAAGCAGAACCCCAACCCTCCCCAGCTTAAGGACCTCAGCCCCTGTTGTAGCTCCACCTGGCACAGTATTCATTTGAGGGGACATCTTCACCCGGCTCTTTCCAGCCTAGGAGCTCCTGTGGGCAGGACTATATCAGCCATGTCTATCTGCCCAGGATCCAGCCCAGGGACCAGACATAGTTCATGTCCAGGTGCTGAGTGAATAAACATGAAAGTTTCCTCTGCCTCAGCCTGACTTCTCTACCTGCTCCCATCTCTATTATCTCCTGGTGCTGTTGCTTCCAGCTTCTCCCTAAACTCTAAGGAGGATCCTTGTGTGATGCATTACCCAGGGTCCTCCTGCCTGTCCTCTTTGGGAGGGGAGCTAACATTCTCTGAATGCCTCCTCCAATGTGCCAGGTAAGGTGATAAGTATTTTACACATTGATCTGATCTAACTCTCACAGCACCATGGTGTGTTTGGTGTAATGCTCCCCACCTTACAGATGCAAAAACTGAGGCTCAGGGAAGAAACAGACCTGCCCCGGGTCCTCAGCTGCTGAGCAAGGATCTGAGCTCCAAGTCACTTGCTTCCTGGACCAGCACTCTCTCCTCTACATTCAGTCAAGGTTCCAATGACCAAGCCTCAGGCAAGAAGCGCTGCCCCTGGGAGGGCTCACCCTGCAGCCCCTCCTCCAGGGTGGACGCCCACCTGAGCCCGCTGCAACCGACCACATCATATCATCATCATCGGCTAACTGTTAGGGGCATTTACCATCTGCCAGCTGCAGTGCTAAGTGTTTTGCATAAATTGATACATGATAAATTTCACAAGAACTCTTTGAGGTTTGTGCTTGTATAATCTCCACACTCAGATGAGGAAACTGTGGCACAAAAAGGTTAGCAAACTTGCCTAAGGTCAGAGCTATTAAGTGGCATTGTCCACATTCTTAATAGCATTCAGGCCAGAGACACAGGAACTATGGCTATGCCTCTGCCCTGCAGCTAGCCAGAATGATGCCTGGGAGCATCTGCTACGCTGCCCCCACCCCAGTGGCACCCCACAAGGTGCCAGCCCTCCTCCCTAGCCTGTCCGCAGCTTCTGAGGGTGAGCCCAGACTCTGCCACCCTCTCTCCCCAAAGGCCCAGACTGACTGTGAGCTCATCAGGGCAGGGACCAGATTCATCCTTTTATTTCCTCCCACAGGACAGCAGAGACCAGAGCTGCACAAAAAAGGAGTGTAATGATTTTACATATGCGTTGATGACCTTCTCTCTGCCTGCTTCCAAAGCAGATGTAAGATGGTTTAGAATATTGAGATGCATAATTAGGACAATACAATTATTCTTTAAAACAGAGCTGTTGGAATCCAATCAACAGTCAGGAAGATGGAGTTCTCCCGGGCAGCAGGAGGCCCCAGGCTGGGATGCAGGAACCTGGGTCCATGTCCCTGGCTTTGCCACAGACAACCTCATGTAAATCACTCCTCCTCCTTAAGTCTCAGTGTGCCTATCTGTAAAGCAGGTAGGCAGAATGTGTTGTGCAGAGATTGAAGCTGATATACAGTTTTTAGACGGTGCTACCTGGAGCTGCAGGTGTTAATCACAGACACTCCAGTGGCTGCAGTGAGTGGGCACGGGGGAGAGGGCTCAACAGCGGCCCCAGCCCCGTAGCCCCACTGCAGTCAGTGTGACTACTTTCATGTACTTGAGCGGCTGCTAAAAATGTTTGAAAACCCACACCAGGCAAGATGTTCTCTAAACTTTTCTCCACATTTAAAGCCCTTGACCTCTCTCCATGTTGCCGGCCCACCTACCCACAGCAAGCCTCCATTCTGGGCATAGCTGGGCGTTTTTTATATTGTTGAGCCCGGGAGGTGGGGAGATATGGGGGCCCTTTAGGGAAGGGGCTACAGTTCAGGAGCTGGCATCTGGCAGGGGTTGCTGAACTAGAAAAGAAGCTCCCTTTTCTCTCTGGACAGGAACTCGCCCTGTGCCTCTAAGATCCAAGTCTTGTGTGTTGGTCCCGGAGCCGTGGATTTCAGGGGCCTCCCTGACCCTCCTCAGCCCAGCTCTGCAAGGCCTCCGTGCTGCAGGCAAGTGCTGGGAACCCTGTCTCATCCAGGAGATCATGTCAGACACAGGCTGGCCGGCGGATGGCCCAGATGAGCTCCGGTCCACCCGTGCGCACTGGATGTTCCAGCCACAGCGGCTTCAGAGATGACTCAGCCGCTGCCCAGACTGCCAGGTGCCCCCACATGGACCTCAGAGGCTGTGCCCTCTGCTGCCCAACACCCAGGCGCTGACTGCCTCTCTCAGTCATTGGAGTGGGTGGCACAGAGCCATCCACTCTCTCAGCCAGGGCAACATGGCCAGTTTACTGGTGCACCGTGTCACCTCAGAGGGTGGCCCCAGCCTAGGCCTCCCCTCAAGTCTAACCACCCCAAGCCCAGGCACGGGTTGTTCATGCAACAGCAGATCTGAACTGCAGCATAAAATTCAGGTTCAGCCTGCGTGGCACTCCTGCACCCCTGGAAAGGGGGAGCTCTGGGACATGGGAGTGGAGTACAGGAACTGGTAACACACCTGGGCCTGTGCTGGCCTAGTCCTCTGGCTCTGAAAGTGAGAGGAAGAGAAGGGGGCTAGGAGGGCTGAGAGGACAGATGGCCAAGACCCGGGACAAATGGGCTGGGAGGAGAGGGTAGAGATGCTGGGCAGTCAGCTGCACCTTCCCACGAGCACAAGATGGAGGGCCTCCCTGGGGCTTTGGGGGTGCACCTGCACATTCCTTCCAGGAGAGCTTGCAGACCCAGTGGCTACCAGCAACAGCAGGTGTGACTTGGCTTCTGGGCTTTTCTGTCAGCTGACCCCATGCTGTGACTCACGCCTCACCACACTCCCCTCTGCAACACGGACACCTATATCCATGCCCCTGGGCTTCCTTAACCCCGCTCATTGCCATTCCTCCTCTTCCCCCCATTAAATGATGGTGGTCCCCAGGGCTTGTGTCCTCACCCTCTTCTCACTCTCAGGCAGCACTTAGACCGGGTTCGTAGCACAGTCTCTGGGGGGGCGGGTAGAGATGGCTCCCACAGACTCGGACACTCCCACCGCATCCCCACACCCACCCCACTGAGCGCCACTCTCTGTCCACAGCTATTTGCCAATGAGCCCAAGTCTGTCATTTGAGCCCCACCCCATCTATCCAACTATCTACTGGACATCTCCACGTTGATGCCTCACAGATACATGGCAGTCAGCGAGTCCAAAATCAAGCTCATCTCTGTGTTCTCAGTCCTTGTAAATGACACCACTATCCCCCCAATTGCCCAAATCAAAAACCTAGTTAAGAATTAGCCTCTTCGGGGCTTCCCTGGTGGCGCAGTGGTTAAGAATCCGCCTGCCAGTGCGGTTCGAGCCCTGGTCCGGGAAGGTCCCACATGCTGCGGAGCAACTCTGCCCGTGCGCCACAACTACTGAGCCTGTGCTCTAGAGCCCTCAAGCTACAACTACTGAAGCCCGTGCGCCTAGAGCCCGTGCTCTGCAACAAGAGAAGCCACTGCAATGAGAAGCCCGCGCACCGCAACGAAGAGAAGCCCCCGCTCGCCGCAACTAGAGAAAGCCAGCGCACAGCAAAGAAGACCCAATGCAGCCAAAAATAAATAAATTAAATAAATAAATTTATTAAAAAAAAAAAAAAGAATTAGCCTCTTCCACATAGATCACTCCCATCCTGATCTAATCCACCCAGGCCTATCCCTCATCTACATTAGAAAGGTATTTTGTTTCTATTTTCCAACCACAAGGAATTGCCCAAGCCGGGGACTGTTACCTTTTACCAGTTGCAATATCCTCCCAATTGGTCACCAGGCCTCTACTCTCACCCACTGTCCAGCCATGGGTTGAATGAGTTTTGCCACCTGTTAATCTGACCAAGCCATTCCCTTGCTCCAAAATCTTCAATGGCTCCTATTTCGCATTGCATTACACCTAACACCCTCAGCCTAACTCTCTCTGCCATCGGCCTCCAGGTCTGTTTTCTCTTTCCTAACTTACTCTCCACTCCATTCTTCCTTGACCCAATCAGGTAGAGTTTTCCTTCATCTCCCCCATCCTTTCTCGGTTCATTTTCAACTCTTGTCCCAACTCTGCGAGATGATACCTCCACCTGAGTGTTTTTCTGCCTTAATCCCCATGTCCAAGTCCTGAAAGACCAGCTCTATCCACTCTCCTACAGGAGTCTCCCCAACTGCCTTGACCCTCACGGACCTCCCTTCTCTGAGCTCCCCTGTCCCAGAGGCTGAGCTCTCCCCTTCAGCCTGGCTCTCCCCTCAGCCTGGGCTCTTCTCTGGCTGACGTGCTGGTGAGGCTGGTCTCCCAACCAGCCAGGGCCTTCCCGAGGGCAGGACCCAGGTCTCTATCCCAGTCTTTCCAGGAGGGTAAGCAAGTGAAGACCAGGACATAGGGAAGGGAGGGCAGAGCAGGTTCTCCTTCAATATCTGGAGGGACCACTCATGCCCTCCACCCTTACCTGGCCTAGACAACTACTTTTATTGTTCTCAGGGAAAAACTCTGGGATCCCAGTGGTCCTGGGTGGGTTTTTCACCATGTCTTCTTGCGGGGAGCAATTTGGGAGCCTGCATCTTGCAGCCGGGAGTCCAGGTCTGGGTCCTCTGACCCCTGGCATTTACCCCCTACCCAAGCATGGACCTGGGCTTGGGAAGGCTGCTTTCTGAGGCCCTGGCAACAACCTCGGATTCAGAAGCCGCTCTCTCCTCCTTGACCATCGTGCTGCTCTCTGCTCTCCCTTCTCCTAAACTATAGGCTGAAAGCTCCAGGCCATTTTAGTCCAATTTTCTCCTCAAATAGACAGGTGATTGTGGCAGTGAGATCTGCTACCTGCTGTTCAGAATCAGCGAGGAGCAGTACATGGGGCAGATAATGAGGGTTATTGGGCAGGGATGAAGGAACCCCTCCTCCTCCTGCCCTCGCCCTGACACCCCGAGCCCGCTCCCCAAAGCCGGAACCAAGAGAAGCCCTCCCTGCTTTCCCCAGCGGGGCCTGTGACCCTGGGCAAACCACCTACCATCCCCAAGTCCTGATCCCCTCATCTGTACAATGGGCGTTAACATCTTCTTCAGAGGATTAGGTGAAGATTAGAAATATTATAAAAAGCCAAGGAGGAGGCCATTGGAATTATTGGAAACTATTACTTTTGCTTGGATTCTCTCACCATCCTTGGCAGGCTGTCCGAGCCAGGATCATTCTCCCCCTTTTGGTGGGAGAATGGAGAACTTCTGGTGGAGAAGTTAAGTGTTTGCCTATTGTCTCACATCCATTCAGAGAGCCCCAAGTAAAAAGCACGTATTTACGGCGACTTTATGATGTCCGGGGCTTGGGGCTCTACTTGGATTATCTCATTCAAATCTCATAACACCACCATGAAAAGGTCCTATTATTATCTCCAGTTTACAGATGGGCAAACTGAGGCAGAGAGTGTTTAAGCAACTGGCCCGTGGAGGCGTGTAGTGAGCAGCTATCAGGGATTTGAACCCAGGACATCTGATCCCTCAGCGTGCTATGCTCCTTCACCACCAAGTCCCCTTTGAGTCTAAGGACTGAGGGCTGTGAGCCTGGATGGCTCTGGTCAGCTGCACCCCAGGCGTTGGATCGGAGCCCCCCTGGGAGCCCAAAGACTAAGGAGTGCACTGGGGTAGTCCTCAACCATTTGCAGAGGAGGTGGCCAGATCCAGTGAACCAGGAAGTGGTTCCTGAAGGAGATATACAAACAGGTAGATTCTGCTTTGTCAGGCTAAGGGATGAGGGGCGGGAGAGGAAACCCCTCCAGATCCCCCATCCCTGCTTCAGTCTCCCTCCTGATCTCTTTCTCTTCTTCAGGTCTCCACATCCACCTTCCTCTCCCCCATCCTCTTCCACCTGGTCCTGCCCCTGGCTCCCTCCAAATCTCTGCATGCCCACCTGCCCCTCCCTGCCCAGAGCAACCCCACACACACACCACGGGCAGGCTGAGAGGGGTGGCCGGTGAGCTGTGTCCCTCGTCCTAGCTGCAGAGCTTGCAGCCCGGGGCATGCCCCACACGCTAGAGCAGAAGATCCTCATCCCGAGAGCCACCCCCCACCCCCCCCCCCGCCATATCTCCGGCCAGGCAGAAATGAACCCGGCTGGCCAGAGCTGGCGCTCACACCAGCCTTTCCTCCAGCGCCCCTGCCCCTTCCCTCCCTCCTCCCCTCTTCCTCCCAGAGGCATTCACTCACTCACTCAGCAAACACCAGGTATGACACCTAGTGCTGGAGTCCAGAGGTGGAAAGGATACAGCCCAGCCCTGGGCCTCAAAGGAGCGGGCGGACACAGTGACTGTTTCCCCACCGTGACGAAGGCCTGTACCAGAGTTATTAGCAGGGGTCCTGTGGGAGCCGAGGTAACGGGGCTGCTCTCTGGGAGTCAGGCAAAGGCGTCAAGGGGGGATTCCTATGCATTTCCAGGTTAACCTGGCCTGCCCTATCTCATCTGAAAATCCGTGTGACTTCCCGACCTCAATTACATGGGTGCTGAGTCCTGGAGGAGGAGCAGGGACTCGTGGTGAGGAGCCCACCCCCGACCCTGTCTCTGCCCTGCTCCCACAGCCCTGTCCCCAGCCAGCAGGGCTGACCCCCAGGAGGTCAGGGGCACAGATGCCCTCCCGGGCTCTCTGACTGGGGCAGAAAGGAGGCACAGGGTCCCTGGGGCCTGATCCTCTTTTCAGCTGGGAAGCCTCCACCCTTCCCCTCCCCTCTCAGAGCCAATTCTCTCCCCACCCAAGACCAGCACTAGGCTCCAGCTGGGCCTCCACCCCACACCCCTGCACCCCCCATCCAAGCACTGACTTGGCCCCCTGGGGTCCTCACCCTTCTCCACCGCCAGCTTCCCATCAGCAGGGTCTTGTGCCGGGTATCAGGGTGGGGTCAGGAGATGGAGGACAAGAAGGAGGAGAAAGTCCAGAGACCCACCAGGCATCAACTCCTGCCCCTTCCTTACCCCCCAGTCAGTGGTTTCTCTTGCTCCACTGTTGATGCCAGGGAGGAAGTGCAGGTGAGGACAGGAGCCCAGGGCATGGAGGGGCAGGGGACACCTCAGAGATTGGGAGGGGCCCCCGGCAGGCAGAGGAGGCTCGAAAGGCTCTGATGGGGACATGAACTCAGAGTCCTTGTTTGCGTTGTGCTTTGTTCTTCTGCTGGGGGCCCAGGTGGGAGCCAGGAGAGGAGATTTCCTCTCTTGCCCAGGCCCCGCAGAGGACCCGCCTGCTCCTTGCCAGCAGGAAGGCAGTCTTATGCAAGGTATGGACCTTTTTATGTCACAGATGAGGGCAACTAAGACCAAGAGAGATTGCCCAAGGTCTTTAACAAGGTCACACAACAGGAAAGTGGTCCTGGCATAAAGCATCTGACACAGATCAAGTTCCTCAGGATGGTCCAGTTGATGGCGGACCCCTGTGGCTGGGTGGTGGGCTGTGGAGTGGGCACTGCTATCCATTACGGATGCCATCTCTGTCCTTCCCCACCAGGATAAAGATGGCCCCCACCCAGGTATTGCAAAGGAGGAACCGGCTTTACCCGTCTGCCAGGCTCAGAGAGTACAAGGCCGGTTCATGATGGTACCAGCTCCAGCAAGACTTTTCCTCCCCTCGCCAGCCCTCCCTCCCCGCCTCCCTCCTGTCCTCCCACACCCGGGGTGAGTGCGGGGGGGTCAGAAACTGGCTAGCCAGCTGGAAAGTGGCTGAAGGAGGAGAGAAGCACTAGGAGAAGAACAAATCCCCCCTTCCCACTGCACATTCCAGACCTGAGCTGGGCAAGGGGGAAAGTGCTGTTAAATCAGTTTCAGAGTTTTAATTCATGTCTCCTCTATGGCCTAAGAGCAAGCAGAAAAGACACAGGACCAGCCCGAGTTTTCATCTGAGCAAGAGAAGACTTCCTTAATGATACATTTTAAAGAGGCCGTGAGATCCCAAAATAAAATTATTTTCAATAGCCACAAGCCCTGCTGATTCAACATATACATGTAAAGAACCAAGACTGACGCCTGTCCTGATGAATGTGAGCTAAAATGATGATCATCCATAGGTCCTCTCAGTCCATCTGACTTGATGGGGCCGGGTGCTAGTCATATGGCCGCAGTAGCACACGCGTTCTTGGGCTGCCTTTCTGTTTATCTGCTCTGGGTACCTCCCAAGGCAGCCCTGCCACTAGCCCATTCAGTGCCACTAGCCAGGCAGGTCTCTGCCCTATCTGGGCCCCAGTTTCTCTATCTGTAGCAGGATGAGGCAGATGAGATCATTTCTAGAGGCTTGGCCCACTTTAACTTGTTTAAGTGATAGCAGGGGCCCCCTTGTCTATGCTCCTCAGAAGTCCTGGGTCTAGATGGGCACAGGACTCTAGTGAGGAAAAAGGTAAAATTCAGGAAATTTCACATAAAATGGATTGCCTACTTCTCCTGAGCCGTTGAGCCAGTATGTCCACATGGCAACGGTCAACTGCAGTGCGTAGGAGCAGTACCCATCACCCAGCAAAAAGGGTCTCCGTTTGGCCACAGTCCCCGCCATTCCCCATCGCCCCCATCCCTAATGCCAGCTGCCATTTATCACCAGACATGCTGTTGTTTTAATAGAATACTATTTCTTTGTCAATGTGTCGCTGTCAAAACTGGAAAATTGAACTGGAGGGAACATATGTTTTAAGAAGAAAATAGCAAAGGGAGACCGTTTCCCTGGAAAGATATTTAACCATCAAACACATGCTTCTGTGCTCTCATTTGACTTCCTGGCCCAAGGCTTCTAGCGGTTGAGTTTGTGTTCTCAGGCCACCCAGAGGACTCCCTGGAGCTGTCCCCGCCCGGCTGCCGCCCCAACAGGATTAAGGGCTCAGCACAAGTCCCCAGGCCCTGGATGCTTCTCTGGGGCTCTCCCTCTCCTTTCTTCACCCACACTAAGACATCCTCTCTAGACCCAGAACCTCACGTGGCAGCAGGGGAGGCCTGCGTCTCCCCCAAAAGAGGAAGCCTTGCGAGGTGCAGAAGCCGGCTTGGTGCCAGGCTGGCCAGGGAGCCGTGGAGGTCCACAGGGCCTTCCTGGGCCAGGGCCTTTCTCTGGTCCCTCAGTCTCCATCCTCTGCAGATCCCCACTTGGAGAACCAGCTCATGGTGGAATAAATTCACCGCCCTCAGGCCCTCTCCTTCCTTCCCTCTGCTGGAGTTGCCATGACAACCAGAGTCACCCCGATGCCAAAAACACCGCAAAAACAACAACAAAAGCTCCACCCTCAGCTAGAAGGAAAGAGGGCAAGGGCCAGGTGTTGGGGCAACGGCAAGGGAGACATGTGGTCCGGTGTTCTACCCTCTCCACAGCCCCCCGCAAGAAGCACATGTGGGAATCGGGGGATCCGCAACCAGCCGGAGGCAGAGTGGGTGGGGCGGTATTTTCCTCCATTTCCCGTATCCTCCCCGGCAACTTACATCTGTCCCAGCAGCTCCTCCACAGTATCAACCTAGTCCGCCTCCATTCTGGGGCAGCAGGCCAAGGACAGAGCGGGTGGTGCAGGGCCCGGAGGACCAGCTGTAGGTTCAGAAGAGCCCAGGCTCCCTGTCTCTGCCTGGCTTCCGCTGTGTGACCTCAAACAAAAGCATTTTCCTCTCTTGTGCCCTGAATCCTCGGGCTCCGTCCCCTACATTCCCACCCCGGTCATTAAAAGCCGAGCTCAGGAAGGAGGGAGGTCTCATTCACACTGAGGAATGTGTGACTGGTAAGGCTTCAAGCGGCTCTTCCCAGGGAGCCAAGCATTTTATTTTATTATTTATTTATTTATTTATTTATTTTTGGGGTGGCTGCGTTTGGTCTTCGTTGCTGCGCTCAGGCTTTTCTCTAGTTGCGGCGAGTGGGGGCTCCTCTTCGTTGCGGTGCGCGGGCTTCTCATTGCGGTGGCTTCTCTTGTTGTGGAGCACGGGCTCTAGGTGCGCAGGCTTCAGTAGTTGTGGCTCACCGGGCTCAGTAGTTGTGGCGCGCAGGCTCAGTAGTGGTGGCGCACGGGCTTAGTTGCTCCGCGGCATGTGGGATCTTCCCGGACCAGGGCTCGAACCCGTGTCCCCTGCATTGGCAGGCGAGGCGGATTCTTAAACACTGCGCCTCCAGGGAAGCCCGAGTCAAGCATTTTAGCATGGCCTTACCCTGAGGAGTGGACCCCTGAGAGTGGCGTTTCAGTTCTCAAAGGACCAAGCTGGGCGTTGGGGAGCACTGTCTACTCCTCTAAGCTCGCACAAGATGAGGGAGGGAGTGGTGCTGACTCCTTGCCCAATGCTGGGCACCACCCACATGCTCCCTCCAAGGGAGACTCGGGGCAGCCAGGGTTGTGTTAACCCATCAGTGTTCTCCCAGATGCCAGAATGGTCGCCATTGGAGCTTAGGGCACCCCCTTAGGGTGGACCAGGTTGTGATAAGCAGTGCTCAGCTGCATAAGGGCCCTGAATATCTGTGGAGGGAGGAGATCCTGGGGTAGGAAGGTTGGGACCCGATGGGTGGTGGGAGAAGGGCAGAGGCCAGCAGTGTGTCCTTTAGCAAACCGTTTCCCCTCTCTCAGCTCCACCTCCTGGCTCTGAACAAGGCAGGTACTACACAGAACGATCGTGATCACGGAGAGCATAGCTTGTGTGATGTTCCAGCAGCCTGGGAGCTTGATGGGGGTGGGACATCCCCCCTTCACCTCTGACCCCTAGGCCCTCAATTTGGGAGTGTGGAAGGAAGGGAGGGCTAGGAGGAGGGTAAGCGTGGAGGAGGTGAGCAGAGGTAAGCACAGTCCTAAGTCTCCAAGGTTGCCCAGGGCCCCAGCTGCCTGGGGCAGACAAAAGAGCTGCCCTGCCTGGGGATGTGGTACCTACTGCTGGCAGTGCCAGGGCAGAAGGAATTCACTGCGCCCTGGTGACGGAAACCAGAGGCCCTTCCTCACTCTGTGCCTCACTTTTCTCATCTATAGAATGTATGTGAAAATAATACTAGCTCATTGGATTGCTGTAAGGACTAAACCAGTTAACGTGTGTAGAGTGCCTGGAACCGTCCCTGGTGCACATACACCATACCAAAGTGCTGCCATTCTCGCCGAGCTCAGGACAGTTTGCCAAGTGGAATTGTGGCAGGGGAGCTGGAGAGTGGGCTGCCCTCTTCTCTACAGACAACCACAGCCGCCTTGCTGGGCTCCCTGCCTCCTGGCTGACCCCTTCCCCTCTGCCCTCTGTCCTCCACCCTTTGCACTGTGGGATGGCGAAGGCTGGGCCCCACCTACTTCTCTGACTCCTGCAACTACATGCACATACATACACACACACGCACACTCTTCCCATGGGCTCCCCCATGCACCAGGCTGCGTATGATATATAGCTGTAAATTAATTATAACATTGATTTATTAACATAACCAATTCAGCACCTGCTTTATGCCAGGCACTGGCTGGGCTCTGGAGACAGGGTGGATAGGTTTGCTCCCTATCAAAGCTGGGTCAGCCATGACCCAGCTTTCACAGAGCTTACAGCCTGATGGGAAGACAGGGCAGGTGAACAGGTAAGGAATTTGCAAGATAAAGAGCATAGAGTAGGGGCACCTAATCAGTCTTCGTGAGGTGGGGTGCGGTTCAGAGTCATGGAAGACTTCCTGGAAGCAATGACATTTTAAGCCGAAGCCTGACAGGTAAGAGAGATCAGGCAAAGGGAAGAGGCAGCGAGAAGGAACAGAGGGAAGAGACAGGCCTAACTCCAAGACCTGGGGGGAAAAAGAACAGTGTGCAGTACTTGGAGTATAGAGTACTCAGGGTAAGAAGCAAGGGATGGGGCTGAAGAGGTTAGTAGGGGCAGTCAGCAAGACTCATGGGCCAAGTGACAGTGTTAGTCTTTATCTCAAGGGCAATGAGAAACCACTGGACATGATCAGCTTGAGAGAGGACTTTCTGGGCCAGACTAGGAAAAGCAGAGCAGTTAGGGGCTGTTGCAGTCCAGGTGAGAAATGATGCTGGACTAGACTGGTCAAGGTGGTGATGGAGACACGTGGGTGGACTCAAGAGGCGAGTGGGAAGTGGTATTCCCAATGCATGATGGTTGTCTTGTAGGCATACAGGAAGGCCTATTCCCTGACCACAGAGGGAAGGGTATGGGTATTCACTATTGAAGGACCAAAGACGAAGAGCAGGTTTGAGGGAGTGGTGATGAGTTCAGCTTGAGGTACACTGAATTCGAGGGGTCTGTGGCCCACACAAGTGGACGTGTCCCGAACACAGCTGAACGTATGGCCTGGCCTCACGGGAGAGAGCTGGGCTGGAGAGTAGAATCAGGATCATCAGCATATAGATGTCCCAGGAGGTCAATGCAGCCCTGTCTTGATGCCTTCAAAAGTAATCCCTGGGGGACTTCCCTGGTGGTGCAGTGGTTAAAAATCTGCCTGCCAATGCAGGGGACACGAGTTCGAGACCTGGTCCAGGAAGATTCCACATGCTGCGGAGCAACTAAGCCCGTGTGCCACAACTACTGAGCTTGCACTCTAGAGTCTGCGAGCCACAACTACTGAAGCCTGCGCTCCTAGAGCCTGTTCTCTGCAACAAGAGAAGCCACTGCAATGAGAAGCCTGCGCACCCCAATGAAGAGTAGCCCTTGCTCACCACAGCTAGAGAAAGCCCGCACGCAGCAACGAAGACCCAATGTGGCCAAAAATTAATTAATTAATTAATTAATTATTTAAAAAAAGTAAGCCCTGGGGATTGACCACACCCACTATATTCCCTTCCCCCACCCCTGCAAAGCCCCACTAAAATGACAGAAAAAGACAAAGGCAACCAGAGACGAGACAATAGGACTCAACAAAATGTTGGAAAAGGGAAAGTGAATGGCAGAGCAGTAACTGCCTTGACAGAGTTGAGAAAGTGGAAACATAAATGCCAGTGGAGAGAGAAGGCAGCAAGAAGCAAGGCGTATTCTACCTCGATGCCTGGAAAGGCTCAGGATGGAGAGCAGCCAGATTCCTCTGAAAGCAAAAATGAGGCTGAAAGAGGAACAATGAAAGTCTCTTTAAGAAAGGAGTTAGACCCACCCTCTCCCCCTGCCCATTCTCCCTGCAAATTCTCTCCCCACCTAGCTGAGGATGGAGAGAGGATTTCTTAGTGACACTGGGACTGCGTAGCGGGAGTGGGCCTGAGGCGTCATACTGAAAATGGGGGATTACGTACAGGATGGTGGACCTCTAGTCCCAACTGCTACTCCACTTGAAAAGGCTAAAGACTCCCAGTAGGATAGTAGAGAAACCCTCTCTGGAGAAACCAGTCAGCTCAAGAGGAAAGACCTAGAGATAGTAGCATATGAGCTCACCACCTGATCCCCTCCAGGGAAGCCCCTCTGAAGACAAGCCCTGTTCACACAGAGTTTGCCATCAGATTGTGGGTGCCTCTGTCTTAAATGAACTCCTGCCAAGGATCCCCAGACGCACTAGAAATGCCTCCAACGTGAAAGGCACTAGACAAGGAGGGGGAAGCAAGAAAGGAATCAGGCAGATAAAGAAAGAAACTTAGAGAAAACAGAGACAAGTAGGAAGTAAAAAACTAAAAGTATAGCTAATATCCTCTGAAAAGTAATAGAATATATTGCATCCATGGGGGAAAAAAAGAACAGAATGGTATCCTTAAAAGGTACATTAAAAGAATAAGCAAAAGCTCATGGAAAGTAAAAAAAATATTATAGCTGAAATCAGTGGAAGAACTAAAAAGTTGTTTGAAAACATCTTTTCAAAAAATAGAGCAAACTGACAAGTTAGAAAGTAAAAGATAAAAGATAAGAAATTGGAAGTTCAAATCATTTTAGTGATAGGAGTTCTAGAAAGTACAAACAGAAAGGGTAAAGGGGCAGAAAGTTTTCAGAGATGATACAAGAAGCTTTTCTAGAACTGAAGGACATAAGTCTCTACATTGAAAACAGGCATGAGTACACAGGAGCAATGAATCGTAAAAGATCTATACCAAGTCACAGAGCATCAGAGACAGAGAAAAAAATCCTGAAAAATTTAGGGAAAAGGAGAAAGACAGGTCACGTACAAAGGACAAAGACTTAGAATGACATCTAGCTGTGTCTTAAAAACTTAGAGGAAAATTTATTTGCAACCTAGAATTCCATATCTAGCCAAACTATCCATCACGTAAGTAAAATAAAGAGTAAATAAAAGGTAAAAATAAATACTTATTCAGACATTTAAGGATTCACACAATTTATCTCCTGTGTACATTTCTTAGGAAGTTACTGGAGAACGTGTTACACCAAAACAAGGAAGTTAGCCAAGAAATAGGAAGGCATTGGATCCAGGACATAGTGGGATCAACTCATGAGAGAGAGAGAGGGAGAGAGAGAGAGAGAGAGAGAGAGAGAGAGAGAGGGAAGTGAATCCTCAGGAAGATAAGGAAGGACAGCTCTAGAATGACCGTCCTTAGCTGGGGAAGAGACGTGGAGAGAGCCCCCTCCAAGTGGGAATGGGAGGTTCTAAGGGGCATATCTTCAAAAAAAGAAAAAAAAAAATCACACTTATAGATTACCTATGGAGGTTGACAGAATTGAGAGCAGTTTTATGTTTTGTTGGAGATTTGGGGAAGAATTCACGTAGGTACGTGAAAACTAAGTAAGCAACAAACAAACAAAAAATTAATAATTTCAGGAAAAAACAAGTCCTGTGGATTCCACTTCTGAAACCTCTCTCAGGTGTTTCCCCTCCACTCCTCCTGGATTCCAGGAGGCCAACAGCCACACACATTCTTCTCGGGAGATCTGAACAAGCCCATAAAATAGATATAAACAAAATCTGACATTTAGGTGTCCCCCAACAAAAAGGCAGGCTTGTCATCTGACCACCTCCAGAGGAGCCCATCAGTACCTAGCCTTGCCAGGCACGCAGGGCTTCTAATCAGCATCTGGGGACCTCTCTTAGTAAGAACAGGCAGCCAAGAGTCACCAGAATTTTAGAAAATCCTCTGACGTTAAAGACCAAGGTCCAAAGAAAGAAAATACAAGGTCCAAACTGCAAAGAAAGAAAGAGAGAAAGCGATAAAGAGAGAAAGAAAGGTGGAGGGAAGGAGGGGGAGAGGGAGGAAGGAAGGAAAGAAGGAGGGAAGGAAGGAAGGAAGAAGGAAGAAAGAAGAAAGAAAGAAAAGAGAGAGAGAAAATGAAAGAAAGAAAGAAAGAAGAAGGAAAGAAAGAAAGAGGGAGAGTCAGGGAGAGAGGGAAGGAGGGAGGACGGAAGGAAGGAAGGAAGGGAGAAAGATAGAGAAAATAGAGACTATGCAGGGAACAGAAGAAAACTTCAACAACACTAACAATAACATTCTTAATGAGAAAAAAAAATCACATCCAGAGACAGGGGATTTTTGAAAAAGGAACAGAGAACAAAAATGAGTTCTCAGAAATTAAAATAAAAAGAGTATTAAATTTAAAAATCAATAGAAGGATAGAAGATGAAATACAAAGAATCCATCAGGAAAAAATTTTAAAAATTTAAAAGGAATATAGGGGAAAATATTACAATAGAATTAGAGCTCCATTTTAGGAAGTCCAACATTTGGCTAAGGGAATTTGAGATAGTGAGGACAGAGAAAATGGAGAAGAAGAAATTACCAAAGAAATTACACACAAAAACTCACCAGAGTTGAGGGACATGAATTTCCAGAACAAAAGGGTCCCACCCAGTTCCCAGCATAATGGATGCAAAAAGAGTCATGAACAAGAATCAGAGTGGTTATGAAGAGACCTTAGGAGCTTCCAAGTGACAGAGCAGGTCACAGGAGACCAGGAATGGCAGGCATTGGGTTACTAGCAGGTCTGGAGTTTAGAGGTTAATTTGCAATGCTTTACAAGGGAAAGTATTTCCAACCTAGAAATCCATGCTCTGGGAAACCATCAACCAAGTGTGAGGATAGAATAGAGACATTTTCAGACATAAAAGGATGGAGAATATTACCTCCCATGTCCCCTTTCTCAGGAAGCTATTGGAAAATATATGCCACCAAAACAGGGGAACAAACCCAGGAAGAGAAAGAAAGAGATTCCAGAAGTGAGGACGTGAACACAGACGTGCAGTGAAGGTATATCTCGACATGAAGATGAAGATCAAGTGTCCTAAGAGGACAGTTGAGTCCCAGGCTCAGCAAGCAACAAGTCTAGCTTAAAACAAGAAAATAGAGGGAAAAATAAAATCGATGTGTTTGATTGAGAGGAACTACTATTGATAGGCGAGTGGCAGGGACATTGGAAAAGTTATCAATAGATACTACACATCAGACAAATAAAAAAGACGGTTATTAGTTCTAGAAAAAAAGGCTTGTATAAAAAAGAATGCAGTTATAATGTACAACTGGGCTCAGCAGTGCTTTTGTTCAATAAAAAATTGGAAAATACTCATGTTAGGAGGATGGAGGGAAAGGAAGCAGGAGGGAAATGGGAGATTTAAGTCTTTATTTACCATGGCAGGAATTCAAAAGTGAATGCCCAAAACTGATAAAAAAACAAAACAAAACTGTGTATGCCTATATTTAGAAAAATGGAACTAAATACTAGACGAAACACCCAAAAGAATTAAGGGTGATTAGAGCCTAGAGGCGATACTGAACTTGGAGAAAGTTGGACCAGAGATTGCTGCTTTTCATTCTAAACCTTCTAGTATAATTTAACTTTAGTTATATGCTGGCACTACTTTGAGTTCCCCAAGCACAGTTTTCTTAATTCAGTCCTTGTATTTCCATAATCCAGGCTGACACATAGTAGGTCCTCAAATGTGTGCTTATGGAATGAATAGAGGGAGAGATTCAAGAAACAGAATTTTGAGCAGGGCTTCCTGGGAGCGGCATGAGAGATGAACTGGGGTTGGAAATCTGCACAGGAGTTAAATAAGCAGAGAGAAGGACCCCAGTTATCTGGAGTGGAAACAGTGGAGCAGAGAGTCCTCAAAGGTTGAACAAGTTAATTTATTGTATTGCTCAATTATTCTAGGAGTTTCTGCGTTCTGAAAGAAAACCCACAGAGAAGAGGGTGGAAAAGCAGAATTTCAGTGCCCTTGGAGGATGGGGCACTGTTGGCCTCTCTGCACAGAACTCTTCAACAACTGCCATTAAGGGATCACATAGCATCCCCTCCCTTCCCCTCTGCAAACCTCAGACGCGCCTGCATTTGTTACTTCTTTCAGAGCAGGGTACTCAACTCTCTGCACAGCAGAACTACCTGCAGAGCTTTCCCCAGATGGTACCTCTGTCTGGAAGCCCATCCCAGGGCGTCTGACTCTACTGGTCTGGGAAGGGACCTGAGCTTCAGGGCTGGGACTAGGGTGAGGCCAGGGAGGCACTCACTCTCAGGGTTCTGCAGGGGGCAGAGCCTGTCTCTATTTAAAAGTGTGATATTTTGTTCATTGTAGATTTTTAAATTAATTTTAACGTTTTAAAATGTTATTTATCTTGGCTACTGAGTTTGGGGGTGCCTCTTAAATTTTGCATCCCAGGTGAGTGCTTCACTCTCCTCGCCCTAGTTCTGGTCCTGGTGAGTATCAGCATTTTTGCTTAACACCTTGCCAGGGACTGAACCGTAGGGCGTAATCATTGCTCCGAAGGTCCTGGGATGGGGAGTGGGGCTTCCCACAGCACTAGATACACCGCTCAGCGGAAGGTGGGCTGCTGGTCTGGGCAGTCCTGGGCTTCTGGAGAGCTTCTAGAGAAGAACCAGCAGCATCCTGACTTGGGCGGCTCCCTCTGTTTCCTGGGGGTAGCCTCAGGATGAGTGGAATGACTCTGTTGTCCCTGCTCCGTGCTGGGAAACATCTATGGAGGGAATAACGACATCTGTGCAAACTTCTCTTTCTGGAAAACCATCCAAACAGTCTCCTGACCCAGAACCCTTCAGTTTTCTGAGGGAGTAAATTAAATGCCTGCTTGTTTCTTGAATAGCTAATGTTCGTTATGGTTCCTACTGGTTTTAAGGATGTTTGTGATCCAGTGGAGCTGAATGTTGCTTGAAAGCTAATCATCACTCACCACGTGCCAGATGCCGTGTTGGGGCTTTGGGAGGATTATCTCAGTGCATTCTCATGCCACATAAGCAGTAGATACCATTGGCATCCCCACTTGACTGGTGAGGAAACTGATGCCCAGAGAGGTCAGGTAACTTGCCGGAGGTCACACAGCCAGCAGAAGGTGGAACTGGAATTGGCACTCCGTCATCCTGACCCCCGTGCTCAGAAGCACCCCCATCATTCTGACTCTACTGGCAGAAACGTCTAGAGTGTGGACTGGAGTTGGGAGGCCAGGGTCTCTGGACTGAGTCACAGCAGGAGCCTGGGCAAACATGCCCTCCTGTGTGTGTATCTGAGCCTCAGTTTCCTCATTTGAACAGAGGGGTTGGGCAGCAGCCCTGGCCGTTATGGCCGCGGCACACAGGGATCCTGTGACTAGACCATCTGGGCCCATGTTCCCAGCAGTCACATGTCCTGCCAGTGTTTGTTCTGAAAATACTATGAAGGAGAGGGACCCCAAGTCAGCAGGTCAGCAGGTTTGGCCCCAAATTCTGAAGGAAAGGACAGTGGTGATGTTCTGGGCCAGGGTCTTGGAAACCACCCTGATCACCTTCTCTAGGACCTCCTGGTCAAAGGATTTGAGAAAGGCCTGGGACCTGTGACCCTTTGCTGGGACCTGGGACCCTTTGCTGCAGTGCTTGCACCTGGACACACCTCTCCTAGAGCAACAAAACACAAAGAAACTGTATGGGACTAAAAATAACTGCGTGCATGCGCAGCTGGGGCAAATTCTGGACCCAAAAGATACAAAGAGACCAAAAAGCCCAACTGCCGCTCTTGAAGAGCCTGGAGCAAAAGCAGGGCACTGCGCATGCCCCTTGCACACAACACCACCAAAGGGGTGGGCAGACCACCTAAGCCACCCGTCTGGCCCAACCCCTGGACACACCCCTACCCTCACCCCATATAAGAAACAAGATTGCCCCCCCTCAGCGGGCAAGCAAGAGAACCTGTTGTTTGTTCTGGCTGCCCCCTGCTGCAGCAGGGGCCCCAATAAAGCCTTGCCTGAATTTCTTGTCTGGCCTCTTGTCAATTTCTATTGATTGGGGAAAGCCAAGAACCCTGGTTGGTAACAGATTCAGCAGGTACCCCAAGCCCCAGGGTATGCCCTCCCCTTACCCAAGGATCTCCTAGCTCAGCAGGTGAAAAGGGGGTAAAGGCAGAGCGCAGGCTGGAGGTAGGAAGGGAGAAGCAGATCTTGGGAAGTGGACTGGGGTGGAGTCAGAAAGGCCTGGGGTGACAGGTCAGGAGGGGAAGGAGGTCTACGAATCCCCAGTGTCCAGAAGAGAGGAGCCCTCAGGGAATACTGGCTATGTGCCTTGTTCTGAGGCAGGAAGGGAAAGAAGAGAGGAAAGGACCATCTGAGGTCCCCACCAGGCTGTGACAAGTGGTGGCAGAAGGGAGGGGTTCAGGAAGCTAAGGTGCAGCAAAGCCTCTTGAAGCAGGGCGCATCCAGGAGCTCAGGTCCACCGGTGATCAAGCACAAGGAGCTCTGGGGTGCTGGGAGCTGAGCAGGGGGCCAAAAAGAAGGAGCAGCCGCTCCCCGGGAGGTGGAGTGGGTGCCAAGTCCTCCAGAGCCCGACGGAGCCCTAGAAACTGTGAGCTCCTGGGAAGCCACAGGTGGGGCTGGGCCTCTAGAGAAGTCAGTGTCTGGTGGCCGGTGGCTCTTGCTAGGATGCTTCTTGCCTCCTTGCGGCCAGGTGTGAGGTCAGTAACAGGCCAGGGCCCTACCCATGACCCACTGCCTCGGCTGTGTGGTCTCTACGTCTGTCCTGCCTTTCCCTGAATAAGTGTGTGTGTGTGTGTGTGTGTGTGTGCGCGCGCGCGCGCGGGGTCGGGGGGGATAAGCAGCGGATGGCGGGAGTGACTTCAGGTGGCCTCTAATGGGAGGGTGAACCTGCTAACGAATGGCTGCTGGGGTGTCACTGTGATGCTCCGTCCCTCCCTCCACAGGGACACAGGGTGGCCACCACGTTCCAGGCTGGACTGGAAATCAAGAGGCCAGCCCTCTGTCACCAACTCTTCATTGCCTTGCTTGTGGTCACCAAACAAGGGGCCTGCAGTCAGTTGTCTCAAAGGGTCTTGGTCCATTAAAAGTCCTGACTCTGAGATTGGAACGGTCCTCTCTGTGATGAGATCAAGGGGGTTTATCGGGACCACGGCTCCCTGCCTCTAACGCTGGGGGCTCCCGTGACCCCCTCCTACTCTTTACAGTGGGATAGCCCCCTCCCCTTGGTCACCCTTGATTCTCCCATAACATCTCGGGATACCAGTCACGTGAGAGATTCGGGAGAGAAGTGACTGTCCCTATGAAATGGACACACTGACCAGGCCAGGAACACACTGACCAGGCCCAACTCCCTCCAATCTGTAACCTCTGGGCCACGGTAACATCCCAGCAACCCACCCGCCTCCCTTCTCCCTCCTTCCTGGCCCCCTCCTTTCAGAACATCTTGGTCCCCAGTTACTCAGAACCGTGGGAGGCCTGCCAGGGAAGAAATTAGAGCTCCACATCAGCTCTTCTATATTTACCACCTGACAGCTGAGGAGGATCTATCTTCTGCACAATTAAATGAAAAGAGTTTTAATATCGGCAGGCAAAGGACTCGAGCATCAATGGAGAATTAGGTTAGAGCCAGCAATTGGATTAGCGCCCAGCTGCGAGTGAGATGAGGACTCGGACACGGGAGGGTTATCCTTCTCCTGGCGACAGGCCCTTCCTTGACGGGGGGCGGGGAAGCTGGGTTCCTGAGATCAACCCGACCCCCAACCCTGTGGACCCAAGACTAGGAGGGGCAACGGTTCCCAGAATCCTCTGCGAAGAGAAAGCCCTGAGCCGGGTGTGGCAGATGAGGGGACACGGGGGTCTCCCAGCCAGTCAGCCACCACACCCCTTGCTGAGAATTAGCCCTCATCGTGTACCCCTCCTTCATCCCCTCCTCTCTCCTGTATCATCCCCTCCCTGGCTCAGGCCCGTGTCTCCCTCTCCTAGAGCTGCTGCACCACCCCACTGCCTCTTCTCTCCCCTTCCAGTCCCACCTGCAATCTTCCCTGAGCCTCCTCCTTCCCTGAAGTGTAGGAAAGAGATGCAGGGACACATATGTCCCCTGGTGAGAGCTGTTGAAGGCACAGCAAAGACGCTAGTCAAGTAATGGTCTCTCCCTTTTGTTTTGTTTTGTTTTTTCAATTTCACACTGAGTTGCTTTCTTTGGATTTATTAAATCTGAAATGCAGGAACACACCCCAGCTTTGCCAAGTGTTTATTTGGGTGCAAATTCCAGCACGGCCTGGGCAGCGACCTCAGAGGCCTGTCCCGTTGTCTCTGGCCGCCGTCTACCTTCCCTAGGCCTCCACAGCTGCCCCGACAAAGCAACCCCAAATCCTTGGCTGGAAACTAAGGCAAGTCCTTCCCATCAGCTCCCTGAAGGTGGGTGTCACGTTTCTCATTCCAAACAGAGGCCCAGGAGACACGCAATCCAGCCCTGCCTCGTGACAACACCAAGTCCCTGTCCTGCTTGCGCAGATGTCCACAGGAAAGACTCCACGGCCAACGGCGTCTCTGCTGGCTGCGTTCCTCCTTTCTCACTAACAGTAAATTCTTCCTCTTTCCCAAGTTCTCTGGGAGGAGCCAAGTGTGCTGGCATCACCTCAAAGGAAGACAGAAATCAGCTGGCAATTACCAGAGAAGGCCAGTCATCTTCCTCCAAACCCCAAATCTAACAGCCCTGAGTGTGAACTGGGTCCTGGTTTCTTGTGCCAATTGCAGAGGGTAAAGCTGAGGCTCCAGGAAGTAAAATGGCCCCTAAGGAATCAGGTATAGAATGAGACTGTCCTGGGCAGAACTGGGGGTGGAGGGTGCAGGACCTGAGACTTTACCCTGTGTACAAGCTCACACGTTAACCTGCCACTGTTTCATGGATGCCGGCCGAAGAGCCCAGACACCTGGGTCCAAGACAAAGGACTTTGTTACTTGTACAAAAGCAGTTACCAGAGCTTCACAACGGTTTGCTCTGGTTCTCCGGTGCCATCCAAGTCCCACAAAGGCAAAGCAAGGGGCCCAGGATGGGTGGGTCACTCAGCGGCTGGAGTAGCAGGAAAGGAAGTACTGAGCTTGGTAGTCTTCAGTTTGTTTTTTTTTTTTTTAAAGAGCAGGTGATATACAAGCTGGCTTTTTATTTTTATTCTTATTTATTTAAACACTATTTTATTTATTTATGGCTGTGTTGGGTCTTCGTTTCTGTGCGAGGGCTTTCTCCAGTTGTGGCAAGTGGGGGCCACTCTTCATCGCGGTGCGCGGGGCCTCTCATTATAGCGGCCTCTCCAGACGCGCAGGCTCAGTAATTGTGGCTCACGGGCCTAGTTGCTCCGCGGCACGTGGGATCCTCCCAGACCAGGGCTCGAACCCGTGTCCCCTGCATTGGCAGGCAGACTCTCAACCACTGCGCCACCAGGGAAGCCCGAGTCTTCAGTTTTAAAGAAAGTGGATGGGAAGCCTGCTCTTTGCCTGGTGGGAGATGTTACCTCTTCTCTCAAGGTTGCTGGTGGCAAACATGACCCTGAGGAGTGGCCCAAGTGAAGAGCGGTCAGGGCCTTGCGTTCGCGGAGTACCCAGCAGGAATGTTGAGGGATGCCCATGGTCCAAGGTTAGTTGTCTGTCTCAGCAGGAGGGAAAAGTAGGAGAGGGGTGGGCGTGGGTCCTGCCCTCAGGGTGCCCCAGATGACCACACTCAATGTGCTGCCTTTTGCACGCCCAGTGGGCTTCTCCTTGGAGTTCCACACTTTTACCACAGAAACAGCATCATGAATAAGGGCTGGGTCTCCTGGGTATCCCAAAGTAAAAGCAAATAGCTAAACAGAATTGTGAAATGAGGCCTAAGGAGACCATACAAAAATGCTGGAGAAATATAGAGAAATACATCTAAATGCCCAGACTAAGACTGGACTTGTAGTACTTGACGAGTGTACCAGTTAGGAGGAGGTAGGCTAGGCTGCAATAACAAATAACCCCCAAACCTCAGTGGTCAAACCACACAGGTTTTTCTTCTTAGTCATGCTGCAGATTCGTCATGGTGAGCAGGGGCTCTGGTTCGGGCCATCGCTTCCACTTACATTCTGCTGGCCCAGGGAAGTCACGTGGCCGTAACCAACTTCAGGTGGGCATAGAAGGGCCATCCCGCCCTGCGCACAGACAGAAAGAGGGCCAGAGAGTGCAAACCAGCCCACACCCTCACTGCTCTACATATTAAAAAAACAGAACAGGAAACCAAAGATGAGGTATCGTGGGTGTGGCTTATAAAAAAATAGTGTGGTGGGGCTTATAAAAAAAAAATTTTTTTTTATAAAAAAAAAATAGGCAAATTAGAGTTCCAGTCAGCAGGCTTCTGCTCAAAGAAAAGCGCTTGGCCATATATCAAGAGTGGTTAATAGATGCATACATCTTAAAAGTTGTCCCAAAATACACAAGATCTGCGTGCCATTGTTTATCATTCTCCACTTTAACTAATATTTTTGGTTATCTCACCCACAGTCTCGTAGGGCTTATCTTCAGATTAAATACTCCCTAGACCCCAATGGTGAGTTAAGTAGTTCTTCATTGAAGGGTTCCAATAAGTGTCCTGAAGTCATTCCAAACTGGAGGACAAGATTTTGGAAGGCAACCCATGTGTCTGCTCCCTTGTGCCCTCACCCTTCCTTTCTCTTGTCTTCAAGTCTCTTCTCCCTCTAACATTATTACTCTTCCTTCTTATCAGTTGTGTAATCTTTGCCAAGTCACGTGATCTCTTTGTGCCTCGGTTTTCTCATACATAAAATGGGGGCACAAATAGTGCCTTTCTCATAGGGTTTTGTGAGGATTGATGAAGATGATTTGTGTAACATGCTTAAAATATGGTCTGTCGCTAATGTCTGAGATAGAAAAGGGTTAGCTATTGTTATAATTGTCCGGTGGACACACACCCAGCCCCCAGATTAAGAAGTTTCAGCACCCCACCACATCCTAGAATTTGGTACATTGTGCTGCCTCAGGCACTTGCTACGTGTTTATGAATTCCTCTTTTTCATAGACGTTCTGTTCACTCCAGGTGGGAAGAAGGCACCTCTATCCCTTAAATGTCCAAGAGGAAGACAGTGGGTACCCTTCTAGTTGGTCTTTGTACTGGCGATGTTGTGTCAGGTTTTCGCCTACATTCTTAAAGGCAGATACCACTCATTGCTGAGAAGTGATGTCCTGCCTGGTCTCCATGAAAAATATCAGCTTCTACAGCTGCCCCAATTTTGACCCTAATCCATGGGAAATAGTAATCTAGGAGTACGATCCTAAAAGTGTATTTGTCGCTTTCCTGGCAGAGCATCTGGACAAGGGGATCTCCAGGGGAGCTGAAAGTGACCACGCTTAAGGCAGTGCCATATTCAAATAGCTTTGCACCTATGTTAGTTTGCTGGGTTGCTGTAGCAAATATCACAGGCTGAGTGTCTTAAAGAACAGAAATTTACTTCCCCACGATTCTGGAGGCTCGAAGTCCAAGATCCAGGGGTCGGCAGGGTTGGTTTCTTCTGAGGCCTCTCTGCTTGGTTTGCAGACGGACGTCTCCTCCCTGTGTCTTCACGTGGTCTTCCCTCTGCGTGTGCCTGTGTCCTAATCTCCTCTTCTTAAAAGGACACCAGGCATATTGGATTAGGGACCAACCGTATGACTTTTTTAACTGAATCCCCTCTTTAAAAGCCTTATCTCCAGATACGGGCACATTCTGAGGTACTGGGGGTTAGGACTTCAACATATGAACTGGGGGGGGGGGCTCCCCAATTAGGGCCATAACATCCTCGAGTTTCAACCCCAGTAGCAGGGGTCGGGGGCAAGCTTCGACCCCTTTCAGTCTGTGGTGTGAGTCACCCACTCTGTTCTCCCCAGCCCATCAGTCTCTCCCATTGCCCCCAACTGTCTTATAGCTGCTCCCAGTCCTGACCTCTGCCGCAGTGCACGTTCACCTTCCCACCTCTAACCTCAGACAGCCCGGTCCTGACTATCCCCAGAGAGTGAGCTCCCATGGGCTCGGCTGGTGCCTCTGCCCCCGAGCCTGGCATTCCTTTGCGGGAGCTGACATCCCCACAGGGGCCTGCAGAGGGTGTGCCCCCGGTGGACCCAGCCCACTCTGAGAAGCCAGAGGCGGCAGGAAGGACGAGCAGGGTCTGGTGGGGAGGCTGGGGAGGCGCCAGGCCTGCCCAGGCTCTACAAGTGATATTATAGGGATCTGGGAGGAGGAAGCGGCCTCCCACTGGACCTGCCTGGTCTCCCCGGCCCCAGTCCCAGCCCAATCAAGCCCTGGCCCCGTCTCCCTCCGTGGAAGAGGATAGCTAGCAGATGTTCCAGTTGTTTCCAAGGGACTCTCAGCCTCCAAGTCCAGAAGAAAGTCAAAGGGCAGCCTTGTAATTTCCTGGCAGAGGAACTGTACTAACCAGTGGTTTGTAAAGTTTCCATGTGCCTTGTCCCACTTTCGCTCTGAGCACTTCTGTTCCGTGTGTCTGTCTCTCTATGGTAGTCTGCCCTTCCGGCGATCAGTTTCAGAGCTGCACGAGGCTCTGTCATGGGGACGGAGAGTCTAGGTCAGGGACAGTTCAAGTCTCTGTTTGGTCCGATATTTGTGTTTGTTTGTTTGTAGTGTATCCTCAGTGCCTGGAACAGTACCTGGTACGTAGCAGAACAAACATTCAATAAGAATTTTTGAAGAAATGAATGACAAGAATGAGTAAACCTCACCTTGGGCCCTGAGTATGCTGTTTAGAGTAGAGAGGGGGTGGCAGCAGGACAGAAGTCCCCTCTGTAAACATGGACAGACAACAAGCATGTGAGTGTCTTTATTTTTTTTTTTTTTTTTTTTTTTTTTTTTTTAATTTTTTTTTATAGCTACTTTATTTATTTATTTATTTATTTTTTTGGCTGTGTTGGGTCTTCGGTTCGTGCGAGGGCTTTCTCTGGTTACGGCAAGTGGGGGCCACTCTTCATTGCGGTGCGGGGACCGCTCTTCATCGCGGTGCGCGGGCCTTTCACTATCGCGGCCCTTCCCGTTGCGGGGCACAGGCTCCAGACGCGCAGGCTCAGTAGTTGTGGCTCACGGGCCCAGCTGCTCCGCGGCATGTGGGATCTTCCCAGACCAGGGCTCGAACCCGTGTCCCCTGCATTAGCAGGCAGATTCTCAACCACTGCGCCACCAGGGAAGCCCGTGAGTGTCTTTAGAAGCACCAGTGGGGAAGGCAGGAAGGGTCGGAAGCAGAGAACCTGAACTCCAAGGTCTGGGTTCAGAGATGAGGAGAACAGAAGTGGAGAGGGCAAGAGAAAACACAGATTGGTAGTGAGTCCCCCATCGCTGGAGGTATGCAATGTTAGCTAGACACCAGGAGTCCAGGATGCTGCCCAGATGAAACACACCAGAAGCCCTGAAAGAGCAAATATTCTCAGACTTGATGGTGACGCAGAACTCTGACTCCAGACCTGGCCCTGCCTCTGGCCCCCTGGGACCTGGGCTGGCCTCTCACCTGCTCTGGGCCTCAGTTTCCTCCTCTATAGCATGGCAGGAAGAGGCAGGACCTTGAATTTCATGGCAGCCCCTCTAGGCTTGAAAATCTGTATCCTTGAGCCTTGGGAGAGTCTGCCCCAAAAGGGTAGGACGTGGTCCCCCTCAGAGCGGCTCTCCAGAGGGAGGAGGGGAGGAGAGAAGGCAGTGCAGAGCCCTGGCAGAGGCGTGCAAAGTCTTCGGTGAGAACTGGCTTTACCCTGATTCCCATGTTTCCAGCCAGCCCCCAGAGGCCCTCAGCCCTGAGTTTGACAGCCCCAGGGGTGCGGGAGGAGTGGATGAAGGCTTAGCAGGGTCAGAGGTCATGGCATCCTCTAGGGGAGCCCAGGCTGGAGGCAGGGGCTCCAAAGAACACATGTTTGGCGGTGGAAGGGCCTCAGGCTGGGAGGCAAAATGAAGCAGACAGGGTCTCAGCCTTCAGGAGCTCTGGATGAGACTGAAATTTGGGAAGGAGGAAGAAGTGCCACACGGGAAAGGATGAACATGGCAAAATCTGTGAAATGGGTTTACTAATTTCTGCCCTGCCTTCCTGTCTCTTTGTGAAGAGTGAAACATAAAAATCTCTATCTGCATGTCACTTTTCAGGACTGGATCGTCCTCCAGTTCATCATCTCATTTGATCTAGAAGCTCAGCGTCACTGTGAGGAAACAGGCTCTAAGGAGATAAGTTAGGCACGCAAGCCATCCCCTCCATCTGGGGCACTTTCCCGTTCTGTGGGTGCCCACAGCCCCTGGTGCTTCCCTGTCACACTTGTGTCATTGCCTCCTATTCGCTTGTCGGCCTCCCCTCCAGGCTGTGACTCCAGGAGGGGGAGCTTTCTGGTTTGTATCTGTATTTACAGTGCCCTGCCCGGGGCCTGGCAACCAGGAGGATGATGGTGGGATCAGGCACTGAATCAGAGCTGAATTCCACCCAAAGAAAGGCCTATAGCAAAGCAAGAATGTCAAAGACACATTTCTTTAGATGATTCTGGTTTCAAAGAATTTGATATCGCAGCTTCAGGGAATTCATGGAAGACATCTGAATTCTGGACCTCTTTATACATACTTTAACTCTCTTTCAGTTCATTTCCACCTTTTTTTTAATGCCTACTCGGTGTTAGGCACTGCTGAACAAGCTAAGGAAAAAAACCCACCCTCATGGAGCTTACATTCTAATGGAGAGAGATAGATGATAAACAAGGTAGATAAATAAGTCATACAGTATTTTTGTAGGAGGTGACATAGGAAGAAGATAAAGCGAGAAAGTGGCATAAGACATGCTATGGGCTGCAGCTGGGGTTAAAGGGTGTTATTTGGTCAGGGGCCCTCGCTGAGGTGAAGGAGTGATCCATGCAGGTACCTGAGGGAAGATGTCTCCAGGCCGAGGGAACCACAGGTGCAAAGGCCCTGGGGCAGGGACAGCAAGAGGGCAGCATGGCTGGAGCCAAGTGAGTGTAGGAAAGAAGAAAGGAGATGTGTCCAGAAAAGCAGACATATAGGTCTTTGAAGCCCTTTGTAGTCATTTTAAGGCCTTTGGCGTTTTACTTTGAGGAGAATGGGGAGCTACTAGAGAGTTCGGCAAATAACAGGTTTTATTTTAAATTAGTGTTTGTCGGGGTAGGAATAGGCATCATATTCTTCTCTGAATCCAGCCCTGACATGAACCCAGGTCCGACTAACTCCAAACTCAGTGCTCACTAGGTCCCCTGCCTCTGAGAAGGGAGAGGCTAGGAGTGGAAGTGATCTGTTAGCTTTGAGGACCGAGCCCTGGGTCAAGGGCTTGGGCCAGGGTGGAGGGAGGGAAGGCAAGGCCAGCCTTGCTGCCCTATGAGCAGCTCTGGGAAGGAGTGTGTCTCCCGTGACAATTCGCCCTCAGCAACACAAGGAGGGTGGTGTTGCCCTCAGGCACCAGCTGTGAATTGCGTGGGGAAAGGAAAAGCCTGGGTTGGGCAGATGTGCAGACCCAAGGGTTGTGCAACAGACTTTGGAGTCAGGGCCAGGCTCTCCTCGGGTGGGTCCCCTCCCCATGCTCCCAGCAGGCTTCCCGAGTCACTCCGCCCTGGGGTCACAGATATCAGAAGCTGCTTCAAAGTAAACCTGAAGAATCCCACAGGCCTTCAGGGAGGGGGCCTCAGGGGAGCTTGGTGGCAGAGGAGCCTCTGTATAGGAGGGAGGAGGAGGTGTCCCCGGAGGTGGGGTGGGAGGGTCAGGGCGCATTCTGATCACCGCCTGCCTGTAATCAGGACCCACGCGCCCTCCATCCAGACCCAGATTTGGACCCAGTTATGATGTGTGTGAGCTGCATGACTGAGCAAGCAGATGACACTTGCTGAGCCTCGGTTTCCTGGTCTGTGGAAGGGAGAGAATAGGGCCACTTACTTGATGAGGCTTAAAAGATGATGCAAGTAAAGCGCTCCGCACAGAGCCTGGCACCTGGTGAGCGCACATCACACAGTGGTCCCTTTGATCATTGCTCAGTCGGTAAGCTGACTTCTCTCCTGTGGCCCCCGGAGCGGGGTTTGGCTCTGCAGTGTGGGGAGCAAGGGGACTCCTGGGCTCGGCCTCACAGAGATCCTGGGCTGGCTGCTGTGGATGCAGGAACCTAAATGGGACACAAGGAGTGAGAAGGCAACCTATGGGACTGTTCCTCAAACTTGGGTTTTTTACCTCATTTTCATTGTGACAGCATAAACATGCATAAATATGTAAAATGGAAATAAAAGTTTCATGAAACAGTACTTACCCTCACCAGGCATGATGCACTCTATTTTTATTCTTCCATTTCATTAAAAATATTGAATGCTGATCACAGCCCAAACAGAAAAAAAGATTAACGAGCTCATGTGAAGTGAAGCCTCGGGTCTGGCAGGCAGTCGGGCTCATGGAAGGCTCCCTCCAGCCCTTTGGTGAACAGCTCAGGGTTGTGAGGGCTGGTGCGCGAGCATGTCCATTGGCACATGACTGTCCTCTTCCGGTGCCCGCAGAGACACAAGAGGCCAGGTGAGCAGACCTAGGAGGCAGACACTCCCAAGAGACTGCTTCAGCTTCTCAAGAAGGACCCTTCTGCCCAGGCAAGCCACCTACAGGGAACCGTGAGGGTCATATTCAGGCAGAGACCAGATGGCCACTCACCAGACAGCCTGCACAGTGTGTATCTGGCCTGCAAAAGACCAGGGGACTGGGGACTCGAGAGAGAGGCAATATAGCATAGTGGTTAGCCCAGAACTTTTGCTGCCACACTGCCTGGGTCCAAATTTGGCCTCCATGATCACCCAGCTCTATGGCCATGGGCAAACCACTTAACCTCTCTGTGCCTCAGTTTTCTCATCTGTAAAATGGGGATGATGCTAATTCCTCAAAGGGTTCTCAGCAAGTGTGTGTATGTGAGTGTGTGTGTGTGTGTGTGTGTGTGTGACCTAGAACAGTCCCTGACACTATTAATATTTTATTGCTCAGTCAGATGAAAGTACTTACTGGCTGGAGGCCAGTTCAGTTGTGAACTGAATATGCCATATGGGGCCTCTGGGTTGAGTTTTCTCTATCCACGGCCCCCAGGCCAGTGAGCCAGGCTCTCCTTGAGACAGTGGAGGGGTTCGGGGTGCTGCTCACCCGGAGAGCCCAGCCCAGACAGTGTGGATGACTGTCTGTCCAGTGCAGCCGCTGCCCTCTGCAGAGGGAGTTCCCTGCCCCACCCAATGCCCCTCCACAGACACCACCCATCACCCACTGTTCACTGATGATCTGCTTGCTGGCTGGGGGGAGGGGTGGGGAGGGTAGTTCTCAGGGTCCTTTTAGGACACATTTAGGTCCTTCTGGGGCCAGGGGTCTGTGCAGGGCCACAGAAAAGGAAAAAGAAAAGGAAAAGGGGGCTTCCCTGGTGGCGCAGTGGTTAAGAATCCGCCTGCCAATGCAGGGGACACGGGTTCGAGCCCTGGTCCGGGAAGATCCCACATGCCGCAGAGCAACTAAGCTCGTGCGCCACAACTACTGAGCCTGCGCTCTAGAGCCTGTGAGCCACAACTACTGAGCCCAAGTGCCACAACTACTGAAGCCCATGCGCCTAGAGCCCGTGCTCCACAATAAGAGAAGCCACCGCAATGAGAAGCCTGCGCACCGCAATGAAGAGTAGCCCCCGCTCGCCGCAACTAGAGAAAGCCCGCACACAGCAACGAAGACCCAACACAGCCAAAAATAAATAAATAAAATAAATAAATTTAAAAAAAAAAAAAAAAAAAAAAAAGAAAAGGAAAAGGCCCTCAGCTGGGAATCCAGACCCTGGGCCTTGGTGCAGCTTTATAGTCTCTCCCCTCAGGCCCACTCATATGAGGTTCGGGGGTGCTGTGCTTGGGGAAGGGGCGACCCCGCACCTGGAACACGGTCCCTTAGACTTGATGTCAGTGTGCACGATTCACCTGTTTCTTCCCTGGAGGGATATGTGGGTTCCCACAGGGCCACCTTCACCCTAAAGTATTAACAGGTGTGCCATGGACCACGTGACAGGTGGGAGGGGGACAGTATTATGGATGGGGGTCTTCTTTCCAGGGCTCCTTACACCAAGTACCAAATACTAAAAGCCAGAGAATCCTGCCTCTCGTGAGACCCGTTCCCACTTAGCTCACAGGGCTCCCCTCTCCCTGCCCCACAGGCCTTGCCCTGGAGGCAGACAGCCCTGCGTTCAAACCCTAGCTCTGCTAGTTACAAGCTTCATGACCTGAAACTCCTTACTCGACCTCTGAGACCAGGTCTGGCGTCGGTACCCCTGGGACCATTCCTACCTCGCAGGGCCGCTGTGAGGATCAAATAAACTGAAACATAGAATTAACTAGCACAGTGCTTATCAGTTCATGGGTACATGGCAAGTACAAGAGGCTTCCTTCCTCTCTGTGGCCTCTCCGCCCAGTCCCCACCCGTGTCCTCCCCAGACATTGCAGCTCCCAGCACAGCCTCCCAGGGCCTCTTCCAGGCACTTGGCTTTGTAAGCAGGTTTTGTGGCAGCAGCAGCAGCCTTAATTTTAGCTCTGGGCTTGGTAATTTCCCGTGATTACAGGCCCTGTCAGTGCAGCAAGCTCTGCAGCTGCTAGGAAGCCAGCAGGCCTCGTCAGGGCAGGCTGGAGCCCGTGCTCACACACGTGCCTACACGCGAGGGGGCACGGCACACACAGGCGCACAAGCACACCATCCTTCCGGGAGCGGGACGCAGGGGTCCTCAGCCAGGCTGTGCACATATTGCATGTGCCCGCATCAATTCCTGCGGGAGGGGGTTTTAACAACCCACGTGCACGCACAGCTTTCCCTGGGACGAATAAGTAGGGAGAGGAGGCCAGGAATAGGGAAGTTTTAGGACAAGGACTCTCACCTACCCCCTCTTTCCAGAATCTTCCTTCTCTCCCTTGCCTCTGGTGCCCAGAAACAAGATGCCCCATCTTTTCGGCTCCGAGACCTGATAAGGACTCTGTGTTGTAAGTGTTTGTGTGTGTGTGTGTGTGTGTGTGTGTGTGTGTGTGTGTGAGAGAGAGAGAGAGAGAGAGAGAGGCAGGGCAGTCAGTCAATAAATATTTATAAGGCATCTACTGTGAATCTTGACCTTGACCCTGTTTGGTGCTGGGGATACAGCAGTGAATAAGCAAAGGGAAGCCCAACAATAAACACGAAACACTTGAAAATAACAAACAGCTGAGCCTCACTATTTGCAGATTCCATATCTGTGAATTTGCCTGCTCGCTAAAATGTTTTTGCACCCCAAAGTCGATACTCACAGTGTTGTCATGGTCATTCTTGGACGAACACAGGGTAGGGAAAACTTCAGTGGCCCAGTGCACAAGTCTCCAGCTGGGTTCCGCCATGGTGACCTCTGCCTTCTTGGTTCAGCTCAGACTTTAAACGTGTCCTTTTCGAGGTTTACTTAGGGCCATGTTTTCCACATTTTTATGCTTCTTGTGGGTGATTTCACTGTTTTAAATGGCCCCAAGCATAGTGCGGAAGTGTTGTCTAGAGGTGCTCAGTGCCTGGAAGCTGTGATGTGCCCTACAGAGCAAATACATGTGTAACTTAGCTTTTCTCGGTCACGAATGATAGCGCTGTTGGCCACAAGTTCAATGTTAATGAATCAACGATATATATTAAATCATGTGTCTATAAACAGAGCACACAGAAAACAAGGTTACGTATCGATCTGTTGACAAAATCTTGTGACTAGAGGCTCACAGGAGCCTAACGCTGTATCTCTCCTAGGAGCGATGGTTCCGTATTTGCTAACTCAGCATTCACGGCAACTTTATAGAACGTAACTGTCACGAATAATGAGGATCAGCTGTAACTACTGCCAAATGGCACCAAGCAAATAAGACATGGAAATGCAATAGGACCTTGAGCAGTGTCACTAGGTGGTCATGACAAGCCTCTCTGAGGAGGTGACACTGGCACTGAATTAGGAGTCAGGGGAGACGGCGGCCAGGGGAGGTGCTGGGGGCAGCGTGTCCCAAGCAGCAGTCGTTCTGAAATGAGCACAGGCCTGGGGGGTTCTGGGGACCATGAGACGGCTGGTGTGGCCAGGGCAGAGCCCAGGGGAGGAGGATGAAGGAAGATGAGGCTGGGGAGGTGGGCAGTCCAGGCCATGCAGAGGAACTTGGGTTCTTCTTTCCTAGTCAAATGCGAAAGTGGGGAGGGCTGGGATGGGCTTTATTCTTTCCTCGTGGGCCACGTCCTGGAAGGGCCGAGAGGCCATCAGTGAGGGGTCACCCGGTGGCAGGAGCTCTGGGGTTGTAACAAGGGAATCGGTGAAAGAGGATGGATGTGGGACACAAGAGGGAGGCCGAGGCTTCAGAACCTCCTGATGGAGATTCAGGAGTTACTCCTGGAATCCCTGTGGGAACTGCTGGGCTGATGGGGTTTATACTCAGAACTGGGAGAACAGCAGGAGGAGCTGGCCTCAGTCACCCACGCGGAGCTGTGGAGGAGGAGTTGGGCGGGGGGCTGGATGGGGCCATGCGTGGGAGCTCAGGTGACCTGCAGAAGATCTTCCCTGGAGTCTGTGTCAGGGCATGGGCAAGGCTCCCTGTAAGGCGATTTCCTGTTAACCTTCCCCTGCCCCACCCTCCGGAAGACTTCCTGTGCTGGAGCAACCCAGAGCTAAACCCGGAGAAACCGCTACACACACACACACACACACACACACACACACACACACATTCTCTTTTTGAAAGACCTAAACTGATCAAGCGGGTCGTGTGCTCTGGGCCTCCCCACCTTCATGTCAGCTGCTCCTCCTCCCAGGATCTTTCCCTTCTCCAAATCTTGCTCATCTTCATGGGCCCCACACACCACTGCCTCCCAGGAGGACTCCTATGACCGCTCTGACCCCCGCTGGCCTCTGACATTTGAATCCCCACCGTCCTGCTGGCCTGAGTCCTACATGCCTCTGTTCTCGGTATGCATACCCGCCCCCAAAAGCAGGGCTTAGGTCTCCACTGTGAGATCCCCAGGGCACAGACCTAGCAGGAGGGTGTGCAGGAGATGAGAACTCCAAGACTGAGGTCAAGGTCAAGATTCCTGCAGGTTGAGGACTGTGGACTTGGGCTGTGGGCGGGGTCAGGTCTGCCTGTGCTGAGCTGGCTAGTGTAGGAGGCGTTTACTCCCCTGGCCACCCCCATACCCCACGGAGCTCTGACTGCTGGGCTGAGAGGCTGAGGGGAACGTCCAGCCTTCCCCCCAAAGCTGGTCCCGGGCTGTTTGCCTCCTGCCTGACTCCACAGGCTGCTGGATGCCCGGGAGGGGCCCTGCCTGGCAAAGATCTGTCCAGTGAGAACCCAGAGCTGCTCTGCGCCAGCACCATGCCAGCTGAGCCCCGGGCCACGCTGGTGCCATGGCGATGCCACCACTGCCAGCCTGTCCCAGCCCCGTAACCATGGGAATGTGTGCAGAGCTGCGGCTGCTTATGCAACATCTCCGAGACTGGCAAACGGTCTGCCCATCAACCCAATCCTGCCTGCCGGCCTGACCTGCTCCCTGGGATGCCCGCAGACAGGCTCCGTGAACTTGGGTTATGTTGCCCCACCTGTCATCCCCCAGACTCCTCACACACACACACACACACACACACACACACACACACACACACAGCACCCTGTCTGTGGAAGGGACTCCTGGGGTAGAATGGTCTGGAGGGAAGACGGGGGGAAAGAGAAAGACGTGGGTGAGGGGGATGGACAGAGGGAACCACAGAGGATTCTGACAGGTGGGGGAGCTGGCCGTCTGGATACAAGCTAAAAGCTCCAGCCACCTCCAGCCAACCTCAATCCCAGATGTCCGGTATCACAGAGACGGGCCAGCTGCCCGATGGGCTGTTCTGTCACTTCCCGCAGCTGGAAGCTGGGGCCCCATACACAGGAAGAAAGAGACAGAGACAGAGACAGAAACAGACAGAGACAGAAGGACAGAGACAGAGAGAGGGAGAGATAGGGAGAGAGAGAGAGATACAGAGAGAATACAGAGAGAAATACAGAGAGAGATAGAAATACAGAGAGAGATAGAAATACAGAGAGAGAAATACAGAGAGAGATAGAAATACAGAGAGATAGAAATACAGAGAGAGATAGAAATACAGAGAGAGAAATATAGAGATAGAAATACAGAGAGAGAAATACAGAGAGAGAGAGAGAGAGAAATACAGAGAGATAGAAATACAGAGGGAGATAGAAATACAGAGACAGAGATAGAAATACAGAGACAGAGAGGGAGAGCCCCAGAAGAGAAATATCCACACAGAGATTCACATAGATGAGAGAGACAGAACAGACTGCCCCCCTCCAACCAAATAAAAGTCCCAAACATCTGCAGTTTACGGTTTCCTGCTGGTTTCCAAAGCCTGGCTCTACCTCTGAAGGCAGCCCTGTTCCTAATGGTTCCAGGGCCCGGCCACTGGCAGCCCCAAAGTTTGGAGAGTGAGGCCATCACAGGATGGCTGGGCAGGACCGGGACCAGGGTTCCAGAGTCGGCGCAAGTGCCTGGATCTTTTCCTGCCTCCTGCCCTGCCCCCTGCCCGGGTCCTCTCCACCTGTGGCCTTGTCCTGTGTCTCCCTCTGGCTTGCCCTGTCCTCCTTACTCAGGGTCACTCCCCCCGCACCTGAGCCCCTCTCTGCAGTCGCCAGCCTTCCCTCGTCACTGGAGACTCTGGCTCTAAGTCTTCCTTCGCCTCAACCGCAGCCTTCATCCCGGGTGACTGCAATGCCCAGGCCCACTGGCCAAGCAGCACCCCCCGCCATCCTCCTGGTCTCCCAGCAGCCCCTCCCTCGCCCAGCGTGGAGCCCTTGTCCTGGCTACAAACCGCACCAGAGCAGCTCTCATCCCCTCTGACCTCGCCTGCCTGTCCTTGTGGGTCTTTCCTCAATGCCCCCCACCTACAAAGCTGACGCTTCCGTAACCTGCTCCATTCCATCCACCGTCCCCTCTGGCTTAGATCTCGGGGTCATCAGTGCAAACCCTCATTTGCAAATACGGCCTGGAAATCTCAAGCGCCACTGTCTTCTGGGCAAAACCCTGCCCTGAAGAGGCTCCCCTTGGCCTTCTCTGGGCCAGACACTCCCCCGAGGGAAATGGCCATAACTCCGAATTCACCTGCCCAGCTCACCCCATTTCCTCCCAGCTTGTCCCCCCACGTTCTGCCACTACTACTTCCCAGCCTCTTCCTTCTCCTCAAGGCCCCACCACTCTCCGCTCCCACCGCACCTTCCCTCGCCCCGCAGACAACCTCGCCTCCGCCTCCGCCTCCGGGGTGAATGCCAGAGCCAGCAGCCGGCCTCCTACGGCCGCCCACCCGGCCCTCCTGTCGCCTGCATCTACCACCTCCCTGGGGGCAGGGGCCCCTTCCCCAGACAAGATGCCCCCACCTGGGTCCTGGGGCCACCTTCTCAATGACCTCGCCCCACCACTTGCCCTCCCCCCCTTCCTTCGGTGACTCCTACATCCAGCTCATTAGCATTTATCCAGACAGTCTTCATACAAAGAAACAACCCCCCATCGACCCACATTCCCCTCCCGATACCCTCTCATCTCCCCTCCCCCTCCCAGACCAGCCTGGGTAAAGGGCATGTCCACACGGCCCCCTCACTGTGTAGCCCCCTCCAGGCTGCCTTCTGAGTCCATCTTCTGCCCCAAATGCTCCTGCTCCTGCCGTGAGCTGGGCTGTCAGGTCCACGGCCTGCTTTGCAAGCCTGGTCAGGTCTTAGGGCTGCGCAGCAGCGCTCACACCATCCCCGCCCCAGTCCATCTGGATTCCCTCCCACTCTCCGGCTGCTCCCTCCAGCCTCCTCCGGAGGCTCCTGCTCCTGCGCAGGGCCTGGGGATATGCAGTCCCTCCAGCCCCCTTCCAGGCGCAAGCCTCACTCTCACCGCCTGGGGGGTCAAACGCCACCACAGATATTCCCACAGCTCACGAGTCTCACTTCCCAGCCAGGCCCATCTCCTCAGCTCCAGCTTGCACCTTGGCATCCATCTGTCTCCCGTGCACCCCACACTGACCACGCTCACGCTCCTAAAATGTGCTCTCCCCCCTAAAACGTGCTCCTCTCCACCTCGGCCTCTTCCAGGAATCTTCCTACAAAGCTCCCTTCTCTTCACCTCACACATGAACTCATCACCCAATTAGACATCTTCAATCTGGCCTAGCCTTTCCTACCACCATCCCCCGAGCCAAGCCTCCCTTTTCAGCCTCCCTGCTTCCGGCTGAGGTCTCCACCCCAAATTCAGTCTTCCCATCCATACCAGTCAGAGGGATTACTGCAAAAACATGTCTCATTATATCACACACTTCCAACAGCTCTTGGGATGAAACCTCCTTAACGTGGCTTTTCCTGTCCCTGCGTGATCTGGGTGCTGCCCACCCCACCTCATCTCAGGCCACCCTCCCCTTTTCTCACTTCAATCCAGCCACAGTAACTACTTTCAGGTCCTGCGAATGACAAGCTCCTTTTCACCTCAGGGCCTTTGCACATGCTATTTCCGCTACCTGGGATTTTACCCACTTCCTTACCCAGCCAACTCATATTCACGGTCTAATCTCAGCTTACATGTCACTTTCTCTAGAAAGCCTTTTTTTTAACACCCCCAGACTAGACTTGGTCCTCTAGATGTTTCTTCTTTTGGTACTCTATTTCTCCTCTGTACACCTATAGCCATTATCGTGCAATTGTTTGAGCTGCATGACTGTCTCCCAGTGTTGGACATCTGTCATGTTCGTGGCCAGCCAGCTTATTCTGAATGCCTGTCTTATGTCTGAGGAACTTGCGACAGTGTGTTGACCCTCTCCGGGTAGAAGTCAGCGTGGGCTCTCTAGCACCCCCTGTAGCTAGTGGGCAGGGTCAGGACCAAGGCCGTGCCATCAGAGGCAGCTCTGTGAGACTTGGGTTCGGAAGAGAGCACCAAGAGGAAGCCAGCGCCAAGTGCAATTGAGGTTTTGGCAAGCATGGCAGTGGAGGAGTCTGGCTTTTCAGGACAGCCATGTGGGGTGTCCGGCATTGCATCCCCAGTGTTACTGCTGTGAGCACCTGAGTCTGCAACCAAAAGTGGTGGAGTGGGGAATTTGCCACAGTGGTCCCCTGGTTGGGGGTGGGCGCTGCCTCTGACTGTACTCCTGGAGACCAGTGAGCTCCCTGACGTTTTTGACTAAATCATGTTTCTGCTTAACCCAGCCTGAGGGGTCCTGTGGCCTGCAGCAGAGACCTCTGACTCATATTCTCCCTAACCAGACCCTAAGCCCCTGAATAGGAATGTTCTGGAATTGTTTGCAGCCGTGTTTCTAAGTGCTGGCAAGGTGTCTGCCACCTAAGCAAGTACTTAGCAAATAGGTGGCCCCACAGAACTCAGAGCCCTAACAGGAATGTCCATGAAAATCCCTGAGGAGAACAAAGTCTGAGTCTGATACCCACCATCCTGTCCTGCAGACCCTTCCTCCAAACGTTGCTCCTCAAGCTGAGATCAGCCACACTCTTGCTTCCTGCCCAGCAGATGGTGGCTCTTGGCCTGGTGGGGTTCTAGGCTCTATACAACCAGCCAGAGTCCCTTCCTCCAGGAAGCCTTCCTTGACTGCTCCTGCCCTCACCAACACCCTGTTCTCTGAGCTCCCACAGCCCAGAGAATTTGAGCCCCACATACCCGTTCTTACTCACATCCAGGTTTGGGCTCATCCCTGGGGATCTCTTCAACATTCCTGGGGTCTCCCCTGGGACAGGGAACAGGCCTCCCTTTTGTACCCTCCCTCCTCCTCCCCACAATGGAGAGGAGCACAGGTTGGCCACAACAGGGAAGTTTCTTCCTTCCCTTTAGGAAACTCCTTTCAGGACCTGAGGAGGGGCTGGCTGGAAGGAAAATGCTGCAGTGGATGATGGAAAATCCTACTTTCCCTGCACAAAACCAGGGGCCCATGGAAACCTCTCCCATCTGGTGTGAACGCTGTACAGAGACTCCAGTGAGCACAGGTTCTCCTATCCCTTCAGCTCTCACTCTTTTTATCAGCTTCGTCCTCCTCAAGACTGGGGTCGGAAGGGCTCGGGGGTGTCCCATTCCCGCCCTCTTCCAAAAGCCTCCTGCCCCCCTATGCTGGCCAGACCACGAGGTCCTTCTTCCACCACCCCTGCAGGCTCACTGTGGCCCAGGCCAGGCCCTGGGAGCCCTGTGTCCACCTCCAGCACTGGGGCCTCATCAGGGAGCTTGGTCAGCCCAGCCAATGTTCTTGACCGTCATTGTTCTGCCACCTGGTGGCCAAGTTAAGCATTGCTCTTCTCAACTCTGCTGCCTGCAATTCAATGTCCCTTTCGAAAAGCTCTCAGAAGTCACCTATTGACCGAAACCTTCCTGCTGCAGATGGGGTTGCTGAGGCCCCGAGAAGGGAAGGGTTTGCCAATCAAGGGATCTGCCCAGAAACCCTCAATGTAGCCCCAGGCAAAGGATCCTTGTAGTGGAAGAGTCTAGCAAAGTGGTGGGAATTTGAGGCTCCAGTAGAAACTGGAGGGAGCAAGGAGTAGACTTCCAGCCATAGATGAAACCTCTAGGGAAGGGATGGACAATTCACAAAGTGAGCTTCTGCTTCAACCACTGCTACCACCACGAACTGCTAACGCTAACTGCTAACTAACCACTACTGATGCCAGTTAAGACTTCAGGAGGGGCTTCCCTGGCAGCGCAGTGGTTAAGAATCCGCCTGCCAATGCAGGGGACACAAGTTCGAGCCCTGGTCCGGGAAGATCCCACATGCCACAGAGCAACTAAACCCGTGCACCACAACCACTGAGCCCGCCTGCCACAACTACTGAAGCCCGCACACCTAGACCCCGTGCTCTGCAACAAGGGAAGCCACCGCAACAAGAGTAGCCCCCACTCGCCACAACCAGAGAAAAGCACACGTGCAGCAACAAAGACCCAACACAGCAAAAAATAAAATAAATAAAATTTTTAAATAAAAATAAATAAATAAATAGGAGGGCGCAACCCCTCCCCAGGGTTTAGGAAAACAAAAAAAACTTCAGGAGACCACTCTTTGACTATTAAAACGAAATCGCTCCCATTTTTGAACTACTCACATCAGATCTGTCCTGCAAAACTCAGCTCCATTCCCCGGCCTCCAGGAAGCCTTCCTTCACTACCTCAGCCTTCCCTGCCATTGTCTTCTCTTCTGATGGCCACTCTTGCCCTTACAGTCACAGGGGTTCCAGTGAAAGGAGATGCAGCCATATGAAACCCAAGGGCACATTGTTGGCCATAATGCCCAGCTGCCCAGCACTTTCCTGGTCAGACAAATGTCAAAAGTGTGGCCACAGTCTAAAAACCCTACCATGCATTTCTTCCTTTAGTCTCAGATCGTAAAAGCGGTTCATACTCATTGTAGGGCTTTTGGGAGAAATAGAAGGGATTTTAAAAGAAAATAAAAATCAGCCATAATCTCTTTACCCAAAGACTGGGTAATGCCTAGAGTTGGCAGAGCTGCTGGTGGGAGTGGAGATCTCGCCGGAGCTCTGGGTGCAATCTGGCACCGCTCCGTCACGTTAAGAAAAGGCACAACCGCTGACCTGGCACTTCCACTCTGTGGTATGTGTCCCGGAGAAAGGCTTGCTGGCGTGGGGGCATGAGGGCACAAGCACGCAAACATTCACCTAGAGGCAGGGGGAGACAGGATGGTCACACGTGGGCGGCGACACCATGTGGTACCCTACGGCAGTCAAAACAAGCAACCAGATGAGCACATGGCAACAAGGGTGGATCTCTTAAAAGTGCTGAGAGGAAAAACATCAGAAGCAGGATGAAGCATGTAGCCTACAGCATTTATGTAAATTAAAAGTAGAGACACACACAACACTACACATTCTGCAAGAACACAGAAACACAAGAATTCACATTTAACACATTGGAATGTTTGCCTGTGGGAGGAGGGGAATGGGAGTGCAGGTAGAGACAAAAGAGAACACATTTTTTTAATGAATTAAACACGAGGATCCTTGCACAGACAAGTGATGGGGACGTGACATGAACTGAGACACGATAAATGCACGTCTGCACCGGGGGTTCAAATAAAGCCTACAGACCCCTCCCCTGCAGAGGCGCATGGTTTCACTCAAACGTGTATCTATTCATTTACAAGTTTATTGGCTCCTCTGGCGTTGGGCTATGGCCCAGACTCCAGGAAAAGGAACATGAGAAGAACAGACAGGAACCAAGGAAGTCAGAGGTGGACACACAGAGACCCGGGCGAAAAGAGTCAGGGGCAGGACAGGGAAGAAGGGCTGGGCAGAAGCTTGGGTGGAGGCGTCAACTGAGGGTTCCCAGGGGGCGCTGCTCCCACTCCTCTGAAGGGTGGTGGGCCCGTGTAGCTGCCCAAGTTCAGGTGTGGATTCCAGTCACGTGATGTGGCCAGCCTAGCACACAGATGTCAGCACCTTCGCCCTTGAGCGGGAAGGCATCGTCCACTTGGCATGAGTCCTCCAGGCTGGCAGAAGTTCAGGATCATGGCCACGCCACCTCCGTGAGATCTCAGTCCTCACCTCCAAGCAAGGACAAGAGGGAGGATGTTAGGAAGGTCCCATTGCCACTTCTTTACTCAACCCCAGTGGGGCTGAGTGTGCAGGGGGAGACCATGCAGGAGAAACAGAGACAGGGGTTCCTGGAGCAGGAGAAGCTATGGTTGGCCACAGCCACTGCTAAGTACTACCTCTAGAGGATACTACCTCCTTCCTGTATTTCTGACCATTCCCTGTGGCTCCTTTCTCTTTTAGCACTGTCTTTGTCTGGGCCCAGTTAAAGACATTTATGGGTGCTTTCTTGAGTTTCTGGCCAAAAAACGACTCTGTCTTCCCCAAAAGCTTAGACGATCCCCTGCTCTGGGGCTCATTCCTGCCCCTGCCCACTGAACTGAACTGTGGCCACTGGGAACCTGTCCAGGGGACATGACCTGAAGGAAGAGAGGCCTCCAAACTCTGTCTGAGGAGGTGCAATTGAGGGGATTGAGAGTAACTGAAAGAAAAGCCACTTGGGAGACGTGGGGCAGGACGGGGAGTGTCTGTATCTTCACATCTCCAAGGGGCTGCTGGGGTAAAGGGGGCTGAGAGGCTGTGACATTTCTGACAGAGCTGAATTTAGGCTGTGACAAAGACAGAAAGGAGACAGTTTTCCATTCAACATAAAGGTGAGCTTCCTGATGATAGAAAGTGTCATTGATAGGTAGTAAGCTCCCTGTCTCCAGAGGCATTTAACTGTCTGGTCCCCAAACCGCTTCCTGGGACAGATCCCTTCACAACTCTCTGTGGAATCCCCTTTTCCAGATCCCACCCACCTTGTCCAGGGCTGTTCCTCGCCCCTCTCAGCAACCCCAGGGCCCATGAGCCACTACAATCAGATACTGCAGTCCTGTGTCTGCGTCCAGACGCCCGATAAGGCTGCAGAAGACTCAGAAAGGCTAGGGTGGTAGTAAAGAATGGCAGAGGGGAGGGAACCAATAAGAGACAGTGGTGGCAGAATAGGGGGGTGCAATGCTCCACAGCTGGGGTACAGGTACGTACATCCAGGTCTCCAGCAGAACACAGAGCCCACAGCAAATCCTTGGCCACCAGAGGGAGCCCATGACTCTGCCTGTGCACACAGCGACAGGACCTGGTTGTCTGGGGCACTGAGTTAAATTCTCCCACCCCTCCCCATAAAGCAAGTCTGTCCTAAAGGAAAAATGCAAAGTGTCTTCTGGGTGGGATGTTATAATTCACTCCTCTTTACCATCTCTCCATAGTTCTACATGTGCACCGTTACCATCTATTCTGTCTATTCATGTGTTTGTCCTTCTCTGTTTGGTCTGTTCTTTCTTTGCGCCTCTCCTCCGGGTGCTCTGTCTCAGAGTCCCTGGCTTTGCTCTCCATCATCCTCCCTGTCTCTGCACTTGAATTTATTTTCCTAGACTTTGTATGTCCACCTCTGATTTTCTTGGTTCCTCTGTGTCTTCTCCCTGTCTCTCCAGGAGCCGACTTATTCCTTCCCCCACTCTCTCTCGTTCAGTTTTTAGAAACACAGAATTAAAGGATCCTTTTAACCCACCCCTGGATCCCTCTTCTGATCCCTGAAAGGCCTTCCCACCTCCTGCTGAATGGACAGTAAAGTTGGCCCAGCCCAGAGGAGGGATGGATAAAAGATGTTTACAGGAAGTATTCAGGTTAAGCGTGATCCAGAAACTCAGGACAGATTTCCACATAGGATTGCAGGACTCAGTGTTTGGCCTGATTGGGGATTTACAGGGGCTGGGCAGGAGAGAGGCAGCCTTAGGACTGGTGGGAGAGAAGCCTTAACAAATAAGGATAGCCTGAGTCACATACCTCTTGGTTGAGGAAGCAGTACAGGATGGCAACAATGAAGCCCTGTGGGGCCAAAGAGAAAGGACCCCATCACCTTGGCCTGGCCTCAAGGTGTCTGCAGTCTTCCTACTACCTTTTTCCCCTACTCTCCGCCAGGCTGTGACTTGGACCAGGTCTTTGGGAAAAGGGAAAGTAGACGTAGTCATCACTTACCATGTGCCAGGCATATTGTCACATGTAATTGTCATAGCAAGTCTGCCAAGGCTGTACTGTTGGCCCCATTGGCCTGTTTCTCTGATTCTCTTTATTTCTCCATCCCCTAGTATTAAGCACAGAGCCTGACACATAATAGGTGCTCAGTAAATGTTGAATAGATTGGATGGATGGATGGATGGATGAATGGATGGGTAGATGGATGGATATGTAGATAGGTGCATGAGTAGTTGAATGAATAGAGGGATGGATGGGAGAAAAACAGACAGATGGATACTTGAATAGATGGATGAGTGGCTGGAAGGAAGAATAACGAGCCTAGTCACCCTCACCCTACCATGAAATCAACCAAGCCTGTGGGCTGCACCACCTTCCTCCTGCTCAAGGACTCAGAGGGAAGGAGTGAGAGTGAGTGCTGTGGGGGTCCTCACCTGGAAGGAACCCAGTCCCAGCTCCAGGGGGAGGCGAATGCCCAGGCCAGCACTGTCAGGCAGGAAGTTGAAGATGATGTAGTGAATTCCAAACAGCGGAATGAGGAGAAGGGTTGACTTGGAGAGACGCCTGCAGAAAAAGACAAGCCCAAGGCTGGAATTAGAAAGTCCCATGGGGGGCTTCCCTGGTGGCACAGTGGTTGAGAGTCTGCCTGCCGGTGCAGGGGACGCGGGTTCGAGCCCTGGTCTGGGAGGATCCCACATGCCGCGGTGCAGCTAGGCCCGTGAGCCACAATTACTGAGCCTGCACGTCTGGAGCCTGTGCTCCGCAACAAGAGAGGCCGCGATGATGAGAGGCCCGCGCACCGCGATAAGGAGTGGCCCCCGCTTGCCGCAACTAGAGAAAGCACAGAAACGAAGACCCAACACAGCCATAAATTAATTAATTAATTAATTAAATAAACCCAAAGTTAAAAAAAAAAAAAAGTAAGCTGAAATATTAAAAAAAAAAAAAAAGGAAAGTCCCATGGGCCCCCTGCCTACTTTCACTTCCCACCAGCTTCCCATATCAATTCTACACACCAGCCACCCTGGAGAACTCCCCACATGCACCCTGGGCTTCCTTACTTTGGGCCCCTGGATTCCGCTGTTCCCTCTGACAAATTCTCTTGTCTCAATTTATTCTAGTCAAGTCTATGCATCTTTCAAAGTCTAGTTCAAAGACACCTCTTCCAGGAAGTCTTCCCAGACTGTACTCCAACCCCACCATCTGTTTAGAAAGGATCTCCTTCCGCAGGCTCCCGTAGAAATTGATCCCAACACTCATCAGCCTATTTGGCCTGGCTACTGGCTGTTTGGAGGCCCCATCCTTCCTATATTGTGACCTATTGGAGGTCAGGGACCAGATCTATTCTCTCTGGGGACATAGGGACAAGCACTGGACCAGGATCATGGATGCCTAATCGTGCATAAAAGAGAACCATGCTGACTCCCACTCCAGTTATGTCCCCAGAACCCCCGGAAACACACACACACGCACACACACACACACACACACACACACACACACACGTTACCAGTACTGACGCTGGGTGTGGAGGCTGCCTTGAGCTGGCTCCAGTTTCCTCAGCAAGATACGGATAATATTGAGAAAAAGCCCAAAGTTCACCTGGAAATAGAGGTGTAGGAAGGTGGAAGGCAAGGGTCAGGGGTGACCCAAATGGTCTGGGGTGGGACATCTTTGGGGACTAGAAACCTCAAATCCTGGAGAGGCAGGGATGTGAAGGTAGATGGATGTGCAGGTCATTGCTCTAGACCTTGTCGCCTGAGACTGGACGGTCCCATGGGGGCTCAGGGTCCCCCTCCCTTTCCAGTCCCAGGACCAAGGGTGTGAGGTCAGGCCTTGCCATCCTGCCTCCAGCACCTCTCAGCCTCTTCTCTGGCACAAAGCATGTGGCCTTCTCTTTGCACAACTGCAAAACTGTCAAAAATGCGTACATTCACCCAGGCCACAAAACCAGTCCTAGCTGCCCTGTCTTCCACGTGGGAGCAGGTAGGAGTTTCAGCTGCCGCGTCTTCTACTCTCCCAGCCCAGCCTCACTGCGGCGGTAGGTGATCTGCAACCAGGACACCAGACTCATTGAAACTCTGAGCTAGAAGAGGCCTGAGCTCTGGTTTTACCAATGGGCTGTTGAAGTCCAGAGAGGGCCTCACAGAGAATCTGCGGCAGAACCAGGCTGGAACCCCAGGTGCCCTGACTCCCAGCCTGGAGTCGTGTTTCCTGCTGTGTATGGCTGCTCGGTGGACCCAGGGAGGTTGGCTGAATAAAGCAGAGGACACTGGCCCCAGGCACTGACCCCAACGGAAAGGACGATGGGTCCTTTGATGATCCACCAATAGGGGGAGCTGTCGTCCAGGTCCCAGCACCTGGGGAGAGGACAGGCCGGGACTGATGGGGGGGCGGGGGTGGGGTGGGGTGGGAAGAGTGCAGTTGCTGGAAAGCCCTTTTCTGTGGCACCCATGCTCCTCCCTCCTCTCTACCTACCAGCCTCTAGGCTCCTCACTTTGGAATTTGAGCCTTCTAGCCTCACCCTACTCCCAACCAGCCTTATCTACGTTCTCTCCGACATTTAGGCACTTTCCAAAGGCGTGCCCTGATCCAAGCTGGGTTCACTCTTTCTCTCCACCTAGGTGGATGAGTTTCTCAAAACTCAGTCTGTTTGCTGCCTTCTTGTGGCTCCAACACTCCCCCTGTTCCAGAAGGCCCCCACTTACAGCCCCCTACCCCCTGAGCCCCGAACCCTGAGATTCTGCACCCCCTTCTTGCCCAGGCTCAAGCCCCTTTTGTGCTACCCACGACTGCATCTCCCACCCCTCTCCCAAGCCTGGCAGCTCTCCTCTTCCCAGCTTGGAGGACAGCCTCACTGCCTGAGAGTCCAGTCCATGCCCCATGGGGACCCAGCACGGGTGTGATGAAGGGATAGCCCAGACTCACGCAACATCCTCAAAGGCCAACTTGCAACCCGCCCACATGCCGGTGAAGAGCAGGGGAAGCCCTGAGGGGGTACAGAAAAGACACGAGTAAGGGGTCTTCATCCTGCGCCCACCTCCCACCGCTACAGCCAGTCACACAGGGCACTGTGAAGGTGGGACCGGGAGACAGCCTGGAGACCGGGGACCTGGCCCTGAACTCCAGCACTTGCTGTAGGACTGTAGGCTGCCCTTCCTCTCCCTGGGCCTTGGGGTCATCGTGAGTGAGATGAAGGGACCTTGGTGTGAGCTCCCTGGGCATCCCCGACCCCCCAACACCCGCACAGTGCCCATACCAGCCCTCGGTGCTCACCCCAGCCAGCGAGAACCAGCCACCAGAAGGTTATCCTTGTGCTGGGTGACGTGGAGGCCAAGAGGCAGGTCAGGTAGACAGCTTCTGCCAGCAGCCAGCTGAAGTTGGTCATGGTGGCGAAATGGGAGGTGGCCACGGAGACCTTGCACAGAACCTGCGGGCCAGGGGCTGGGCGCTTCAGAGCCGGGACACCCATTGGAGCCCCGCCAAGTCTCCCCTACCCCACTCAGGCCCCAAACCTCCACCTTGGGCTGCCCCAGAGGGGGTGTGGTTGTGTATTGCAGTGGTTAAGAGCACAGATTTGGGATCCAGAGAGCCTGGGTTCAAATTTACCATCTGGATAACCTTCCCACACCTTAGCTTTTCATCTCTAAAAGGAAAAACTTCCAATGCTGGCTCGTGGCCTCATCATAAGGATTGAATGGAAACCCTGTATACGAATTGCTACTGTTTTTACTCTCACCCCGTCCCTCCTGAGCTCAAGTCAATCCCTAGAGCTGAGGATATGGAACACCATTTATTCATGCACTGCTCCGTCCTGAGAACATACACGCATGTGCCCGTGCATGCATTCATTCATTCACTGCGTGACTCTGCTCATCTGTCGGGGGAGGAGCGCTCGCCTCTGAGCTTAGAATGGCCCAGGCTTGGTCCCTCTCCCACCATTCAGCTGCTGGGTGACATCGCCAATTACCCCTCATCTACATATGGGACTAAAATGAGAATAGATGTAGGAAATAAAAGGAGATAACATGTGTAAAGCATTTAGCGTAATACCTGGCACATAAGTGCTCGATACATATACTATTATTATGTCTTTCATTAACGAGTGAAGGTCATCTGTTGGTTTGTTCATTCATGTAGCTGTTCATTTCCAGCACGGTGTCAGAGTAGCTGGTACGTGCTGGGCCACCACACTCAGCCCAACTTCCCTTATTTTCGGTCTCTTCTCATAGCCCACCTCCCTGCCCCCATGATGACACCCCTGTTTCTTGGACTTGCCCCAGCTTCTCCTGTCTGTGAGAGCTGGTCCTCTCACACTGGACACGTTCACCCTGGTCCTCCCCGCTCCCTCCCTATCATTGCTGCCCACCCAGCTCCAAAGCCATCTCCTCCCTGAAGCCCTCTCCTGTTCTCTCCCAGCTTTCACCTCCCTCTACCTAGTGGTCCCATAATCTGGTATAATCTGTCCCCTTAGGCACCCTGGGTGCTTCTCAAGGGAGACTGTCCAGCCCAGCCCCTGGCATACCCACGCCCAGCACAGACAGACAGTGCTCAGAGGAAGTGTGAAATGGAAAGGCTGGCTGGAGTGAAATGTAGTCCGGGTTGGGATATGGGATGGGGAATGGAACGGGAATACAGAATATGGAGTGGAGAGTGGAATAAGGGAAACGCTGTGGATGGGCACCGTCGTCCAGGAAACAGCCGGAGGATTTAGAACTTGACCGCAAGGAGGGGGAGGAAGGGGGAGGGGTGATTTCCCACTCTGTCGCTAGCAAAGCGGGAGCCGCAGGGCAGCCCACGCTACCGGACAGGCACAGCTGCATCTCTAATCCAACCTCCTCGCCCGCACCCACACCAGCACCCCGACCCATGGCTGTTACAGTGGAGAAGCTGCAGTGGTCCGTGTTCTCGCCGTGAAAGAGGGTGGCATCCTTCAGGAACACAGCTCCCGCCTTGAGAATAAAGGTGATGAACAGCTGGGTGTGGATGTAGTTCCTGGGGCAGTGGAGCCTCCTGGAGGGGACAGGAGGGGTGAAGAACAGGAGGCAAGGCGGGAGAGGGGCTTTTGGTGTGCTCAAAGCAGGCTTGCGGAGGCTGAGCAGGGTGGGAGGTGAACTGAATTGGCTTGGATTGGATTGGGTCAGATTGGATCGGATGGATTGCATTGAACTTGAGGCTTCAGCTATAACCTTGCAGGGCAGCTGGGCTCAGTGTAGGTGAGAGGACAGAGAATAGCAGTCCCTTGCCTTCAGGGAGCTCACGGTGTGGAGGACAGAGGCAGAAACGACAGGGTCCTGCCCAGGGGAGCCCCCTGATAATCAGAGAGAGGAGGCTCACCCCCCGGGAGACAGAGAACAGCGCGGGCCAGGCTGGGGTGTGGGGTGGGGCGGGGCTTTGAGAGGGCAAAGATCAAAGGGTTGAAATAGTCAAGAAGGGCTTCATGGAAGAGACAAAGAGGATTCTTGAGGCAGATGAGAGCTGAGCTTTGAATTTTAACGGATATGAGGTCACTGAGAAAAAAGGAGGCAGGCATTCCAAGCAAATAGAACAAGTTCCACACAAGCAAAGGTGTAGAGGTGGGAGCCAGACCTGGAGTGTGAGGGGATGGGGAAAGGGAAAGGAGAAGTTAGAAATGACCAATGCCGGATCTGGGAACGTCTTGAATATCCAGGTAAGGGTTCAAGTTTGGTGCTGTGGACGATGCGGAGGGCGAAGGTTCTGGAGTAGGTGATGAAGATGGCGAACCTGAGGGCAACCAGGATGGTGATGGCCATGAAGAGGGCCACGGCAGAGACGCTATGGCCCATGGTGTAGATGATCCTCACGGTGAAGAAGTAGGATTTCTGGGGAGGGTGGAGACGGAGGAATGCTCAGCAACTGGGCCTTTGAGGAAAGGGAGGCTTGACAGTCAAGCAGGTGACATTTTCAATTCTATCCCGAAACTGCCCATGTGGGGGCAGGGGTGTCTGTGGGGACCACAGCAAACTCCCTCCGGAACTGAAGCGAAGCTTTTGTTTACAGCCCGTCGCTGGTGAGGAAGCAGGGGAGGGGTGGGGGGAGGGGGGAGGGGTGGGGGAGGGGAGGGGGAGGGGGGAGGGAGCTAGTTGTTTTAACTCTGGCTGTCGCTGGGGGTAGGGGGAGGCTGCCACAGAAACCGCACGCCCCTGGGGAGTGACAAAGCTCAGGAGGAAATTGGGCTTGTTTATTGACATCCAGCTTGCTCACTGGCTTGGGAACATGACATCCCCAAATAAAGGGGACAGCCAGGGACAGCTGCAAGGAAAAGCTCTTTCCAAGACCAAGGATTTGGATCCATCAAAGTCTAGCCTGGACTCCGGAGATGGAGACGGAGCGTGCAGCCTTGCGGGGAGGGGATCGATCGGGAACTCAGCTCGCCTGAGGGATGCTGGCAATCGTCGCCCCTCCCAGACTCAGTCTTTTTATCTGAAAAAATGTCAGACTCATGTTTTGCCTTCAGGGCTGGGGGGAAAGAGATATGGGATTATGGGTGTGGAGACACCTTGCAAAGGTCCTGCTCAATTTGGAAGCGTGGCGTGTGCCAGCTAGGTTAGGGGGCACTGACATCACTCCAGGCTTTGGTTTCTCTTGCTTGCCCACAGACTGAGGGCTAGAGAGGGCAAGGAGCTTGCCCAGGACCACTAAGAGCCTTTGTTGCCCAGAACTACTCTCAGCTCCCTGCCCTGGAGGCCTGGGCACAGAGAGGGTACACCAAGGAGAAAAGAAGACGGTGGCCAGCACATCTCCCTCCCTGCCCTCTGCCTCCCCTCTCCCTCCTAGCTGCGTGGCCCACCTGTCACCCTTGAGCAAGTTAGCACAAGACCCTCTCTCTTCCAGACACTGCCATCTTCCGGAAATGTGCTGTAATGAATATTCCAACCTGCTGACTACAGTGGGAATGGCGGCCCCTACCGTTGTGCGGTCCACCACCCAATCAAACATCCACGGCGACCCTTCCTCCAAGATGCCAGGAGCCTCTCACCTCTTCAGTTAGCAGCTCCAGGGGCACAGGACAGGCCTCAGGATAGGGCGGGAAGGGCTCAGACCAGCCCGTGATGGTGCAATCCCGCTTCACGGCCCCTGGGAGGCAACAGAGGCGGGGAAGGAGAGATTTTCCTCCTCTCTCCCCAGGAGAGGTCGGGGAGCCGGGGTGTGACCCTGGCAGGGTCTGCACAGACAGCCCATCTCTGCAGCAGAGAGAGAGGAGCCTTCTCTCCAGAGGCCTGGGGTCCAGGCCCAGCCTGCTTGGGACACGTTCTAGGAACTTCCTCTCTGGCCTCAGACTCACCTTCTGTTAATGGAAAGAATGGTTCCCTTGAGGAGCAGAGTAGCGAGTTGGGCCTCCAGCATCCTAAGGGCAGGGGGGAGAAAGGAGGCCCTCTCTGCCCCTGGAGGGACCGTCCAGCCCAGACCCCCAGGCCAGGGAGGTGAAGCAGGCAACTTCCCAGAGGACATTTACTCAGTTCCAGGCCCTGAGTTCAGCACTGCCAAGCCCCGATCATTAACCCCACCCTCCGTGCAGTTAGTGCTCTTGTTTTCCCCAGGTCACGGGAGGTCAGGAAGCTGAGGGCCTGGGAGGGTGACTGACTCGCCCGAGGTCACACTGAAAGAGGGGGAGGGGGAAGGCGGTGCATGATCCAGGTCTGCCTGGCCCCAAAGCCAGGGGCGTGGCCACCGTATTCTGCCACCAACAGATGAAACCAGGTCACCTGTCACCTCCGCCTCCTCCCCCTTCCCCCATCACACCCCCATCGCCCCTCACCTGGCTCTGAGCTGAAGTGAGAGAAGAAAGCCGGGCAGGGGAGGCTCACCCACTCGCCAGAGCCTGCCATCGGCCAGCACAGCAGCCCATCCCACGTCCTAGGACAGCCTAGACAGCGAGATGGGAGCAGAGGAGACTCAGCCCAGGGGACAGGCTTGTCCACCATCCTGAATGCGAGGCTGGAGGAGATCAGGAAATCCGTGACAAGCCACCCCCGCCCTCCCAAGCCACGTACCCAAGGTAGAGTTGGACATCCCCTCTGCTGCTTGTAGACAAGCTCGCTCATCCTCTCTCAGCTGGGTGATGAAGTCACATTCTGGGTGCACGTGGCCCAGTACCTGCAGAAGAGAGTTAATGGGATGAGCTAAGCCAACTGGATGCTTCTTCTGGGTTTGCTGGTCTAACGACCTGAAGACAGAGATAAAGCCTGATTCATTTCCATGGCCGTGCTCTTAAGCACAGGGCCCAGCTCATCCAGGTATACTTAATGGATATTTGGACGAAAGGCAGGCAAGCAGGAAGGGAGAGAGGCAGAGAGAATAGAGATTTGGACGGATGCTTCCCCTTTCCATTTCATGGAAGTAAGTTCTGAGTCACATTAAACAAAAGTCTTTAGAAGATCTCACAGAGAGGGCCAACTCAATAGTGCATCCATGTAGCAGCCTTTTTTCCTTCTTTGTTTTACTCCCCTGCTCTGTACTCCCACTCCCCAAAGGCAATTCTACATAAAGTACCTTGGTAGACAGAGTAATGGCCCCCCAAAATGTCCATGTCCTAATCCCTGAAACCTGTGACTATGCAACCTTACAAAGAGACTTTGCAGATGTGATTAAGGATCTTGAGATGGAGCGATTATCCTGGATTATCTGGGTGGACTCAGTGTCATCACAAGGGTCTTTCTAAGAGGGAAGCAGGAGTGTCAGGGTGAGATAAGGAGATATTTTGACAGAAGCAGAGGAGTATGTGTGTGAGTGTGTGTGTGTATGTGTGTGTGTGAGAGAGAGAGAGAGGGAGAGATGAAGATGCTACACTGCTGGCTTTGAAGGTAGAGGATCATGAGCCAAGGCGTGCAGGTGGCTTCCAGAAACTGGAAAAGGCAAGGAAGCGAGTTCTCCCCTACAGTCTCCAGAAAGGAATGCAGCCCTGCCAACACTTTGGTTTTAAACCACTGAAAACCATTTTGGACTTCTGACCTCCAGAATTGTAAGAAAATAGATTTGTGCCATTTTAAGTCACTAAGTTGGTGGTAATTTGTTACAGCAGCAATAGGAAACTAATACAACTACCTACACAGATGCCTTTGTCTCAAGCTCTGCTTTCAAAGGTACCCTGACAAAGATATGTGAAAAAAATGGGTAGATTAGTAAGTGAGAGGATAGATGGATAAGTGAATGAGTAGATGAATGAGGTGAAAGAGCAGATGAATGTGGATTCATGGATGAATGAACGAATGGGTAACTGTGTGGCTGGTTGGTAGAATGAGTGAACGTACGTACAATAGATAGGTGAATAGATAGACGGATGCGTGAATACATTCATGGACGGATGGATGACCGGATGCATGGTGGATGGGTAGACAGGTGGATGGATGAGGGCATGCACGTGAAGATGGATGGGTAGGTTATGGATAGATACATGGAGGGATAATGGGTTTGTTGTGTGACTCAGTAATCATGAAGGATTACAGTTTTAGGAGTTTCCCAGAGCCTGGTTCCACCCAGTGACCACAGGGAATGATCCCTGGAAGCTGGAAAAGAAGCTGTTTTTCTGGAAACCCTCTAGCAGTATTTCTGAAAGTGTGCCTCATAATCTTCCTGCAGATCACCTGGGATGGAGCCAAGGATATGCAGAGATCTATGTCTGGATCTAGGACTTTGCATTTTAACAAGTTCTCTAGGAAGCTGGGAGTCAAAGGCAGGAATTCTTAACACCTCTCCCTCCCACTGCCCCAGACTGGAGGAAATCTGAAATGGACTATCCAACAGGGCACAGCCCCAAACAGGTACCTGTGAGGGAACCCAGCTTTATAAGTCATGCTCCTTACACTGTGAACATGATCCATAGCCCACATTTGTGTACAACATGCACATCAAATTCAATCAGTGTAGATTTCTGTCCCCAAGGATTTCACAGGGAGGAGTGGAGTGAGGATGGGAGCTAAAACCTGGTCCTGATAGATCCAATACAAACTGATCAGAGGCAGGACAGGCACTACGGGAGGGTGGCCCTTCTCACAAGGACTAAGGAGGTGGCATTTGAGCCGGACCTGAAAAAAAGGAGCTTTTTTTTTTTTTTTTAATTGGTGAGGAAAAGAGCACTCGGGACAAAGAATGTGCACAGACAAGGGAGTGGGCAGATGCACCTGAGCTGAGTGAGGGGAGAGCCCTTCCCATGGCCATCCTCGCACCCACACACACACACACACGCACACACACACGCACACACACACGCACACACAAGCCCCAGTGTCTGGCACAGAGTCTGTATCAGCAGGTGTTTAATTAGCTCCCAGTGTCCTTTGACAGAAATCCAGGCACGGCAAAGAGCACAGTGGATGCGAGACAGAGACTGGGGTCGGAGAGAAGGGACTTCAAACAGCAGAGTGGGGACATTGGACAGCAGGTGACCACATGGAAGGGACCCAAGGACAGACCAGTGGGCTAGGAGAGGACCTGGAGACCCAGCCCAGTAAGTAGGCTCACCCCTACCAGCCCTGCCCTGTGGGGAAGGACACCCCTGTCCTGACCTGCTGACCCTGTTCGCCCAAATCCAGCTTGGGCTCAGCTCTGCCACCTCCTGCTTGGACCCCTGGGACCTCAGGTTACACATTCCACCTGCCGCGCAGGCTCTGGGTCTCCAACCTGGTGGTGCCTCTTGGCTTCCTCCCCGGGACTCAGGGACCCAGGAGCCATCTCAGAGCAGAGCCCCAGTCTTATCTCCCCCACATGTCCCCAGTAGCAGTCTGATGGTCAGAAGCGGGTAGATGGGGAGGGCAGAATCGCCTGATATGGGACTGCGGGCTCCGTCTGCCCTTCCTCCCCCTCCACGTCTGCAGCCCATCCCTTCCTGGGATACCTTCTCAGGGCCTGACTAGGGAACCACTGAGGCCAAAAGAACTAGGGCCCCTGGTGGGAAGGCTCCCACCGAAAGGAGAGACAGACAGCCCTCACCATTCCTAAGGGGAGGAAAATTCAGGGAAGCCCAACTCGTGACCCAGATGTGTGGTAACAGGTGGAGACTGTACGGGGTGGGGAACGGTGGACCATTCCAAGACTTACCCAAACGCTCCTGATGGGCGCCCCCCGCCCCACTCACCTAGGGCTCGGGGATCATCTGGCCCCTGTACCGGACCCACTCCTCCTGAGGGGAGACTCTCTCACCCTGCATACCTCGGCCTTGCTGACCGTGACTACAGCTAACCCGGGGTCTGTGCAGGATGGAGGCCACACTGGGAAACAGTGACTTGGTGCTGGCCCTGACCCTGCCCACCAGCAGCTGAATGACCCCCACGGGATCTCAGTCTCCCCTCCTAAAAAGAGAGCATTCACTGTGGGGTGCACACAGATGAGAGGGAGGAGGCGCCCCTCACTGAAGAGGGGAGGGCGCAGAAGTCTCCCATACTGCACCCCATGCCCAGCCTTTGACAAGTCAGATCTGACTTCATGCACAGCAGCCCTGGGGGGCAGATACTGTGTTCTTCTTTTACAAGACAGACAAGTGAGGCTCAGGAAGGGACTTGCACAGATCACACAGCTAGTTTCACGGCTCCAGGATTCAAGCCTAAAGGCCATGCACGAGGGGCAGGTGCAGCAAAGTGCCTGGGAGGCGCGGCACGGGCCCCCGCCCACATACACACACTCCCATACAAGCCAGTGGAGGAAGAGGGAGTCCTCAGTCCCTGCGGGCTCTCAGGAGTCCCTGGGAGCTGCAGCTTCCTCCCCGGGACCTGTGTCTCCCATCCTGGTCCCCACGTCACTGTCACTTGCATGCACTCCGGGAAAGCATGCTGGGGAACTGCGGCACATTCGGAGAGGGCCCCCTCCTGGCAGCCCGCTCTCCAGCATCCTAGGCCTCCGAGCAACAGCTTCTCAGGGCCCCAGGCCGTATCATGCGAGGAAGTGTCCCCCAAATGCCGGAGGGGAGCAGCTGCTCACTTACTACCCAGGGCCTCTCAGTCCCTGGCCAGCCGCTCTTCAAAGGAAGCAACCAAATGGAGTGGATCCAGGGGTCGTGGGTTTAGGGAGGGCTCTGGGGAGCTTGTCGGAGGAGGGGGTGTGGATAAGACTTGGGGTGTGAAGGGGAGGCAGAAGTACTGTCTTGGGACAGAGTCTTGTGGCCCCCAGAGGGTGCAGACAGGCCCTGGGGGGAGCAACGCGCAAGCAAATTCCGTTCAGCCCCAGGAAGGACGGTTTCATTGTCAGAGCTCCCCAGGGGTGAGCAGGGTGCCTGGGAAGGGAGGGGGAGGAGAGGAGGGGGCCGCGGAGGAGATGAGGAGTTCTCCAAGTCAAGCCACCCCTTGCTTGGTAGAGAGACTCCTGTGCTGGTGAAGGGTGGACCCCGGTATGGCCCTGTGGCTCCCAGATCTCGAGCCCAGTGGGAGGGGCAGGAGGGTCTGAGCTGGCTACTCACGATGGGTAAGGGGCGCAGCAAGCAGAGGAGGCAGGCACCCCACACCTTGCTGTCCATGGTAGGGGCGTGGCAGCGGCTCCTCGGTCAGCCTCGGTGAGCCCCGCTCTCCTGCCCACGGTCCCCTGCTCCTGCCGCCGCTGCCAGCACACCGTCTGCCTCCCCTTCCCAGGTGGCTGTTTGCATAGGCAGGAGCCAGCGAAGGGGACGGAACGGTTGAATATTCACCAGGATTACAGGACACCGTGCCCATCTCAGCCCCGGCCTTGGGGTGGGACTCCACGTTCCCAGGAGGAACGGGTTGGGCCCCTGCAACCCCCTTCCACTCTGTCTGTAAGTCGGCCTGTGTCTGTCCTAATACCAAGGTCACAGAGAAATGACAGCCACAGGACACCTCTTACCCCAGTAGGTCAGTATTCTTTATCGTTTTCTTCTCTGAGCCCAGCCCTCTGCGGGCCCACCCTGGAGAGATTCAGAGAAGAAGAAGAAGGCCTGGGCCCACCCTCAGGGAGTCCCCAGTTTTGCTGTGATCCCAGCCTCATCCACAGTGCTGGAGGGTGAACTCAGAGCCCTGGGGACCCAGCAGAGGTGGATAGGGTGTCAGTGGGCGCTGGAAAGTAGGAATGAGCTTAGAAAAGGGCTGCACAATCACGAAGCACCCATATGGGCTGGTCGAGAAGGTGACATATCAGCAGAACCTCATTTCTGTTCCCGGCAAGGATGCCAGCCTGGATGGCGAGGTGAAGTCTGCAGGTGTCCAGGCTCTGGACTTTACATGGGGGCCTTGTCAAGTCTCTCCAGAAGTCCTCATGGCAACAGAGAAAAACAGGAAACGTGCAAGAAGATTCATGGAGCTAAGCCATCCTGAATGGGGCAAAACCACTGTTATCAGGGGCAGAAACAAGAGGACCTACACAACAGCTCGGATTATTTTGCATATTCATTGCCTGGTTATTTTTATTATAGTTTTAGACTTTAAAATGAGGAATCCCAATTGGCTAGGCTACAGACAGTGTTCTAAATTGCCCTGGGTCCTCCACGGCACCGGGGGGATTGGAAAGCACATTTGATCTTCAAGGGCCCTGAATGTGCCAGTACCTGGCAGGTCCCAACATCTATGTGCAGGTCTGCATTCCCAGAGCTTGACGGGCCAGACGCTGTGACACAGACATGTTTACAGCCTAACTCGAATCATGAATGATGAAGCTCCTTGCCCCTGCCACGTCTGGATTGAGGAATCGTTTTACATCAGCAGGGCTTTATTTTTCCATTTGTGTTCATCACCAACAAAGAAAAATATTTTGAAAAGAAAACATGAAGCATCCCCAGCCCAGACGTTCCTGCCCTTGCACAAGCATTTTCATGTGCTTGGCCGTGACCTGGGGCAGGTCTCACACCACAACTAGCTCGCACATTTGCAGGACGAAGCAGAGCCCCTCTGTTGACAGGCTGAGTGAGGATGTAGTGCCGGAAGCAGAGCACTGAACAGGTGTATCTTTAAGGGAGAGCCAGAGCCTCTGTCCCCTAGCTGCAGAGAGACAACAGCCCAAGGACAAATACCGCAGTAATCACTGTTGGTAATTAGTGTCAATTAGTATTACTGAGGGTTAATAATTGATATTAATACTACTAGTAATTATTATCTAAATTAGTGATTCTTTTTTTTAAAGAATTTAATTTTTTTAACATCTTTATTGGTGTATAATCGCTTAACAATGTTGTGTTAGTTTCTGCTATATAACAAAGTGAATTATCTATACGTATACCTATATCCCCATATCCCCTCCCTCTTGCGTCTCCCTCCCACTCTCCCTATCCCACCCCTCTAGGTGGACACAAAGCACCAAGCTGATCTCCCTGTGCTATGCGGCTTCTTCCTACTAGCTATCTATTTTACATTTGGTAGTGTATATATGTCCATGCCACTCTCTCACTTCGTCCCAGCTTACCCTTCCCCCTCCCCATGTCCTCAAGTCCATTCTCTACATCTGTGTCTTTATTCCTGCCCTGCCCCTAGGTTCATCAGAACCATTATTTTTTAGATTCCTTATATATGCATTAGCATACTGTATTTGTTTTTCTCTTTCTGACTTACTTCACTCTGTATGATAGTCTCTAGGTCCATCCACCTCACTACAAATAACTCAATTTTGTTTCTTTTTATGGCTGAGTAATATTCCATTGTATATAAACTAGCGATTCTTAACAAGGAGCAATTCTGTGGCCTGGGGAATATTTGGCAATGCCTAGAGTCAGTTTTCAGTGTCATAGCCAGGGCCCAGGGATAGGGAGGAGGTGTGACACGGTGTTATTTTTACATAAGGGATAAAAATCATAAAAACTGGAAGTGCTCTTAAACATCCTACCACGCACAGGATGGCCCTCACAACCATCTAAAAAATGATCCAGGCTTCCCTGGTGGCGCAGTGATTAAGAATCCGCCTGCCAATACAGGGAACACGGGTTTGAGCCCTGGTCCGGGAAGATCCCACATGCCACGGAGCAACTAAGCCCGTGCACCACAACTGCTCAGCCTGCGCTCTAGAGCCCGCATGCCACAACTACTGAGCCTGTCTGATGCAACTACTGAAGCCCGCACGCCTAGAGCCCGTGCTCTGCAACAAAAGAAGCCACCGCAATGAGAAGCCCGCGCACGGCAAAGAAGAGTAGCCCCCACTCGCCGCAACTAGAGAAAGCCTGCGCGCAGCAATGAAGACCCAAAACGCAGCCAAAAATAAATAAAATTAAAAAGAAAAAAGAAAGAAAGAAAGAAAAAGATAATAATAATAAATGATCCACTCCAAAGGTCAATAGGATTAAGGTTGAGAGACCCTGATCTAATTGTTTGTGTTCCCCAAGGTTCCCCCAGGCCCATTGTGCCTTCTGAATGGGCCAGGGTCATTGAACTCCCATCTCTATCTCTGTATCTACTCAGGGTTCAAAATTTGACTCCACCACTTGCCAGCTGTGTGGCCTTGGGCAAGCTATTTAACCTTTCTGAACCTCAGTTTTTCCATCTGAAAAATGAGGATGATACCTTGCTTGTAGGGTTGATGGGATAAGCAGATAAGTAAAGGCATATAAAGTACCTCATACAGAGCCTAATTCATAGACGACAACATGTTACAAGATGGATCATCAGCAAAGAAAGTTAGAACAATCAATTCTTTGTACAGAAAAAATAAGATTAGCTCTCTAGCTCACATTTACAAAATATAAATTCTAGAAGGCTTAAAGTCCCAACTGTAAAACAACAAAATAATATTTTTTTCCAAAAATGGAAATTTGTTTTTATAACCCCAGAAGAAAGGAAACTTTCTTATATACAAAATTAAAACCATAAAGAAAAGATTAATAAGTTTGACCACATCAGTATTAAAGAAAAAGTATATTCAAGAAAGGACCCCATAAATAAAACTACAAGCAAACTACAGGCTGAAAGAAATATTTGCGACCAACAATGACAAAGATATAGCATCAAAAATGTATTTTAAAATACCACAAATTAATAATAAGGAGAAAAATAACCCAATAGAAAAGTGAGCAAAGGATATAAACAGGCAATTCAGAAAATAAGTAAAATAGGACCAATGAACAGATGAAGAAATGCTCAACATCACTAATACTCAAGAAAATGAAAATTAAAATAATAATGAGTTACTCTTTTTCACTTATCACATTGCCTAAAATTTTATGCCTGATAATATGATGTTTGGAATTATGTGGGGAAATGGTACTTTTATATTGTGCAGATGGGAGTGGACACTGGTATATCCGCTTTGAAAAGCAATATAATATAATCTTTTAAATCTATAAATGAACATACCCTATAAACCAGAAGTTCCACTTCTGGATATTTGTTCCAGAGGGCAGTATTATTTATAATGTGTAGTAAAACCCAGAAAACAACACAAATGTCCAATGATAATGGAATAGCTAAATAGAATGTGATATATTCATACAACAGAATACTGTAAAGCATTGAAAAGATAAACTAATTCTATTAGTATCAACATGGAGAGATTTCAAAAATATATACTTGAGGAACTTCTGTTTCCCTACAAGACAGAGTAACAGAGAATGATTTACTCTCCTTCTACCTTAACAGCAAGAAATTTAAACAAAACATACAAAATATTAGATTTTAATGGGTGAAGGAGAAAAGCACTCATGCTCATCTCCCCGGGTACAGAAAAATCATTTGACAAAATCTAATACCCTTTCAAGATAAAAACACTCAATATGCTAAAAACAGAAGGGAGCTTCCCTGGCATGATAAAGGCCACATATGAAAACCCACAGTGAACATCATACTCAATAATGAAAGACGGAAAGCTTTTTCCTTAAGGTTAGGAACAAGACAAGGTGTCTGCTTTTGTCACTTCTGGTCAACATAGTACTAGAAGTTCTAGCCAGAATACTTAGGCAAGAAAAAGAAATAAAGGGTACCTAAATTGGAAAGGAAAACATAAAATTATCTGTGTTCACAGATGACACAATTATATGTAGAAAAATCTTACATATTTGTATATATAAATTTTTTTTTTAATGTCTGGAAGCTCCCACATCAAAATCCTAAAAATGGAGAAAAGAGGAAAGGGACAGGTTATGGAATGTGAGGAATGGTCAGATGGAACCGTCGCTTTAACTCCGATATTCTGGTGTTTAAGAAAAATGTATTTGTGCACTACTTGGAAAATCAAAATTAAATGTAAAAGATCACAGTAGCTAGTGTTTAATTTTTCCTTGTCACCAGTGGGTATTGTAGATGTCAGGGTGGAGTATGTCTGCGCCACAAGCAGTTGGACGTCTTTAAACAAACCATCAAGGTCTTCCCTGAGAGCCCATCCAACCCACAGCAAAACTCCCAGGGAACCCAGCCACAGTGGCTTTTCAGTCCTGCCTCTGTCCGATGCCCCCTGGTGGTAATGCTGAGCAACTGCTGCCTCTTCCTGATCCCCGCCGGAAGGGCCAAGCTGGAAAGCGACCCCTGTCTCAGAGGGCTCCAGGCATGTCCATAACTGGGGCTGGGGTCTTGTAGCTGGTGGACAAGCCTCAGAGTGCAGCTATTTCTGGATATTTGGCCGGGATCTCCCTTGCCGGGGTGGGCTTCAGACAGAAGGTATTCAGAGCAAGGCCAGAGTGAGTGCTATACCTGGCTGAGTTTTAGCCCCTCTTCCGGTTCCCTGACTCTGTCCTTTCCTCAGGGGCAGGAACAGGCTAGCACAGGATCTGGGGTCCTGGGGCCTCAGAATGGATCCCTACAGACAGAAGCCCCATCCTTGGCCGTCTGAGGGGGCACCCCACTTAGCTGAGGCTCTGCAGGTGCTCTGGCTGCCAGAAGCCATACCATTCTCACATGTACTCATGACCCAGCTCTGCCTGAGGCCCGGGTCAGGGCTCAGTCTCTGTCCAGAGTCACAGGTCAGCCTGCCATCTATTTGGGGTCTGAGTTGGATTGGACCAGGTTTGGGGCTCAGACTGGGGTCAAGGTCAGGGCTCAGTTTGGGGTTGGGTCAGGGCTCAGTCTCCAGCCAGGGTCAGGATCAGGATGAGGACCAGGGCCGAGGATGCTTATATTCTCTGGGCTCTGAGGGTGAATCAGTTTCTAAGTTTTTTAGGTCAATCTCAGAGTCCCAAAGGGATTTTTCCCTGAGCAGAAATTATGGCCCCGCAGGAACACCTGCTAAATGGGGGCGGGGCAGGGCGGGACAAGGTGTGGACAGGGCGGGACAAGGTGTGGACAGGGCGGTGGGGTGCGGGAGGAGCACTGGCCTTCAGTGAGGCAACATGAGGACAATGTGACACTTTGTTTTCCTCTAACTGCAGAAGGCACTTTGATCTGTGCATGGATAACTCCTTTCTTATAAACTTTAAACTTCTCCAAGACTTTCCCCTCCTCCTGGAGCAGGCTATCTCCAGCCAGGCCTGACGAGAGGTGCTATGTGTGAGGGATAACTGTCCCTGGCACATGCCCAGCATGGATAATTATCCCTATGTTGCAGAAGGAGAAACTGAGGTGCCCGAGGTCACACAGGAAGTAAGTTCTCTGAGTTGGGACTGGGACCCAGGTCTCCAGGTTCCCAGCCTCGGGTGCTGTCTGTGGGCCAAGGTCCATGCTATCATTCACTGCCAGGTTCTGATTCAAAATTTCAATGGCTTATTTTGGTGTTAAAGAGGTTATTACACAGTAACTGAGGGTGCTGGGAGCAGAGTCCCCAGAGCTCTGTGGGATTCTCACCAAGGAAAGGTGCCCATGCAGGCCCCAGTGAGAGGAGAGAATGAGGTTGCACCCCACACACACTGTCCTTACTTTCTGGATGGGGCAAGGTGCCCCCTGCAGGCAGAGGAAGGACTCTGTAGCCGAGGAAGGATGGGCTCCTTCACCCACTCTCCTCACATGTAGCCGAGGAAGGATGGGCTCCTTCACCCACTCTCCTCACAGGTGGGGAGACAGAGGCCCAAAGAGGGCAGAAGACCTACCCAGGGTCACACAGATGGTCAGAAGCAAAGCTAGCGTGCTACCCGGCCAGCCACTCCTCCCAGAGCAATGGGAGAAGGGGAAGTGGCCCTGCATCCAGGGACCGGGCTGGGATGCCAGGGCTAAGGGCTGAGGAGGGCCAGCAGAGGGCTGCAGGGGTGGAGGTTGAAAGACTCCAAGGCTGTAGCAGCACCGGTAGTGGGATTTGTTCTGCGCAAGACCCTCCCTGGCTACAGTGTGGCCAGCGGTCAGGAGAGGGCAAGAGCAGCTGGGAGAAACCAAGCGTGACAAATTCTCCACCATAAATGAATTCCTGCCACAGGTGACGGATGGATGAATCTCAGAAACTGAAGATGGAGGGAACACCCCAGAAAACTATCTACAATATGCTACCATTTCCATAAAGCTCAAAAAGAGGAGCATTAAACAATAGATTGATTAGGCACATATGTGTGCGTGATAAAAAAAAAAATAAAACCTTTTTTTAAGCAAAGGAATGATAAACACAAAATTCAAGATAGTAGATACCTCTAAGGGGTCTTCAGGGAGCAGGAGACACATAGGTGGATGCAAATTACTGGAAATGTTCTACTTTGGGGGATGAGTGATGGACTCATGGGTGTTTACTATATTATTAAACTTAATATTTTAGCTCTACAATAATTACTACTTATATCAAGTTTACTATGTGCCAGGATCTTTAATGAGCACATTATATACATGAGCTCATTTAATCCTCTGTGAGGTGGATCCCCATTTTACAGATGAGGAAACTGAGGCCCAGTGATTGTTTGGAGATCACATAGCTGATATGAGACCCTGGATTCTAATCCAGGCAGTCTGATTCCAGAGGCCATGGTCTAAACGACTCTACTGGGCTACATATATTATTGTATAAGTATGTTATTTTTTAATGTAATTTTAAAAAGTTAAAATGTACAGGGAGAGATAAGAAAGGCCACCACTGTGTTCCACCTGAGGAACAGATGTCCCCCACCTGCCCTCCCCTGCCCCGGGTAAAATCCCTCCCTCCTCTTCACCTCTTCTCCCTTCCACCTCCTCTCTCCCTACCTAACTGCCCACACCCATCTTCCCTGGGCATCGAGTTCTCATTTGCACAGCAGGGTGGCTGGTGCAGTCAAGGCAGCTGGGTTCAGCCTGGAAGATTCGTGGAGAAAGTAGCCCTGGTCCCCCCTTTGAGGACCTGGGGGCTGGGCAAGAGCTCCCTGCCCCTGGGGTGGGCGAGGTGGCCCGTGAAGGAGGGGCCGGCTGTCCCCTGACGCCTTCTCCTGGCTTCTCCCTGCAGCTTGATCCTCAACCCCCCACCCCAGCCAGCCCCCTTATTTATAAGCCATATGTCCCTGGGTCCCTGCCTGTCCCTACTGTTTGTCCAAAGCTTCAGCTGTTTCCCCTGATAACTCGACGACCAGAGGTCTTGGGGAACTAGGAGGGGCCCCGGGGCAAGCAGAGTTCAGGGATGCTCTGCTGTGCCCCTCCTCCTGCTCAGAAAACCTTCAGGGGCTCCCTATGGATGTTGCAGGACCTGATGCATAGAACATGCTCAAAAACTGGTAGTTGTCCCCATTTAAATTTTTAATTTCTGTTGTTGTCTCCCAGGAGCAGTTCCAGACTGCTTGGTCAAGTTCCTCAAAGTCGGGAGGGGAAGTGACTTGCCTTCACTCACACAGCAAGGCAGTCTGAGGTTCTCTCCTCTTCACCACACTGCCTTTCTACTCCACCAGTATGAAGAAATGGAGAGAACTTGGGCCCAGACCATGGCTCTGAATCCTGGCTCTGCCTTTTCTAGCTGTGCAACTTTGAATTGGTTGCCTAACCTCTCTGATTTATACTTTCTTCATCTTTAAAATGTAAGCATTGCCTGTTTTGTTCAATACTCAGTACCCAGAACAATGCTTGACACATAATAGGAGCTCCAGAAATATTTCTCCATTGAATGAACAAGTGAATCCCTAACTCTCAGCTCATTTATGAGTATCAAGCAAAGCGATATATATGAGAATCCCGCACAGTGCAAAGGCACAGCAGGACATTGCAAATGGGCTTCCCCTTGCCCCTTCACTGACCACTCTGAGGGCTCCAGGCTCCCTTCTGATCCCAGGCCAGGATCCCCCATCTCCAAAGCCCAGATCCATCCTGAAATTCCCAGGCACCAAGAGCCTGGAGCCTAAGGAGTCGGCTCAGAGCGCCCGGGCCAGCCTCCTCCCCAGCGGCTCCTCTGGCCTGTGCTCCCCTCTTCTCTGCCTACCCTGTGGTCCCTTCACTTGGTGCCTGGAGAAACAGCGCCTCTGGCTTCCTGTTGAGGTCTAGCCTGCAAGGCCTGCATCCCCTGGACACCCCTTTCCTTTCTTCTCTTTTGTTCAGCAAACATGCCCTCACCCCATGACCAGTGGAGGTGCACAGGTGGGCAAGCTGAGAGGGCTGAAATCAGAACGGGGAGCCAGGTGAGTCTGGCAGCCATGCCTGGGCACCCACTCTGTGCTCAGAGTAGTTCTGGGGGCTGAAAAGGCCTTTGCAGAGATGGATGAGGGCTGCCCCGCAGGGATAGGGAAAGGCAAAGACGAGAAATGATCTCAGTGAAAGACAGCCAGGGATGAGGGCCAGAGCAAGCTCGGGCAGCAGGAAGAGCTCTAGTCCTAGCAGGGACAGAGCCCCCAGGTGAATGAGTGAAGGGCCCTTCTCTCTGGCCTCAGATTTCCCAGCTCTTTCATGGTGGCAGGGATGTAGGTGTGGAGGATTTGGGCAACTCTTGATCACCCCCAGACCTTCTCAGCTTCCTGGCATCATCATAGCCGATCCCCGCAGTCTCCACATGCAGACACGGCTGTCCCAGGATACCCAGGCAAACAGGTAGCTTCTACTCCCAGCCTGACCTGCTAAGGAGCCCTACCCACCCCCTTCCCGACTCCCTCCTCAATCCATTAAGGCCCAGAACTTGCCTTGTAGGGCCCACAAGGTATTAGCGGCCAAAAAGAGGAGTGTAGGGGCCATGTGAGTGTGCAAGAAAGGCTTTGGAAATAGTCCCCCTGGGCGTGCTCAGGCCTGGGAAGGGGCCTCTCTGGCTTCCCCAAGAGTTTCGCTGAGGTACAGGGTGGCGTTTCCACCCTGGGAAGCCCCAGAGTATGTGGAATGAGGGCCAGCCTCTAGGTTCTGCCCAGGCGCCCTCCTCCCTTGGCAGGGGCCTTGGCCTGGGTCTCCAGCACCAGCAGCCGGGGCAGAGAGGGCTGGGAATGATGGTGTGTGGGCCCAGCCTCCATGAGAGCCCAGAGTGACCCACCTTCCTCCCAGCGCCGTGTTATGGGGAAACTAAGTTGGGGGATGGGTGCTCCAGGTCCCCCAGCCCAGCAGAGGCACAGACGACGGGGGAGGACAGGTGTAGCACAGTCCTGCGCCTTTCGGAGCTGGACGGACCCAATCCTGGCCATGGGGGATGTCGGGTCTCCCAAAGCATCCTGGAGCTTCCAAGGGCGGGCCCAAGGCCTCCATCCCTCTGTGCATTCCCCAAAGCAAGCGCAGAGCCCAGTGGGCCTTAGGAAGAACTGCAGAGGTATGAGCTGGGGTGTGAATGCCAAGACCCCCGGGCCCACACAGGGGGAGAGGCCTCCAGGCATGAGGTTTTGAAAGGACTTTGAGCAAAATCCTAGATCTGAGAGGGGCTTTTTGGACTCTCAAATTCAAACCTCATCGTACAGCTGGGGAAACCGAGGCCCAGAGAGGAGAAGGAACGCATCCAAGGTTCCATGGTAAGAGGGTAGCAGAGGTAGGCCTAGTACTCTGGGCCCCGGACTCCTAGCCCACTTCCAACGGCTGCAGCCGACTCTGGCGGCCGGGAGCCCTGGTGTGCCGAGCACATCCTGACGGCCCTGGATCGGCCTGTTTCCAAGGCTCTGGATGAGATCTGGCTCAGCGTGGGCTCCCCCCAGCCTGCGCCACCTTTACCCACAGCTCCGGGAGCTTGGCACGCACACCAGCCCCAGCTGGTTCCAGCACAATGAAAGGCCAGTCAATGATTCATGGAGGCTCCTTTCCTGGAGGCCTTCACTGGGTACACCAGGCACCTGCCATTGGCCCCTGTACAAGCTCCCCCGGACCGAGCAGGATGGGGATTAATCAGTGATGGGCCCAGAGGAAGAGTCATTGCAGGGAGGAAGGTCCTCCCCACCCACCAGCCGGACTGTACGCAGCCCAGCCCTGACCCCCAGGCCTCTCTCTCTCTCTCTCTCTCTCTCTCTCTCTCACCCTCTTCCCTTGCACCTGCCCTCAGGCGAGTTTCCGATAAACTAAGGTTTTCAACATGGGAATCTGAAAGCTGAGGGGCCCTCAGAGACAATGCCCAGGCCAACAGTGACAGTATGTGCTCTGCAGAAAACCAGTTCTCCAAAACGGTCATCGAATTGCTTCCATAAGAGAGGTCTATGGACAAATTAGTTTGGTGAACGCTGGCTTAAACAAGTGAGTTTCTTATTGCGAGACTTGTCAGAGCCTCTACTGTGAGTCTCCCAGAGGGTGATGTGGTTTTCAAAAATGGCTCAGCACCTGGGAAAACCAGTCAAGAGCCGGGGCTCTCACTCCGCGAGGACCACGTAGGGCAGGTGGTCCACCTACGCCAGTTCACTCAGGCTCTGTCTGGGCACGGGGGTGGCACCTGCCAGTAAAATCCCCATGGCTGCTGAGCTTCGTTTCAAATCTAACTCTCCAGGATTTTCCCTGCAGCCTGAGGCGGCTTCACGGGGAGAAAGAGGGAAATGGGCAGGCAGCTGGGAGCTCTCAGAATTTTCTGGGCCCCATGGAGGCATTCCTGGGCTTGGTGTCTCTATAGGCCCCACATTCCTGGAGGCAGATGCAGTGGCTCCTCCCAGGCCAGGAGGTCAGTGCCGGCAGCGGAAATTCTTGGAGTTCGTCTCGGATGGAAGGTGCCACCGGCTCATCAGTCACAATCCGGGCGCATCAGTGAATCCCGGAACTTTACAAACACTTTAACAGAGTCATTCTCTCCCTAGAGCCCAGGAATCCTCTCACAGGGTGTGGAGCAGAGACAGAGCAGAGAGGCAGAGAGAGGGGGTAAAGGGAAGCAGGGGACAAAGGGATACAGGGATACGGAGGACCAGGAAATTCCCGTGTCCCTGTCTTTGCTGGTGAGACCCAGAAATATGGATGAACACACAGAACGCTAGAACAGGAGGTCACGAATGCTTGTTGCAGAGTTGTTGGTATATGCTTGCCAGCTGGTACATGCCAGACGGCCTGTGGACATTGACGGCTGTGCGCCCTGTGACTTTGGGAGAGATTGCCTCCGAAACCAGCCTCGGTCAACGATTTGACCAAGACATGAAACTAGCTCCATCCTTCCTGAACATGGAACTCAGCTCCCAGTGCCTGATTCACAAGGAATCAGGAGAAAGCATGTACGTGAAAACAGAGGTTGCCAGCATTTTTATCAAGTGGATTATTTATTATGTATTTCTCACTGAAAAAAAAAAATTCTCACTGGCCAAAAAAACAAAAACACCACCAACTTATGTGTAATCTACCCAAGCAAGAAGACCTGATTTGGCGAGGGAAAGGAGGGAGCCTGGTCTCTATCAGACTCCGAGGAACTTGCTTTTCCCAGGGGGCAGATCGACATGGGCTGCCTGGAACTCAGCAGATGCCTGTCTGCTCTGTGGTCTGGGTCACGTGTCTTCACTGCGTTCAAAAACCCAAGTTTGATTTAAAGAAGGTTTCCTTGGAGTTCAAACAAATAACCAAAAATTTGTGAGTTGTTCACATCATCCAGTGGCAAGCAGGAGACTTCACGATCCAGAAGATGCTGTAGGAGGGTCCACGGTCACCTCTGACATCACTGATTCCTACTTTATGGGCTTGATATCACTCTCCCCACACCCACAACAATATATTGACACCTAGCATGACATGGGCACCAACCACAGATGCCAACGTCTGCGTGATTATAACTAATTTTATTAGTTTTTTGGGTTTAGGTTGTTTGGGTTTTCTATTTGAGCTCCTTAAAGGCATAGGTTTTTTATATCTATTTAAGTTGCATTATGAAAAATATAAGCTAAGTTAAAAAAAAATGAAGCTCAGGTTAAGTAATGTGTCAAGGATATATTAGTCACTTTTCAGAATGTTCAAGAGTGCTATCAATGGTGGGCTCCCATCCTTGAGAACATTTTCATCTTTTATTAATTCCTTGGGTTTGCTTCTTTTGGATTGGACTCATTGAATTCACTGAGTCTCTCTCTCTCTCTCTTCCTCCCTCCCTCTCTTTCATTTTTCTCCCCAAAGACAATATTTTTCTCCCTCCAAATTGTAGTTCCATTGGCTTCCGTAGTAGCTTGTTGAAAGTGTATGCTAGGTCCCCCTTCATAAGCACAGCCAGACCAGCCTTCCCAGGCTCATATTCTCCATGGAGGGTAGGCTGGCTTCAGACAAACTGAGCATAGCACCTAGTGGGGACATCTCTTAAGAAACATACCCTGGGCAGAGGACATTTCTTCAGCCTTTGACTATGTGGTAGGGATTGGTCCTGGGTGAGGCTGCAAGAGCTGGCAGAGCACTGGGTCTGTGTACCTACACAAAGCTGTGCCGTGGCTCTCCCATGAGTGAGAATCACCGGTAGGTTCTTAGGACAGATCAGAGGAAGACTCCAAATATAGTATTGCAGGAATAAGTTCTCCCCCGACACACACATACACATACAGAGTTTCTAATTTGGACCTTACTGGATAGACACGTCATATATATATATATATATATATATATATATATATATATATATATATATATATATATACATACATACATACATAGAGAGAGAGAGAGAGAGAATGCATTCTTTCCCACCTAGAGGTGATATGCAAAATATATGTCTTGCGTGGCAAGGGTACCAATCCACCAGAACTATCCCACAACTGTTGAGGTGGACAGGGTCCTGGAGGTCCCCTGTTGATGACATGTTAACCCTTTAAGTGCTGGATTGTGGAGAGGTCCAGGGGAGGCTAGAGACTAGAGAAGGACCAGGGTAGCCCAAGACCAGACAGCTATGGGCGAGGGGTGGGGGGAGGTACTTGAAGAGCTCAGAATAAATGGAGGTATTTTAATATTAACATATACACAGTACTATATATGAAATAGATAACCAACAAGGGCCTACTGTAGAGCACAGAGAACTATACTCAGTATTTTGTATTAACCTGTAAGGGAAAAGAATCTGAAAAAGAATATATATATGTATATATACTGAATATATAAACTGAATCACTTTGCTGTGCACCTGAAACTAACACAACATTGTAAATCAACTATACTTCAATAAAAAAATAAAAATTAGAAAAAGTCAATGGGGAAGAAATTCAAAGGAAATAAATATTTCTATATTCATTAAACTTAAGTTCATTTTTAATGTATTTAGTAACATGTTTGACTTATACTCAACTTGGTGCCATTTACTATTTAATTTAAATATAATTTGTTACTTAAAATATTTTAAAAACAAAACAAACAAACAAAGAATTGGTGAGGCCGTACTACCCCACACGGCCAAGATCAGTTCTGCCCTCGCGCCATTCCCCATCAATACACTGGAAAGAACAGAAAAATAAGCACAACCCTATATACTGAGAATATGATTTATTAGAATGAAGTAGAGTCATCTAAGCAGGACAAGCTTGTTAAAATTTCTGGGCTCCTTTCACCAGTGGCCTCTCTGCCCACCAGGGCCCGAGGTATTGGTAGGAACTGTCTCTTGAGTGCCGGGGATGATGGCCCTGCTGGCGAGGACCTCACCTGCCTTCCCCACCTCCAGAATTTCCCCTTGAGGGGCACCAAGGACAGTAAACATCATCACCTGTGTGTCCCAGCCCCCAAAAACGGCCCCTCCCTGGCCCCCAGCTCACAGCAAATTCCACTCATCATCCTCATTGTATTCTAAACCTAAAGAAAACAAGGCATCGTGCCCAGCAGCTCATCCATAAAACATTAATCACTATCTCCTTCCTTGAGAGGCTCCTGACCAGTGAAGGTGTGACCTCCAGGAGTGATGGAAAAATCCTAATCAGTCAGCACGTGGCCAGGCCGTGCCGCGGGTGGGGGCCCCTGGCACCAGTCCCTCCAGTGCTTTTCCAGACCAGCTCCTGGCTTTGGTTCCAAGGACACTGAGGACCAGCCTGGGAACCCCCGAAGGAAGTGAGCCCGCCTTGCTTCTACCAAATCCCCAAAAGGCACCATGTCCCTGAGGCCAAGTGGCAAATGGCTGCCCTAAGCCACCCACACCCTTTCATTTGGGTCTTCTTGGAGCCTACATGAGCTTTTGAGATGGACAAGGATGCTGGGGTCAGGGCCAGATTTATGGGTCGCTAGCCCCATTGAGGCCTCGTGGCATCTATGTCTCACCAGTTGACTCACCCCAGTCCCGGATAGCTTCAAAGATCAATTCTCTCATAGAACTCTCGAGGGCCTGGAAAGAGGAATCCCCTTGATCCTGCAGGAAAAGGATATATCGAAAGGGAAATATAGGTCTATAAGGATCTTACATTCCTGGATGTTTAGAAACCCAGGACTGATTGACTGGAGGCAGGAGGTCATATACAATCATATACTCATATCAACTGTTAATAATAGTTTTTCTTATATTACAATATTTATACTGATTATTTTCTTGTATTGTGACATTTGCTTGAACCTTCAGAATGTTTAAAAAATAATGACGGGGCTTCCCTGGTGGCACAGCGGTTAAGAACCTGCCTGCCAATGCAGGGGACACGGGTTCGATCCCTGGTCCAGGAAGATCCCACATGCCACGGAGCAACTAAGCCCGTGCACCACAACTGCTGAACCTGCGCTCTAGAGCCCGCGAGCCACAACTACTGAGCCCACGCACCTAGAGCCCATGCTCCGCAGCAAGAGAAGCCACCACAATGAGAAGCCTGTGCACCACAACAAAGAGTAGCCCCCACTCACCGCAACTAGAGAAAGCCCGCGCACAGCAATGAAGACCCAATGAATCCAAAAATAAATAAATAAAATTAATTAATTAATTAATTATTAAAGGCCCGTAAATCTGGCCTTGTCCATCTCTTAATTTTAATTAATTAATTAATTATTTTTAAAAAGCGTTTAATGGAGAGATAAGTATTCTAGGATTCAGTAACTGCTGAATTACATCCTGCTTCCTTCTGGGCCAAGCACAGAGAGCACAGCCTTCCAGGCCAGCTGAGCCACTTCCATGTGCAGGTCTCCATTGGACCATGGGGGAATCCAGTGGAGGAAGTGGCGTGGTAGCTGGTCAGCATGGACCCAGATGGAGGAGGGTGATAGATGACCCTCCCATCAAAGCACCTCATGTGTGTAGTTGCTTGAATGCTTGGCAGCTGGGGAACCAAGGTTGAGTCATGGAATCTTCCAGGAAATATACTCTCTCCATTAAATTTTGATGAACAAAACAGACAAGCATTCTGGTTGCTCCAGAAGCTCTACTTCAGTTCAGTTATTCTCCTAAAACCTCTCCTCTGTGCTGGGCTGGACAGAACATGAGCAGAGCAGAGCAGAGCTGGAGATGACCCTTGGGAGATAGGATACCTGAAGCCCTGAACCCATGGTCTGGAAGATGAGAGGGAGTCTGGGACAGCCTGGTCCTACAGATTTTGCCCTCAGGCCTGAATGGTGCATTATTAGCCCTCAGGGTATAGCATTGTCCTACCCCTTCTCATATACTCTGGTGGGAGAGGACAACCTCTGGATGAGCAAGTTTATCAGACATATTCCTCCCAAATAGAGAGAGGGACAGTCAGGCCTGGAGGGCATTGGGTGAGGCCAGTGCCAGGGAGCAGTCTTGGACCAGGTGGTGCCAATATGTCTCAAGCAGAAACAATGGCCAGTTGGCCCCAGAATGAATGGCACTTCTCCTGGTGCTAGATAGAGTTCCCTTCAGCCAGGTATTCTCTTCCCTTCCTTTTTCCTCTCAACACCCTCCAGGCAGAGGAAGCCTAGCTGGCCCAGAGCTAAACTCGGTGGGAGTCTTGACAAAATGGGCCTGCACCACATAGTGGAAAGAGCCCGGTCTTTGAAGCCAGACAGAGAAAGTTCAAAATCTCAGTTTTGGGGCTTCCCTGGTGGCGCAGTGGTTGAGAATCTGCCTGCCAATGCAGGGGACACGGGTTCGAGCCCTGGTCTGGGAAGATCCCACATGCCGCGGAGCAACTAGGCCCGTGAGCCACAACTACTGAGCCTGCGCGTCTGGAGCCTGTGCTCCGCAACAAGAGAGGCCGCGACAGTGAGAGGCCCGCGCACCGCGATGAAGAGTGGTCCCCGCTCGCCGCAACTAGAGAAAGCCCTCGCACAGAAACGAAGACCCAACACACCCAAAAAATAAATAAATAAATAAATAAATAAATTTATTAAAAAAAAAAAAAATCTCAGTTTTGCCACCAGCGTATTGTGTGGCTTTGGGCAAATCATTTCATCTTCAGGGGCCTCGGTGTCCTCTACAATAGAGGTTGTCATCTCTACCTTCCAAGGGTGTTATAAAGATTAGAAAGGTTGTATGTGAAGTCCCAGGGAAGTTCCTCGACCTCTTCTTCAGGCTGTGTATCTTGGCACTAGGATTCTAGAAGTTAAAACGAAACAATCGCTAAGAAAGGCTCTGCCCTGGAATGGCCAAGGGATACCAAAGGAAGAGCAAGGGTTGAGGTGGGGGTGGCCAGGGCGCCTTATGGGTTCTGAGAGGGCTTCACGCCAGGGAGGATGGGACAAGGTAAGGAGACAAGCCAAGAAGGGCTGTGGGAGAAAGCCTTGGCACACCTGCACAGGTGGGCTGCCGCAGGCTAGACTGGACCCTGTTTCCATAGCTTGGCCAGCACCCTCCCATTCATAGCAGCCTGTCCTCAGCCTGGGAGATGCAGAGGCAGTTTGCATGGACTGAGGGCCCAGGTGCCACTCGCAGTGGCCCAGTTCACGCTGGAATAAGAAAGCCTGCTCCGACAGCACTGAACCTCCACAGGCCAAGCCGCCCTTGTATCACCATCAGCAAACCCCCCACCAGAGGGAGGCAGGAACTGTGCATCTCTTAGGAGCAGAGTTGTGATGCCAGGACCTTCCCAGTCACCCCTGACCTGCTCAGCCCACACTCATGGCAACACCTGTCCTTGTGGCCCAGTGAGATATCCAGGTTGATGGTTCTCGGAACCTCCCAGACTCTGGGCCTCCTGTTATTGGGCACTAGGTTTCCCAGTATAGTTGTCTCTGTTTTGAGAAACTAGCCCAAGGTGTGTGTGCATGTCAGGGGGAGTGTCAGGGGCCTGGGTCCAAATGTCAGCTTGGCAAAGATTTGTCCTATTACTGGGGCATGTGCCTGAGTATCCACTCCCCTCTGTCAAGTGAGGGTGTCCATGCCTGCTGAGCCTCCAGCACTGGGGGTGGCCATGGGTGGGAAGGGGTTTTGTAAGCTGAACAGGCCTAGATGGAACCTTTCAGCCCACACTGGCCTTGGGCTACATGGGGGACAGGTGGCAAGGCAGGAACAGACAGAGGGGTCCTTTCCAGGCTTCCTGTCATCCTGGGGGCAGAGGTCAGCCCACTCTGACCTTTCTTCCCTTCTGCCCTGGGGAGACCCCTTAGGAGTCTGACAAAAGCCACAGATCCTCCATGGGAAAATGCACAACCTCACTGAATGTGGCTCATGATTTCAGAGAGAAGGAGCCCTTAGCCCCCCAAGGCCTCAAGGGACTAAGTGGCTTTTCCCCTCTTAGCTACTGCAGGTCATCCTTCCCCAGCCAGCTAAGCCTCCCCTGCGCCTGGCACTAACCTCACTCTGGTGGGCAAGTCTCTCTCCATACCCACCCCTGGGGCTGAGCTCCCCGGGCAAGCCTGTGGGCCCCAGTGCCTAGCCCAGGTGTAGGTGGGTCACAAGTGTGAGGAGGGTCAGAGGGAGGGTCACCTGGGAAGTCCCTGGTGCTCCCTGGGCTCTGTTCTTAGGGGTCAGAGGGGAGCCATGGGCTGTCACACTTCATTCCTGCTTTCCCCCATCCATTTCACAGGTCAGAATCAAAAATTAGGGGCAAGACCCTGTGTCTCTCAGATGGAGTTCTGGGTGGGGCTGTGTCTGCTCCCTGAGACCAGGGATCCTGGAGGCAGGAGGGCAGGCAGTGGTTCCCCCCCAGACTGGGTCCCTAGGAGTGGGCCCAGGCTCTCAGACCCAGAGATCCCTTGTGGGAACATGGTGGCCAAAGAAAGAAAACTTCATTCCAGAGAGCTTGGATGACTTATATTACTGTTTATTTTCTTAACATATAATGAAATTCCAAATCCAAAGAGATATATATGCAGAGCAGACAGATGCAGGGTTCTGGTGTGCAGCAGCCAGAACAGGACAGGATGGGTCTGTGCCCTTCTCCCCTCCAGCACAACCCTCACCCCTCCTGGCCCCTGGCCATTGCCCAGGCAGAAATGCAGAAGCTGGGACTGAGAGGGACCAGTCTCACAGTCCAGGGAGCAGCCAGAGACATGGTCCTGGCTGCTAGGCCTGGCCAAATCATTATCTAGCTGTGGGTCCTTGGGCCTCAGTTTATCTATTAAATGGGCTAGAGGTTTTTGCTAGGAAATGGAGAAGGGAGTGTGTGGATATCATGATGGGTCATGACCCTTAAGGGCCTCCTGGTTGTCCTGCTGCTTCTAGATACCTGTGTATTGTGTCTCTCAGTTTTTGTCACCATCATGGCCACAGGCACATAGGGAGACCTGCTCTGACCCTGGTGGAATTGAATAGACTGTGTAGATAGCTGCCCCCAAACAGACTGTGCTCTGAATTGTCCTTGGGCTGCAGCCATAGCTACTTCCTCAGGTCAAGACCAACTCTCCCCTCCAGATAAAAGAGGAAGGAAGACTATGACCTGGGCAGCCTGTACAGGTCACCCAGCTGCCCCCAATGCCTCCAAACAGGAGCTCAGGAATAAGGGGGGAATCTGCTCTTCCTCCTCCCTTGGGATCAGCTGGGGGTTTAGAAGCACCCCTAAGTGTCCAACAAGGGCATCTGCCGCCGAGGGCTGATCCAAATCACGGTCATGTGTCCTCAGGCTTGATAACCTTCAGATGACCAAGTGCCCTTTAATAAACGCACCTGCATAATGGTGACCTGTGTCTGCACTGGCAGGAGATAGTGAAGAACCAAATAATGAAGGAGGTGATGCAGTGATAGGTGGAAAAGATCAACTACAACTCAGTGAAGGAATATGGGCATTCCTCCCTCGCCCTCTAAATGACCTTCATTCTACAAGAGCAGCCTCTGTCCAGTGGAACCACTATCAGACCTGCTCCCCCCAGGAACAGGAACTTCCAATGGCTGGATGGTCTGCTGCTCTTTGCTTTGAAACATGTATGCCTATGTACACGTGTTCACATAGCTGTGTAGGTACAACTATATACTTGGCAAGTGGAAGAAGCAGCACTGGTCCAGACTACATCTTCCAGAACCTGCAGTGTGTCTACACTTATAGAATCCTAGAGAGGGGCCTCAGGCCCATATAGCTTTCCCTGTCCCTGCAACTTTACAGACGGGATCACTGGGGCCCCAAGATTGAGACCTTCGCAAGGTCATGCAGCACATCTAGGGGGGCCCTGGAAGTGAGCCAGGTGGCAAGGACGAGGCTTGTCTGCCACCTGCCCCTACCACTGCACCTGCTGGGATCTTTTCCCCATCAGAGCATCCCTGGGGGCAAGTGCACTTTACAGGAAAGAGGGCCATGCCCAAAGGCACAAAGCAGTCACAGTGGAGCCCCAGGCACCTGCAGCAGGTGAGTTGTGAGCAACTTTGGGATGAGGGGGGACTATCTGGCACACCTCCCGTCACACTCTGAGGGGACAACTTAGCAAGGTGGGTCCCTCTCTTTCACCTCCTCTGTGACTTCAAGGGAGTGGGTAATTGGAAAATCTTGGTCCCCAGGAAGTCCTGAGGCCACGAAACAGAGAAAGAGAAAGAAGGTGATAGAAACAGCCCCAAATCAGGCTTGACTATGCAGGTCCTGCGGATCTTTGGGGAGTGACTGAGCCAGCTTGTCAGAGTGTCTACAATACGGATTTCATCCCTCCCCTCCCTCCACCCGCCCCTGCCTCCCCCGACATGGATGCCTGGGCCAGGCCCCCTTATTTGGGCTTCATCTCCACCCTGGAATTGATGTCGTCGGCATCCAAGTCGTACTCCTCCACCTGACCGCTGGTCCACACCTTCACGCGGTCTGTGAGGTCGCTGCTCCGCGGGGCCAGGATGAAGTCGTAGATGAGCACGGCCAGGGCTCCTCCGATGAACGGCCCCACCCAGAAAATCTAGGAACAGAGCAGACGTGCTCAGAGGGCGTCTGATGGGACCTGCTTACCCTGAGGCCCCTGCTGCACCACGCCACCGCCTGGCTTCCCTCCCACCCGTGCCTGAACCCCAGCATCCCCATTCCTGTGCCCCCCATGACTGGCCCAAGGCAGGACTCTGGTAGTGGGCGTCCCCCTGCCTCGGCGCCTGGCGTGGTCAGACCAGCCCCTTCTTGAGGGTGGCCACTGCCCCACCCTCCCCAGCTTTGAAAAGGCCCCAGAGACAGTCTGGTTTGATCAAAAGCGGCCTGGAAAAGAAACAGCAACAGTGGGAACAGCTAAATCCCTCGGGCACTGACTCCGTGTTGTGCTCAGCTTACAGGTGCCAAGACCTTTGAACTGGGCGGGAAGCAGGCACTCCCACACCCGCACCTCCCAGCTCGGGGAAACACAGGCACCAAGAGGCACTGGGTCGACATGGGGCAGGTCTGAGCTGGGACGGGAGGCTGGCCTACGTCACCCGAGGCGTGAGCCCACCGGCCCTTTCATCTCAGGTCTCAGCTGCCCTATTTCCTCCACCCTGGCCATCTCCCAGAGCCTCTGTGATGGGACGTAATGTCACAGTATGGGGGCGGGTCTTCCATAAGGCACCAAAACCTCCCGCCCACCTCCACGGGGCAGCCCTGCGACCCCTTACCCAGTGGTCCTGGAAGTTGCGCGTGATCACCGCAGAGCCGAAGGACCGGGCGGGGTTAATACTGCAGCCTGTGTAGTCGATCTGTGAGGGGGAAGGGGCAGGGGCAACAGGGGAGGAGACACAGAAACAGAGACAGAGGGAGAGGGAGAGAGAGGGTGACACGGAGAGAGAGGACCAGAGAGGAAACAGACAAGTGACAGACCCAGAAAGATGGTCAGGAGGTCCCTGCGCTTTCCTCTCCCAGGTAGGCGGTCCCCCCACCCCACGACATGAGCCCTGTTGGGGTCCCACCCACTGTCCTGACAGGACACCACAACAGCCTGGCTCTGCCCTCCCCACCTCCACCGCCACTGGGGAAGGTCCCCCACTCACGGCCAACAGGTGCCCCAGGGCCACAGAGAGGCCGATGGCGAGCGGGGCCGAGCCCCCGAGGTCCCGGCGCCTCCGGTCCGTGGTGGCCAGCACGCACAGCACCAGCTGCAGGGTGCCGATGATCTCGATGCCCAGGCCCTGGCCCGAGTTCACACCAGGGGCCAGCTGTAAGGGAGAGGGGCAGTAAGAACTGCGTCCCAGGTCCCCCAGGCCCGGGCACCCAGGGCCAGACCCTCAGTGCCTTCAGAGCCCATCGCATCAGCCCCTGGCAAGGCCACACTCAAGCACATACAGCCATTAGTGGACCTTGTCCCCTCCCACACCTGTTGAGGAAGCGCCAGCTTGGCCTAAACACTGTGGCACTCTCTCTGGAGGCCGGAGAGGCCTGGGGTTGCTGGGGGGCGGGGCTTCTGCATCCAGCTACATCCAGGCCGGGGTACCCTGGGGGTACCAAGGCCATAGGCGACAGGTGAGCCCTAGACATGGGAGGAGATGGTTAGGGACATTCAGGGACAATTAAAGAAGAGAAGAAAATGGGTGGCAGGGCCCAGCTGGAGACATTGCTTCTTACTCCAAAAGGCTTGAACATTTCCCCCCATCCTCTGCTGCATCTAAAATTCCCAAAGATGGGGAGGGCCTTCCTCAGTTAGCTGGCCACAGCTCCCTGTGTCCTTCTTACCCTTGAGCCTACGTCCCTTGCATCCCCACCCTCTGTCTCCTTCCCCACCTCTGTCTGTCTCTCCCCTGGTCCAGTGTCTGTCTCCCATTTCCTCTGAGCCCTGCCCTCCCTATCTGCCCCCTCCCTGTCCCTCCTGGCCCAGAGCCCCTCCCTCTCTCTGGCCACGCGGGCCGCACCACCACCGTCTGGCTCCCACTTGCTCCTGGGCCACTTTTAGAAACATGACTCATGGAAAAAGAAGGGAATGGGAGCTGCTGTGAGGTCACCGGAGCCCTCCCTCTGCAGCTGCACCAGGGAGACCCCTCCCCAGGGAGCCCCTGCACCTTTCCGCACATGAGGGTCCCAGGGGCCAGATATGCCCACACAGGGGAGCTGGGCCATGTCAGCACAGGCCCCCTCACAAAGATGCCTGGATGTGGCCAGGAGGCTGCCTTCTCCCAGGCTGGTGTGTCCAAATAAGACTGAACTTGAAGTCTCATCCGGAGGGTAGGGGAGTGGGGCTGTCCCCAAGGCCACAGGGCATTTTGCAGAGTCCTAGGTGGAGGGCACTCCACCACCATCCAGAGGTTTTCTCAGCCCCACCCTGAGGCCATCCTACAAGAACAATTCTCTTCCCGCCTTTGTCTGCAGCCCTGGGTCACAGGGAAAGTGACTCACATCCCCTCCCCTGTGTTGCAGCCCCAGCTCTGGGCCTTTCCTGGCCGACCCCAGGGCTGCAGCCCCTCAGCTCAGCCAGCCGTCTGGGCAATACCCAGTTTTCTTTACACCCCAATGTGGGGCTGTGGAGGCAGAAACCCTGAGTTCAGGTCCTTGCTCTCCTATTTGCTGGCACCATGACTATGGTCTCCGCCCTCTCTGGCCCTCAGTTTCCCCATCTGTAAAATAGATCTAAATTTCCCTTCCCATTCTCCAGAGAGGCCAGAGGTTCTAAGGCTGTGGGGACAGTCTTGGGGCATTTGGGAAGGGCTGCAGAGGCAGGAGGGATCAGGATAGTGGTTGTGGCTTTGTTCGGGCTCTTTCTCATCTCATCCCCAGGAATGGGGTGGGGGGACAGGCAGAAGGGGAGAGGCTCTGCTGCCCAAGAGTGTGGAGATGGGAGTGAGGCCTCCCTGGAGCCGGGACAGGCTCCTTGGAGGCGAGGCTGGTGAGGACGGGCAGCTTGTACCAATGCCCATCACACTCACACCTGCTGTTACCCTCCGCGTCTGAGCGCTCAGGAAGTCCAGGGCTCCTCCTCACGCTCTCTCCTTTGCTCTCCAGGCTCCGCATAATTGCTAGCTGGCAGGAGTCCTGAAACCAGCCCCTCCACACTGATTAATGGAGCCATTGCTCTAAGTGGCTCCTGCTTCATACTCCCCATCCCCACCACACTCTCCTCACACATGTGGTCTGGGCAAGCTCATCTCCACCCCCCCCTCCAATTCTTAAGCAGGTCTGAGCATCCCAGCCCCTGCTCTGCCCAAGGACACCACTTTTCATGCAAAGTGAGCAGAGCAGGGGGCCTGGTGCTATGACCTGTCCACAGGAAGTGACACCTGCCCTGGGAACCCTAGGATGTACCCTTTCCTAGCTGCCCAGAGCCCTTAGGACCTGACTGCCCAGAACCACATGGGTTAGTAACCTTCCTCTCCCCAAACCCGTTACCACTACCACCAGCAGCAGGAAGATTCCCCTGATTGTTTCCATGTCTATGACCTTCTCTCTTTCAACTGCCAAAGCACTTGTGTTACCTACATCTGAAAAAAAAACCTGATAACTCAAAATCGGAAGGGATAGTTAAAAGTCTGTTGAAACTTGATGTCCAGAAAAGAGCAAGTAAAAATTCAGACCCTATGTTCCTGTTTACAGCCTATTAAATTTGACACAATTGCTTAAATAGGGCTAATTCCAGCTGTGGTTACCTGTTATTGAAAAAAAAAATGTTTGCACATCCCCAGGTAGTTTTGCCCAGCCCAGGTCTTATATTTCACTGAGGAAGGCCCCCCCAAAATAAAAAAAAGTAACAATCAATTTTCTGAACACAAGTATAAAAAACAGAAAAATCCACACATTTAGTTAAAGCATCAGAAAGATGCACGCTCTCCATTTTTGTATCAAACCCATTGAAGCCCACGCTCAAGGCCCAATTCGGACTCCACTAGCACCAAGAAGTTTTCTTGGGTCCTTGGCTAGAATTAACTTCTGCTGCCACTCTGCCGAGCCCTCACTGAACGGCCTGCATATCTTGCAGAGAAGTAACCTTTCTGCCTCCTGTGTGGGTGCCTCAGACCCCCTGGCCTGGGAGCTCGGTGGGGACAGAATGGGGACACCTTCTCATCTCCCTGCCCAGACCTCAAAGGGGACGCTCGCTGTGTGGTGACAGAAGTAGCAGACGATGCTAATTTTCTAGCACTTCCGCCCTCTCTAGAGGCAGCCAGGGAAGCCCTCTGGAGCTTGGCAGGGCTGGTTCATTTGCTTTCTAACTGGGAGACCACAGGCCAGTCATTGGTCTCTGTGGGCCTTGCAGGGCAGCCTGCCCAAGGCTCTGTGAGATGACAGACAAGGAGGCCAAGGCCCAGGAAGGAGAGAGCAAAGTCAGAATCCTTGCTCCGGGGGTCTGTGCCACCCACACGCACAGGCCAAGGTGCGGGCTACCCACAGGTTGGGCTAAGGGTCCTGACGATTCCCAGCTTGGCCTGAGGAGCTGTCAGAAGATGCTCTGTAGCTGCCAGGGTGTCCCAGGCACCAGGGTGGCACAAGGCTGACCTCTGCAGGAATGGGCCTGGAACCCTCCCCACTGCCCATGGGCAGGATGACCAAAGTAGCTTCTAAGGGCCAGGGCCCCAGCTTGGCCTGGGCACCATGGCGTCCCACCCTTGGGGAACAGCAGGTCCCAGAGCCAGGCCCGGCTGTGGCTCTGGGCATCCACTCTCAAAGAACAGGGGAGGGAAGACATTGAGGCCTGCCCCACACACCCACTGCCTCTAGCACTCAGCACTCCCAGTGAGGGGGGGCCTCGGTGAGCCCCCCAACGTCACCCCTCCGTGACTGTTCCGGCATGCACGTGCCTCTGAGGATCCACGGCTTTGTGTGCCTCTGTGTGTCTTTGTAGATTGGTATCTGTGGGTGACCACATGTGTCCAGGTGTGACTCTTTCCTTTCCTTTTTCATTAGACATTAAGAGGTTTATTAGACAATAAGTAAACAAAAAGTCTATCCAAGAGTTACAAAAGTTCTCAACCTGTATGCACTAAACAATACAACCTAAGAATATATGACACAAAAATTGACAGAATTACAAGAAGAAAATGATCAGTCCACTACCAGAGTGAAAGGGTTTAACAACCCTCTCTCAGAAACTGATGGAATGAAGAGTCAAAAAATATGAATAGCATGAACAGGGAAGATTTGAACCACACACTTAAGTTCGATTTAAGGAAAATGCATAAGCCCTGCACCTCCATATTTGAGAAGATACCCTCTTTTTCAGCCCATGTGGGACATTCAGACAAAACTAATCATGTGTCGGCCAGATGCATCTCAACTGTCTCTGGAAATCCTTATCACGCAGGGCGCCATCTCTTACGGAGGTGGGCTTCGCGGCGGCTGGGACAGGGCTCTCTGTGTGGCCCTAGATGTTCATCTTGTGTGTCTGATGCATTTCTGAGTGTGTCACCCTGTCCCTGTGTGTTGCACTCCCACACACAAGTGCCACTACTGGCTGGGGACGGAGGAGAAGGGAAGGAAGCCCCCTTGAGTAAGAGAGAGAGGCAGGTCTCAAAGAGCTCTTTATTTGCTCCCAGAAGCCATTTCACCTTCCTGACAAGAAACAATACACAAAGCAACGGCTTCCTCCTTCCCTTCCTCACTTCAGGGCAGCCCTGCCCTCCTGCCCGGGAAAGGAAGAGGTTCCCCTGAGGACCCCCCTCCCCGTGCCCTCCTAGGGTCCCAGGGCCCGAGTGGAACCACCCAGGCTTGAGAGTGTGCTTCATGCCCATGTATGTGTGCCCGTGTGCCATGTACCATTGCGTGTGTGAGTGCACGTGTGTGTACTGGTGCAGCGTAAATGTGTGCAATTTGGAGCAGCAGAGATAATCAAGGGCTGGAGGCAGGAGGCTGGGGGGTCCTGCCTGCCATCATCTGCTGTGCAGCCTAGGCACGTCTCCATGCCTCTGTGGGCCACGGTTTCCTTACCGGTAAAATAGAGGCCTCAGCCCAGATTCTAGCCCCAGACCTTGTCCAGGATTCCTCCCCGCCTGACGTGGGACCCCGGCCCCCAAGACCTGTGGTCACCCTCCGGGCCAGGATCCTGAGTGCAGGATTCTCACGTGGCCATCTGAACCGCTGGTCTCCATATGGCATGGAGCCTGTTATAGGACCTCCCACCCACCTGTAACCGCCCGATGCCCTCCACAGACACATGCCCCAGAGCAGCCGGCAGCCTGACAGACCCTACTTGCACAGTCCTGATGACAGGGAACTTATTGACTTGGAGGCTGCCCTTCCCCAATTTTTTAAAAAAAAGCATCTTTCTTTACACTGAGCAGACACCTGCCTCTGGTTGTCCCGATGGTGGGATTTCAGGCACTGAAAGGAAGTGCTCATAGGAATGGGCATTTCCCAGCCTTTTCTACCCTCTTCTGAGTTGAGGTTTTCCAGCCTCAGGGTGCGCTTGCCCGTTGGACTGCAGCTCCTTGCTTGTGTAAAGACAGCCCCTCACTTACCCCCTGGGCACCACCGTGGGTAAGGAGCCCCTCTGGACCCCAGAGAGAGGCTCTGGCTGAGGGGACCCTGGGCCAGGACAACGTTTCCTTGCCCTTATCTGCAGGTATGTGGGCTCAGCCCACGCCCATTCAGGAGACCCCAGACCCATCGGTGCTTCCAGAGGGCAAGGACCATGGCCCCCCAGGGGGGCTCTGCCAGCAAGAACCAAGGGCTCCCTGTGTCCCCAGGAAAGCTTGCCCAAACCAGTCTTCAAGGCGAGGCAGGGGGCATGTTTGACCTGCCTGGGGAAAGCCCTGGTGGGTAAGGCTAAAGGCACCCCTGCTGGGCGGGGCCCCAGAGAAAGCGCAGACCACTACTTGGGCCTGAGATCAGGTTGGGGGGAGACAGCGTGGGATTGGCCTGCAGTGAGCTAAAGGCTCCAGGTGTGAGGGGAGGCTGTGACCTGGGGACGGGGGACTCAAGGCAAGTCCCCTTAGATCGAGGGAACCCGGCGGGCCATGTCCCCTCTCAGAGCGTAGCTCCTTCACATGAGGATTCCCACAGCGAGCCCTGGCTAGGGCCAGGCGTCAGGGTGGGCAACGTGGGGCGGGCAGGGCTGCTCCGAGGGCTCTCATGGGGGAAAGAGCCTAAGAATTCTCCGTGGTAAGGGAAGTCTCCACCGCAAAGCTCCTGCCCCGCTCTGTGCCCTCCCCCTCATCTGGTTCTGGCTGGAAGCAGTAATTATATGTCCCATCAGTGGCATCACCACCCAGCCCCCAGCCCCCTCCCTGGGCAGGGCCGTCGGAAAACTGGCTTCCCTTTCCCCCAGCCCACCCCCAGCTCTGGGGGAGGCCGAGGGCCCTCAACTCTGGAAGAACCGGTGGCATGGGGAAGGGGGTGTTAGGGAGACAGGGGTGCTCTCATTCTGTGGCTGGGGAAACTGAGGCCCAGGAAACTGGGGAAGTGGGAAGTTTGGGGCTAAAGGCAGGCCCTGGATGCACCATGTAGAAACAGTCCCCAGGCAGTCAGGCCCAGAATCAATGGGGCTGAGAAAAGACCCCCAAATAAGGGAAGTGTGCGCTCTGCCTGAGCCCCCGAAGGGGCTGAAATCAGAGGCTCTGGATGGCCTGGCATCCAGTCCCCTCTTGGACGCAGGTAGACACTGGCCTGAACCCTGAGCCCTCACCTCTCTCCAGAGCTCCAGCCTCCCACCATGACCCCCCGTCAGCCACACCCCACAACTCTCAGGACATGACCTCCTCTACCTAGAAGCCCCTTCCCCCCACCCCGGAGTCTTCACATTCAGGCTCTCATGGCACCTCCTCCCTGAAGCCCTCCTGGCCCTCACCACAGCTCAAAGTCAGAAGTTCCCAGGTGCCCTGATACCTCTTATCGCACCGGCCTCCTGCCCCCTATCACGGACAGATGTGCACCAGGCTTATCTTGCACAGGACCAGGGCTTCCCAGGGCAGGGATTGGGCTGACTCAGCCCTGCATTCAGTCTGCAGCAGTGACAGTCACGTTTATAGGGCGAGCAAGCCAGAGAGGGGAAGAAGGAAAAGAGCAGGCGAATGGTCCAGATTCCAAGGTTCAGGAGCATCTTCGACTTCCCAGAGCCCAGCCATACCTTGCGATCTCCCCTCTCCACAGATGGGAGCTGGGGCCACACAGACAAGGTTGCTTGCATGAAATCACACAGGGTATTAGTAGCTGAGCTAGGGCAGGGCAGACCTGGCACTGACCCCTGCCTCTGAGCCTCTCACTCTAGGAACAAAATCAGGGTTTGGCTCTGAGAACCAGCCGGGATGCACCAGGCTGGATAGAGGTCCCTGGTCCCTCTGGGGCATATCCTGAGCCTTGACTCAGTGAGGAGAAAGTTGTCCCCAGCATGTCCCCGGGGGATACCCCCTGACTCATTCCAACCACTTCCTGCCACTTCCTTCCCTATTTTCCTTGGAAATCTCCATGCCAACAATGGGTTTGGGCTGGGGTGGGGCTCGGGACTCAAGGGGCTGTGGGAGCCTCCCCCAGAGCCTGGAGGAAAGAGTGTGTCACCTGTGTAAGCTGGTCTCTGCCCCCCTCTTGAGGTATTGAGGCCAACTGCCTGGTCTCTTCAGAGCCCAGGTTCAGTGTTCTGGACCCTTTTCCTGTTCTTCAGCCCAGGACTTGTGCTTCTGGACCCCAAACTTCCATGGTGTGGCCAGGGCAGTCCCTGGGCCCCTACCACAGCCCTCAGTGCCCTTATGTTCAGCATGGCCCCTCTTGGGCTCCTGTTAGGCAGACCTTCCTGGGAAGAGTGATAAACTCAAGTCCACAAAGTAAGCTTGTTAGTAGTATGGGTGTGGCCAAGAGATATCAAGAGACCTAGGTCCCCTCTTGGAGGCTCAGCGTTCTCAACTCCAAGAAAACTCAACAAGTTAGCAGTAGCCAGGCCTTGAACCCAACTTGCCTGCTTCCCCGCCCAGGGCTGGGCCCCTTTTTCTCCCCCTTCTGCGACCCATCCAGCTCAGGTATTGGGGTGACTTTGGAAAATGGAGCCTTGCGAGGGAAAGGGACACTAAGGCGGGGTGTGGCCAGATCAAGATGGCACAGAGGTAGGTGCTTGCCCTCCTCGAGGCTGCCTGGGATAGCCACGTGAGAGAGCAAAGTCGGCCAGCAGACGCCTGTCCTGCCTGTCCCTTGAGAGGGAAGGTCAAGAGGGGGCCAGAAGGCCCAGGGAGACTCAACTCCTCCCCTAGGAGGACCCATTCCCAATCCCCATCGTGCCCAGCTGAGCCCCAATGTGATCCTGACCCTACCCAGTGCGCACTCCCCGAAGTCACCTGGCTCTGCCCCCACTGGAGAGACAGGCCTGGAGGGCCTTACATCCACCGTGACCACATCTTCCCCGACTAAAGTCTAAACTCCAGGCCGCAGGGCTAACCTTCAGTCCTAGGCTGGGTGAGGTGTCACTGTGACAGAAGAAGTGCTAATCCCTCCTTGGCAGGGTCACGCCAGCTGCCTCTGCACAGACCTCGCCAAGCCTCCCCCTGCTGCAGCACCGGGATCTGAACTTTGGCTGGGAAGCAAGAGGGCAGTTGCTTCTCTAATCACCCACGGCTCTCTCTGCAGAGCCCCTGGCCGGCTCCCTTACTCTCCCACACCGGCCTGCCCGGCCCAGGCCCCGCCAGTCTCGACCTGACTTGCTTCCTCCTCTCTGCTCTTTTGCCTCTCTCCCTCCCTGTGGAAACACCCCCTCGGGTGCTCTGAGACCTCCTCCAAGCCTTACTCAGCCTCTCAGGCCAAATTTCCCCCTGCTGTGGCCCAAGCCAGGTCTGAGTTTGCACTTGGCTGAGGGTCTGGAAAAGCCCAGGTCCGCGAGAGCAGGCAGCTGCCGCCAACGGCCAATTAGCTGTGCTAAGCGGCCCGGGAGGAATTCTTTTCCGCAGCTCCTACCCAGTCCCCCACATCTGCTTCTCATGAGTGCCCCCAGGCCAGGCCCCATTCAAGCCGCGAGTGGTGGGCGCACGCAGGGACACACGCATCCCCGGGGACGCTCACACAGCAGCACTCACGTGCTCACAGACACACTTCCAGAAGTAGTGGAGCCAGCTGCCACAGACTTGGAGACCCATGCCTGCACCCACGTGCACACACCGTTCACAGACACAAACACACGCGCCACACCTCTCTGTGTCTGGTGACAGAGAGTGGACCCAGATAGGAGGCAAGGTGTCGCCCGCTCCGGCCCCCCCCCCCACTGCCCCGCTTGCTGTAATCCAGGAAAGCCACCTGCAGGCTGTCCAGAAAGTGTTTTCACCCCCCATCTTTGTCTCATTCCCGGGGCCAGAAGAGCAAGAGGAGCTTTTTCGTTGAAGGCAGTGTGTTTGGGGGACCTGTGTGGCTGCCTGGAAGATTGAGTGACCCCCCTCCAGGGGAGTCCTGCTCACACAGGACTGTGTGACCAGCTGCAGAACATGCCGGGCAGGTGGTGCAGGGAGGCTGGGGACAGCGCGCAGGGTGTCCCCAGGGTCCAGGCTGCACAGGGAGAGAGCTGCTGCACAGGCAGGGCTGGGGAGTGGCGGGACAAGAAACCACAGCCCAGGGGCGAGGAACTTCTGGCCCAACTGTTAGCTTATTCTCCACAACAGAGGCCCGCAGGGGACATGGGCAAGACCATTATGCTGGGTCTCAGTTCCCCACAGTGCCTGGCAGGAAACAGGCTCTGGACGGCAGGCGTAGCTGACTTCCAGCCCCAACTCTGCATGACCTCCAGCAACCTCTTGTCCTCTCTGTTCCTCAGTGTCCCCATCTGCACAATGGGCGGAGGATGAGACCAGCGCCGCCTCAGCACTGAGCCCCCAGAGCCTGGGGCCACCCCACTCACCGCGTTTAGGCCGAGCGAGTTGTTGGGCAGGGAGGAGGTAACGCCCGAGAGGATGGCAGTGGCGACGATGGCCCCCACGCACTGGGCCATGATGTACATGACAGCCCGGAGGACACTTATCTGGCAGCTGAGCAGGAGCCCCAGCGTGACAGCCGGGTTGAGGTGGGCTCCGCTGATGTGGCCCACGCTCTGGGCCAGCGTGGCAATGCTCAGCCCAAAGGCCAGTGACACCTTCACATTATCCTGGACGGCACCTGTCGTCTGGTTGCTCTTTATCGGGTACTGGAAGCCCAGGGCAGAACCGATGCTGATGAAGATGAAGAGGGTCATGGCCAGGAACTCGGCCACCACTGCCCTCCAAAAGAGCTTCTTCTTGAACTCGCTGGCCATGCTGGCAGGGGGCTTGGCTGGAGACCGCTGCCTGGTGCTCGCCTCCCTCCGAGAGCTGAGCCACAGCCCGGGCTGGGCCTATTTATAGGACCCTGGGGGGAGGAGAAGGGGGGAGCACAAAGGGAGGAAGGCCTCTCCTTGCTCGTGGCCCGCCCCACACCGCATGGGCCTCCTCTCAGCGATGGATGCAGACACAGCTCTGCTGTCAGCCTGCCAACTTCTTTTCCCTTCCTCCTCTCTCCCCTCCCTCCCTCTTTTCCTCCGCCCTCAGCCCTGCCCAGCCGGAGGAGGCAGGCAGGAGGCAGCCACTGCTCTAATAGGCTTTGAGAAATTCCTCCAAGTTGGCCCCGCTCAGAGGGCCAGAGAAATCCAGGTGTCCCCGCCCTGTGTGCAAAGCTCAGGGGGTGCCCGAGGACAAAGCCAGGCGCTCCAGATGGATGGGGCGGGGTGAGTGCCTGGGTTCAGCAGGTAGACATTGCCCTCCTGGAGGCGGGCACCATGACAGTGCTAGCCTGGCATCCCCATCCCGCCTCAGAGTGACATTAGTCTGGAGTCCACAGGTCCAGGGGTCCCCAGGGGCAGTCTGGGCCTCCCACACCTGGCCCAGACCTGGCCACTGGATGTCACTGTAGGAATGGCCCAGAGCCCCCAGCCCCACCGGCCAGGCCTCAGGTGATGGGGACACGGAGGCATCAGAGGGTGCAGAGAGCTTGTCCGTGGACCACCCTCCACTCTGTGTGGTCAAGGGCAGGCCTGAGATCAGTAAGAATTTGAGAGGCCCCCATGCTGGGAGCCCTCCAGCTTCTGAAGCAATTTGAGCAAATGATTTCGGGGCAGGTGTGGGAAGATGAGGGCAGGTGAGGACTTTCCTCTCAAAGACTGTCAAGCTGGCAGAACACGGGGGAGACAGAAGGAATGGCAGCCTAACTTGGAGACTGGAAAGCCTGGGAGGGAGAGATGGGGGAGAAAAGGAGGGAGCACGAAAGGGAGAGGCAGAGAGACACGGACAGAAAAGGAAGAAGAAAAGGAGACAGAGAGAGAGACAGGAAGAGAGACAGAGAGAGAAGGAAGGACAGAGAGAAGTAGAATCAGCAAAAGTGGAAGTGAAAGGGATAGATCCCCAGACAGAGACAGGGAGACGGGTCAGGGCTGAGGAAGAGAGACAGAGAGCGCAGAGGGTGAAGAGACAAACTGGAAGGAGGGGACACAGGACTGGACCCAGAGGCAAGAATCCAGAAGAGAAAGATGAGCGAGCAGAGGGGAGGTGGGGGGCGGGGGATCAGACAACACCCTGAGCAGGGGGAGGGGAAGGGGCTGCTCTGCAGGCCCCGCCCTGCAGTCCTACCTGTGCCCCGTGCATCCCCATGCCAGAGGCCCAGCGGCAGCCAATGAACTCAGCAAGAAACTGGACTCCTGGGCCAGGAGCCCGGTCAGGAGACCCAGGCCACCAGCCTGCTGCACATTATTCTGTAAGAAGAGGAGCCAGGTGGGGTCCTGGGCGAGGTTGGGCCCAGGAGGGAGGGGCCTCCCCGGCACTCTCCTCCCTCCCCTGCCTGCCTTACCATAGCCCTGCACCAGAATGCTGGCTTCTCCCCATTTTAAAGGTGGGAAGATGAGGCCCAGTGAGGGGAAGGACTTCTCTGAGCTCTGTGTGTGTCCAGGGACCATCTGCAGAAGATGACGCTAGACCCCACTGACCTCCGTCCTGCCTGGGTGCAGTGCACCAGGGCTGCCCTCCCCCTGGCGATGACCCCCCAGAGATCAGCCCGGTGTTTGCCGGGAGCAGGAGGCCCACCGGGTTAGGGGTGGGGGAGATGTGTGCACCTGAGTGTCTGTAAGTACACGACAGGGTGGATGTGAGGCAGGGAGCTAGCACGGTGGCTAGCGGGCCCTGCCTGCCCAGAGAGCCCGGTGCCCAGAGGTAATCGGTGCCTTATTTAACCATCCAAGGGAGGGAGCCGGCCCCACTAGGACACTTCCTGGAGCCTCTTCCACATCCTTCACTCTGGGCAGGCCTGGCTCAGCTCTCCATGCCCCAGGAGGCTCCTCACGCCCTGACCCTGGCCCCATGGCCTGGTGGCCACCATGCCCCGTGATGAAGGGTTCTCTGGTCAGTTCCGAGCCTCCGACCAGAGCTTCCGCCACGTGGCTGGGATTCCCTCGCTCTGAGGCTTTGGCGGATGGCCTTGCTTCCCCTCAGACCCGGCTCTGAGGGCAAGGCTGGGGCGCACCTCAGAGCAGGGTCTTCCGGAGCAGGACCATTCCCTTCAGGCCACGGGCTCCCTGTCCACCGAGGAGCACACACCCTCTGCTTGGTGCAGGACTAGTTCTGACGGTGGTAGGTGCTGGGACCCAGCCAGGAGCGCCTGAGGAAGGCAGCAGGGGGAGAGCTGGCCCCGGAGGGGCCACTAGACTCAGGCCGGTGTCGAGATGCAGCACCCCAGAGACAAGAATCGGAGCCTGCGTGGGCCTGTGTATGCTCCAGGCTCTGTGAGAGTGTCCACGGGCCAGGTCAGGACCCAGGCAGCAGAGGACACATCACGTGCTACTGTGCATGCGGGTGACAGTCACCTGGGAAGTACTAATTCATCCGACAAATAATTACTTAGCCCGTGTCACGGCCAAACACTGTTCTGGGCACTGGGGGAGGCAGCTACGAACGAAGCGGCCCAGCTCCTTGAGCTCCTGAAGTGCTCCTTCTAGCACATGAGCCTGCAGGCTCTGTGGGAGTGGCTGGGGTCACGCGTGTGTGAGCGTGTACTTGCTGGATGGCCATGTCTGTCTGGAGTGGGGCAGGAGACGGGGGACACAGGGGTTTTGACAAAGCACTTTTGCCCAGGCAAATCAGGCACCCGCTAATCGCAGGATGATACGAGGGTCCTCAGGGCAACACCCCCCGAAACCCCTGCATTTCCTGCCCCCTCTCGCAGGTCAGCATGGCATCTGCCTTAAATGCCACCATTATAGCTACATTCCTTTGGATGAAGGCACTGCCGTCACCAGGAGGCGCCATCAGAACGCAGGCATCTCCAGAATAATGCCCGCCTCGTTCACCCGCCATCTCCCATAATGGAAAAGGGCCTCTGTGGCCATTTCAATGGGGAAAGGGGAGCCCCAGACCCAAAAAGGCCCCAAACCCCTCCACCTCCTCCCTGGTCTGCCACAAATCTGGGCCAACCAGGGAAAGAAGGAAGGAAACAGCCTTTGTCTGAGGGTCCATCCTCACCACAGCCCTGGGAGGCTTGGAGGCTAAGCGCTTTGCCAAGGAACGGCAGAGCTGGGGAACTCAGGAACCCCAGTCTGGTTCTCTGCCCGCCTATCAGGAAGGGCCCTGATGGACCCGGGTACCAGATGGAAACCCCAGCTCTGCTGGGCCAGGAACAAAGACAAGGGCAGGGGAAGCTGGCCCCGGAGGCACTAGGATGAGTGAGGGGTGGGGGTGAGAGGACCATCTTCACCGTTCCCACGTAATCAGGGTGGGAGGGGGCGAGGGGGTTGGTGGGGAAGGGAGCATCGGAGCAGCTAGGAGAGGCCAGAGCCGCCCCTGTGGTCCCGCCAGCCGGGGAGCTCGGGGCCTGTGAAGGACACCACACCCACCCAGCTCCCCTTCCGGTGCGACCTGACTCAGCAGGCTCTGCGGCCCTCCCACGGGCAGCGGCGTGGGCCCAGCCTCCAGAGCCCACAGGCTTGAGCCAGGCTAAAGAAGGGAGGCTACCCCCTCCCCAACTCCTGAGGCGGGGCTGGAGACCACTGGGCCTGGGCACTGTCTGGCCCTGCCAGAGCAACGGTCTCAGCGAACGCTTTGCCAGACGAGCCATATTCCTGCCGTGTCTACAAGACCCGCATTCCAGTCAGAGCCGGCTGTTCCAGGGCCACTTGGTTCCGGTCCCCACCCGGATCCAGCGGGAGAGGCCCAGCTTCGTCCTGAGCTGGACGCACAGAGCCTCACATGCTGGCCAAGGATCCGGTCCTCGGGCTGTGTGGGGAGAGGACGCCCATGGGTGTGGCCGCAGCTGTCACTCTCTTGGCCAGAAGCTTCTGTGCAGCACGGGGCAGAGGGACGGAGGGGACAGACCCTCCCTTCTGGGCCGCCAGGGATTTCCCACCCACAGTCTGAGTTGTGGGGAACAATGACTTCATTCCCCCCAGGAGGCCCACCGGGAAGATGGAGCTTGAGGTAGGAGGAGACGCCGACAGCTGACTGGCCATGACCACCAGCAGCTTGGATGAATTACCCCAAATTCCTCCCTCAGACTTCTCTGAATCATGGCCGAGAGCACTGGTGGAGGGTGGGAATACGGGCCAAAGTCCCTGCGGGTCTTGGAGAGGGTGGCGAAGAACCAATGAACACCCCCTCCTGGAGAAACCCTCTGGTCCTCCCAGCTCTGCCCCTCAACAGGGCACTGGCTACCATCCCACCCTGACCTTGATCTAGGCTGCCTGGGTGGGGCCTGTCTGCCCCCGCTGCCCAGGAGGCCTGCGCCTGATGCGAGGATTTAGCACCAGGGTGAAGTCACTGTTCCTGGGAGGTGTGGCCACTCCCCACAGAGGGGGAGCAGAGGCGGGACCCAGGCCCAGAGCACAGAGACCAAAACAGAGACTCCAACTCCTTGGCCGTGTCCTCAAGGCTCTCCACTCACCACCCTGGGGCACACTTGTCACCACCCCTTCCCAGCCCCAGACAAGGGCCCGGGCTCCCGTGCCACCAGGCTCACTGCCCCCAGATGTTTGCACGCGCGCTCTTCCTTCTCCTTCCCCGCTGCACCAGCCTCCTCTGACCCCTCCTCCACAGTAGCACCCACAGCTACAGCAGTGAGCTCACCCCAGCCTGGGCTGTCCCCTCCTGACCCCAGGGGGCGAGGCTGGGCCCGAGGGCCTGGGTCTTCTCCTTCCCCATCCACCGTGCCCCCAGCAGAGCTGAGTGCAGGGCTGGGCGCAGGCGGGATGATCTTGGAACCATCTGCTGTCTGACTGTCCGACTCCCCCTGGAGACAAGGTACCCACCTCTTAAATCATGTGAATTCCTCCCTGTCTGACAGCTAACTCCTGGCCATTTAGGCGTCACACGATCCCCCTTAAATCAAAACCGGATTTAGCGGGCCACCAGTGATTCACCAGAGGCGGAACAATTTAGTAATTTTCTAAACTACTGCCTCCCATTCATTTCTCCTCACACTGCCCTCCCCCACCACCCCCCGCCTGCCCTGAGCAATAACACCAAGGCTTGGTGGGGCGGCCGGCAGGGTGGGACAGTGTCAACCCTATTTCTGGCAAGCGGGATTTTCTATCTTGATGTTTTAGCAACTCCCCAGCAATAGCCTCCACTTGATGCCACAGAGGAGGAGCCTGAGAGGCAGGTGGGGAAGCTGCCCCCGGCCTGGCTGGGAGAGTCAGGCTGGGCTCCTAGGCCTGAAGGAGGGCACCTTGAGGACACAGGGCAGCCCCTGCCCCACCCCCAGCTCTGCTGGGACTGGAGGAGGCCCTCTAAGAAGGAGTGAGGTCACGTTTTCCCCAGCCCTGCCCTGCGGGAGAGGAGGGAGGCATCTCTCATTTCCAGAAAATGCTAGTGGTGGCATTTGTCCCAAGCTGCTCACCACACCCTTGAGGGGAGATAGGCAGGACAGGGGGTTCCACCTGGAGCCGGCCTCGGCGCACTGGGTACCAGGGTTTGGAGCCTTTCCTCACCCTGGCCACACACAGGGCGCTCCCCTCTCCCCTGGCCTAGCTGTCACTGCAGCTTCCACTCGACTCTCCGAGACCCCTACCCCCTCCTGCCCTGGGCCCTCAAAAGTCTCCTGTCTTTGCCTTGTTAGATCATAAAGCAGCAAGACTTGGGAGAAGGGGTCAGAGAGCATGGGATCTGATGCCCTCATTTTGCACGTGGGGAAACGGAAGCTTATAGAGGTGAGGTGACGTGCCCGAGGTTCTTTGGTGGGTCAGGGTGCAGCCAGGACTGGAGTCCAGGTGTTCTCGTTCCTGCCCAGGCCTGGTCTGTCAGCCTCGCCCAGCCTCTTCCTCCTCTTCCTCTGCTGGACAAGAGACCACCTACTCCTCGGGCTCCAGTGAGGACTCAGAAAAGTGCCCGGGCAGCTGGAAGGTATTTTGCGGTGGGCAGGGGGGACCTTCTATGCTCCCCTGCCCCTGTCCCATCCCAGCCCTCACCTGTGGCCACCGTCCCCAGAGGGAGTGTCCAGGTGGGCACTGCAAGTCCCGCAGGCAGGGACTCTAGGCTCCCTGCCCTCCTGCTCCAGCCCTCTCCTGCATGCCCCCGTGTCATCTGGCCACGGGGCCTCCCTGCCCTCCTGCGGGTCCCACTGCCTCTGCTAGTCTTCACTACATCTCCCAGGGCTCTGCCTCTTCCTGAGAACCAACCCAGCTGCCAGACCCTGCTCTGGCTGGCCACCCCGTGCTCTCATCCCCAGTGCCGGGTGCCATCGCCTCCTGTGGTCCCCACCGCTGGGACAGCTGGGCACATCTCAGGGCCAGAGGCTGGCAGGCTCCTCGGCGTTTCCTGCGAGCACACCGCAGCTGGGTTCCCGCAGCGGGAGCAGGTCCGGCCCGGTGCCACCTTGTGCTCCCTCTGGGCCCTGCAGTGGGACTGCTCGGGTGCTGCAGGTTCCAGGGCTTTAGGGGAATTCCTCTTTCACTGTGTTTGCACTGTTCTCACTCACCTCATCACCAGGATTAATATATTTTTCTTTATATTCCCCTAGTCGTAAAGTTTCATTTTTAATATTTTTTTATGGAGGAAGGGGCCCACAAAAACAAAAGAATCTAGGGCCCACAAACATCATAATGCGGCCTGGAGCACCACCATGGCCATCACCACTGCTACCACGGCCAAGGGCGGTAGTCAGGGCGGGCTGAGATGCGCATGCTCCAGCTGTGCTCAGACTGACCCCTCCGACCAGTAAGGCGTATTCCTGGGCTGAGCTGCGTCTCCAGCTCTGTCTTCCTTCATCATGGGTCCTTCATCCCTCTTGCCTGCCCTGCCACGTCACACCTGGCCCGGGTGCCTCCACACAGGCCAGGTTGTCCCTTCCTTCTCTCCTGACAGTGAATGGACTTGCATGCATGTGTGCACACACACACACAACACGTGCTCACACACATGTACACACATATACATGGACACCACATGGGCACACATGCATATATATGCAATGCACACACACTGGTTTGCATACACAAAACGTGTTGCACTCATGCAAACACGTGTGCATGCCTAAATATATACACCTGCAAGTGCACACACATCCTCACATATACACATGCATGCAAATACACAGGGTAAAGATATGCATCATGGCCACAAACCCCTGCACCTCCGAAACCCTCTGCCATGTACACCGTGGCCTCTGCTGCCTGTACCCTGAGCCCTGGGACGTCTGCACGGTCTCTCTGGCACCTCTGAGCACTCAGAGCTGCAGCCACCCATGCTGTTCATAATCCAGGGGCCTCCCTCAGCTCCTTAACATGAAGCTGAATTTAAATGGTGGAGGGAGGGGGAGCCGTGGGCAAGAGGAACGCAGCGGTGGCCATTTCTGCAACGCCATGGCTTTGTGAGTCCTCTCTTGGGAATACTATATCTAGCCTGTCTTCATATCCAGATGAGACCACCCACCCTGGGTGGGGAATGGGGACTGGGTCTGACCCAGCTCTCTTGCAGCCAGGTAGGGAGTAGGCTCAATGTGCAGGGCAGCTCGGGAAAGCTTTCAAAGGTGAATGGAACCAGCTGTCTGCCAGCCTACCAGCCGGTGTCAGGAGGGGGATGCTGGGCCCTCACAGGGCAAGAATGGGCAAGGCCAACTGTGGGACCCCCCCCCCCCGCACCCCGCTTTCACTCTTTGGCTTCCTAGGATGTTGTGATGCTGTGGGCTGGGCCGGTGGGGGTGAGTCTAGGAGGGTGGGAGGAAGTAGGCAGCGCTACCCTTCTCCCCATCCACCGGAGACCCCTCCCTCTGTGGTCCAGTCTGGAGATTCTATTCATGTGAAGCCAACATTCCTGGAGCCCACAGGGCCAGCAAGATCATCTCACACAGGCAGATCGCTGTCTTGCCTAATGAGAAAATGATGACATGGCCCCCTGCCCTTGGCCCCTGTGCCCAGCCAGGCCCTAACTCCCCAGCCCCCAGCACCGGCAGCCTCATCCCAGCACACATGCCTCCTGCTTTGTGCTATTGTTTTACAGGTATGCCTGTCAGTCCTAGGAAGTCATCTCACAGGGTGCCCGCGCGGCCCGCTCCAGGGCCCTCCCATCACGAGGACTGGGCACCTCCGAACTCCTGAGGATTAGACCATTAGGATAGGAGGGCCTTCGGTCATTAACACCTTATTGCACAAAGGCAAACTGAGGCCCCGGGCTGAAGGGGCTTTCCCAATGTCATACACGGTGAACTAGTCTCAGCCTAGCCCTTGGCCCCACTGTCAGAGTGGCAGCCAGGCGGGCACACCGTGGACTGGCAGGGACTCACTGCTTGAGCAAGGCGGGACTCATTCCCCCGCCACCCCCTCTCCGGGCTGACATCACTGGGACCTCTGAAGAGCCAGGGCCAGAGGCGTTTGGGGCTGCAGTACCTTAAACTCAGGAACCCAGTCCCCTCATGTCAATCCTGCCTCTGTCCAAGCCAGGCCCAGGCCTGAAAGAGGCTAAATATAGTTTAGGCTGCCTAAAATTGCATATCATCAGACCCAGAAAGCTCCTTAATATCATTTCTGCCAGAGAGCTATGATCCCCTCTGTGGCTACTTTTCCCCCTGGGAACCACTTATCGGCTCATTGTGGGGTGGCTCTTATGGTTAGAGAGTGGCTCCTTATATGTCACCTCCCAGCAACGCTGCCACCTTCCCCAGTGCTGCCCTTCGGGGCCACAGACCAAGTGTGTCCCCCAACACCGACCAGCGACAGCTTTTTGGAGAAGTGGGGACATAAGGACTATTTTTCAGGGGCTGTCACTTCTCAGAGGGGCCATCCCCAGGTCTCTGTTGCCCTCTGTGCTCCTGCTTCATCTTGGTCGTAGTGGGGGCCCAAACCCAGCAAGATCACATCAGGACAATTCCATTACCCCAGGAGTGGCCAGGAGCAGCTGCAGCCAAGAGCCCAACACTGTGAAAAGATGACCTTGGTCCATGAGGGAGCAGACAGTTATGGAAGGTCCCCTGTCCTGGGGCACAGGCCCTCCACCTGCCTCATCCTCTAGATGACAACCCAAGAGGGCCCCCATCCCACACCCCTCAGTGACCTGACCCTGCCAGAGAGCACAACTGAGGACCAAAATCACAGCCAGGGCTGGTATGTCAGGCTTGGGCAGGGCTGCAATGAAGATAAATTTCTTTGGTAGAGAAATCAGGGTAGGAAAGGAGAGAATCATTACTGGTCTTATTTCACATACCTTTCATATCTGTTCCCAGAGCACTTGAGGATTCCATCAGTGCTTCTCAGACTTTAATGTGAACATGAATCCCCTGGGGATCTCGTTAAAATGCAGATTCTGATTCAGTAGGTCTGGGTGGGGCCCAAGATTCTGCATTTCTAACAAGCTCCCACGTGATGCCAATGCTGCTGGTCTCAGGACTCTGAGCAGCAAGGGGCTGAATTACCGAAATAAACAAGCAAACAAAATAAACTCCTGATCACAACCTAGTTAAAATAAAAACACGAGAAGGAAGGAAACTTCTCATGATATGGACGAGAGATTGCAATTGAATATCACTTCCCGTCTGAGCTTCCTGGAAGCCATGGCAAGAAAGGAAAGAAGTGTTTACCAACTCTTACTCTATGACAACAGAGACAGCTGTCTGTCATCAGGAGAAAGTCCTTCCCCTGATTCTGGCTGCCCAGGGAACTGATCGAGCAGATCTTACCATCAGGAGATTTGACAAACAGGCTGTGTTTTAGGGGCACAGTGGGCCTTTCTGTGAGAAGGACTGAGCCTGGGCACCTCCATGGGGTGCATCCCTGATGGACATTCACAGTTTAGATAACACAGTGCCCCTTGTGCCAAGCCTGGGTCAGCGCCATGGTCAATGGCCCATAGGAGACCATTCTTCCACCACCTACTGGCTCAGACACTAGCTGGCTCAAGGGCCCCTGACAACAGAGGGAAACCTGGAGTTCTGATGCTTCACCACGCAGCCCTGAGTGTTCAGGGGAGGGCAGTAAGGCCCAGGCCTGAGCCTCAGGAAGGGGTGAGGCAGATATGTGGGCAGCGGAAGAGCCCCACCTCTTCCCAATAATCAGGAAAGGCTTCCTGGAGGAGGGGACATGGCAGACAAATTTGTTTATGTAAAGGAAGAGAAGTGGTCTGGGGAGAGGAAAGTCCAAGCAGAAGGGGGGATGGGATGGGGTGGGCTTCCAGCCACGGCAGAGGTGGAGAGGTTCCCCACTGCCCCTCTCTCCACTGCTGGCTCAGACCCTCAGAGAGGGGCTGATGGAGGTGGGATGGCGTAGCCGCCCCCGCCCATGTCCGGGACATCCTGCGTGAGTCTATCTTCTCCTCACAGCCTGAATCTCTGCTTCCGTCCGGGTTGGTGCGGAGGGAGAGGCCTGGGCCCTGCCTGCTCAGGGAGCTCCCATGCTGCAGGTGGAGGGGTTCTGCCCTCAGAGAGTTCCAGACCAGCACGGACGGGAGCTGGGGCTGAGCGAGGAGCTCGGACAGCTAGGCCTCTGAACATGACTGTGGGTACAGCCACAGACAGGACCCAGGGGGAGAGAGGCTTGGTCAGCCTTGTTCCAGGAGGCCTTGGGAAGTCACTGCCCCCTCCCAAGGCCCTTCACCTGTAAACGGGGATGTTCCTATGAAAGGCCAACCTGAGTTGTCATCTCGGCCTGAAGGGGGGTCAGGTAGAGCACAGTGGGGTCACCTGGGGACTGGGTCCCCAGTGTTCCTCGCCTGCTCTTCCCAGGGTGACACAGGACACACCCTCTCTTCCCAGCCTCCTTTGTGATGAAAGGGACGTGTAGGACCCTGATGACTTTCCAGAAAAGGAAATGGAAAATCTTTAGATAAATAGAGCCAGAGTGTGTCTGAGTTAGCAGGGAAGAAAGACAAAAGTGCTTGGCGTTTTCTGTGATTGCCAAAGCCGTCATGGGTTGGGGGGCAAGAGGAAGTGGGGTTTGCCGGAGACGCTGGAGCTGGACGGCTGCTCCCGCCTTGGCCAGCCAGGCTTCCTTCTGGTCTGGGCCAAAACGGGGGCTCTGACCCATCCTTCTCTCCAGTTTGCTGCAGGGGAGAAGTCTGAAGCCTGAATTGAAGGAAAGGCTGGGCTCCCACACAATCGCTTGCGGGTGTAGAAACCAGGACACTTGCATATGTTTCCAGAGCCTCCAGAGTCTCAGGCCTGGGCTGGCGACTGGGGAGGAAGTAAGGGAAGATAGGAGAGGAGGGGTTCCAGGAAGCCCCACCCTCTCTTCCTCCCTGTTTAACCTTCCAGGAGGCAGGAGAGCAAATAGGAAGGCTTGGCACCTGCCATCAGTCTGCCTGGGGCCCTGGCCGAGTGCCTTGGTGCCCTGAAACTCAGTTTTCTCACCTGGAAGCGGGAGGTTTGAGGGAGATGCCCATCAGGTGCTGCCCACGGTGCCTGCCGCTGGAGCCCTGTACTCAGGAGTGGTCACTGCTGAGCGTGTGGGCCCAGCTGCCTAGGGCCACGTCATCCAGCTGCCTCCTTTCACAAACAGGGGGCCAAAGCCTAGAGTGGGGAGGGAGGGCCTTACGGGGGCACCCAGAGAGGAAGACATTTCTCCATCTAACTCAGGAGCAGCTATGGGGCCTGGTAAGAGCTGGGGAAAGGACAGGAGGGACAGCCACTTGGGGGTGGGTCTGGAAAGGTAGGGGGAGACAGACTGACCTCCAGCAGTCAGTGGACAGGCTAAGGTCCAGTTGGCCTCGCTGCATCTCAGCTTCCGCATGGTCACCCTTCTTGATTCTCAGTGACCCCACCCCAATTCCTGTGGCCTCCCATCCAGCTCCCAGTAAAAGAGCCAGCATCTCCTGGGCCCAGACTGGGTGCTAGGCCCTGTTCCAAGCATTGTACACTTACTCCTCACACCAACCTTCAGAGGCACGGGGTATGATTATTCCCATTTTACAGGTAGGGAATCTGAGGTTCAGACAAGTTTTAATTTTGTCTGCTTGTTTTGTAACTTAGGTGACACAACTGAGACGTTGGAGCTAAGATCTAAACCCAAATAGTCAAGCTGTCCAGGCCCCTTTCTCACAGTGCACACCTCATGGTGGGTGCAGCAAGGATCCCCCAAACCTGGAGAGAGAACAGTAGGTGCAAAGACTTGGGCCTTCTGACCTACAGGTCCAGGAGAGCCAGGGCCCCGACAGCAGCAGATGTGGAGGAAGCATGAACATGGGACCAGGGACTGGGAGCTGTCTTTGCCTTCCTGTCTGAGAAATTCCTGGTCCTCAAGAGATGAGCAGTTTCCAGAATGCCCACCAACATCCCAGATGGCCAGAGCTGGGGTTTTCAGACTCTGAGAACACAAATGGGGCCCCGAGGCTCCCCCATGACAGAGGCCCTCCCCAAGGCCACCGAGGGGCTGAGAACCATCCTGCCAGACTGGCTGTCTTCCATGTGCACTTGGAGGTGGCCAGGCCCAAGGGAGCCAGCTGGTCCCAAGGTCACCAACAGCTTTAAAAACAATGGGCAGTGGGTCTAGCCGTGGCTGGGGCCAGAACAAAGGCTCGGGCACTTCCTCGCATTGAGGCCCCCTCCTTCACGGTCTGCCAAGGCGGGAGACTGAGGAAGCCTTCATCAGGAGGTAGGGATGTTTTGCAAAGACTGTTCCCTGGAGAGCTGCAGCCGCCAGTGCCGGCGGGGGAGCACACAGAGGGAATGGTTACTCAAGGCCGAGATCTGCCTGCCAGGAAGCAGGGGAGAGAGGGGCCTTGACTCCAGGCCCATGGGGTCCCACCTTGCTCCCCAGGCTGAATCACTAAAATGCAGCAGGGTATCGCCCACCTACTCCACCTCTCCGTGGCCCTAGCTCGGAAGTTGGCATCTTTTCTCTGAGCCGCCCTCCACACTGTTGCAGTCTGAGTCTTCTAAAACAGCCCTGCTCTCTGAAACCCCCCATGGCTCCCCAGGGCTCACAGAGGCAGCTCAAGCTCCTTTGCTTGACATGCAAAGCCCTTCAGGATCCAGCCCTAATATCCTCCATCTTCCTGCCACCCCAGACTCCCCAGGCCGCTTCCCCTGGCAGCTCTGTCCCCGCCCATCCCCCCTGGAGTGCCTCTGCCCCTCCTGCTTCCCTACCTTCCTTCAGGGTCAGGCTTCAATCCTCCCTCTCCAAGAAGCCTGCCTAACTGCTCCCATCCATACAAGTTCCCTCCTCTGAGCCCTATGCCCCCAGTAAAATCCAAGAAAGGATCTGAGCCCAGGAGTTTGGAGAACAGGGTGCCAGGAGATCAATCAATAATGGAACAATCCTTCCTTAGACTAAGGTTCCCACACACAGCGCAGTCTGTTGACACAGTTGTCCTCATGTAATTATTAGTAGCACCCCCTCAGTTTCGGCCCCTGTGCTAGGGCAGGGGACGGGTGAGGCAGACGGGGCAGGGCCCAGTGTCCCCAGTGCCCTGAGAGTGCCCACCCTGGGTGCCCCAGCAGGGCACAAGGAGATGGGGGAGGGGAGGTGGGCGCTTATCCCCCAGGGCTCCACTCCACAGGGAGGTGGGACTTTGCTGAGCCTCGCAGATGTCAGCAGGCCTTAAAACAGAACTTGCCAGATAAGCACCCAGGATCACCCTTATCAGAGGCCACAGGAAAGGCGCCAGGTTTAATCTCAAAACCACACCCAACTCAACGGTTTAGAGACCTCAGGCAGCACCTCCCCAGCCAGACACCCAGTGACTGGGGCTTTATGCCCGGAGGTGGGGCAGGGGGTGAAGGGAGGGGGCAGATGTAGGCCTGAAGGGGCTTCTTCAAAGAGAGGAATGAACCTTGAGTTTCATCCCCCCATGATGGGACTGGTACCAGTTGGTGGCAGGGATGAGGGAGAGACGGAAGACCAGGTGGCCCCTGCCACACACACACACACACACACACACACACACACACACACACAGTAAAGGGGGAAACCGGTAGCTGTGTGACCGACACCCACTCACTGGGAGCTGGGCTAGTGAGAGAGGAGCTGATCAAGGGCACTCAGCCAGGTAATCTAGGAGGGCTTCCTAGAGGAGGGCCCTTAGAGACAGACTTTGTGGGATCGGTAGTATTTGACAGATGGACACGGGGAGCTGGAGGGCAGGGACCCAGGTGCAGCGAAGAGCACCTGTGAAGGCCTCAGGCAGTGAGGAGCTCACCAGGGAAGCAGCTGCTATGGTCTGGGGTGGGGAGTGCATGGAGCTGGAGAAGGCAGAGGCGGAGATGGAATTAGAGGCAGATTAGAATCATCCCCCCACCCCACGGCCTCCCCATCAGATGTATTCCCTTCCCCCCAAAGACCATGCTGGTGGTCTGGTCTCCAAGAGACCCCCGTGAAGGAGAAACGTCCTAGGAGGGCTCTTAACTACAGACTGCTATCTGGTCAGTTTCCCCATCTGTAAAGAGAGGGCTTTCAGTGACTTCCTGAGGAACAGGATGTGGGAATGTGGGCCGGACAGTGGGATGAAGCACCACACACTGAAATGGCATGGAAGGAGGGGCGGGAAGGCAGACCGAGCACCCAGCCAGGGGGGCACTGCTCCCTGTGTCGTGCAGAGCGGGTCTGCCGGAGCAGCATCCCCAGCAACGTGTGGGCGCTGGCGGTGTACGCCCCAAACCCAGGGCAGCCTGCCTGCCACCCGCCCCCCCACCGCCAGCCCACCCCTCGTCCTGCATTAAGCAATCCCCATTATCACAAATGCCTGGCATTTTTGCCTGGTAATTCCAGCTCCCACAGCCCGGTGAGGATTAGGGCATGATTAGGGAGTGAGGAGGACTCTGGTGGGTGGAGAGAAATACCTGCAAAAGGACTTGGCAGCCTCCTTGCCTCCTGCAAGTGTCAGGATCCCGAAAGGAATCAGTGGTCAGTAAGGATGGTCCATGGGGCCTCTGGTAGCAAAGGTCATCAGCATGCGTCGCCTCCATGCCCTCCTTGCCTCTCCACTAGTACCGTCCTCCCTGGGAGCATCACAGTAGCCCCTCGACGTGCCCCCTGACTCTGCCTGCCGCACACCCACTCCCCCGCCAAGGAGAAAGGTCTGAAGGAAAGCTCTGAGCAGTCCTTGTCTCCGGAGAAAATGTCCCAGCCTCAGGGCCCACCGTCTAAGTCCTTCACCTGCTCTGCCTCCCGTCCTAATCCTCCCACTCTCGGGTCGCCCCTGATGAGACAAAAAGACATCCTGGACTTTGATGGTCTCTTGGCTCTCACCGTTCCTTTCGGCTGGAATGAACTTCCATCCAATTCTCCACTTGTCCAAACCCTTCAAGGTCCAGGTTAGATGCTGCACCGAGGAGCCTCTTCTAGCCCACGCTGGAAATATTAAGAGCGAACGCTTACCAAGTCCTTGTGATGTGCAGGCCCTATTCCCCGTGCTCACACTCATTACGGACTTATTGGGGGTGGGGTGGGGATTTCATTTTGCCAATGAGGAAACTGAGGTCCAGAGAGCTTATGTCAAGTGCTCATGGCTACACAGGCAGGAAGTGGTGAGTCGGGACTAAACTCAGGCCCTCTGGTCCCGATGCAGCTTCTTCCCTTGTGTCTATATAGCACTCCTCTTGCTTGTCCCTTCAGTACCTCTTCATTAAGGGGAAGACTTCTGAGTTTCCAAACTGTCACCCCACAAAATCGCAAGCTCCAGGGCAGAGCTTCCAAGACTTGCCCCTCACCGCTCCCGGCCCTCCCAGAAGCCTGGGCCCACTGCTGCCCCCTCTTCCACCAGCAGTGCCTCCGATGGGTTAGGCCCCAGCCCCCACGCCCTGACTTCCCTTCCGGCTCAGACACAGAGACCCTGGGGAGCAGTCAGGCGGAGTCTGGACGCAACATTACCTTAGGATTTCCCCAAATGCCCCTCCGAGCCCTGTCGCAGCTCTGGCCCCCAGAGAATTCTCACAGCTCTACTGGAAACTCTTCTTCTTACCTGTGCTGCAACCATGTGGAACTTACAGAGAAGGGTGGAAATGGTCCTGCCAAGGTTGGCGCACCCATCACGCCTTCTAGCCATGCGAGGTGAGGAAGCACTGGGCTGGCAGTGGAAGAGGCCAGCAGCTGGTGAGGGCTTCCTTGGAGAGAGGAATTGGTGTGCTGGGATCCCCTTCCCCACTGCCTCCTAGTGGAGCATCTCCTCTCCTTAAGCCAAGTGAGGGAGGCGTCAAGAAAACTCCTCGAAAGCCTGTCATGGTGCCCTGCAGTGTGGGACGGTCCCTGACTCCCACCTGGGGACAATGACATGTCACTGCCCCCAATGGGTGGCTGGGCAGACAGGCGGCCTGAGGTGGGAAGGTCTGACTTCCAGAATTGGGGAGGCAAAGACGTGTCGGTGCTTTGCTTGGTTCAAATGTGGATCCTGCGGAAGGAAGACTCTCATCTTTTTAAAAGGGGAAGGAGGGAGGTTGACTCCACCGGAAGCTGGATGGGGGCAGGTGCTGGGAGCCTCCATTAGCACCAGCTTGAGGACGAGTCACCTGACTCAGGAGAGACCCCTGTGGGTGGGAGGTCCCCCACAAGAACAGGGGGAGGAGGAGCTTTCCAGTGACCAGAGTGGAGTTAGGTGTTGCCATCAGCCTGGTCTCACTGTTCGCACTGCTGGAAGAGCAGTGGAATTGGCCTACTCTTTCATCCAGAGACAAAGAAACGAACAATCGAGAGAAGGAGAATCCAAGGGGAAATACAGACGTCCCTCGGTCTCCAAGGGGGATTGGTTCCAGGATGCACCAAGGATACCAAATTCTGAGGATGCTCAAATCCCATAGTGGGGCCCTCAGTATCCGCTGATGCAGAACCCACGGATACAGGGAGCCAACTGCAATAAGAAAGAACAAAGCTGCTTCCTGCTCACATCTCACTGAGGTCTCTGCTTGTTCAATAAACCGGCTCCCCCGTGCATGAGGAGGCCAGAGAGAGAGAGCAGTCAAGCCCAGGTTCAGTCTTTGAGAGGCCACTCGACCCTAGGATATGGTTCTTAACCTTCTGGGGGAAAAGAGACGGGTGTTGTTCCAAGATCAAGGCCATGAGGTAGGCTATAGACTCTCTCCCCAGAAAATTACACAAATGTACATGTACACAAAGATTTTAATTTAATTTGGCGGGGCGGTGGGTGGGGGGCGGCTATGGACCCTCTGAAGCCTACCCACAGTCTCCTTAGAAAACCCAGCAGCCCAGAAGGAGAGCACCATGTGTGAGGAAGCAGGCCTGCATTTCATTCTGGTAGGTTTGGCAGTGGTACCGTGGGCTCATTCTGACTTGTGGACCTGGGAGAGGGCGGTGCTGGGCTTTGCTCATCTTCCTTTCCAGATAATCCCAGGCAAGGGACGTCATGATGCACATGTACCCATGTCTTGGCTTCTAGAAAAGTGCTTTTGTAATTTGTTGGAACTGGTCTTCCCAAGCAACGCTGGGAATATTTTGATTTCTCCAGTTCCGCCCATGGCACCCTGGTCAGGAGGTTAAGTGTTTTATTGAAAAGACACACTTTTCCTTCCCAGGCTGATAAACAAGGCCACTGCAGGGAAACCGACTTCCTCCACCCGGTCGCTCAGCTGGAGAGGCCTGATCCTGGCCAAGGAAAACAAATGCATAAACATTTCAGGGACATATAGGAAGCATTTCTGCTGGACGCCTGCTGTGAATGGCCACTGGAGTTTACACAGCAAACTCCACAGGGGCCGTTGCACAGCCTGGACGAAGCTCTCCCTGCCAGCTCCTCCCTGCCGCTCCCCAAAGACCCCCAGTCCGGCCACCGCTCTTCTTACCCAGCTCACGAGAGCACAAAACAGCCTCTTTAGTTGTCACCGCCAAATGCCAGTTTTGCCTCCTGCATGCCTGGCCCTTAAAGAGGAGGGGGTCTCCCTCGGGGGGAGCACGGCCCCCGAGCTGCTTGTGTCCTGAGCCCAAGGGGGCGCACGGAGGCTGAGGGCTGGTTGGAACGAAGGAGGCTCCGAGTACAATTTTCCCTTCACAAGCGATTATGGAGTTTTCCCCCTTCCCACCTATCCTACCCTCAGTCTGGAATGCGAGGGTCTCCACAGCCTCTGCCCACCGGAGCAGTTCGGCCACTTCTCTCCGCACACGCCCCGCTGCAGCCACACGGGGGACCACACTCAGTCCCTCTTCTCATCCTCACCTCGGTGTCCTCCCTGGCCAAGAGGTCCCTCCCTGAAAGGTTCTTTTCCCCATATCTGCTTGGCCAGGTGTAGCCTACCCTCCAGGTCCACATGACCGTCCTCATGGGGCCTCGCAGAGATCCAGGTCGGCCCCGAGATGGGCTCCCAGGGAGCCTGAGTTTCTCCTGGTCGGCACAGCTTTCGGAGCCTGGTGCCTTAGACCTGGGGCTGATCCACAGAAGCCAGGCCAAACCAGAAGCCCAGCCAGGGACACCAGTGGGCCAGAGGGCATGGTTCGCCTGCAGAGACCCTCGTTAGGTGACGACTTAGCCCACAGGTCTCCGGGGCTCTGGGGCCCCTCCACCCATCACCATCCCCACCCCAGCCATGAGCCGGCCAGACCTCATGCTTCCTTTGCGGCAACAGAACAAATGAGGTTCGGCCCTTAGCATGGGTTTGACTCCTGTTTTATAGAAAGCCAACCATCAGAAATAACGAGTGCCCAGGGTCCCGGGCCGACCATATCAGAGGCTTGGCAAGGGGCCGGCCCCGCAGGGAGCAAGGGAGGGATGCAGAGAAAAGGCAGCAGAGACCCCACCAGCCTCCTTCCGGGCCTTGGCAGTCACCGCTCAGCTGGGAGGGGCTGCACAGCGGCACTTTGGGTCCACAGCACAGTCCTGGGCAGGCCCTTCATGGAAGGGGCGGGGAGGTTCTGGATGCTTCTGCAGCAGTGCTGGCCCAGGTGCTGGCCCAGACTTGTCCCTGAGGCCCAGGGCTCAGCCGTCACCCCCAGCGATGTGTGCTGGAGCCATGGGGCTCACCCACATGGAGGGTCACAGGATGGGGTCTGAGCCGTTCCAGTTCACCGATGCCCCCTTCCACCTAAGAGCAGAGGAACAGAGAAAGAGTTACAGCTGCAGGGGCCACACAGGAGCCAGCTCCTGTCCTCACTCACCGGAATTCCTCTCTCCAGGCCTTCGAGGATTTCAAGTTCCAACGTGCCCACCTCACCCCTCCACACTCACAGACAAGCCTACACACCAGGCCCCTACAAAACAAACGCACCTAAACCCCTCAAATGAGGTGCGTGATCTACACGCATCTGAATCCAGCCACTTTCCAGGGGTGCCTGATGGTGGCACTTTAAAGGCACATGGGGTGCTTCCCTGGTGGCTTAGTGGTTGAGAACCCGCCTGCCAATGCAGGGGACACGGGTTCGAGCCCTGGTCCGGGAAGATCCCACATGCTGCGGAGCAACTAAGCCTGTGCGCCACAACTACTGAGCCTGCGCTCTAGAGCCCGTGAGCCACGACTACTGAGCCCACGTGCCACAACTACTGAACTCCGCGCACCTAGAGCCCGTGCTCCACAACAAGAGAAGCCACCACAATGAGAAGCCTGTGCACCGCAAAGAAGTAGTAGTCCCACCGCAACAAAGAGAAAGCCCACGCGCAGCAACGAAGACTCAACACAGGCAATAATAAAAACAAATAAATAAATTTTAAAAATAAAAATAAAGGCACATGGGAAGACCTAAATATGGAGACATCCTGGAGGGTTCAAGGCATGGAAGGCGGTCCAGTTGCTGGAGCCCAGAAGGGTAGGCATAGGGCATAGGGAGAAGCGGGAGCGGCACCACATGGGACCCAGGAGGCCTTGCAAGGATTCTGGGCTTTGCTCTAAGAACCGCTAGTGAAGGGCTGTGAGTCGTTCAGTAAAGCACTGATTTGCCTTTTTTTTTTTTTTTTTTTTAAATTTTATAGCTACTTTATTTATTTATTTCTTTATTTTTGGCTGTGTTGGGTCTTCAGTTCGTGCGAGGGCTTTCTCTAGTTACGGCAAGTGGGGGCCACTCTTCATCGCGGTGCAGGGACCGCTCTTCATCGCGGTGCGTGGGCCTCTCACTATCACGGCCCCTCCCGTTGCGGGGCACAGGCTCCAGACGCGCAGGCTCAGTAGTTGTGGCTCACGGGCCCAGCTGCTCCGTGGCATGTGGGATCTTCCCAGACCAGGGCTCGAACCCGTGTCCCCTGCATTAGCAGGCAGATTCTCAACCACTGCGCCACCAGGGAAGCCTGATTTGCCTTTTTAAAAAATTACTTTATGAAGCCTTAAGAAGCACTGAGTATAATTAAACAGGAGTCCAGGGTTAGACACAATTTAATAATAGTTCAATTCCAAAATTAAAGTTATTACAAGTGCTGAGACCAGCACTTGATTTTAATCCATGGAACTAGTTTTCTAAAACAACTCAGAGGAATCATTTATAGCAGATGGAATATTTCTGAAAAATCTGGCATTAGGCGTATCATACATAGACGTACATCCTAAGATTATACAAACTAGGAAACAGATGTTGCACGCCTCAACAGCAGTACTGGAGCACGGAGTTTGAGACTGGGGTTTAGAAACGCTTCCCAGGGTGTGGGGTTTGGGGAGGGAGCAGACATTTTCAAAACCTGAAGTTTTTCTTCAGGACTGAAGTCAAAATTGTAACTGCCACAGAGGAGGAAAACAGGGATGCTTTTACTTTACTTGTACATCTGCGTTGGAAAGTCCAGTACAGGCAGACCTCATTTTATTGGGCTTTGCTTTTCGCTCTTCACAGATACTGTGTTTTTTTCACAAATTGAAGGTTTATGGCAACCCTGTGTCAAGCAAGTGTATCGGTGCCATTTTTCCAACAGCATTTGTTCTCTCTATGTCTCTGTGTCACATCTGAGTAATTCTCGAAGCAGTTCAAACTTTTCCATTATTATTAAATTTGTTATGGTGAGCTGTGATCAGTGATCTTTGATGTTATTATCGCAGACAGATTACAACTCACTGAAGGCTCAGACGACAGCATTTTTAGTAATAAAGTATTTTCTAATTAAGGTGTGTACATTGCTTTTTAGACATAATGCTATTGCATGCTTGATAGACTACAGGATAGTGTAAACATAACTCTCATATGCATTGGGAAACCAAAAATTTGTATGACTCGCTTTACTGCACTGGTCTGGAATGAACCCACAACATCTCTGAGGTCTGCCTGTATCCCTGAGATTGGACCTGCTGCAAGAAGGGAGTGAACAGGTTCTCCCAAAGTAAGGCTGTTGCATTTCCCAATCTAATGCTTAGAAGCATCACGAAGTTTCAGTAGTGGTTCGCCATAAAGCCAACGTTCTCCATCTTCATGAATAACCTAGACCCCCACTGAATTTCTCTCTATTCCTTCCTCAGGCTTCTGCTCTTTGTCTTTCTTCTCGCTTGTGCCTTGCTTCAATGGCCGCATCAATGTCTCTGATTTTTAGGTCGAGAGAGACGGCCTTGCAGAGGCAGTGGGATTCATACTCTGTTCTGTTCTTTCAACCTACTTTCCTCCTGATTACGGGCAACTTCTTGGTCTCTGTAAAGACTGTATGACCCCCTGTTGAGTATTTTGCATATTTTACACCATTCCATTTCCCTTCAAGTGAGCAAAAAGATCTGTCATTTGGAGAAGAAAAAATCTTAGTGGTAATTCTGTGCAGGAGTAGCATGGGAGACTATATTTGCATATAGCTCGTTTTGGAACAATTGATATGTGCGTTCTCTTCCTAGCTCCACCCACGGCGCTGTAAGGACAAGCCTTCCATAACCACTGGGGAATGTGAGAATATAACAGTTGTCATAGTCTAGACACAAGGCACAGCCCTGCCCTATGTTGTGCACGCCAATCAACATCCCAAGAAATTTTCATCTGGTCCATATATGAATGCTGGAGTGCATCTTCTTGTTGAAACAACTCAGCAAAAAAGGCTGAGATGGGTGGATGATGGAAAAGTTGCTCAGCCCTGAATGTTATACTGTTTCAAGAAACTAGTCCCTCTAAAACTAGCTCTCTGTTCTCTTCCGTGTCATTTGGTAGTGCCTCATGAGGCTGCAAGGTCTCACCCAAAATGCAGTTGTATGGCTTTTCGGCAACTGATCCTTTGCTTCCTGCGTGAAAGTCTGAGAGCTACCATTTGACCACCTGAACCATTTGGTCCCTGGGATCCTTCTGGTCACAGATACTCAGAGGCAGGTCTGGATGTGCAAAAAGTTCGCATATATTTCTAGAAGGGGGCTTCTCTCAAGAGTAATTGTTGGAAGAACTACCTTAGTAAGATCCATTCCAAGCCTAACCTGTGATAAGAAATGTGTGATAACCTCTCGTCCTCATCCATGGACCCTGCCTCTGCTTCATCATCAGTCATATCGTGTGCATCCACATGGTCAGTATCACTTGTTCTGTTGGATGTGGAAGAATTAAGTGATTGTTTGGAACCCGGGTGCTTTAGACTGTTTCCTGTGTGTCAGCACTGAGGCAGATCTAGAGGAATCTATTAGACGCTTTGGGGTTGAGCCACTTTGATGGAACCCATCAGCATCATAGCATTCATCACTGCTCGAAGGAGAGATACTGGGATGGTAGGCATCTGGAGACAACCTGGCAACCCCGGGAGAAGTCAGGCTGCTCCTTGGTGGTGAGTGCCCATTGCCTGCACTTTTGGTGCTGGACCCTGATGATGCCTCAGGGTAGCCAGTATAGGTTCAGCTGGTGGGGAAGACACGTGCAGCTCTGACTTGCACAACTGAGCAGGTTCGGGAGGTAAGGCGAGCTGGGAAGGCACTGAGATAACCACAGGTTCCAAGGGAGTAGGTGGACCTACAGCATCTACTGGGTTAACAGCACTTTAGCAACCTGTAGCAACATAAGGCGAAGCCTTAGTGATTGTACTGTGCAACCTGAGGTTTTCAGTTTTCTTGCTCTGTTCCTCATTGTTGCAGTTTTGAAACACATCATTAAAAAGCTTTTACAGTAAGTCCCCTACATACGAACCTTCAAGTTGCGAACTTTCAAAGATGCAAACGTGCGTTCCATCAACGTCAGGCGTGAGTGAAACTGCAGCTTGCCCTCCGTCTCCTATTGCTGACGATCCTTCAGCGCTACCATCTCCCACCTCCTCTCCCTCCTCCAGTCAGTAACTCGTCTTGCCTGTTCACTCGATGCCAGCCTCTGTGTGCCAGCTGTTGTACTGCACTACTGTAGTTTTCAAGGTACTGTACTATAAGATTAAAAATGTTTTCTTGGGCTTCCCTGGTGGCGCAGTGGTTGAGAATCTGCCTGCCAATGCAGGGGACACGGGTTCGAGCCCTGGTCTGGGAAGATTCCACATGCCGAGGAGCAACTGGGCCCGTGAGCCACAACTACTGAGCCTGCGCGTCTGGAGCCTGCGCTCCGCAACAGGAGAGGCCGCGACAGTGAGAGGCCCATGCACCGCGATGAAGAGTGGCCCCGCTTGCCGCAACTAGAGAAAGCCCTTGCGCAGAAACAAAGACCCAACACAGCTAAAAATAAATAAATAATAAAAATAATAAAAATAAAGGAATTCCTTTTTTAAAAAAAGGTTTTTTTATTTTTGTATTTGTTGTTTTTTATGTATTATTTGTGTGAAAAGTATTATAAACCTATTACAGTACAGTACTATTTAGTCGACTGTGTTAGTTGGGTACCTAGGCTAACTTCGTTGGACTTAACGAACACACTCTTGGAACGGAACTCGTTCGTATGTAGGGGACTTACCGTCCTGTTAAGATTTGTAGAGGAGTATCAGCCTCTGTAAGTTTCCTATCAAAATCTTAGACACTAGGGACACATCCTGAATCCAGACATCCAGGGGTGGAAGATGGAAGGGAGGGGAGTAACATTCCCGCCCACAGCCTGGCTCCAGACAGGCACCAGGGACGCAGGTTTGCAAAGGCCAAACTACTGCCCAGACCAGTTTGGATTCTTGCCCCCAGTCATGGAGAGAAGGATGGGGAAGAGTCAGAAATAGACCAGACTTCCTGTATCCCTATAAGATCCATCCTCAGCCTGGCCCACAAGGCCCTTCCCTTATTGCTCTCTGTCCCTCGCAGCCTTACCCTCCCCATACTGACAGGTAGACAGAAGTTCCTCCTGTGAGCTCCCAATGTGACAAAATAGGGTTTGGCTTCAGTACAGGGGTGAGTCATACTCACCTGCTGCTAGACGCCCAGGTCACACCAACAGTCACCGAGTCCTAAGGTCAGGCTGGGAGGTTTATGCTACCTGTGAGGCTTTTCACAGAGGTAACTAACCTACCCAATCCTGGACTACAGGTGCTGAGGCAGGGAGAGTATTGGAAACACAGAAAGAAGCAGTTCACAACTACAACAGGAAATCAAAGCAGAGACGTTCTGAAAGGGCTGAAATGCTGGGATACTGTGCTTATTTAGGGGATGAATGGTTCCCCCGAAGGAACGGTTCTGAACGTCTATGGATCAGTTACAAGGATGAAAAAGAAGAACTCTGCATATGCAATTAGGGGCTGATAGAGAAAGGGGAGGGATGGAATGGACCGGTTTCTGAGTGCAGAGGTGCCGTCAAGGCTCACTCAGCTATGCTGATGTAGAGGAGGCTGAGGGTGTGAGAGTTTAGAGCAGCGTTCCTCAACCTGGGCACAGCGGACATTTTGGTCTGGATAATTCTGTTGGGGTCGGGGGGAGGAGGGCTGTCTTGTGCATTGTGGGACATCTGGCACCCTCCCGCAAACGAGCGACAACCAAAAATGTCCCCAGACTTTGCCAAGTATCCCCCGGGGTGCAAAATTGCCCCCAGTTGAGGACCACTGGCTTCGGGGTTGAGCTCAGTGAAGATGCCGTGGTCCCCAGAGCTGAGGTCAGCTCAGCATCATGGGCAGGCCCATCTCTTGCCCACGACTGAATCCCTTTCTTCCCCAGCAGCCATCACTGCATCAGAGCAGCAGTTACCTTGACTTCACAGATTTTCAACATGATGCCTTGCTGTATCAGCAAGGAGAAGAGGGCAGGCCTGGTTTTAAAGCCACCAGAGCTGACCAGTAGAAATACACCCAAGAACTCCTCTTACTCACTTTGGATTTCCAGACAAGTATCCTGTGTGCAAGTGTCCTGTCCTACGCGCCAGCTGCTGGCAGTCAGGGCAACTACAGAATGAGCCCCAAGGCTGTCTCTCACCTGCAAACCTGGCCGGTGCTGCGCCCTCCACCTGGAAGGACCATCCTCCCTCTCCACCCCTCCTCCTTCAGGGTCAGATCCAGGAGCCCTCCTTCCGGAAGTATCCTCCCTCAGCACTGCTGTCAGGCTCTCCCCGGCCATGCTGTCATGGGGTCCCCCTCTCCTGCTAGACTGTGAGCCCCTAAAGGGCAGAGCTGGTCTCACTTGCCTCCATCCCCTCAATGACCTCTAGCTCCGTGTTGGGCTCCCAGGGATGCCGCTGAGTGAACACAGCCCCTGCACACGCCCTGCCCCTCCTCAAGCCCTGGCACCAGAGGGAAAACCTGAGTCTTCATCACACTTCACTCTCCCTCCCCTTTGACCCCGGTGGTCACCGAGCCCTGTCCATGGCCCACCCCCACTCTCTCGTCCCTTCCCCTCTGCCTCCTCCCATTCTTCCTCCTCCCCCCACTTGCCTGTGCGCCCCCTGAGGTCTCCAAAGGAGAGGGAATGCTTCTACATCTCCTCTCGACCTCATAACAGCTCAGGGAAGGCACTGTTTTGCCCGATCGACAGATGGGGAAACTGAGGTCCAGACAGAGCCAGCCCTTCTAGAGGTCATGCCACGTGACGGCAGCAGAGCCAGGACTCAGCTGGGGTCCCCAGACTCCTGCTGGGTGCTCCGCTCCGCATAGCGGCGTTGCACGTGCCATGAACAAGGAGCACCAGGGGCAGCTGTGCGTGTGGGGTGCAGGGAGGGAACTCACAAGAGGGGGTTGGGCAGTGGGAGCACCAGGAGCCCTCTCTCAGTGGGTGAGGGGCACTGTGAAGAGGGCATCTAGGCAAGAAGGGTGTCAGCAGAGGCGTGAAGGCTGGGGCCGACTCCTCAGGCGGGCGGGTGAGCAGGTGAGGGAGGTAGGCGCTCGGCTCCAGCCCCTCAAAGGCACCGTTCCCAGCTGAAATTACATTTTCCATTTTTTGCCTGAGCCTCCAAACAGAAACATCTGTCGCCCAGGCCCAGGCCCCGGCCCCGGTTATGAGTTCTTTCCTCTTTTCTCTGGCCTGTTGACAACCGTTTCATTTTCTCCCATTCTAGCGAGGCTGGAAGCTTGAGAGAGGTCAGTGTGTGTGTCTTCTTTGGAAATGACCATAAATGAGTCTTTTTTTTTTGCTGAGATGGTTAGAGAACAGAGGAGGGAGGAGGCTGGGGGACAGACACAAGCAAAGGTAACAGGAGCTTCTCTGAGGTCGAGGTGTGCGTCACACCAGAGAGTGGAGACAGCACGGGACCCGGGGATGGTTCAAATTAGGATGCTCTTCTCCAAAGGCAAAACTGGCAGTCTGGTCTTGTGTAATGTCACCATGGCAACAAAAGCAGGTGGCGGGAAGTCACACTGCCTGCTCAGTGACCTTCCACTGGGCTGGGACAGCACCGGCCTAAGCTCCAGGCCCTGAACTGCTCTTGACTCGAGGTGTGTCCTGGCGCCAGACCTCCACTCTGGCGACCCCATCTGGAGAAGGAAGGGCCATATCGGGCGGTGTCCAAGGGCCTTTCTGTGGATCCCAAGCAGGTTGCCAGGTGGCCAGGGATGTGGCGTGCTCCATGTGGGTTAGCGTGAATGTCAGAGGTTCTTATGGGGCAACAGAGCTGGTTTTGAGGGCAGGCGGCGCATCTCTCCCTGGATTAGAACAGAGTTGATTCTGAACTTGACTTCTATTCGACTGTGAACTCTGAGAGCAAGAAGCGAGTCTTATCCAGCTGTTTCTTCCATGGAGTCCTGTCCAGGGGTTCCGTGAGGTTGAAGTGATGAGAGGGAAAGCCCCCCAGCCCGCAGGTTGGCCTACGCTGCCATGAGCGCTCGGCTGCCTTTCAGCGGGTGCTCGGACTCTGACTGGCCTTGGAAATGACCTGAGCTCGGGCCAGACGCCCTTCCTGTCAAGGCAGCAGGACTTATCCCCCAAAAGGCAGGGCCCCAGCTTTATCGGGTCTCACTGACCTTGAAGGCTACTTTCCCAAGTTTCTCCCTTTGAGCTGTTTGAGAATCTGGGATGAAAACAATATGCAAAGCCTTTGTAATCCAACCCCTCGGAACAGGATTCCAGGAGGCTGGGCCTGCTGTTTCCCATTACAGTGGGGTATGTTATCTGATGGGTACAGAGCGGGAAAAACCCTGCGTTCCCACTATTCACTCACCCATTCAGCTTTCCGGGAACGATGCTGGGAAAAGTCTCACCGTGTTAACTGCCCAGACGGACCGAGCCATCAAGGCGGAGCAAGTGATGGGGGGAGTAGAACTGGTTTCAGCAAAGTCCATGCAGGGGATGCAGCACTCAGACCTGGGGGGGGGGGGGGCGGGGGGCAGGGGGCAGCCAGCGGAGCCAGGAAGAAAGTACCCCTGGTCTGGTATGTTACAGCAGACCAGATGCTGGAGGGTCAGCACCTCACTTGACATCTGACTCTCAGAAGGCAGCCAGGGAGGGCGAGGGAGAGGTAGGCACCGCCCTTACCAGCCACCAGAACATCAGTTCTCACAGTGCCGTCCCAGGACAGCAGCACCAGGAGCACCTGGGAACTCGTGAGAAATGCAGATTCTCAGGCCTCATCCTAGACCTACTGAGCCAGAAGCCCCAGGGGTGGGACCCAGCAACCTGTGTTTTACCACACCCTCCAGCGGGGATGCCCGCTGAAGCCTGATGATCACGCTCTAGCAAATCTTCCCAGTGGGTGGCCGTAGACAAATACAGACGTGCTGGACCATTGATCCCCTCAGCCATCAGGGAACTGGGCAGAGTCTGGGTCAACCAGAGTCCCCAAGCCAGTTGTCCCTAACCCTGTGTGTTGCCCCAGTACGATGATTTGCTATCTGTGACGAGGACTAGGAAGCACTGCTGGAGGAGGTGCCAAGGCTCAGCCTTGCCCAAGCTCCTCCCACGACAGTGAGCAGGGACAGACAAGGGCAGGTCAGGGACTCAGCCTGGACCGCCTGCCCCAAGCCGAGGGCTCGCCCCCTGATGTGTGCAGCCTCTCCAGATCATTTCACGTGCCGTCATTTCACTGGTTCATTTCATGGCACATGGCCCCGGGGACAGGGGGTAGGTTCTGGGAGAAGGGACAGCTGACAGAAGAAGAAGAGGTGCTCCGGGCCCACGTTCACACTCAGGTGTCTCTGGACTGAGCTCCCTGACAGACCAGAGCCCCAAGTCATTCTCAAGCACTTGCCAATTAGGGCTGAGCCCAAGAAGTCCAATCCCCAGGGCCCTGGGAGGTGCCTGGTGAGTCGAGTCCTGCAGCAGAAGCATTCTTGGGGAAGGAGGAGTTACTCCAGACGGGGGCAGGTGGAGAGGTCCGGGGCGGTGGGCCACCCCGGGGAGGGGCACAGAGACAGATGCAGGCCTTCAGCGAGGGGTCCCAGGGGTCCGGAGGGGGGTGGAGCCTGTGCCCAGGGTGCGGTCCAGAGCCCTGCTGGGCAGGTCCTCCTGCAGGAAGGATGCCCTGTGGTCTCCCACCCCGTCCTGCAGAAGGTGGCAAGGCCGGTGTCACCTCCTTCCCCCATGCAGCCCTTCTCTCATCATTCTGAATGAGTGGCCCTTTGTACATGAAAGGAAAGCGACCTGCACGTGCCTTTAATCCTGCCGATGAAAGAAACGCCGGCACGTGACCCCACAGGAATGCTCCGTCCCTGGCCCAGTGGGCGGGCAGGTGGACGGATGAGCAGGTGGACGCGTGGGTGGGGCGTAATGAGGATGTCACGACGTCTCCTCCACGTCCGCTCCCTGGGGACACAGTCCCTGGGGACTGTGTATGTGGAGTCCTCTTTCTCTCTTTGGCTCCATTCAAGGGCTCACTTGCCCGTGGGTGGGCAGCGGCCCTAGGCTCCAGGGGAGCCCGCTGGATCTCAGGCGGCCAGAGCCGCAGGGCCCCAGCCATGGCCTACATCCTCCACCCCAAACCCCACCATTTCACAAACAGGACAACAGAGGTTCCGCCCGAGGTCACAGCGAGTCAGGAGCGGCTGAGACAATGTTAACGAGAGCGGTTCTCGGTGCTCGGTAATGTCCTGGGCGCTCTTCACAACAGCCGTGTGAGCCAGGCACAGCCATTGCCCCCATTTTACAGATGACAAAGTGAGGTACAGACAGGAGAGGTCCGCTGGCTCCCAGCCAGAAAGCGGCAAGGCCAGGATTCAAACGCCAGAACGCACGCTCACCACACTGGCAAGTTCTAATGCTTCCCCACTGGAATCCAGGTCTCCTCCCTCCCCCCGCCTGCCCCTCCTTCCCACTACACCCTGAGGCCTCCAAGCCACCACCCAAAGGCTTTGTGATTCCCCAGGGCTACAACTGCCAGCCAGCCCGCCGGGGTGCTGCCCCAGCCCTGGGCCTGGTCAGAGAACTCCTATTCACCCGCCTCCCCTGGCCTGAGCCTCAGCTTCCCTTAAAGGCTGAGGGCTGGGTGAGAGGAGCCAAGGACCCCCGCCGGCAACCCCACTGCCTCTGGGGCACCTCCACTCAGTGTTCAGAGGGCTGTACCCGCACCCGCAGAAGGACCGGGGCTGCTCCTCCCGTATGAGGGCCGCTGCTCCAGGAAGCCACCTCCGAGCGCACCCTGGATGGGCCGTGTCCTCCCGCCTTCCGATCCTACCCGAGCTCCACCGCCACCACCAGGTAACCTCACTTGCTCTTCCTCCTGTGGGCCTAAGAGCACTCAGCACATCTGGCAGCTGCTGCCTGGAAGGAGGAGAGCTCTCAAGAGGCACCAGCTCACCTCCCACCCCCTGCCATGGGGCATCCTAGGAAGCTATCTGAAGACACGGCATCTCGCAAATCACACACGTCTCCCTGGGCCATGGTGACCACAAAATGCCACATACAGACAAGCCCCAAGCACTGTGTCTTTCCAGTCTGCAGGGGTCCTACCGGCCCCTCACCACACCCCTCCTAGTTGGGACAATCCAGGAACCTATGCCCCTTCCTGCAGGCCGCTCCCAACCACTGCACCTCCCAGCCACTCAGGCAAGGCTCCAAAGCCAGAGACGGGCCTGACTCACTTGGTTCTGATGCAGAGCTCCAGAGGAGGAACGAGGTCGCTGTCTCTGTCCTCGGGGACGGTCTGGGTGGTGTCTGGGGAGCAGGGAGAGAGAGGCACACGCTCATCAGCCCAGGGCCCACGTTCACCCCGAGGTCAGCACCAACAACCCTCCTCCTGGGACCTGACTCTTCTGGTACCTGCCCCTCTTCTCTTATTTGGACCCTCCCTGGTTCCTGCCCATCGGTTCTGACCTGGACACCACGGGTGTCCCTGCTCACTGGCCTCCCACCTCCAGTCTCCACCCCACCCTCCTGCCTCCTTCCAGCTACCAGAATAATTCTTTCTAAAAACATGTCTTATCCCATCATTCCCCTGCTCCAAAACCTTCCATGGCTCCCCATTGCCTGGAGAATAAAACCCAAACTTGTTGCCGTGATACCGTCTACTACGTAGTCTCAACCTCACCTTGTACCCTTAGGGCCATCAGTTTCTCAAGGCCCAGCTCTGGCCCCCTCCTGCAGGAGGACCTGCTCACACTTGCCCTCTGATCCCCCAGTCTGCATTGTTCTCTGACTGCCCTGACTGGGCGTGCTAAGGCCGGCGTCCCCGACCGGTCTGGAGGCTCCCCCGGGGACGGGCAGGGCAGGCGGGGAGGCGGCGCACCGATGGTCAGCCTTATCTGCTCCTGCTGGTTGGCCAGGCCGTCGTAGTAGTAAAGGTCAAAGAGCCTCTCGGTCCTCCAATCTCGCAGCAGCTCCAGCTGCAGGCTGAAGAGGACGCTGAAGTGGCTCTCACTGCACACCACCCAGATGGGGAACCTCGGGGTCTTCAGGAAGCAGCCGACCTGGACGAGGGAGAGCGAGCAGACAGAGACACCTAATACAACGCGCCATCCCCAGGGAAGCGGGCCAGAGCATCTTCTGTCCGACCCCAGGCCCGGGCTGACCTCAGCGAGGCCCCGTTGCGGATCCCAGACCATGTGTGAGGCTGGGGCCCCGTCTGCGGCTCCCTGACACAGAGCTGTCCCTGACCGCTCAGCCCACTGCTTGCAGGGCCTTTGCCCCACAGACAGTCACATGGAGATACCCTGGCCTGAAAGCCGGGCGTCACCACCCCCCCTTCATCTCCCACATCCAGCTGGTATGTGGTGCTTGCCCACCCTGCCTCTGACAGCTCTCCATGCCCAGCCTCTCCTCCCCAAGCAATGACCTCCTAACCGGCTCTTCCATACCCTTCCCTCCCCAGCCATAGCCACACAGAACCTCCCACCGGTCCTCAAACTAATCCAGCACGGCACGCCTCATGCCTGTGCGTTCACTGTTCACCCGTACACCTCTCCTCTCCTCTGGGTCCTGCATCACCCAGATTACCCAGTCAGAGAGCACGCATCATGTCCCGCTTCTAGTCCTGTGTACTAGGTACTAGGTACCCACCCTCCTCTGCTGCAGTGCATCACTCTGCCCCACGATAAACATGTATGCCTGCCGCTGGCACGGACTACACCCTTAGACCAGAGCAGGGGGTATAAGTCAACATAAGCAAATGTTTGACGACTGAAGGTCCTCGCGAATGAAGCGGAACTGGAGCTGGGACTTTAGCTTGAAGACAGGTGGGGCTGGAGTCACGGGGGGAAGGGAGGGAGGGCCTCTGGGTGAGCAGTCTCTGGGTGACGCCGGAACAAATGTCCAGAGACATTCAGGAAAAAAGCAGGGCATCAGGAAAGAGCAGGGGAAGGGGAGGATAAAGAGCTGGAACTTCCCTCTGAGGAGGGAGTCCTCTGGAAAGTTCCCAGCAGAGGACTTCCATGGTAGAGGGGTGTTGGGAGAAGGCAGGTGCACGGAATCAGCATCAGGGCCTTCCTGTGGTTCTGCCTGCAGAAGAGAGAGGCGTGGCCGGGCCCTCCGGAGGCCTGCTCAGATGCCTGGCTGGTCTGCCCCTCGGTGGCCAGACCTCGACGCACTTTCTCACTGTCACCTGTGACTCCCCAACCCAGGCCCTAGTTTATTCATTTCTGTACGTGCAGTGGGCCAGGCTAATTCGGCCTAATCCCCACCAGCCCCAAGGAGATGTTTGCATGCTCAGGTATTTACAGCCGCAGCCTGTGGATTAAGGAAAGAATGGGAATTATTTTTCCAGTGGGGAGATGGGCATACTTTCTCCGGGGCCCGTCACAGACGAGTGGCCGGCCAGTCTTCCTCGGGCCTCTCAGAGCCCACCTGGAGCTGGGGTGTCCCGGACAAAGGGGCTGTGCTCCGGGGAAATGCTTGCTCGTGAACCTCCTACAGAGGGTAGCAGGGTGAACTTCACAAAGTGTTCACTGTCTCATTGCCCAACTCCCTCCACCTGGCTCGTTGGGCCCTCACCCCAGCCCCCTGTGAACATTAAAGTGTGACTTGCTCCTTGGTGGAAACGGAGGGGAGGTGGAATTAGTTGTCTTAAACGATGTGGCTGGACGTGCCTAAACTCCACTGCAAACTTGGCCTCCATTCCAGGTTAAAAGAGGCTTTTCTGGTGAGGGCATCACCTCGAACAGGGAGCCTTGAAGACTGGGAAGCCAGTGCTCCTTCACTGCAGGAAAAAAGAGCCATGCAGCCCACCAGGAACAGGCGTCTGCAGAAACAGCCACCCTGAATTTTCCAGCAGAGGGGAAAAAGGGCAGCTTGCCATTTAAGCAACATTCAAAAGATTAAGGGCAAAAAAAGCTGCCTGGGGAGTTTATAAATGAGTTTTCTCATTCAGGAGCCCCTCCCAATTGGGTGACATTTCCCAAAGATGAAATTCACTTCCTTTGGATTCTGGGGTAGCTGACCAAAGGCCTGGGGCGAGGAAGGAGGGTGGGTGGGCACATTTCCTCCAGCAAGCCTCTCTCCTGGTGGGTGAACGTGCAGCACAATCAGGGATTAAGGTGACCCTTGAACAACGTGGGTTTGAACCGTGTGGGTTCACTTATACACGGATATTTTTCAACAGTAACTACTACAGTACTACGCGGTCCATGGTTGGTTGAATCTTTGGATGCAGAAGAACGGCGGATATGGAGGACTGACTATGAATTATACACAGATTAACGCCTGTGCTGCTCAGGGGTCAGCTTGTACTTTTACCTGGATTCTTAACATCTTTTGCAGGAGTGAGGTGTGTGAATGCCCCCAACCTATCCATGGACTGCCAGCTTCGAAGCCCTAATTTAAAAGGACCAACATTTGATTGCTGGCAGAGTGACAGTCTGTCATCTCCAAGGATGACATCCATTCAACGTGAGTTATACTTTGGTCCCAGGGACCGTGTGAGGCAATGGGTCAGTGGTGAAGTACCCTAGAACAGCCTGTCCTTATGGGGTTAGCTGCTGAATGAGGAGGAGATAGTAAACAAAGAATCACACAGACACATTTGCACCACATTTCACTGAATCTAAGATGCCATCAGAGTCACCATTATTTTTTGTATCACGCAGGCTGGCAATTAAGGCCTGACACATCATCGACTGCCATAATGCATCAAAATGTCAGAAATGTTCAAATGTGGGGCAAGTTTGCATCTCAAAAGCAATGAAATGGGATACGTAAAACCAAGAGAAGGCCTGTGAAGGAAAGAATTAACATTCTATGATGGAGGACGACAAGGTGGGCAGGGGACCACGAGAGCAGACCTCTATTTAGATAGCGTGATGAGGTCAGGAAAGGCTTCCCTTAGGAAGTGATGGTGAAGTCAAAACGTGAAGGGAGGGAAAAGCAGGGACAGGATGCAGGGCCTTATAGGTCGTGGGAAAGTCTGGATTGTAGTCTCTGTATTAGTTTGCCAGAGCTGAGTAACAAAGTTCCACAGATTGGGCAGCTCAAACAACAGAAATTTATTTTCTCACAATTCTGGGGGCTGGAGGTCCCAGATCAAGATGTCGGCAGGGTTGGTTTCTTCTGAGGCCCCTCTCCTTGGCTTGTAGATGGACATCTTCTCCCTGTGTCTTCATGTGGTCTTCCCTTTGTGTGTGCCTGTGTCCTAACCTCTTCTTATAAGGATACCAGTCAGCTGGATTTGGGCCCAACCATATGACCTTCTTTTACCTTAATTACCTCTTTAATGGCCTTATCTCCAAATACAGTCACACTCCAAGGTACTGGGGGCTAGGACTTCAGCAAATGAATGTTGGGTAGGGGAGTGGGGGGAACGGCACAATTCAGCCCATAACAATCTCGGAGGACTGGGAATCCATAGAAGATTGTTAAGCAAAGGAATGATGTGACTGATCTACTCTTTTAAAGATCACACTGGCTTCAGTGAAGGAACAGGATTGCAAGGAGGTGAGGACAGGAGCCAGAGGCCAGCTGGGCCATCACAAGTGTCCAGAACAGCGATGCTGGTGGCTAGGATAAGGGTGAAAGTGGACAGACTTGAGAAACAACTTCGGGAAGGAGCCCCACGACCTCTTGATGGATTGAATGCGCTCCTGGTTTGAGTAACTGGGTAGATGGTGCTGTTTGCAGAGCTGGACAAATGGGAGGAGGAGGATGGTGCTTACAGAGCTCTCCCTGCCAAGCTCAGCCTTTGCCCAGGTCCCTTCCTGAAGGCAGCAATGAACGTGACCTACAGGTCATGGGGAAGCCCTGAAGTTAAACTCCCTGTGCCTTGCTGTCCTTCCCTGGCCTCTCAGTCTCCCATCACCACTGCCACCACAAGCCAAGAGGGGCTGGTCTTCCCACTGCAGTCTGAAGTGCAGCCTACCCTCACTTTGCACTCTGGGATGGAGGGAGTGAGGGGGAAGTCAGATGGGCAAGGCAAGGCCAGCCCAGTGGGTCACCGATGGCAGACTGGGTCCTGTAGGACACAGCCATGCTGGGGCGGTGGACTGGTTACTTACGGCAGGGGTGCATTTCTTGGCCCAGAGTTGCCTCTGCTTCCCTCGGGCACAGCTGGAATGTGGGTCACCTGACAAGCTCGCTGATAGGCAGGACCTATCACCCTCCCACACACATACTCGTGAGGGCCCCAGAACCCTGGCTCCCAGCCAGAGGCCGCACTGAGAAGCCTGGAGATGGGCTGTGAGTGAAGGCGGGCCTGGTTCTGCCGTCTACATGAAAGAAAGGCTTCAGCCTTATCAGAACAGCCCCGCTGTGGACGCCATGCCCAGGAGGCCCCAAACACCAGATCTTCCCCAGTGACCACGTCTGTACTGCCAGGTGGAAGAAGACCAGGCCAGGCTGAGAGGGGGCCCCGGCTCTGGGTCCAGGTCTGGGCCTGGAGGCTAAACCTCCTTGGATTCCCTCTCTGTCTGACGTGGCTAATCATGAAAGACCCAAGAAACTCAGTGACCAAAGGGATAGCGGGTGGAGTTTCAGGAAAGGAAAGTGCTTTGTCTAACTGCCAGGCCTCTGCCTTCTCCTTCAGAGGCCCAGCCTTCAGTGAGCTCTGGAGAGTAGGAGAGGAGGCCCTGGGGTCCTTCTTTAGCGAGGTTGCAGTCCCAAGGCAGAGGAGCAAACCATCCCTTGCTGCAGGGAGATAAAACACCCAGTCTTCGACCAAGCAAACAATAGCAGAGCGGGTGGGTCTATGTGGATTCAAGGATCATTGTAGGACCTGAATTTGTGCAATCAGCATTTTGTTCCAAGGACAGGATGACACCCAACTGCTGTTCCCATCAATTACCCTCAACAGACCGAAGGAAAATAGTTTACATTTTGTCCAATGCCCTCCACACGAGAGTGAAACCAGGGCCATGGTAAGCCTGGGGATTCTGCGAGCCCGGGCAAGGTTACCTCTCAGCCCATGGAATTTCGGGCTGAATGCCTTCAGAGCCCACCCAGGATCTGATGCTCAGGGTTCCTGGTGCTTCTCACGGGCCACGTGGCTACATTCCTGGGCTCCCTCCTGACACCAGCACATCTGGGAAGGAGTCACTGTCACCCTTTTCTCCCCAAGTCTTTGGAACCCACAAGGCTGCTTCCTGTCCGTGGGGGTGGGGTGTCACCCAGATGCAGAATCTGGGCACGGGGCCACCTGAACAACGGCGTTCAATGGGACAGCACACCCAAACATGTGATCATGCAGGAAGGGCACGATGAAATTGAACCACCCTGCATATCCATCCACCTAGCATACTCTGAGTATCGCTTTGGGTCAGTCTCTGCATCCCTGGTTCTGGGGATGTAAGATGAATGGGGCCTCATCCTGACCCTCCAAGAATCTTTGCTGGGCCGGTCAACAGAGAAAGACCTCCTGCTACCCCTCAGGACAACCCTTTCATGTAATCGACCACAGAACCATGTCTTCCCTGGAGACATGAAAACCGAGGCTCAGAGAAGTTTCAGCAGCAGGCTGGGACAAGAACACAGGGCCCAGTGGTCCCCTGCCCATGTTGCCCAGAGATACTGTCACCCTACCCCGTGCCCAGCTTCACCTGGGATTCCGGCCCTTTCTAAGACCCTGGCTGCAGTGAGAGAAAAGGTAGAGGGACCAATACACTTTCAAACAGACTGAGTAAGGCCTATTATGGGTTGAATTATGTCCCCCCAAAAGATCTGTTGAAGTTCTAGCCCCCAGTACCTCAGAGTGTGGTCTTATTTGGAAATAGGGTTGTTGCAGAGTTAAGATGAGGTTAGCGGGGTAGGGTGGGCCTGCAATCCACATGACTGACGTCCTTATGAGAAAAGGAGACACAGAGGGAGAAGATGGCCATGTGACACCAGAGGCAGAGATTGGAGTGATGCAGCCACAAGCCAAGGATCACCAAGGATTGCTGGAAAACATCAAAAGCTAGAAGGGACAAGGCAGGCTTATTCTCCCTGTGGGTTTCAGGAGGAGTGTTGCCCTGCCGACACCTTGATTTTGGACTTCTGTTAGGAGAACTTCTGCTCCAGAACTATGAAACAACACGTTTCTGTGGTTTTAAGCCACCCAGTTTGTGGTGCTTTGTTGAGACAGCCCTAGGAAACTAACACGAGGCCCAAGACCTCAGGCCCTTGTCCCTGGAGAAGACCCCTTGGCCAACACACACACACACACACACACACTCACACACACACACTCACACACACACGACAACTGTGGCCACTCTAATGCACGAGCACACTGTAAATCCCTAGAAGTCCCTTGCATGGTATCAGCTGGCTCTGGGAGTGAACTACATGCCTGTACCGGATGGCGGTGAAGCTGCAGTTTTCCCATACGCTCCGTGACTGAGACTGGACCCAGCTCCGGGGACTGGAGCCAACTTTCCTTCTCCTCCCTCCCTCCTGTTGGTCCCCGGGAGCCAGGCTCCTGGGTCCCTGGAGGCCCGAGGGCTCGGTACCTGGCACACGCTGTAGTGTTCGAAGAGGGACAGGAGGCCGATGTCGCTGCGCGAGGTGATGCCTTTGAGCAGCATGATATTCCCGTTCCCAGAATCCAGCTCGACCACGTCGTTGAAAACATTGGACACGGCTTTCCCGGTCAGGAGCAGATTGACAAGTTCCTGTTGATGAGAGAAAGGGGAAAGGCTTGTCAAGGGGAGATGGGGAACAAGAGAAGAAGGGCGGAAAAGGAAGGAAGAAAGCAAGGAGGGCGAGAGACCGAAATCAGAGGGGGCTGTGACTTCAGCGTTCCCACAGCCTTCAGGGAAGCCACCAACTCTGCTCATCAAAGTGACTCTGGGAACTCATCAATCCTTATTCCACAAGCATTCACTGGGCGCCAACTGTGCCCAGGACCCTGTGTGGGGGTTGGCTGGTGGGGGAGGGGGTGCGGGTCCCGCTGGAGGGAAAGAGTGGCTCCTGACCTCGGGCGTCCGGGTCTAGAGGGGGGACCAGTGCGGGCCTGCACGCCTGAAGCACAATGTAGGATGTGACTGGGGCTATAACAATGTGTGCACAGAGCACTGGTGGCCCACACGGACACAGGACCACATGACTGAGTCGGAGTCGCTTTGTGGAGAAGCGGCATTTGGGTGGGTCTTGAAGTCTTGGATATTTTTTTAATAAGCTTTTTGATTTTGAAATAATTTTAGAGTCAAAAGAAGTTGCAAAAATAGTACAGAGAGTTCCTGTGCACCCTTCACCCAGCTTCCCCCAACGATAACATCTTACATAACCAGAGTGCATTATCAACACCAGGAAGCTGACAATGGGGTGGCACCAATAACTCAGGTCCAGGCCGTACTGGGATTTCACCAGTGAGGGCGGGGTCTTCAAGGGGGGAAGGAAAGGACAGGATAGCAGGGGCAGAGAGGAGAAGGCAGGCGGGCCCCAGCCTGGGTTCCCGCTCTGTCTCTGCCTCTGTTGGCTGCATGGCCGCACAACTCATGCCTTGCACCCGACAGGCCAACAAGCCTGCCAACCCCAGAACCAGGAGACGGTGACTTGTGGAGCTCTGACTCTCTGGCCATCTCCCGGAGGCACTGGGTTGGCTGCAAGGGCCCTTCCTCAAGCAGAGCATCCAGGGCTCCAACCTCCTGTCAGGAATGCGGAAACAGGCTCGCAGCTGGGAGAGGATTTGCCCAGGCCACACAGCTGCTTAGTGACAGAGCCGGACTCCCACCCTCACTTTCCGGCTCCCTTTCCAGTGTCCCTTCCCTCTCCCCTCAATCGTTACCCTCAGGGTACCACCTGGCCAGCCAAAGATTCAAAACGGAGGGTAACCGTTAAGTACGCGCTCCCCTGCTAAGGAAGGATACACGCCAGCCCAGCCTTAGCGCTGGGGCAGGAGCTTCTGTCTAACTCCTTCTGCCAGGGCTGGCGCGTGCGTGAGGCCAGCCCGCAGGAATCTCCTCCATGGTACGTGGGAATGGCCATAACAGCCCTTGCCCATCATAAACTCTGGAGGGCAAAGTTCACAGAAGTGTTTTCCCCGCAATTGTGAGAGTGATGCACAGGTTAATAAATCCCTCCGTCGACACCAGGATCCCTGCCCCAGAGGTAGTAAAAGAGGTCCCTCTGATGGCCACAGAGGGGCCCTCATTGGAGGGAGATACCGAGGGGGCCTCATTGTGTTCTTGCAGAGGAAACGAGAAAGAATTTGGAGGAAATGTCTGCTCTGAGATACTGCACCTCAGGGCCAGCAGCTGCCTAAGAAAGGCATGGCCTTCTTCAGACACATTCAAGTGTTCCCAACTGGTTTTCAAGGGGGAGAAAAGGTCCTGCTCCCCATCTGGGGTGCGTCTCAAAACCTTCCTCGAGCAGGAAGGCTCCTCAAAATGGGGGAGAAATAGTGACCGGACGCTCCCTGCCCCTCGACTCAAAATCACACAGTGGCAAAGCTCAGCGGTCATCTGGTTCCTCACTACTCAAAGTGCAGTCCGTGGCCCAGCAGCATCACCCTTCCTGGAAGCCTGTTAGAAATTCAAAAGCTCAGGCCCTAGGTTACCGGGCCCACTGAATCCGAGCCGGCTCTTCAGCAAGACTCTGCGGGACTCGCGTGCACATCAAAGTTTAAGAAGCACCGATCTAGTCCAAATGCTTCATTCTACAAACGAAGAGATCGAGGTTTAGGTAGGTGAAGAAAATCGCTCCAGCTCATGCTGCAAGTGAAACTGCCTACACAGCTCAGAATCCAGCCCCAGACTCTGTTCTGCATCCTCTGTACGCTGCGTAACGGCTCCCCCCTGGGTCACATTGCTCTCTGACAGCGCGTCGGGAAGCTCCCACGGGGAGGACAGGCACCCAGAGCAGGAGCTGGACCACCACTGGCCGTCGCTCAGCCTGAAACCTTTCTCCGGGGGGTAGGCAGCAGCCAACGTCACATCTCCTTGGGTGCCTTGGACAAACCACAGGCCCCAAGCTGGCCCTTGCACGGTGCCCAGGTATGTTTCCAGGACTGCCACAAGTGAGCCAGGACCCCTAGGACAACTGGGTCCTCAGCTGGGCCCAGCAGCCAGAGCAGCTCCGCCCAGCCTGTCTGTGCTACACACGCCGCCCCCAGATGCACTGAGGGTCAGATTTAACTTTGGACCGGTGGCCACTCAGGAGGCCTTGCCATGCAGAGAAGGGCTCAGACAGTAGTCAGGTGTAGCATTTGGCTCCCAGTCCTGACACTCGCTGAAAGAATCTGAAACAGATCCCTTTCCTCGTGTCACCGGGTGACTGGGAGGATCGATGACAAGCAGTTGTGCTAAGGGACCCCCTGCCCTCCACGAAGCCACTCGAGGGCCCCTTTGTGAAGATGCAGAGGGGTGGGTCGTCATAAAGACAATGCGCTATACAAACGTAGAGTGCCATGGCCGTCGTCCCCCCAGCTGGACCTGGGGCTCCCAGCCTAGGCCGGGGCTCTGGGCTGGGCAGCACCTGGCTCTGCCTCTCTTGCACCTCCTGCAGCTCCGGGCACACAGATCGGGTACAGCAAACTCCAGAAACAGAAGTTAACCTGAGTTCCCTTTCTGCGTCCCTGTGAGGAAGAAGCCCAGCAGAGGCGGAACACGAAAGCTGCTTGGGGAGTGCTGGCAGGGGCAAAGACAGAAGGCAAGAGGAAGGGAAAGAAGCGTCTGACTGCCCCACGCCCCACTGCGGCCCTGACCTGCGTGCAGTATCCGTGTGCTCCAATCAGGTGGCTGGTGGGGACGTCGAAGTCCTGGCGGACACTGGAGAGCAAGAAGAAAGGGCTGTTAGCACACCTCTGCCTGACTCAGGATGCCGGGCAAACCTCGAGGGTGGCCAGGGCCTCCCCTCGGGTTCCAGGCTGAGGCCCCGAATTCCGGATTTGGCGGGAACCTGAGCCTCTGTGCTCTGTGCCCTCCCTGGGGCTGGAGCCCGGGGCTCGCTCTGCTCCGGGCAGTGGCCTCCACTCTGGCCTGCAGAGGGCCACCAGGCCCTCGGCAGACACCAGGGGTTCGTGATGGAAGCGTGCCACAGCAGAAAGGGCCCTGGGTTTGGAATCCACGTCCTGCGTTCACACTCCAACTGTCGCTTACTAAGGGTGGGGACTGGGACATCCCCTGCCATCTCCAGTCCGCGGTCTGCAAGTCGGTTAAATAGGAGGAACGGCCTCTAATGCCTCCTTGAGTTCTAAAACAATAGCTGCCACCACCTGGGCATAGACCCTGTACCAGGCCGAGTACAACTATTATTCCTTAAACCCTGAGAGAAAAACCAAGGCTCAGAGAAGAATTGACGTGCCCAGGGCACTCAGCTTGTGGGCGATGGAGCTGGCGGGGGACCTAGCTGCCGGTCTCCGAGGCCTGTGCTCCCCCCACCCTAGATCACCTCTGTGGCTCTACCTTCAGAATGGGGTCCCCCTAAAGGCACAAGGTGAAAAGCCCCTTTGCCAAAAGAAACCCCGCCAAACTGAAAGAAAGAGATTTCTAGGGCTGTATGCTACTGGGGACCAGAATGGTGCAGAGTGTCATGTCAGCAATGGCCCTGTCACATGTGAGGTCAGCAAGCCCCTGCCCCCAAATCTCAAAACTATCCTACCGTCTAGAAAGCCCACCATTAGGACATCATTATTCCTTTTACCCCAAAGTAAATCCCTCGGGAGACCAAGCGTTATTGTTGAACAGAGCCGTGGGGCAGACAGGTAACAGGAAAGGAGCTCCCACCTACAGACCGCGCTCAGAGGACAGCATTTCAAACCTCCAGCCACCCAGTGAAGTAGGAATTACTTTATTTTATAGACATGGAAAGAAGCCCAGAGAGGTAACGCCAGGGGGGTGATGTGAGGCCAGGGAGCTGGCTCCCACACTGCTGCCCACCCAGCACGGGCTGTGGCCTGGCCTGCCCCCTACATCCGCACCCCAAAGAGAGCGCCGAGGCGTGGCCCAGAGGTAGGAAGAGGCAAGCAATCGTGACGTTTGTTTTTCCTTTTAGTGGAAGAGAAGAAAAACCTGGTCTCACTTTTATGCTTTAAATCTAAATCTGCCGTAAGTCCACAAGCCTAAAACATGCAAACGACATCCAAACGAGCTTAGAAACTCAAGCTCCATGACTCCATAGGAGAAATGCTTTCTTGTGGATTTTACTAACCGTGGCCGAACAGGGACGGTTTGTGGTCCACACGAGAAGACGGGCTGGGTTGACACTGCAGCGCCCAGCCGAGAACCACGGAGGCCGGGGGTCCTCAGGAAGGGCTTTGGAGGCTTGCCTGCCAGAAACAACCCAGCGGGCCTGGGAAGGGGCCGGCTGGGGGGGACGGGGGACAAATGGACGAGGCCGGCGTGTGGCTGGCACTGGCTTGGGCAGAAGAATTGATGGAAACGCTCCCTGCGGCATATATACCGGCATCTTCTGAAGGGAAGAAAATAGCCTCCGAGGGGCCCTGGGTGGACTGATAAGGATCGCTGGCCCCAAGCCACCCCGAAGCTTTCAGAAGCAGTCTGATCTTCTCACAGCCTCGTGTTCACCCAGCGGGTTTGAGCGCCTGCGTCAGCTGAGAGCAGAGGGACAGGCAGAAGGGACAATAGGAGGAAATGGTAATTGCATCCTTAGGTGCAAACACGATGGGAAATTCAGAAGTAGGCTCAGATCTTAAAAAGGAGGAACATCTGTATTTCATACTAGGGCATTTGGGAGACGCCAAGGAGCGGCTTATGGCTTAAGAGATTTACAACTTTGGCAAATCTAGATGCCCAGACCTCGCTCTAGGGGAAATCCCTGGAGAGCTGAGTGTGAGGAGTCCTGGAGCAAAGAAACAGCGGCTTCTGCTCTGCCCCGGAGAGGAGGCGATTCACACGGCAGGGCCATCACCAGACCAGAGTTCTAGCCCTGTCTTGCCGTGTGGCCACAGACCTCTCCTCTCTGGGGCTCAGTCTCCCCTTCTGCAACATGAGGGGCTTGCACAAGGGCAGGCAGTGTCCTGGGAGCAGGGGCTGAATCCATGGAGGGGCTGCCTGAGCTCTAAGGTTCCTACTTTCCGGGCTTCTGAGCTACAAGCTGTGATGGGCCCTCCCCTGGGACTGACCATTCCAGTCTAAAGAGCAGCTTATTCCTTCCACAGCCCTCCTGGGAGCTGGACAACACTGGGCCCCAGAAGAGTTCTGCATAGCCCGAGGACCCAGGCACCAGGCTGGGTGAATGGGAGCCAGGGCCTGATGAAGTCTGCCCCCTGAGACTGTCCTGCACTGGGGAACACTTTAGGGAACAGGAGCTTGCCTGGATTTTAGACTGCAGGAAGCACAGAGTTGGGGGAGCCTGAGTGGACTTGCCCAGGGCATGGAAACTTACGAGGAAGGGCTTGGCCATGGCTGCCCTGCCGCCAACCTCCTCAGCATTCTGGAAGCCAAGGGCCAGAACCTGGACCAATGGTCTGGGGTGACGGCCTGACCCTGGGGGTGTCCAGTCCACCCACTGACAGAGGAACGGGCTCTGCCCAGGATGCCAGCAAGGACGGCTTCTCCCAGCTCTGCCCCCATCGGGAGGTCCCAGAGACACTGCACTGCACCAAGAAACGGAACAAAGAGGACATCAGGGCTGGCAGAGCCTCCGGGGCCCAGCATTTTGCAGATGGGAGAATGGACGGCTAGAGAAAGGACACAGCTGGCCCAGGGCTAGTGACAGGTGCCAGCCCACATTCAGGCTGAAGCCGGTCCTAGAACTCCACTGCCTCTGTCCAGCCCGCCCTCTGGCACAGGGCTCAGAGGGGCAGAGGTTCTGCCGCTGAGCAGCTTACAGCGCCAGAGCCTTGGATCCGCAGAGTCTGCGGTCTCAGACGCTTTCAGGGACACTGTCCTCCCTAAAGTCTTGTGAGGTCAGCGGGCAAGAGCGGCCCATCCGTAGAACAGGGATGGGGAAACTGAGGCCCAGAAAGGAGAAGGGACTTGTGGGCACACAGAGTCAGGGACTGTGTCCCTGGCACCAACATCACACTGTCTAGGGTGGCCTGAAACACGTGATAGTCAACCTGGCCGGCCAGCTCCAGGCAGGTCCCTGAGCCCTGAAGCCCCACTCCTGGTCCCCACCCTCCCCAGCTGGGACACAGCTTGTCCCTTCCCTCTAAAGCCTCCCCAACACACGACTGAACATATGAATCTGGGCATTTTGTGCAGAAGTTTCTGAATAAGAAGGAAAATATGTCCAAGTGGCCTAGAAATATGGTTCTGGTCTACAGCCAAAACTCACCTAAAATCAGTGTCCACAAGAGGAGGGGTCAATGGCCAGCTCAGTCCTGGACTTGGCTGAGTGACCTCGGGCAAGTCAATGCCTCGCTCTCAGCCTGTGTCTTCATTTATAAAACCAGAGGCCTGGAGCAAGGGGTCTCCAGGGACCTTCCAGGATGTGAACAAGTGTGCCTGGTCCACGACTCTGATATTTAAAACATCATGGCTAAAATAGTTGGTAATTAACCAGGGAAGACCCAACCAGCCACCTCCCCTCCACCTGACCTCTAGGGCACCAGGCCTGGGGCACCACCACATTCCACTGGGCCAGCTCCTGCCTGTCCCCCCCAGGAGACCCCCCCCCCAGAGGCTGCACCTTCCACTGCACTCCCTGCCACCTGCAGCAGCCTCCAGAAACAATCACCCATTGTTTGGTGGGACTTCTACTGACTCTCGAGGACAATATCAACAGTGAAGGGACAGCTGTGGAACAACTAAGAGAACGTGGGCTCTGAAGTCAGCGAGCCTGGGATTCAAATCCAGCTGCTGCCGCTTACCGGTTGCTCCCCTCTCTGAGCCTCAGTTTCCCCACCTGTAAGATGGGTATGAAAACGCCTCCTTCTATTACAGATTGCTGTGAGAACTGAATGAGATGAACTATATAAAGCATTTGACATTTGGTAGATGTCACTTCCTTTTTCCTGCGATACCAGCAATAACAACAACAACACAACAACAAAACAATGACTGAGAGGTCATGATTCCTGCAACCTCCACTATTCGTATCACGGCCAAAAACCCAGAATAAATGGAGTCTCCACTCCCAGCGATTGAACTGTGGCCATGAATATCTGAAAAGGATTTGGATGTGGCAGATATTGACTGTTTTCTCAGGAATGTCGCCAGGGAATGGACAATGAGTCAGAACACCTGGGTGTCAGGCCCCCTCTGCCACCTGCGCTGTGTGACCTTTGGCAAATTGCTTTCTACCTCTGAGCCTTGGGTGTGTCATCCCCTGATGGGGATAACAATAACCACCTCAAAGAGTCGTTGCAATAAGAGCTGAGGCCATAAAAAGGCCTTGCAAACCACAGACAGCTCCACAGGTTAGAGGGCACGGGTATTATTTCCATTCTGCAGGCACGGGCCCTAAAAAGGAAGGGGACCCAGGAAGCAGGGCAAGGAGCACGGATGGAGAGAGAGGGACCTGCCTGGAGGAAGGAAGAGAAAGCAGAAATGCCCAAGCCCTTCCCCCAATGCCTTCCACCTCCCCTCCCCCAGTCCTCTTCCACGTGCCAGCAACCTTCCTTCCAACCGTGCCTCGAGGAGCCCTTCCCTGCAAACCCCTCTGCTAGACTTCGCCTGCTTCGTTCTTGCTGCCTGCCGCAACCCGTATCCCACATAACGCTCAGAGCCCTGCTAACTGTCGCCTCCTCCACAAAGGGACACCTCCCTTGCCCCAGAGAGATGTGCCCCATCTCCCTGCAGACGTCCCCTTCCCAAGAGCGCCCACCCCTGCTTTTCGGGTGCCAGCCCTGCCCCTCCAGGCAGCAAGGACTTGGAGGGCCTGGGTTATGTTGTGTCCGTCTGGCCCCATGGTGCCCAGAACTGGGCCCTAACCCTGCAGGTGCACAGCAAATGGGCCCTGAATGATGTGAGCCTGCCCACACCCAGCCCTGCGGAACGGCCTCCGGAAGCTGGGTCCCAGGCCGTGTTTGGAGGCAGGCAGAAGCAAGCTTCCCACCCAAACGGCTGAAGCTGGCCTGGAACAAAAGATTCTTTCCAAAGGTTAGTGGCTTGGGTGGGATGGGGAGGGTGGGAGGGAGGCGCGGGAGGGAGGAGATATGGGGATATATGTATATGTATAGCTGATTCACTTTGTTATAGAGCAGAAACTAACACACCATTGTCAAGCAATTATACTGCAATAAAGATGTTAAAAATAATTTTTTTAAATCAAGTTAATGTTCACCTTTGAAAAAAAAAAGGTTAGTGGCATTATACAGCAGCAACTAACACAACAATGTAAAGCAATTATACTCCAATAAAGATGTTAAAAAAAAAAAAGGTTAATGGCCTCTCCCACCTCCTGAGGCCTGTCGTCTCTACGTGGGCACCTGAGCAAGCCCTTCGTGGAACAAGGAGGTATGTATAGCTCTGGGGTGAGTGGGTAGGGGTGCTAGATGCACCAAGCGTCAGGAGACCCTCCCAGCTCTGTCACTCACCCCGGCGTGGCCTGGGCTTGGTCGCCCTTCTCTGCATCCAGCCCTCAGGCTCTGTCTATGGGCAGACCTGCTGCCCTCAGCCACACCCCACTGGCACTCACGGGCCATGATTTGCCATCTCAGCAGCCTGGGACCAGACTATGCCGGCTGAAATGAGGTGGAGAGTGAAGCCGGCAGACAAGCATCAGTTTGGTCTGGGACTCCCTGGGGTCCTGTTTCCCATTCTCCCTCTAAGTGGGCAGACACAGCTGACCAGCGCCTGTCATTCCTCCCCTAGCCCAGGAAGGGCGATGCAGGCACAGGAGACTCGGGTGATGGTGTCAGCTGTGCGCCAACCTGCCCTTAATTCTCAGAACCTTGGTCCCCACAGCTGCAGAATGGGATGATGGTCCCGGGCCTATGGGCCTGTCCCTTGGGTTGTTGGCAGCCCCCAAAGCCTGGGGTGGGCTGTTCCAGGCCAGCCTCAGCTGCTTGGGCAGGACACTTGCTTCTGCCTGCCTTCAAACACAGCCTGGGACCCAGCTTCTGGAGGCCGTTCCACAGGGCTGGGTATGGGCAGGTTCACACCATTTGGGGCCCGTTTGCTGTGCACCTGCAGGGGCCCAGGGCCCCTCCCTCTCTCCTCCGCCTCCAGCTGAGGCTGGGCCTCCAGCAACTGCCTTCCTCGGGTTGGGGGAGCCAGCCGGAGAGCTACAGGATGGAGCTCCGCTCACTGCACGGGAGCTGGGGGCTCCCAGAAAAGGAACCTGGGCGAGGAAGGAAGGTCACTCGAAGGAAGTGGGGTCTGGGTGGAGCATGTGCTGCTTCCGATGACAAAGGTGCCAGCAAGCCCTTTGGGCCTGCCTCCCACCCACCACCTCGGCCACCTCAGACACGTCTGCTGAAAGCGCTCACTAGCACGGCCTCCACCAGAATCCGAGTCCAGATTACAGGTGACTTGGAATTCATTGAGAAAGTTCCTCTCCTCCTGTTTTCCAGCTATAGTCCAAAGAGCCTGGCATGTCGGGAGGGAGGGCCATTTACCATCCTGCCCGGTCTCCCGCGTCCCACCTGGAAGACCCAGGGGAGAAAGGCCAGGCTCCGTTCAGGGCTGCAAAGCAATTGTTGTCCGTATCGAGCCAGGGTACCCGGTCTGGGCGGTTCTGTCTGCACCTCCCATCCTGGGCTGGGAGAGTTTAGGGGGTGCGGCAGGAGGGTGGAGGAGAACGCTGACAAGTACCCTATCTTTTCCTTCCCCCAGCACAGCACAGCTAGGGCCACCAAAAACCCAGGCTTCTCGACCTGAATAGCCCCCTGCTCGAACCCTTACGCTGCCATCCGCTGGCCCGCCCAGCCTCCCTGAGGTGGACTGGGGCTTCGTCACTGCTTCTCTCCACTTCTGAGAGTGGCCTGCGGGGCCTCCAGCAGGCCCAGATCTGACTCACCCCCGAGTTCAGGCCTGCTCTTGGCTCCTTGATACATCTCACACCTCCAGCTCCTGACTATACAGCCCATCCCTTCCCCAGCCAGTGGGGTAGGTCCCTGGGGGTTTTGACCACCTTCCGGGGGAGCCCCTGAGTCTCACCTGCCCCACAATGGCTGCGGCCTGGGCCTGGCCACCACGAGGCATCAGGAACAGCGGCAGCCCGAGAAAAGGGTCCCTGGAGCCCACCGTGCAGGAGGCTCCCTCGAGAACACGACAGAGACAGAGAAAAGAAGAGAGAAGAGACAGAATGGGGGACACCAAGTCCCAAAGACACTGTCTGCGTTCCTGGATCCAGCCACTCCCAAAGCCCTGGGCTTTTGATATGAATCAATTAATTGCGTTGTTTTCTGCTTACGCTGGCTAAGAACTATGCTTCTGTCACTTGCCTTCGCCTGACCAACACTCACAGCTGGCTTTCAGTTCAAGGCTGTTTCACTGTGTTGTTGTTTTCCCTCTGCAGGAGACGGTTACAAAGAACACAGAGCCACGTGGTGTGGAGGCTTCTCCACGCCCCCAGTGCCTGGCTTGTGCTGCTCGAAAATCACTTCGGCAAATGCCAAAGTACCGCCTATTTTGGACTTTCAAGATTGCCCTTGGGCATCCAAAGTTGCCATTGTAATGAATGCCAAAGGTCTACTGAATGAAAAGGTTTTCTTCACAAGCTGTCTCCTCTCACCGCCCAGGCCTAAGTCACCCGGGGTGGCAGTGGGGGGCAGCGTCCGAGCCCTCCCCTGGGCCGAGGGGCTGGCCCACCCCTGCACTGCGCTGTGCAGGCCTGGCTCGGAGCTGGCCTTGACCCCAGAACCTTGGGCATCCTTGGGGCTTGTGAGAATGAGCTGGGGAAAGTTCTGGGCCATGCGGTTTGGAAAGCAGGGGAACTAGGAGAACATGAAAGCCTGTATGAAATTTACTGTAAGCAATTCGAGATCTTAGGAAAGAAAATAGATGGCTTGAAATCAAGCAGAAAATAATGAAACCTTCTCAAGCCTTTGCACTCAGCCTGGGGTAAGCAAAACTCAAAGGCCAGCTTTGCCACTGTTCTTTCAGCCTCTCAGCCTCTGAGGGTGAAGTGTCCAGGCTGCACTCCGCTGCATTTGTGTCTGCCCATGGCGTCCTCACCCTGGCTCCACCCAGGGCTGGGGACAGCCCGTGGACAGGAGGCAATGACTCTGTTGTGACAGCTGCCCCTGGGCCTCAGGCATGAGTCTCAGAGCCTTGCTAGGAGGGAGGGACGGCCACGCGCTCAGTCAGACTCACACTCCCGCACACACACAATCAAGTCACCCTTCGCACAATCTCAGACACAACCACCAAAACCCACATCATCTCACACCAGCCCCTCAGACTCACCCATCTCCCGTCCACACACGCCCTGACACAAATGCACACATACTCACACTGTGTTCGGCTGCGTTTCCCAGCCCCTCCTCCCCCAGCTCCGCTTCTCCTGGCCGAACAGCATATGATTTGAGAGACTTGCTCTCTTTTTTGGGCTACCAGGTCACGTTTCCAACTGCCCAAAGTAGCACCAGATCACCCTGAAATGGTATCAAAGGGTTCAGCAAAGCTAAAACTGGACCCCAGAGCAGGAAGGCCCTTGGGATCGCCTGGTCCTGTGGTTTTTAAGCTGTGTTTGCAGAACTGGGGCTTCCCCCTAAGAGCAGTCTCCCGGCACCAGGGAGGACCCATCATCCATTGCAGGACGTCCCTGTGGCTATGTCTCCACCACGAGGCACCAAGCCAAGACTGAGGGCAAGACAGGACAGCACGGGGCACAAGAGGCTCCTGAGCACAGCTGGGAGAGGATGGGACCAGCAGCGGCCACTATCCGAGGCCTGCCAAGCACACAACATGTATTTCTTCGTTTAATCTTGTGAGGCAGGAATTATCATCCTCATTTTACAGAGTAAGAAACTCAAGCTCAAAGGAGTTTGGAGTCAGGCCTGAAACCAAATCTGTTTTATGCCCAAGTTCAGGTCCTTAAACAGCAAACCCAGAGAACCCCGTCTGGGACCAGGCTGCCTGGGTTGAGCTGTGTGACTTTGGGGCAAGTCACTCGCCTCTCAGAGCCTCGTTTCCTCACTTGAAAGACAGAGATGGTGATGGTGATCACAATAGTGACCCCTAACAGGGTTGCCGTGGGGATTAAATGCGTCTCGTGTAAAATGCTCCAGCAAAGGATCCGGCACACAGGAAGCTTACTAGATGCTGGTTGCTATCCTTCTTACTGCCGATGAGAATGTCCTCTATGTTGTCTTCTCAGAAGAAGGGAAAGGGAGGCCACAGGAGTAAGACAACTCCCACCAAAGCACTGCCGGGGCCAATGCTAAAGCAGGTCTCTGTGCAGGTCCTCCTGGAAGGCAGGGGCCAGGCTGCCCATCGCTGCCCTGGGAGGCTTCGGAACCACTGGCCTCCAGGACTCAGGGAAGGTCCTCGGGGGCCCTAAGCAGGAGAGACTGTCTTTATATATTCTCTCTGGGGACAAGGGGAAGGAGGGGACCCCCACCGTGTTGTGTGTGTCTGTGTGTGTATCCATGTGTCTCTGTGTATGTCTCTTTCTGTGTCTATGTATGTCTCTTTGTGCCTGTGTCTGTCTGTGTGTATCTGTGTGTCTCTGTGCGCGTGTGTGTCTGTGACTGGTGGAGGGCGAGGGGCATGGCAGCGCTGTGACTTCAGGCCCATGGGCACGAGGCTGTGCAGGTCCAGCGAGGTAGCCTCCCCGACACAGATGCCCCACAGGTGCCACGACCTAGGCAGGGACTGACCCCTGCGTGGCTTGGTTGGATGGGGCGGGGAGGCGGCAGAAACAGCCCCAGTGCTCTAGCTCTGGACAACGTGAAGCACAGCCTGGACATGGGGCCCCGAAGGCCCCTCAGATGGGCAGGGCTGCCAGCGCAGCTCCCTAAGGAGCGTGCGTGTGAACAGGGTGCCCGGCCCCCAGGCTGACAAGCCCCGTGGCACCTAGAGCAGAGACACTGAGCACAGAGACCTTGACCCTCAGAGCCAAGGGGCCCCCATACAGATGGGGAAACTGAGGCCAAGAGGATTGCTAAAGGGCCTGGCCCTCCTGAGAGCTCAGCTTCCCCTCAGGGAGCTCAAGGGTCTCACCCACACACCCGTCAGCCCAGGGATTAGCAAACCCAGGCCAGGGGAGAAGGCAGGGCGGCTTACGGTCGCCGTGCACGTGAGCCCGGCCAGGAATGAATCATATCATTATGGCAGGATTAGAAGAAAAATGCCATTAGAAAGTGCACACACATGCGTTTAATAAGGTCAGTAGCAGCGAGCGGCAGGCAGGCTAGCAGCACGAGGCTGCAGAGCCCCTGCCCTCCTCCTCCCACCCACACCGGAGGCCACGGGGAACTTGGACAGGGCCCGCCCAGGACCAGGAGTCGGGAGCAAGCGTCCCCTTCTGCCGGGCCTCCCCAGCCTGGGCTCCCCATGACTACTCTTTCCGCCTCCCCAGTTCCCAGGGCCCGCCTGCTCAGAGCTGTTCCCAAATCTTCCCCAACACCACACACCCCTGCAAAGTGCAAATTCATTCCCCCAGGTCTCCACGCCCTCTGGGGTCTGCGCTGTGCTTGGAAGTGGATGGGGCAATCGATTGTACTTTACAAACCTATTAATGTGCTATTAATCTGCTACCCTCACTAGTGACATAATGCCCAGGTGACAAATACAGAAAAGAGGCCTAGAAAGCTCCTAGGGAATGAGGGTGACGGCGGAACTCCAGCTCTCGGGCAGCCCGGGAGGCCGCATCTGATTAAGGATGCATGGAGTCCAAGCCGGGGACCCAGCCTCCCTGCTCCCCCGGCCTCCAAGGCCCCGGGGCACACTCAGCTCCTCAGGGTTGGCCCTAGACACGAACCTTGAAGCCTTCGGGACTGCCTTGGCCTACAGCAAGTTCACAGGGCCCTCAGTGATCTCCCAGTTCTTATGTCCCCGCACGTGTCTCGAGGGAGTCCACGTGTGTGCTCAAGTACGCGCCCGTTGCAGTGCCGCTGGGACACCAGGGAGGCTGTAAGCTCTTTGGGGGGTCCTTTGGATCTGAATCCCGTGCACTCCCCAGCACACGTGGGGAGACGGAGGAGAAGGTAGCACTGAACACACATGTACGAAGAATGTAACTGTTCTCTCTCCCCTGTCCAGTCAACTGCCCCTAGTCCACGGCTTCATTCATCCATGCTCACTACGCACCCACTGTGTGCCCAGCTCTGCCCTGGGCTCTGGGGAGGCAGCAGTGAACCAGACAGACAAGCCCGGCTCCCAGAATTGAATGAGGAAGATACTCACAGCTCTGTGGACCTGGACAGGATGGCCGACAGGGTGAGCAGGACACATCCGTAGGGGCCTGCTTCAAACTGGGAAGAGGAGAGAGGAATGAGAACCCATCAAGTGTCTGCACCTCCCTCCTCTCACTTCCTTGGGGACCACGACCCAGGGAGCAGCCTGACCCCGAGCCAGCTGCTTCCAGCCAGGTCCCAGAGGTCGCCAGGTAGCCCCATGGCAGATCCCATGCAGGTCTCACTAACCAGACTCCCTAAGGGATGAGGAGTGCACCAGCCTGAATGACAACGGAGCAGATGCAGTGCCCGCCCGCCGAGGAACACCCCACGACCTCCGAGTCCCAGAAGCTCACGGACAGCAGTGGCCTATAAATACTGTTACTACCGCCCTCTGCCATGTGAGGAAACTGGAGCTCAGAAATTGAGTGACTGGCCCGAGGTCACACAGCTTGCCAGCAGCCCAATGGGTATCCAGGGGACTCCGTCTGATTCCAAATCCCTAACTCCTAAGGGATCCTAAGAACTGCACTGGGCAGAGAGTAGCAGAGAGCAGGGTGGAGGAGAGCCGGGTGGGGAGGTGCCAGTGAGGTGAGCATGGCGAGTGCAAGAGCAGATCCCGTCATTTCAAATTTTTTTTGTTCATTGCGGATTTTTTGAGATTAATTTTAATAGTTTGAAACTATTGCACTAAAATATTATTTATGCTGATTACTAAGGTTTCGGGGACCCCTTTGAATTTGGGGAGCACCTCACTCGTCTTCCCATCTTCCCCTAGTCTCGACCCTGGTTTGGAGCCCGGAACCTGGGGCCTGGCTGCCTGGGTTTACATCCCGGCTCTGCCACTCCTAGCTATGTGACCACAGGGACATTTGTTAACTTCTCTGTCCCATCTCCTCATCTGTAAAACAAAGATAATAAAAATAGGACCCATCCTCATGAGGTTGTTATGAAGATTAAGTGAGATCATCCTTGTAAAGCACTTCAAACAGGGCCTGACACCTGTGTTAGCTGTTAGTATGATGCTGAGTCCTCACTGCCCACGTGTCCAGTGAGCCCAGCAGGCCACAGATTACTGGGATGGACTATGTCATTTCTGCTTCCTGAAGGAACACCATCTCCTGGCTGCAAATGAGTGTGAAGGCCTTACTCATCCCACTATGGGGACGATACCACTTTTGGAACTGTTGTTGAAGATGCTGCCTGTTACAATAGTCAGTGTTCCTTATGGGGTGATCAGTTTCTTTTCTAACTTAAAACTAAAAAAGAAAGCTTACTTTCCTGGAACAATGAGAATCATATAACTTATCATATTTCCATTTTGCCTTGGCTGCCAGGAAGCTCAGAGCCAAATATGATGTTCAAACTACTCAAATTATTTTAGCTCAAACTTCTGATAGAATTATCTTTTCTTTTCCTCAAAATATAGACTTTATCAAGGGAAGACAAATACTGTATGTTATCACTTATATGTGGAATCTATAAATAGATTAAAACAAATGAATTAATACAACAAAAGAAAAACAGACACAGATATAGAGAACAAATTAGTCGTTACCAGTGGGGAGAGGGAAAGGGGGAGGGGTAGGATAGGGGTAGGGATTAAGAGGCACAAACTATTATGTATAAAATAAATAAGCAACATGGACATATTGTACAGCACAGGGAAATATAGTCATTATTTTATAATAACTTTAAATGGAGTATAATCTATAAAAATATTGAATCACTATGTTGTACACCTGCAACTAATATAATATTGTAAATGAACTATACTTCAATTAAAAATATAGATTTATATTTTCTAAATATTATATATGTATATAGTCTTTATTTTCACCCAATAATTCAATTAGTCAGTCATTCAAGAAAAAAAAATTACTGCCTGAACTTTTTGTGCCAAGAGGATGCTCCCTGCTAAAGCTATACCTGTGAACAAGGTGGACACAGATCTGCCCTCACGAGAAGTAACTCAGGAAAGAGAGAATAATAAGCAACTTTAAAAAAGTGGGGAAGGGGCTCTGCACTGATGGGAAAAACAAGGTTCCCTGGAAACACACAGGAAGGGCCTTCAATGCAGACTTAGGGCTCAGGGAAGGAGGGAGCGTCAAGGAAGGCTTTCCGGAGGAAGTGATGTCTAGACAGAAGCCCAAGGGACAAGGAGGAATCAGAAAAGGGAACGTTGTTCCAGGTGAGAGGAGAAGTACATGCAAAGGCCCAGAGGCAACAGAGGGAAGGTTTACCGTGGCTGGAGCACAGAAAAAACCCCGAGGACATCATTTTTTTTAATAAGTACCTTTAAATCTTTTTTTGGAAGCAGAAATGGAATGAATGAATCAACAATAATCTTAAATCAACGTCATCTTAATTCTGTGATCTCAGGCCAGTCACTTCACCTCTGTTGTCCTCAGTTTCCCATTTGCAAAATGAGGATAACAAATACCTCCCTTGCATGTTTCCTTAGGTTATGCTGCATGTCCTATGAGGCCAGGTCGGTGGAAGTGCTCTGACAATTGCAAAGAGTAATGCGGATGTCCCCGCGCAGGGGGACAGAGGCCTGGGAGGACTCGGGCCACCAGTGCCCTTGTCAGAGCTCTACTACAGTCTTGTCTGTTGTCTCAAGGAGTGACAAAGCTCTCTCAGTCTCAGTTTCCCCTTCTGAAATGCCTACCTACTTCTGCTGTGGACTTGCACATTGTCCTGGGGAGGCCACGGCACTTTCTGGGTCTGTTTTCCCCACTGCCGTGCCTGCCTACTCGCAGGACTGCAATGAAGTAAGGAACACAGTCTCCCGCTATAAGCCAACTTTCTGTGTAAACGTGGAGAACTATTATTATACTCAGGCCAGCATTTTCCAGTCCTTGGGACACGTCCAAGGGGACCTCATCCTGAGTCGTGGATATGCCCCTGTGTATGGACAGGTTAGGTGAGACTGCAGAGGGCGGGGACATGACCCCCACCTGGGGCCTCTGGCCCTTGCCGGAACACGACTGAATGGCACCAATATCCAATTTTGTTTTTAAAACATTTATTATTATAAAATTATCTCATCAAATTCCAGCTGCCAAGCCATGGAAGGCCACAGGGCAAAGTGCCTGCACTGAAAGGAGAGTCCAGGCAGGCAACTGGGCCAGAACCCACCAGCAGGGTCTGGAAAAATGTCTAGTACCGCTTGGGAAGAAGGGGTCGTTCCACCGAGCTGCTCTGGCCCGGGACAGACCTGAGTCCACCAAGAACCCCAGTGGGAGGCATGGGCGGGAGCATCCCCCCATTCGCAGGGGGCGGCAGCCAGACGTCTCACCAGGAGGGTGAGCGGTAATGAAAACACAGCAAGGAGGCTGTTTATTTTGGGCAGACGTGGTTCAGTGTTCATTTCCAGGCCTGGCACGAGGAACCCCTCCTAGGCCCAGACCATGAAAAATGAATTTGGTGAGGGTAGTGCTGAGGCAGCTCAACGGCTTCCAGCAAAAACATAATTTCAACTGCAGGGGGAAACAACGCCTTCCAGAGCGAGGGCCAAATGGTGACCGCTCGTACCCAGGAACCAAGGCCAGGAGAGGAGGGGGAATTGCTCTGAGCCCAGAGGTGTGGCAGGAAGTAGGTGGCTCCCGCCCCTGGCGAGGGTCCCACTCTCAGAACCTCTTTCACACTCACTGTCTTGCTTGGGCTTCATCGAAACCCTGGGGGTACAGGCCAAGGGAGGAGGGAGATCCCATCTGTAGACAAGGATGTAGACGATCTTGGTGCTGAAGGGCCACCCCAGGGCCTCAGGGGCAATGATGGGGCCTCAGATCCTGGGGTCATGTGAGCAATCACCCCAGGGCCCCTCCTTTGCCCCACAGGGCTTCCCTCCCCCAGCTCTGCTTCACCTGACAGTGTGAACACAGGTGCCCTTGGTCCTGGCCTCCCTGAATGCACACTGATGCTGTCAGGATTTGCTCGTCTCTCAGATGCATTGCATTGCTGTATTCTCACACTGCTCTGGTATGTTTAATAAAAGGTGTCCTTTCTGCTTATTTAAATTGCCTAGTCCTTAATTTGGAAGACATTCTTTCCCATGCGTTTAAGGCTCTTCTTTAAGAATCACAGTTGGACAGTGAAGAGCTGGAAGTTACCCGCTAACTGCTCCATCTTCCACTTTCCAGATGAGGCCACTGAAGCCCAGTGACTTTCCTGAGGCCACTTGTGACCAAGGAATAAGCCAGAGGAGGTGCCGGGGTCTCTGCTCCAGGCCCCCCATGGCCCTGAGCCGGTGGTGAGCACGCTGCATCTACAGTCTGCCCACTGGGCTATGCTCACGAAGAACCAGAGAAAGCCAGGGACGGGAACAAGTGACAGCCAGCCCAGGACTCCCAGCGCCAAGGCCAGGACCCCTCCTACATCAGAGCCCCTCCCACGCACCTGCGGGACAGGCTGGCGCAGAAAGCAAAATCCCTTGGCTCTGGATGCTTCCCTCTGCCATGCTTCCCTCCCGTCTCTACCTGTCTACAACTAACCCATCTCAAGGTTGCCTTAAGTGATCATCACCATGGTGATGAAACACCCACAACGAAAGCTAGTGACCACCGGGAACACGGAGCAGGACACGGGGGCTCCAGGCGCTTTGCACAGCGCTCTGAGGCAGGCACCGTTGCCATCATCCACATGGTACACAGGCGGAAACTGAGGCACAGAGGCTCCAGTAAGTTGCCCAAGGTCACAGAGCTACTGAGGGGTGTAACCTAGATGCAAACACCCGCTGACGCTGACGGCTCCAGAGACAATGTTCTTCACCCACCCCGGGAGCATTCAACGACCTCCTCCACAAAGCCCCAAGGCTACAGCCCAACTCTGAATTCCCTCAGCCCTCTGATGGGCTGCTCCCAGGCCCTGGCTGGGTTCCACCCCATCTCACAGGCTGGAGCAGGTGCTCAGCTCTCCTCCAGTAGACAGGATGCTCCGGAGGTCCCTCCGGGCCCAGCCCTGCCTCCCGGGACACCAAGCAAGGTCCTCTACTGTCAGGATCTCCATCAACGGTGCTCAGACCTCCAACCCAGCCCAGGAACCCATGTCCTGGTCACCTCCCCAGGTGGTGCTGAGCCCCACTCACTGACGAAGTGTTCTTTACCTGCAGAGGTAGCTGCTTGCCCTCGGACAGAGAGAAAGCTCTCATAACCGCAGTCTGATAGCTGCTCCCCTTCTGCCTGACCCCGCTCCATCCCTGCTTCTGCAGCCCCCGCTGCAGCGGCTCTCTTTACCTGTAGCCATGGCCAGCCCTCCAGGACATAGTGGCAGAGGTCGGACCCTCTGCCCCCAAGCCCACTCTTCTCCAGCCGACATCGCCCCACTACCCCAGGGTGGGGATGAACGGGGAACAACCGCAGTTCACCAGCATGTCTCCCACAAAGAAAGCAGAAGCTTAGCAACGCACATCCCACAAACTAAACCATTGTTCATACCTGATGGACGCTCTGTTGAAGAAAAGTCACCAGCTCCTCGTAGCAGGTCAAACTGTGGAGTATGAGCTGGGAAACACAAGCACACAGGGTGAACTGCCCAAGCCCGGTGGACGGTCCCCCGTGCTGGATTAGTTTCTGTGGCCCTAACTTCAGCAGCTGCAAGACCCCACTGGGGAATGTCCCTGCAGTCAGAGAGCGGCGACCTCGGGAGCGGGGGTGGAGAGGCACTCCTACACCTGTGTGTGATTTAAAGGCTGCAGGGCCCAGCTGGGGTCTCTGGGGCTCCCGCCCTGCAGCAACACTGGGCCTGCCTTTAGAGGCCCCAGGATTGGAGACATCATGGGACTAAAGCCACAGAGCCAGCATCATGCATGGATGGCCCTGACGGGCGGGGCTGCACCCTGCGGGCTAGTCACAGATATCTGAGGAGCACCTTGGGGGCGGGGAGGGTGGGGGGACAGGGGAGTACAGGGTGGGTGACCCACCCAGGTCGCCATCACCAGGCCTGTTCTAAGCCCAGCAGGCAGTGTCCTGAGTTCAGTGCAAAGCAGTGGTTATGAGCCTCCTGTGCTTTCTCATGCAGGTCAGAAAAAAACACTTTCACAGATAACATCCAACAAAGTGAGATGCTTAATTAAGATCCCAGGGCCACACATGCCCAAAAGGTCAAAGGAAACAAGCTAAGTAAAACAAAAATCCTCAGTGAAGAGGAGGTTAATTTGTGGTAAAGTGTCATAGTTTCCGCATTTTCGCATGTCTCTCATTTCTCTCCTGTCCTTTGTCTTACTTGGGTCTGGCTTTCCAGCTGGTGCTCCGTCCATCAAAGCTCTTCTCTGTTCTCTAACTTCCTCTCCCTTGCATCCCCACTACCCTCTCATAGCAATCCCAGAGAGGATGCTATGACATAAAGGGGGACATGGGGAAGGCTGGAGTTTAGCCAAAAGGCATGGTGTACCGAATGCTGGAGGGACGTCAGGTTCTGTACAAGCTCAACATGACAGGGCGCCCATCGGCCTTTTGGCCATAAAGCCAGTTCTGGCCAGAGCTCATCCCAAAGGCCCCCACCTCTGCCCGCACCCCAATCCCAGGTGGAGGATTCTGCTGGCCTGGGCCACAGGGAAGGCTGGCCCATCCCCAACTGAGGAAGGATTTACTTATATGAAAGGAGACTGTCCCCAAACAAAGCCAAAGGTTGCGTGATAATTTTCCAGAAAGCCGTACTGTTTCTAAGACTCCATCTGCTTTGTATTTCCCGGTTGGACTGAACTGCTGTGTTCTCGAAGCCCTAAAAAGGAAAGGGAGATGCATGAGTCTCTGCACGGAGAGAAGACATGCCCCAGAGCCAAGGCAAAAACCACACGGGCTGCTCAATGAGGACAAACCAGAAGGTGGTCCAGAGGAAAGAAGGGAGCCAAGCGCACCTCGTTTCCCCGCTTTGAACTCACCCGCTAGGCCGGGTCCGGAGAACTCCACTAAACGGGAGGGGGTGGAGGTGCCAGTGCTAATATGGGATGGAAAAAAGACAGCCGAAGGAGAGCTCGGTAATAACCAAACCCAAATCCTGGTAGCAGGAAGTCTGCCTCTCACCCACTGACGAGCAGGCTTCCAGACTAAGGAATGCTCACTTGCCCTTCGTGTTTTAGGGACTTGAGGAAGTCCAGCCTCTGTCCTCTTGGAGGACATCTGTTTACACAGCACCTGCACGTGCGGCCCAGGAAGGCTTGGACTAGAAGCTGCATTTGGGTTTGGGGCCACTATGACATTAGCCTGCTGTGCAGCCTTGGACCAGCCACCGCCCCCTCTCTGGGCTTCTGTTTCCTAATCTGTAAAGTAAGGAGAGATTAAATTTTTGCCCCATATGCTCTCAAGGCTGCCATGCAGATCCTAAGGGCCAGGGTTTGTAAGTTACCTGGAACATGGGTACCAAGGACAAGCACTCGATAAGAACCACAGTGATAATGATGATAATACCTAACACTGACATGAAACTTAGTATGAGCCAGACCTTACCTTAAGTGCTTCATAGTATTATTTATCACTTATTTATATGGATCAATTATTTAAACTGATCGATGATATTGTCATTCATTATACACCATTTTATGTATGTTGACTCGTTCAATTCTCACATTCACCCCATTAAGTAATCATTACTATCACCCCTATTTTCCAGATGAGTGAACAGGCTAGGCACAGAGAAGTCGCGTCAGTTAGTCAAGGTCACAGAGCCAATAAGCAACAGCACCGGGAGTCAGCCTTTGGAGTCTCTTCTCTTAAGTACTGTGCTCTGCTGACCACTGTGCCCCCTTCCAGGGTGTGGCCCTTGGATCCAAAGGGCACTCCCTTTACTAAAGCTTAGCCACACAGCTGGGATGAAGTGATGCTTCCGCTCTGAAGGGTCAGGCTGAAAAGCCGGCAGGCCATCCACATAGATTACGAGGATGGCATCCTCCACCAGCAGGACAGAGGTAGCAGGGAAGAAGACAGCGCTGGCTCCACCGCTGACCTCTCATCTCTCTGTGAGTCTCCTCACCGGAACGGGGATCCAAGTGACAGGGCAAATAGGAGCGTGCTTTGGGGGGAGCAGTACAGATGACTGGGTCGACCTAGAGGCTGTTTTCCGAGGCCTCCGGATCAGAGAAATGTAGAGGGGAGCAAGCTGCCGGTGGCGGGGCGGGGGCATGGGTTTTCTCAGGCAGGTTACATCCGCCAGCACCCCCTGCAGAGAGGGGTCCCCAGATCCGACCCCTCTCGACCGGAGCCACGTGGAGGGCTGGCCCTCCCCTGGTGTGGGGCTGCCCAGCACATCAGGCCAACTCTCTGGGCTCCTCCTGGCCTGGAGCACAGGGCAGGGGTCTGGGAGGGCACAGACACGGTCCTCAGGCCCAGACGGCCTGTGTGAGACGACGATTTCCCCAAGGACAGGAAGCGCACAGCCAGCTGGCCTGTAGCTGCGCCCGCCCAAGGTGAAGCGGTCGCAACACAGCCCAGGGAAGCACTTACAGTGTGACCACGGCTCTCTTGTGGCCTCCAGCCCGCCACACAATGTCCGCGATGGCCAGGGCCAGGCAGCGGGTCCTACGAGCGTCTGAAGGCTGCAGCTGCCTGAGGACGAAAAGGGAAGTGTGTTTATGCCTATGAGGACAGACGTCAGAGACAGCGCAGCCCTGTGGCAGATGGCCTGTCCTTTCCTCTGCTGCCCAGCGGAGCCCTGCGGCCCAGGGGTTCAGGCAGAGCCCGGGAGGAGGGCCTCTGCAGATGAAGACCAAGGGAAGAGCTGTGAGGGAGGGGCCCCGGCAGGGCTGGAGGAGGAGCAGGCTGAGGAAATCACCCACGGGAGCTAAGGGGCCTCTGGACACTCGGCAGGGCCCGGAGCGGTGGAAGAAAAGGCTGAGGGTTCTGACAAAGCCCAGGGCACTGAGACCGCAACTGCTGCCATCCCAGGCAGGGGCACGGCCCTGCCCCGCCCAGCCTTGGCCAGTCCCGACACCCAGGCCCCTGGAGACAGCGGCTCACTCAAGCAGGTGTCCCGCGCTCCCCCAGCGGATAGGAGACCAGACCACGAGCGCTGAGGGGAAAGTAGCCTGACTGGCCGGTTACCTGGACATACGGCGTGGGGACGTGGGAAAGGGAGGATTCGGGATGACGGCTGGGCTTTGGTGAGTGCATGGTGGTGCCACCAACTGAAATGGGGAACACAGGGCAGGGACGGGGTGGGGTGGGGAGCTGGAGGTGCACGCGGGACGACGGGGGGGCACGGGGGGGCAGCTGGAGGTGCACGTGGGACGACGGGGGTCGGGGGACGGGGGGCAGTTGGAGGTGCACGTGGGACGCCCAGGTGAAGCCGTCTCTCTAAAGCCCAGGCGAGCGGCTCGGGCTGAGTAGAGGCTTACGAACCAGCAGCATGTGAGGGGTCCTCGGCACCCCACGTGGCTAAGATTTCCCAGAGAGAGGATGAGGAAGGCAGAGGCGGCGGCCAGGGCTGGAGCCCGGTGGAACTCCAGCGCGTGGGAGAGGCAGGGGAGGCAGGCAGGAAGGGCAGAGCTCGGAGACGGGCCGTTACAGTCTTGGGAGCAAAAGGGCTGGAGAAGGACAGGCAGCCAGTGGTGTCAAAAATGGCAGAGAGACCTCTTACCATAAAAACGGTAATGAAGAGGCCCTTAGTGCGTGAAGTCCAGGAGAAAGACAGAAGCAGCAACGGCCACGTACAGACGCTCTTTCCGTCTCCAGGGCTCCACAGAGCTGTGCTTCTTGCCCACCCCTGGATTCTGGGAAGTTTTCTTAAATTCCTACGAAGGCAGGCTAAGCATCTGAGTGTCTCACTACCTAACCAATAAAAGGGGCTTTGACGCCAGGGCTCCCAGCAACGTAGAAGGAGCTTCCATGTTTTCAGTCACCAAGTACCCTAAGCTCTAGGCTGAGCTGCTGGGTGGGGAGCGGGTGAAAACTGGTGTTTGTCCTTCCTCCCCAGGGTAGGAGAGGAGAACCCGGAGACCAGGACACAGGTCACCATGGTGGGCAGCACGTGGTCACAGCCCAGTCCCTGGGCCACAGAGCCAGCCGTCTGCACCCAGGCTGTTGTGGTCCAGTGACTTTAAAGTGGGAGGCAACGTGACAGAGGGTCCCTCGGTTTCCCCATCCCTAGACTGGCTGGGGCAGTAGTACCTCCCTCATCGTGTTGGGAGCTTTAAATGAGATGATCTGTGTAAGGTCCATGGCCCAGTGCCTGGCATGCGGAGAATGCTCAAGAAAGGGTACCCATTGCTGTCGTCTTTATGGAAACGTCAAGTGCCCACTTTGGCTGTGGCCAGAGGGTTCACAGGATGGTGAACTCCCTATATCTGATGTGAAAGTGACGACAAGCCGCTGACACCAGGCAATCCTTCTAACTCAATGAGACAAACAAGCACTCAACCACTTGAGAAATTAAACGCAGACTGCCTGGTACGTCTGCAGCCTCAGGAAGCCTGCCTGCTCCTCTGCAAACAGCTACCACACCACCAGCGAACCGGGCACCTGAGATTCGGGAAGCACTGGCCCTGGGCCACTGTCAACTACGAAAACAAAGGTGAGGAAACATTGCTCTGGGATTCAGGAGAGGCTGGCAAGGACCAAGGAGGGCCTGGAAAGCAGGGCCCACTGGACAAAGGAGAAAGGATCCGGGTGGGGAGGAGAAGGCCAGCGAGGGCAAGGGGCTTCCCCAAGGCCTTGAGCCAGGAATGGAACCCAGGCCCGACCACCGCACTTCTCCCAGTGCTACTGTTTTCTGGAAAGCTGTGTCTGGAGCTGACACGGGGGGGAGCATGCTGGAGAAGACACAGGGAAGGATGGAGAGACTAAATGGAAGCCAATGAAAAGAATGAGAACTTTTGTGTAGAAACACGGACGTTCAGAGGGTCTGTAATTAGAGCCTGTGAGACCTGGAAGATAGGCTGGGCCCAGGAGCCAGATCTCTTGATAGCGTTGCAGGTGCAGGAAAGATGGGCTCAGGGGCAAAGGGATGCTGGTCCCCAACACCAGGAGCTCCAGATGGCTGGTTCCACCTCGCCACACTCTCCTCCTTCCCTCACTGCTGTTTCACTTTGTCCAGTTTTTACTAACTGTGTGACCTTGGGTGAATCACTTAGTCTCTGTGCCTCAGTTTCCCCCTTTTAAAAGGGGACAATAATAGTACCTCCTTCATAGGGTGGTTTTAATGATTAATGAAGTAATACGTGTGAAGTGCTTCTAATAGTGCCTGGCATGCGATAAGTACTTAATATATGTTGGTTTTTAAAATCTTATTTGCGGCTGCACTGAGAAGCTTTCAGGCAAGCAGTACCTGCTTCAGTAAGTTGGTGTGGAACATAGTGAATGTTTGGAAGGTGACCTGGTAGCTCCGTCTGGAGGTTTTCCAGCATAGACATTCTAGACAGAGGATACAATCCAGGCATAACTTTGCCCCACTCCTGCCCCTGTCGAGGGACTTGGCTGGGGAGTGCCCTGGCCACATCTGTGCTGTAAGAGGAGCCTGTGGTGAGGACGTACAGTGAGGACTGGAGGGAGGGCAAGATAGAGCAGCAGAGCTGCTCAGGCACTGGCTGTACAGCTCAGCTGAGGAGCAGGGCACCCCAGTCCTGGGAAGGGGCGGGAAGGGGATGGGCGTGGGTGCTCAGGAGGTGGGAATGCCACGACTGATGGTCACCGGGACGGGGGTGGGGCAGGAAACAAGCTCTGGGGATGACGGAGTCCGCTACCGTGGGTTGTGATTCCAAGGAGATGAAATGTCCAAAATGCAGACCCTGGGCCAGATGCCCCCAAGCATCATTCCCGCCCGGCCCTTCTGCCAGGTAACCAGCCACAGGGGATTCAGGGCTGGGGTGCGTGCGGATGACAAGAGGGAGGAGGGAGGCGCTGTAGGGAATCGCCGGCCTCCACGTTCACCGGGGCACTCAGGGTCTGCCTTCACCTCGGTGACCAGGGCGGTCCTGCACCGCCTTCATCAGTCACGCACGCGCTTATCCAACCCCTACCGCGAACCTAGCACCCGGCCGGGCTCTCGCACCAACAGAAGTTTCTTTAAAAGAGTCTAATACCTCACAGAAGAAGTGCGGGATTTGTCTAAGGATGGGCGATAGGCGTCAGGAAGTAATACATCCTGTGTTGGGCTTAATTACCTAAGTCTTTCAGATTAAAAAGATGTTTCTACCATCATTAACTCAAAACAGGCTCTCCAGCCCACCCTGATGTGCACGCTAGTCTGAGCCTATAGAAGAATCAGAAGAAAGCTGGCGAATGACTGCAGACCTTTCTGCCCCCTTTCAGGGTCAAACGCTGCCAGAGCTGGCCTGGGGACCACCAGACCTGGGTTCCAAGCCTGGCTCTGCTAACGGGTCCAGAGGGGCCTTGGGCCAGTGCCCCTCCTTCTCTGGACCTCGACTTCCCCAGTTGAGAAGGGAAGTAGAGGCGAGAGGGCAGCTCCCTTGCCTGTGGCGCTCCCCAAGCCCGCAGGGGAACGAGGCTCACCATCGCTTCCCACGAGCCGAGCCGCTGGCACAGCCCCTCCTCAAGTGGAAAAACACCGAGCCCTGCCGCCCAGCTCTGTCGTCCCCAGTTGAGGAGAGGCCGGCTGCCGGCCTGATGGGATGAGTCTTAATGAAGCCAGACAGTCCTGCAGAAAAAACACCACCTCTGCCAAGAAGCCTTTATTTCAGCATGATTTCCCTGGAGGCCGCAGTCACATCCTCGTGCGGCTTTCACAGAACCGTTTCCCCGCCAGTCGTGGGGGGAGATGGCGAGCAGGGGGCCACACCCACCCAGGCCTGCCGACCTGGCCCACCGGCCCTGGTCCCAGAGCTCCCAAAGGGCCCAGCATTCAGCAGCTGCAGGTGCCACCTCTGTGTGGCATGAGGGCCAACGCAGTGCTCCTAAAGAGAACAGAGGAGCTTGCCTGCTTTTTTCTTCCTTTTTTTTTTTTTTAAACCAGACCATTTCTGAAATCTTGGAATTTCAGAGTCAAAAGGGAGTACTGAAGGCTCAGCTCAGCACACCAGCCTGTGCAGCGGCATCAATGACCCAAACAATCAATATTAAGATCTTACAAATGAATCAAGGAAACCAGAGGAGCCGGGGCTGCGAGAGGTTCCCGCAGGGATGTTGAATGTCATCCTTTACTCACATGAGGCAGCAGGTCCCCAGGGCTTTGCCGTATTACTCTTCTGTACTCTTCTGATTTTTTTTTTTTTTCCCCAAATTAGGAAAAATGGGGAGGTTCTGCCTAGAAGCCCTTCGTAAACTACAGAGCCTACAGAGCTGCAGCTTGGTCACTGAGAGTCCATCTGGGTGTCCAGCCCTCGGGTGTTTCAAGCCCATGACACTCGGCCTCCCGGCACCAGCCCCTCCTGGCCTCTCTGGCTCGCCTGGGGCTCAGAGTCTCTTCTAGGGCACAGTGTGGTGTGACAGACGTGCTTAGCTCTGCCCCGGAGGTCAGGTGTGAACCTGACAAGCATCTTTCCCTCTCTGGGACTCAGTTTCCCCATATATACCACAGCAAGTGATCTCAAGGTCCCACCCACTTGCACAGCCCTTGATTTACAAAGGATTTGGTTTGCATTTCCTTACTGAGTCAGACTTGGGCAGGACAGAGATTCACAAATGGAGAAAGTGAGGCCTTGCTGGCCCACAACCGTAATCCAGGTCTCTGGCCGGTCCAGTGCTCTCTTCAGCAACCGCCATGCTGGGACAGGCTAAGGACCACAGAGCTGGGCACTCCCCGCAGCCTCAGCACGGGCACCTATAGGCTGCACCGACACCCACTTGGCAAGGACGACTTCCTGTGGCCTCCGATCTGCAGGGCCTCACCTCAGCAAACGGCGATCCAGACTCCGCTCTCAGCTCCCCCCTCGGCTGCCAGCCCCAGGCCCCGGCCGCTCACTCCCCTGGCCTTTGCTTGACCCAAGTCCTAGCCTGAACCCAGGAGGACTCTCTCCTCTCACCCCCAGTTGGCCTCCAGCCCCGAGGCAGGCTCACGCCTCAGCAAAGCTAGGCCCACAGCAGCGGAAGCCAGAGGAGGACACATAGGATGGGGGGTGTGGAGGCAGCTGGTGCTCCCTGCCCACAGCCCATCACCACTGGGACCTCCCCCAGCTGCTCCCCCTCGGAGCCCTGTCTCCCTGAGTCCCCTGAGGCACTTTCAGCGGTCTCGGCTAGATGAGAGCAGCTGGGTCACTGGGCCAAGCTCTCCGCCCCTCCCTGTCGGTTGGGTAGGAAGAATGCCCACTATTGGGCCTGCTCGGCCACCAGCACCAGCAGGAAGCCAGACCACTATGCTCAGCCTGCGTGGAGAGCAGCTCTGGGTGCAGGGCCTGGGGCCGCAGGTGTGGAGGTGCAACAGGGGAGGGACTAACGAGGAGCACCCATGGTTGTGGGACTCCAAAGAAAGGTGAGGTCACTCTTCTGCAGCATGAACCCTTCCGCACTTCCCGTGGGCGGGACCCTGCCTGGCCAGCAGGCCGAGCTCTCCTGGCTGCTCGGCACAGGCTTCCTCTGGCCCAGCCAGGCAGCCTTCCCCCAGAGCGGGGCTCCTTCCCACCAGGCACACCCCACACAGAGCTCCCAGCAGCCAGCAGCCCCTTCCAGCCTCCTCCCCTCCTGCCCCACCAGCCCGGCCTCCGAGGGCCTTCAATCTAGGCTGGCCCCAACTCTTCTTCCCACAGCTGGTACAGTTTTCTTTCTACCCAGAGCCCGTCTTGGGCCCCCAGCCTGAATGGCTTTCTGCCTTCCAAGCCCTAGCTCCCCTCTCAGGTGTGGCGAGCAGAACTCTCTCCCGAGGACGTGCCTGGGGATCCAGAGGCTGTCACATCCCCTTAGTGGGGCTGTAGGGCGGGTGACAAGGAGCCAAGCCTGCCTTGTGCCCTGGGCAGAAACGGCCCTTCCGGGAACCAACTTATACACCCCTTCCTGACTGTTGGGAAATGATCTACAACTTCCTCCAAGAAGTCCAAAGTCCAAGTTCAAAAGCAGTTCTGAAGGGATGTGGGGCTGAAATGAATTATCAAACACCTCCCACAAGGGCCAAGGCCAAGGCTTGACCTGAGCAAGCCAATGGGCCCTGAGGGCCCTCTGGCAGCCTGGCCTGGGTCTCGCCCTGCCGCCTACACTCTGCCCTGGCCACCCCAGGCGACTCTCAGCTCCACTCCCTGCCCTCGGGCCTCTGCACATGTTGTTCTCCTTACTGGAATACTATCCCCTCCCCTCCCAGTCAGTCTGGATAACTCATATGTTTGTCATATGTTTCATATGTTTCATTCAACAAAAGTTCCGAGGGCCTCATCTGTGCACTAGGCCTGGGGCTGGATGCCAGGGACGGGCTACAGCCCAGGCAGCTTAGGAAGGCCCCTGTTCTCAGGGGGCTTGTGCTCTGGGGCACAGAAAATGGACAGGTAATGACTTGGATAAAAAGGGCATCCAATGGTGGGGCCCTTGCAGGCAGCGTCTGGGGAGGTCGGGGAAGGCGGCCCTGAGGCCATGGCCTCTGCGCGTGAGGAGCCAGGGAAGGAGGCTGAGGGATTTGCTGGGAAAGGAGAAATCGAGGGAGGAACAAGCCTGTGCCAGGGCGTGTGTGAAGCCAGTCACGAGCCCTGCTCATCCTCTGGATCTCAGTAAGATTAAAACGTCACTCCTGGGCTTCCCTGGTGGCGCAGTGGTTGAGAGTCTGCCTGCCAGTGCAGGGGACTCGGGTTCGAGCCCTGGTCTGGGAAGATCCCACATGCCGTGGAGCAGCTAGGCCCGTGAGCCACAACTACTGAGCCTGCATGTCTGGAGCCTGTGCTCCACAACAAGAGAGGCCGCGATAGTGAGAGGCCCGCGCACCGCGATGAAGAGCGGCCCCCGCTTGCCGCAACTGGAGAAAGCCCTCGCACAGAAACTAAGACCCAACACATCCAAAAATAAATAAATAAATTAATTAAATTTTAAAAAAAAAGTCACTCCTCCAGCAAGCCTGCCTGACCCTCTTCACGTCCGGGTGGGCCCTGAGCTCCCTGCACGTCCCCCTGGGACCTCCTGTTCACCTGGCTCTCGTGTTCAGTCGTAGGTGCCATGAGCGCAAGGCCACAGCTGCCTTGTTGAGGCCCGCACGCCCTCCAAGTGCCTATTAAGTCCTCCCTGTGCGCCTCTCTGCAGCGCAAGGAGGGAAGGTAGGGGTGGAGGTGTCTATGTGCTCGGAGAGGGTCCCTGCACCCTTAGAGGGCAGGCAGCCAGAGGTCCCTCGCTTAGCCAGTCCCAGCCAGCCAGCCAGCCAGGAGCGTCCCTGACCATCGGACACTCACTGTGCGGGCCGCACTTTGCTGGACTGGACTCCGGAGCAGGCACTGGGGAGAAGAACAGGACAAGGTCAGCCCTTGCTGTGCAAATGTTGTGTCGCTGGGCTTCCGGCTGCAGTTATGCTATGCTTACGGTTAGCACCTTTCAGCTTGAAACCAAGCACCTTGATTGTTACTTTGTAAAGTAATTAGACAAATCATATTATCGGACAAATTCTAAAATGCCAAGCATGAAAAGCCACCTTCACTCGGATCCTGTCTAAGGCCACATCCTCTAAGCTGGTAAAGTGTGTCTCGTTTGTACAAGCTTGGCTGGATGTCTGGGGAACTAGTGTCTTTCCCAGGAATTTGAACGTGAATAAATGGTGGGTGGGCCTTGCTGTCTTTAAAAAAAAAAAAAAAAAGGCAAGTCCCTTTAATTAAAGTTCAGGAATTGTCAAAACTAAGCTGTGATTTTCAAATCCGCTTAATCACAACTTTGGAGAAGAGAACGGCGATATCTACTGGGCAGGAGGATGCTTCCAGGGAGCTGGAAATATTTTCTTTCTTGATCTGGGTGCTGTGTTCATGGGTGTGTGATTTTGCAATAATTCATTAAGCAGAACATACATGAGTTGTGCCCTTTTTTGAGTTGTGTACTCTTCTGTATGTATATTAGAGTTGAACTAAAAAAGAAAAAAAGACAAGTGCCAGAAGTTCTGTAAATCTGAGGGTGACTCAGTGCCACTGGGCACACAGTTACTGGTTAAGGTAAGAGGGCTGCCTCCTCAAACTGGCCGAGCTGGCCCCAGCCTTGGGTAGCCCCTCGATAATCCTTCTATCTGAGCACCAACCACAAGGTAGGACTGTGGAGTTCTCTCCATCCCTCAACCTCACAGAGCACTCTGGAGAACAGAGAATGCATCTATTCCTCTCTGAATCACTGGTACCCGCACAGAGAGAATGTTCCAGAAATGTCTGTGGAGGGAGTGAGGATGAGAAGGAGGGGCTGTGTGCAAACACTCAGTGTGTGAGGTGGAGAAAGAATGGCCGAGGGGAGGAAGCCGTATCCTGCAGGTCTGGCTGGACCGCGTGGGGATGGCTGTTAGCAGAGGTGGGGGAACGAGGGGAGGGAGGGGAGACCTGGGCTCAGCGGAGGGGTCAGCAGGCTGACCTGGGTGTGGACGGGGTTTGGGGGGCTGCTGTGCTCCACTCCTGAGGAGGGGGTGGCCTGAGTTTCAGTGCTGTTCCAACTGCCACTTCCCATGTGGCACAGGACTTAACAAGCCTCCCTACTCTTAGAAACAAATGGCATGCAGGTCATTTAAACTGGTCAGCACTGGCCCTGTTAGCCAGCCACCGTTTCCCTTTCCAGAAGACGGGAAATATCAGGGAACAAACACACATTTCCTTGCTTATTTTTTCTGGACAGTGAGGAGAAGCCTTGGGAAGAGAAGCTATTGCCGGAATGAGCGCCGACTTACCGAGCACAGTCAGCTCCGCTATCTCCTTCAAACAGGAGTTTCTGTAGGACACAGCCTTGGACAGCTGCCAGAACCCCACAGGGACCACCCTGCAAAGAAGGATGCGCGTCAGTGCCTGTGAGAACTGACCCAGGGCAGGGCCACCTGCTCCTCCAGAACCAGCCTCCTCCAACAGGTTACAGAGCCTCAAACAGGGGTCTCCTGCATGGCAACTACTTCTGTGAAGTGCTGGCCCTGAGTCACAGAGAGGGGGTGACAGAGGGCCAGGTGCCCGTCGCTAGAGGAAGGAGCAAAGTCTGTGGTGTGTGATGGGGGGAAAGTGACTCTTCACAACCCGTCAGGGGCTGTCACCATGGGTGTCCAGGCATCCAGAGACGTGTTTCCGTGTCCACAGGCTGACGGTGTCAATTGTCTACCCAGCCTTCAAGGCCCATCCTAAAGGCCTCCTCCTCCAGGAAGGCTTCCCTGACCATCTCAGCTAGAAGCGAGCCCCTTGGGCAGCCTCCGCTTGTATAAGCAATCTTGTTCCCCGGCCGGTGGCCTGCCTCAGCACCTAGTAGGTGTGTCTTGGAGGGAGAGGGCTCCTTGAGGAGCTCACCCCTGTAGGCATCAACAAGTACAAGGACTGTCAGAGCAGGGGCCGTGGGTGCCCTCGAACTCGGGGTGCAAGAAGATGTGCTGACTTGGCCAAGTTAGGGGCAGAAGTGGGTGGTCTTGGGGTTCTTCCTCAGGCAGTGTGGGGCAGGGGGAGGCTCCTGGGGCTTGAGAAACGGAACCTGGATAAGCTGCCAGATTTTACAGTATCTTCTGGCCCTGAAAATGTGTATCTTGGCAACTGTGTATAAGCCATGTTCAAATCCTGCCACAATCTACTTACATTTCCCTGTCTTTTATCATATCCTCCCCGCACACTTCTGGTCCTCACGCTTGAGACTTTTGCCCCTTCCTGCAGTCCCTGTGTTTTCACACAGCCTCCCTTTGTTCATGCTGCCCCCTGCCTCCAGTGTCCTTTCTCCAGCTCCACCTGCAAAATCATCTCTCAATACTTAGCTTAAGGACCCTCTCTGGTACCCCTGACTGGACACAGGGCCCCCTCCTGCTCCCTCTCCCCGCCAGCATCATGCACCCCTCACGGCAGCGGTCACGTTGCCCCGCTCTGCTCTGCCAGCCACACGTGAAGTTCCTGCCCTGGGGGACAACTCAGCAAATGAGGGGCTGGCGCAGGCAACACCCACAGGATTTACCAAACTGGGGGACGTGTGCCCCTGTCCATGATAGGCCCACAGCAGGGTCCCTGGGGGCACTTTAAAAACAACCTGCCTTGTTCTGCACGATGCCATATTTTAATGACGCTGAGTCGTTAAAGGAAAAACTCTGAAGTTTCCACTCTTCATTGAAACAGCAAAAGCTGGAACCAAACAGAATGGTCTTTATGTCCTGTCAAAAGAAGAGAGAACTGTATTGGTTGTTTTAAAAGCAAACAACAGTACACTGCTGGGTGTTTGCATTCCCACAGGAGCTGGTCTTGAATTCTAGCAGGGTAGTCTGTTTTCCAGCAGGGTAATCTATTTTGTTTTTATTTTGCAAACCCATTCTTCTCATATTTGAGGAAAGAGAAAATGGACCCTCAGGGTCTTACCTCTGGAATATCTGTAAACCTTACCAGGAGAGAGGGGTGGGTAAATTCATCTGTCAGGGCTTGCTTCCCCTTCTTGCACCAACTACAGTCATCCATGTATTTGGACTGAGTTTCCCAAGAGCCTAGAAACTATAGGACCTTGAGTTTTCTGGCTGAAGCCCATGTCTATTCTCTCAGTCACAGAATGACAGCTCCCAGCTAGGCACAGTATGGTTGCCAGGTCACAGGGTTATGAGCCTGGAAACCTGGGTCCTGCTTGCTGTGGACACCATGTGTCCTGGGTCCTCCTTTCTCTGTGTGGGCCTCGGTTTTTTCAGCTGCTTTTGGAGATGCTACTACTGGGTGGTCTTTAGAGGCCTCTGAGGAGCCTTCCCAAGACAGCAGTACCCACTGCAGAGAATCATGGCCCTGTGGCTACAGGCAACCAGAGCACTTACTCCCAGGCTTGGGGCCACTTAACTGGGTCTGACCCTCTCCCTGTGGTTTCAAAAGAAGGAAGGGAAAAGGAGGAGAAGGATGGGGAGGGACGAAACCTCTAGAAAAACCTTTGACTTTTCACCTGCGTGCTGAGTAAATACTCGGTAAGTAGGAAGAGAACAGGGTCAGCTGTGTCCCCAGGAGTTTTATTTTTCCCTCCTGGATCCTGGCTGAAAAGCCAGTGGAGGACAGCAGGAGCAGCATTCCATCCCGCAGGAACCGCCGGCCATGGAGAAGGGCGAGGCCCTGTGGCAGCAGAGATGGTGAGGAATCCAGGACATCCCCGCAGAGGAGGCTGCTAAGGCCAGGAACCGGCTCCCGAAGTCCTGTGACTCCAGGAGGTCACTGGTGTGAACCCAGGTGGTCACTGGTGGGAACCCAGGAGGTCACTGGTGGGAACCCAGGAGGTCACTGGTGGGAACCCAGGAGGTCACTGGTGGGAACCCAGGTGGCGCTGAGGAATTGGTAACACTTCCCTGTCCTTCCCTCACTGCAGCCCAGCCTGAGCCCAGCTCAGGGGACCAGTGCAGGAGCAGTCAAGCTAATGAGGACAATTATCCCGTTCCCATCGCAACCCTGGAGTTACCGGTTGCGGACATGGTGAAGCAGAGCTCTGGACCAAAAGAAAAGCTGGATCCTGGAATGTTTGAATGGGAAGAGGTTGTATCCTCACCTTTTGTCTCAGAGAAGGAGAGGGAGATGCCGGGACTAGGCCCTCGTTTTCCTGACTTTCCCTCCGTTCAGGTTTTCTTCCATATCACACTCAAATTTCCATTTTAACAGTGACTGAGAGGTTATAACGGGATGAATGGAGCCAGAGAGATGAAAATCACCTCATCCACACCAACTCAAATCCAGACACATCACCTCGCACTTTTCAACTGACGCCTACCTTTGCCACTGAGAGGTCGATGGGCTTTGACTCTACTTGCAGCTTGAGCATTGATGGGACGGGAGACAGGATGACTTCTTCCCTTACCATTTCATCCTCCACATCCTCTGAAAGAAAACCGTGGCCACGTGAGCTCCTTGTTATGACTCACAGACAACAGACTAGGAAGCCGTTTAACACCCAGGACACTGATGAGTCTTGAGGTGGTTGGAATGAGAGGAGGTCTCCTCCACCATCCACCCCCCGTCCCCGCCGAGGCTCCCAAGCCTTCATCAGAAGGAAAAAGGCAGAGTGAGAGCCCTTGCTCCTTGTCACCCCATGCTGGTCCAAGGATGCTGGCAGATGGGACCTGGCTATCAGTCCACTAGAAAGCTCTGCTTGTGGACATGCAGAAACAAGGGCCTAGGCCTAAGCTGTCGAGTCAGGCCCAGAAAAGCCTGGCTCAGACACAATTCTTACAAAAGGTGGATGTGACCCACAGATCTGTCCCCCTGAGGACAAACATGAAGAGGGCGGAATTAGGAAAGACAATGCCGCCCTTCCTGAGAGAATAATAACAGTTATAATAGATGATCACTATTGTGGCTTTCATTTACTTACCATCTGTGTTTTATCATCTAAGCCCCAGAACCGCTCCACGAGAGAGTAACTATCATCATCCCCATTTAAAGATGAGGAAACTGAGGCTTAGAGAAGTTAAGTAACTGACCAGAAGTCACACAGATGGAAAGTTGCAGAGATAGAATATAAACCCAGGCCAACTGCTAATTGCTCTGCCATCCTGCCGGTCAGACCTCCCTGGACCTCCAGCCAGAAGGGACACTAAGTCACATTCCCAAAGCTGGGGGGACTGAGGCCCAGAGAGGGTCCCAGCGTGGGTGTCGACAGCACCAGCTTGTGCCTTCCCAGCCGGGTGAGGCTGCCTCTCGCCATTATACCCACTGCCGCAGCATCTACCAGAACCCTCAGATGCAGGACCCAAGTGAAAACAACCCACGGCAATTACGCTGGCAAAGCTGGGCAGGCCGGTCTCCAGAGAGCCTCTGGAGACTTTTTCCACCCCCCTTTCCCCAAGGTTAAATGCTTATTTAAAAAGCACGCCACACTGTATAGAAATCAACAGTGCCTGCCATACTTCTGTGCATCTGGGACTATAAAAATGTCACAGTCCCTGCCCCGCATCATCTGAGACGGTGTGCAAAGGCCAACATCCCCAGAACACGTGCCATAAATCTTATTCTACAGCCGCCTTTTCTCCCCTGGAGAAGGACCAGGCACAGCACGAGGCCAACTCCTAGAGGCTCGGCCCACTGAAACGCAGACAGATTTTACCTTTAGGGTGAAACAAAATTTTTAAACAAGTCTGGAATTTAAATGAGAACCTTTCTTAGTTAGGGTCTCTAAAAAAGCCACCCTGTGACCATGGCCTTACAAAAACACCTGAAATAAAGACCAGATGTTCACCCAGCAACACACACGGGTCTTGAAAACATGGCTCTGGGTAGAGAAAGTAAGAAAGCAAATGGGATGCATAACACAACACGATTTTACATCCATTATAAACACATGCACACAAAACAACACTAAACATTTTTGCAAGAACATACACAAGCAAAAAGGAATCCCTAAATACATGAGAGTGGTTGCTTATGGAGACAAGGGTCATGGGAGTGTAGCATGAGGCTAAAGGGAAATCAGGAAGGAAAGGCAAGAGGGAGACCAATGAGCGGGCTTCGCAAAGATCAATACTGAGAATGTTAATTAAGTAACAGAGATGTGTGATTAATCCAATCCCAGGCATCTGAGGGCCAGAACAGAGCGGGAGAGTAACTGAGTGATTCCGCCAGGCCCTGAAGGGTCCTTGTGATGCCTCAGCCAGACTGCTTCCTGGAGGCCCAGAGCGGGCAGGATTTAAGCCTATTTGGAGGCTTCTGTTTAGTCTAAGGCTGTCCTGAAGGGAACCAGGGCTGAAACGTGCTCTGCTTGAGCCCCATGAACTAAGTCTGAGGCTGGAGGCTGGGGGCCCAAGGGCAGCTGACTGATGGAGCCCCCAGGAAGAGGCAGCCTCCCTCGGTTTTTGCCAGGAGGCAGCTGGCGCCTGTGCAGGGAGTTGGTTCGGGACCATGAGGCAGGTCCAGATGTGGAGGGATGGCCGTGCAAAGGAAAACAAAGCACTCCGGCATGACATGTTGGCCAAGCAGACAAAACCAGCTGCAAACGCCAGTGGCTTGAAAATGCTATTTTTAAGGCCCTGGTGTAAATGTCTGGTTGAAAAGAAGCAAGGGATTTTGTTTCCCATACCATTTTATTTACCCTTTGGAGGAAAACATATACATATACTTGGTAGTACTTAATAGAGGCCCGTATATCTCTTTTTCCAGGTTCCCACCCAGTACTTCACACTGACTGCAAGATATCTTCTCCTGGAAGTGCCCCAATGCCCCGGACTCAGGATTCTCAGCACAGAATCCTTCCAGGCTTCCATTTTGATAAGACTCCATCTCCCCAACCCTCCACCAGGGACCCAGGCCAAAACCTCAACCCTCTCCCACGCGCCACGCTGCTCCAGCCTCCAGATTATCCTGCCTGCAGAATCCTCATATGCTGCCCCCCGCCCTCTCTCTCCCCACTGTGACAGGAATGTGCTGTCATTTTTCTATTTGTTCATCAAGCACTTTACTGAACACGCATGATGTGCCGCTGGTTATGTGGGGCGGAGGAGGTCCAGAGATGGTGAAAACACCACCCCTGCCTTCAAGGAGCTCACTGCCTAGAGGGGGAGACAGAGCCCCAAGCAAAGAACATGACGTTAGTGCTAAAATGGAGACGGGTGCAAAGGTTATAAGAGCAGAGGGGAAGAGGCAAATAATTCTGCCTTAAAGGGTCAGGGAAGCTTCCCCTAAGAGGTAAATATTTGATCAGGGTCTTGAAATACCTACAGGATTTCCCCAGATAGAACAGGGCCCCAAGCACCTCTTCTTTGGACTATTCCAAGAGACCCTCACCAGGGTCTCCCAAACATGCAGACTCCTGCCCCTAAAATCCATCCTCCATGCACATCCAGAGATGGCCTCAAACATCGTTCGCTTCACATCTCTGCTTGACAAGACCTTGCTCATCCGTCAAAGCCCAGTCTAAATGCCACCTCACTATGGAAACTTCTGGAAGCCACCACAGACTTGGCCTACTCACCTCCTGAAGCAGTGAGGAGCTGCTGGTCATCCGCTTTGCGTGTTGCTATCAGGGGTGACTCACCTCTATTCCTTCGTCTCAGCCAGCCCCACCCTCCAAGAAGGCAAGGCCACTTTTCATCACGGTGATGAAAAGTGCTTCGACAGCCCTGTATGTGCCCAGGCATGTAATGCTAACCAAAGTTTGCTGACTTGAACCAGAGAAAGATGAGTTGGGATGGGGAAGGGAATGCTATTCCTTGTTTCTGACCCCCCACCCCAAACTTCTCTTCCCCTTTCTCTGGGTGACTTGGTTGCATGCCCTCTTATCTTTTATCTCCGTCCTCTTCTCTAAATCGTCAGCTGAGCCACCAGCAAAGAGGGGTCGGCCTCCCTCCAGAAAAGGCACACACACTTCAAACAGCTGGGTTCTGAGAGAATTGCTAAAAGCCTTCCTCCCAATAGAAGCCCTCTGGGTTCCCAAGGCCGGGAACTGCTTCACTTTATGTCCAAACAGGAATGGCTTTCATTAGAAAATCTTAAAGCGCTTCACAGAAAGGCTTCGGATGCCAGCCCTTCCCGGCTCCGGGCTTCATTCTGCATAGCCGTGTGCCCAGTGAAATCTGCCCCTTACTGGGTGGGCCAAATGATCCCACCAGCCATTTCTGATGATTAAAACTCTGAGGGGGTTTCCCTGGCAGCGCAGTGGTTAAGAATCCGCCTGCCAAAGCAGGCGACACGGGTTCGAGCCCTGGTCCGGGAAGATCCCACATGCCACAGAGCAACTAAGCCCGTGCGTCACAACTACTGAGCCTGCGCTCTAGAGCCTGTGAGCCATAACTACTGAGTCTGTGCGCCACAACTACTGAGCCCACGTGCCACAACTGCTGAAGCCCACACGCCTAGAGCCCGTGCTCCGCAACAAGAGAAGCCACCGCAATGAGAAGCCCGCACAGTGCAACAAAGAGTAGCCCCCGCTCGCCGCAACTAGAGAAAGCCCGTGCGCAGCAATGAAGACCCAACGCAGCCAAAAATAAAAAAACAAAAAACAAAAAACAAAAAACAAACCAAACCTCTGAGGAACTCTTACCTCTGAGGAGAACTAAGCAGAATAAACAAACCCCTGCCTCCATCATTCGGAGGCCTGCCCCTGCCTTTCAACTTCATCAAAGCAAACTGTCAAGACAGCATGTCTCACACAAGTCACTTCTAAAGGGCGAGCTGCTTTCTTCCTTCATGTTAAAGGGAGTGCTTAAAAGGAGACGAAAAGGGTGTGAACAGCTCTCAGCTCTTGTACGGCAAAATGGTCCAACAGGTAAATTGCTGGCTTCCAGGAGGAGAGCAAAGGTCAATGGCACTCAAGCCTTGTCCTTTCATGTCTGGTCCTTGGTTGTCCTCCTTTATTCTATTCTTGGCTTTTGCCAAGGCCTGCAAACACGTCAGTCTTTGGGGAGTAGAGAATTCCAGAAAGAGAGAAAAAAAAAAGATGGCTTCAAAATGAAAGAGTGGATGGACATGGTCTTATCTAGATCTTGCAGAGGAGGTACACAGATGTACACACATGTGAAAGGGCACTGAGCTGAACACTCAAGGTTTGTGCACTGATGCACCTCACGATTTGTATCTTACACCTGAGGGATACGTGGGGGAAAATGTTTAAAGGATGGGCTTCTCCAGGCAGAGATATACTAATATTTTGACTGAGCACTGTCTTCTAGAGACTTCTATAGGTTCTGAGTAACCCTAAAAGAACCTCCAAATGCAGAAAAGGCTTTTCTGCCCCCTCTCTCCCAGTGTGGATCTAGAAACGTCCAGACTTCTTATAGGATTTCTCTGGGAGAGATAGGCAGTGGAAGACGGATTTGGACATCAACCGAAAAAGAGAGAAGCCTGCTCTACTCACCGGGCCAGCCCCTCCTTCCTGAGGTCAGGTGGGAAGAAAGGAGCACCGCCCCCCACTCAGGCCAGCAGAGAGCGCTACCACCCACTACCT